>NW_025814827.1:60721634-61921634 GCF_022079265.1 Lynx rufus
CAAAAGTGATATAAGTTCAAATTCAAAATTTTGTGTCTATTAAACAAATTGAAACTCCAAAATCCTTCCCTCAAAAAAGTAGAGTTTATATAATTTTATTAGTGAATTTTTCTCAATAGTTAAGGGCAAAAGCAAAATACCATTTTTACAAGCATTTTTCTTGAGATTACAAAAAAAAATAACACTAATACTTGTTAGAAGTCAGCATAATTTTTATACCAAATCATAACAAGAATATTGCAAAAAGGAAAATTACAATATCTTTCTCTCTCTGAACATGCATGCATACATGCATATAGCCTAAACAAAACATATCAAATAAATTCCATCACTATATAAAGAGGATACAATATTATGACCATCTGGGACCATTCTAGAAATGCAAGTTTGGATTAGTATTCAAATCAATCATAGTTTCTTTCCTCATTAAAAGAATAAAGGAGAAAACTCAAATGATCATGTCAGTAGATGTAGGGGAAGCATCTATCTGCTAGAATCAATCAGCCCACACTAAATCTACTCAAAAATATAGAAAATTTTGAATAGAATGGAACTGTCTTAATTTTATGTATTTTATTTTAAAACACTTAGAGTAACCATCTTTCTTGATGGTTTTATATTGAAAAATTTTATCCTAAGAGGGGTAAATTAAAAAGGATGTCTGCCAAGACTAAGTGTATTTAATACTAATTTGACTTATAAGCCATTCAATAAACTAGGAGACAAAAGGTAGGGACATTATAAGGGAATAAATAAACTGATGAATATGACATAATATATACAGGAAATAAAAAAAAATCTACAGATTCTTAAAAAAAAAGTTAATTTAATCAAAGTTTTTAAAAAAATAGAAGTCAGTATCCAAAATTCAATGAGTATTTCTGTATACTCTCAACAAATAATTGGAAAATAAAATTAAAATATTTAACTCCATAATATCTAAATGTAATGAAATAACTAGACATAAGTCTTAACAACATACACTGTGCAGATCCTCTAAGCTGAAAAAAAAATATTGAGAGGAACTAAAGAAAAACTAAATTAAGTCTCCTCTGTTTTATTAACAAAATCAGTACCTTTCCATTCAAATTTTCAGCAGGTTTTTTAAATTGGAAGTTGATCATTTTAGAATATATGTAGAAATGAAAATAAACAAGAAAAGGCAAATTATTTGTATTAGCTTTGTATTGCTTCATAACAGTTACCAGAAACTTGGCAGTTTAAAATAAAATCCATTTGTTAGCTCACAGTTTCTGTAGATCAGAAAAACAAACACAGCTCAGCTGGGTTCTCTGCTTAGGGTCTCACCAGGCTGTAATCAAGGTGTCCTCCAGGCTGCATGCTCATCTGAAGGACTGATTTCCCAGCTCATTTAGGTTGTTGGCAGAATTCACTTCTTTACAGCTGTGAGGCAGAGCCCCTGTTTTCTTGTTGGGAGTCAGTCAAGAGTGAAGCTCAGCTTCCAGAGGTTATCCTCATGGCCTAGCCACATGGCCCTCAACATAACATAGCAGCTTATTTCTTCAAAGGCAGCAAGAGAATCTTTCTCCAATTTGCTGCATGGTAGTCTTACATAATGCAATGTAATCACAGGAGTGATAATCCCATTGCTGTCTATATAACATAAGTCAGTCTAGGGAGCCATTATTTTATCATGTTCCCAGGTCCTGCCCACATCAATGGCAGGGGACTCTGCAGGGTGTATTCACCAGGGGTTGGGAAACTTGAGGACTATCTTAGAATAATGCCACCATGTTTCCTAAGAATAAGAACTAAAATGGAGGACCTATGTAATCAGTCATAAAGTCTAATTATAAAGCTGATTAATAATGTCTATAATTGGTTGAAGGATAGACAACTATAGTACTAGAAAAAAAATTAGCGATAGGAAACAGACCCACACTCATAGAACTGTTTGGTTTAAAGTATGCTTTGAAGAAATGGTATTTTCAAGAGTGTTGTGTCCACAGGATAGTAACTTGAAAAAAAAAATGAAAACATGCAACTCTTTACCTTCTAACCTACATCATATGCAAAAATTAATTCCAAATCCATTGAATGTTTAAATTTGAAAATTAGGGGCGTCTGGGTGACTTGGTTAAACGTCTGACTCTTGATTTTGACTCAGGTCTTGATCTTGGGGTTGTGAGATAGAGCCACACATTGGGCTCTGTGCTGAGTGTGGAGCCTGCTCAAGGCATTCTCTCTCCATCTCTTTCTCCCTGTTGACCACTTGTGCATGCGCTCTTTCTCTCTCAAATAAATAGGTAAATGTGAAAATTAAAACAGTAAAATGTATATAAGATAACATATGGAAGTATCTTCAGGACCTTGACTTAAGGTAAGATTTTTTGAGGAGGAAACAAAAAACATTAATCATAAAACTTTGGTAAATTTGGCTATTTTAAATTAATAATTTATATTTGTCAGTAATCTCACCAGAAAGTGAAAGTACAAGCAAAAGTGAAAGTAAAAATTAGAAGAATATATTTTCATATTTTATAAGCTTTTTTCACAATGTATCAAAAATTTCTGGGGCTCCTGGGTGACTCAGTTGGTTAAATGTCTGACTCTTGATTTTGGCTCAAGTCATGATCTAAAGGTCATAAGATCGAGCCCCACACATAGGGTTCCATGCTGGGTGTTTAGCCTGCTTAAGTTTCTCTTTTTCCCTTTTGTTCTGCCCCTTCTCCTGCTCACACACTCTCTTTCTCTAATAGATAAATAAACTAATTAATTAATAAAGAGTTTCTGCAAATCAATTGGAAAACATACATATCTCCATTTAAGAGATGGATAGTGGACTTTTGGGAGTGTAACAAAAGAGAATATCTAAGTAACCAATTACATGAAAATCTGTTTAACCTAAAATATGCAGATTAAACACATAATGTTATACTACTACACATCTACCAGAATGGATAAAATTTAAAAGAAAACCTGACTTCCAAGTTTTGGACATTATATAGAATAATTGGAAATCTCTTACATTACTGTCCGGAATGTAATTTGGTAGAACCACTTTGGAGAAAAGCATGATTGTGTTTACTAAAGGTAGTCATATTGCAAGCCTTATTATTCAAGCATACCACTTCTAGGAAGTTATACTTATGTATGTATCAAAAGATATAGAGAATATTTACAGGAGCACTATTTGCATTTGCCCCAATTTGGAAACAATGCAAATGTTTACTAATAGAAGAATGGGTGGTAAACTATGGTATATTCATGTAATGGAATGTAAAGAGAGGTAGGAATTTATGAACTATTGCTACACTCAAGAAGAAAGATGAATCTCATAGATATTGAACTAGAGAAATCCTATGAAAGAGCATGAATTAGTCCATGATTCAGATATATGAATTGTAACAATAGGATCATACAATTGATTGTGATAGAAGTCAGGATAGGATTACTTTTGGGATGGAAGGAAAGAAACTGGGAGGACCATATGAGAGCCTATGTGCTGAGAAGTCTGGTCATATTTACACAAGTATAGACATGTTGTGAAAATGTGTTGAACTGTACTTTTGAAGTCTGTTCATTTCTCATTATATATGATATATTTCAAAAACACTGTCTTAAAAAAGTAATCTTCAATTTTGTAGGGTAGGTTTTAGGTAATTTTACTGAACTTTTAATTTGCATTAAATTTATACACACTTTGCATGTTTATGATTAATCATAATAATTAAAATAAGTTATCTGTTAATGCATTTATTTGTACCTAAAATACTAAAATCAAGCCTTTTGCTACTAGAAGTAGACTAGAGAGTACATGATGTGATTACAAATTATCCAGTTTACATTGTGACAGTGAGAGGCTTCTTGTCAGCCTGAGCCTTGATGCTGACAGTAATTTTAAGCAATTTACTCCCATGTTTCCAATGTGCACTGTATTTTTGGCCATATGGCTAATGTAATATATTAATCTTATTCTCTCTCCCCACCAATATAAGAGCAATATATGCTTGAGAAATTTTCCATGTCAAAATATGTAATGCATTCATATTGACTACATGAAAATTTAACTTTGAAAGTTAACTCTGAATTTTAGATTTTTGTAATTCTGATTTAGGTTGTTCATCAAGTAAGCCCATCTCTAACCGAGAAAGAGAACACTTGGTAATTTTGCATCAAATACCCATAAAACAGTTTTAACTTTGGTTGTAGCATTATAAAGTATTACTTTATATTCTATGCTAGTCTGACATCTAAAAGATTAGGAAAACTTATTTATTTCATTTCCAGAACACTTTCTTAGTCTGTTTATGTTTATTTTTGATACTTGGTGATAAGTAAACTTTGTACTTCAGTGGACTCATTTAAAAAAAAAACAACATTTTCCCAGATTCTAAAGGTAAAAATTTCTCCAAGCATTATATAGATTTGACAGAGTTTACAAATCATTCACCCATAATAATTTGCAGCAGTATGGTAAACTGTAACTGTGACATCCTTCAGATGTTGAAAAAAAACCCCAAAAAACAAAAAACAAAACTGCATTTAATTCTGTTTTTTTTTTTTAACGTTTATTTATTTTTGAGACAGAGAGAGAGAGACAGAGCATGAACGGGGGAGGGTCAGAGAGAGGGAGTCACAGAATCTGAAACAGGCTTCAGGCTCTGAGCTGTCAGCACAGAGCCCGATGCAGGGCTCGAACTCACGGATGGCGAAATCATGACCTGAGCCGAAGTCGGCCACTTAACCGACTGAGCCACCCAGGCACCCCAACTGTATTTAATTCTAATACACTTACTTGCTCTTATACATAGGTTTAATGCTTTATTTATTTATTATATTTATTATTTTTTGGCATAATGCTTTCAGAATAAAATGTTGAAGTTTTATAAAAGTCTTTAATGTTCTTACAAAATTATGTCAGATTTTTAAAAAATTCATTTTGTTGCTTTAAAACATATCAGACTCTGATGTATTTTTATCCATGCATTTTTGAGTAAAGATTTTTTTAAGGAATTAGAAGGCAAAATATATTTTTCTGTTTCTAGCCTAATCTAAGAAAAAGTCAGCGTGGAAAGGAACATATTCCAGATAACTGAAGCCTAACAAACTAAACACCAAATGTTAAATTTTATTATTTTTAATGGAAATAAGGATGAACTATTTCAAAAACCTTTCTGCCTTCTTTGAAACTAGTGAAGATATGGCCATTTCTTAGATATATCCAGCTGCTTTAACAAAAATGCCATGGAATGGGTTTCTTAATAAACCACAGAAATTATTTCTCACAATTCTAGATATTGGATGTCCAAGATCAGTGTGCCAACACCATCACAGTCTAGTGAGGACCCTCTTCTGGGTTGCAGAGTGCCAACTTCTCATCGTGTCCTCACATGACAGAGAATAGAGAGGAGAACAAGCTCTCTCATGACTCTTACACGGGTACTAATCACATTCATGAAGACCCATTCTCATGACCTCATCTGGTCCTAATTACCTCTTAAAGGCCCTGCCTTCTGATACCCTGATATTGAGGGTATCACACAAGATATGAATTTTGGGGCACAAAAAATTCAGTCCATAATGCTAGGTGACTCTTAAATGGGTTATTTAACATTCTTCTGTGTTATCTAATCTGAGTCTCCATTATAATAAGCCATAGTGTATCATTTCACCAGTCTACAGTTTTATTGAACTAAATGTTGGTTGTATAACTTTTTACATTTTAGGCATTTGAAATGACATGTTTGGGAGAATCTAAATAATGTCAAATTTAATGAAGAAATATTTGGGGTGCCCAGGTGGCTCAGCCAGTTAAGCATCCAACTTTGGCTCAGGTCATGATCTTGCAGTCCGTGGGTTCTGCCCTGAGTCGGGCTCTGTGCTGACAGCTTGGAGCCTGGAGCCTCTTTAGATTCTGTCTCTCCCTTTATGCCCCTCCCCTGCTCACATGCTCTCTCTGTCTCTCTGTCTCTCTGTCTCTCAAAAATAAACAAACATTAAAAATTAAAAAAAAAAATTTATTGAATACCTTTTATATGCCAAACACTGTGCTAAGTCTTGGGGATATAAAAGACGAATTGAAAGGGCCTTAATCTAAAAAGCAATATAATGGTAATGGTTAAGTAAATGTTAAGAAAGCATAAATTCTAAGTATGTACTAAGTATATACTAAGTATAGTGATAGTAGAAAACAAGAGTAATCTACCCAAGTGGACAGAGGAGATCTTTCTGCTGGGTTTTTATTTTTCTTCCTAAGTTTAGAGCCATAACACTTTCAGTATTCATAAAATCGGTTCAGTTATGATCAGTATTTTTTAAAAAAATTTTAATGTTTTATTTATTTTTGACAGAGACAGAGATAGAGCATGAGCGGGGGAGGGGCAGAGAGAGAGGGAGACACAGAATCTGAAGCAGGCTCCAGGCTCTGAGCTGTTACCACAGAGCCCTACATGGGGCTCGAACTCACAGACCGCGAGATCATTGACCTGAGCCAAAGTTGGACACTCAACTGACTGAGCCACCCAGGCGCCCCTGATCAGTATGTTTTAAATAAATAATAAAGAGATAAATAGAAATTATGAGATATATCACATGTAGTAAGGTTAAGGATTTTTATGTGAAACTTTATTTTTTCATGTACCATCTTTCATTGGATGTTAATTCTTAATTAGGATATGAAAGGATTCAAAGGTTGCCAGGCAAAGGTCATGGTCAGGATTGCAGAATGTGCGCTGGGCCTTCTTCAGTGGTACTTGCATAGCTGCTTGTGTTTGAGTTCCTTGTAAAATGACATTACCTGAAAAGCACATAAGCTGCCAACACAATAGAAATCCCAGTGATGTCCCCTTTCTTCACTGTGGCATACTCGTAATTCCAGCAGTAACCTCTTTGAAATGTTCCAACAATGCCTTTCAGGGTAAAATCCCACATCGGATTCCACCTTGGCACCTCACCTAGTTTGACATGAGCTTCTTCTTCACTGGTATGGATGATGCCACTTGGAGTCCTGGGTGTCTGCTCTGATGGGCCACTGAAACTTTTCTTCTTATACCCATATATACAGACCTACTTGCACATGTTTGTGTACTTGTATCTTTAAAATATATATATTCAACATCTAAAACTTTCAAAGTTTACTGGAATAAAGAATAGCAGGTGCAAAACAGAGACAAATAGTAATCTTCAATTAACAATAGTTTGTCTGGATTGTAGAGTATGTGTTAGGGAAATAAATGGATGGAAGATGTATATAGGAGCTCCATAATATAATGTTTTAAATGCTCTTTAATGAATTTAGACTTCTGAAGTTTGTTTTTAACAATAGGACGTAATGCTTTTATCTTGAGGACAAGATAATGTGATTAGTATTTTTTTAGGCCTGGTGCCCAGTTATGCCAGGGTAATTGATACCTGACAATCAGAATGAGATAGGAGCAGGTGGGGTGGGGAGCATAATCCTGAAGCTCCAAAGCTTAGTGAGGTCAAAGAGATTTACTTAGGGGAAGACTAGAAAGAATGCTTCAGAATGGTTTAGGAGCACATGGGAACTACTGATGAGAATGGATGACTTGGGATGTCCTGTGTGATGCCTCTTTCATGTTCTTTTGGTGCAGTCTGCAGAAGACTTGAATAAAAATATTATGATATGAAGACTATATAAATTAAAAAAAATCCAAGATATATATATATATGAAAGAAACTAATAGGGCCCTATTTTTGTCCTATTAATTAATTTTAAATGCATCTTAGCTTGATGGGAAGAATATTATAATTATTGAATCATAAGACAGGATCTTGACAAACATTTTCAGGTCTACACTGAAAGTTAAGGGTAACTGGAAGATTTATCTAATGAGGCAACAAAGGCAACATCTAAGGCCAGGAGAAGAGATGAAGAGATTGTGGGTGTCCCTAGCTGCAACAAAGAAATAGCAGAGAGAAAGGGACGAGGGAAGCTTATGGAAATGGGACCAATATTCATTCATTTATTTATCAATCATTTGCAGCACACAGGATAATTATGTGATATGTTTATCTCAATAATACTAATATTAGTTAAACCTTAATCTAGACGAATCTTCAAAGTTGTTTTGTTTTTTAATTACTTCTGCTCAGCACCTGTCTGAATGTAATTAATATAGCACATTATCATAAGTATCTAATCAAATCCTCTGCACTGCAGTACATAATCCATTCCCTCATGGAAAGTTTCTGACTTGAACTGTTTTAGTCATTCATCTAGGAATATTACTACATTGCATTAGGTCTAACTCTAAACTTTTCTACTCTATTTATTTGAATGAAGTTTTGGGTTTTGTATTTCAGTGTGCCCATTTAAATCTCCATTGTATTGGTGGGAATTACTTATCTGAAAAAGTGAAATTCCTACATTTTGATGTCCAAGGGCAGTACTCTTTTATGCACAATTACCAACTCAACCTTGAGCAAGCCACCTGGCATATTTTGTGGACATCAGGAGATACTAGCACCTCAATTTGGTTATATTTCTTTTTTTTAATTTTTTTTTCCAACGTTTATTTATTTTTGGGACAGAGAGAGACAGAGCATGAACGGGGGAGGGGCAGAGAGAGAGGGAGACACAGAATCGGAAGCAGGCTCCAGGCTCTGAGCCATCAGCCCAGAGCCTGACGCGGGGCTGGAACTCACGGACCGCGAGATCGTGACCTGGCTGAAGTCGGACGTTTAACCGACTGCACCACCCAGGCACCCCTGGTTATATTTCTTTTTGATATGGGCTGGAAGTATTGCAAAAAGATTTATACATATATAAAATTTACTTTTATTCTGTATATGTCTTAATTTTCCTCCTGGATTCTTTTTGTTTTCTTTTGCATAGCATTATTTAATGATTATTTTGGAGAGGGTCTCTGGGTGATAAAGTTTTTGAATCATATGTGTGTGTGGAAATATGTATGTGTATATATATACACACATATAAGCATATGTATGTGTACACATTCTTGTCAATATCACATTCATAATTATTTTATAAATTGATAGAAATAGAAAACAAAACCCCTGTGCCTTAATTAGATGTTAGATGTCTAATCATATTTTTTCTCACTATCAAAACAGATTTTTCCCTGGCTCCTGTTGCATATTTTTAATTCATTTGAAGTATTCATTTCATACTGGATCTTAAGTACACAGATTTAGATTAATTACCTTATCCTCCTCTTTAGTTGAGACTTCATTTTTTTTTTTTTAATATTCTATTTTGGTAGATTTCCTTCTCATCATAAAAACACATTGTCACAAATTAAATGCTTAACCTGTCAATCCTCCATTTCTACCTTTATTTACAGATACACATCTGTGAATACTACTTAATGTTGTGTGTTATGATAGCAGTGTTTGTAAACTGATGTGTATGAACCTGTAGAAAGACTTGAATGTTTAAATCCTTGAAAGTACACTGTGTAGAAGGATTCTTTCAACTAACATCTTCTTTCATTAAGATATAAGTGTTTACAAATGTATATGTAGAAGCATATTAAAAGTGCCATGTACTTAACTCTTTGAAACTACACTGTGTAGAAAGGGTCTTTCAACTAACATCCTTTGTCAGTAATACAGAAGTCTTTGCAACGACATGAATGGAGCTAGAGTGTATTATGCTAAGCAAAATAAGTCACTCAGAGAAAGACAAATGCCATATAATTTCACTCACATGTGGAATTTAAGAAACAACACAGATGAGCATAGGGAAGGGAAAGAAAAACAGAGAGGGCAGCAAACCATAAGAGACCTTTTTAAAAAAAAAGTTTATTTACTTTGAGAGAAACTGAGACCATGTGAGTAGGGGAGTGGTGGAGAGGGAGGGAGACAGAGAATCCCAAGCAGGCTCTGCACTGCCAACGCGGAGTCTGGTGTGGGGCTTGAACACACAAACCGTGAGATCATGATCTGAGCTGAAATCAAGAGATGGACACTGTACCTACTGAGCCATCCAGGCAACCCAAGACTCTTAACTACAGAGAATAGGACTGATGGAGGGAGGTGGGTGGGGCATGAGCTAGATGGGTGAGGGGTATTAAAGAGGGCATTTGTTGTGATAAGCAGAGTGTTGTCTGTAAGTGATGAATCACTAAATTCTACTCCTGAAACCAATACTATCTTCTGTGTTAAGTAACTAGAATTTAACTTGAAAAAAAAATGTTGTGTCTTATGTGCTTTTAAAAATGATATAGATTTAGTGTACGTGTTCTGCTGCATCTTGCCTTTTTACTTAACATTTTCTATTTGAGACAGTCCAAGCTGATAAAAACAAATACCTTGTATATATTTAATTAATTACATCGTGTTATACCACATTTTACCTATCCATTGACCCCCCTGAAGCATATTAAATTGTTTCTTAGGATGCCATAGTAAATATCCTCACACATACCTCCTTATATACTATGTACAAATTTCTTTAAGATGTGTGTGTTGAAGAACATTCTAGGACATAAATGGAAACATATTTCCACTTTGCTTCTACTACCAAATGGTTCTCTAATATTACTGTGTTACAGTTTTACCATCAGCATATATGAGTTTCTCTTTTCCCCATGCCCTCATATTTTGATGTAATCACACTTTTAAAATTTTCTATCTAGTGGGTGAGAAATGTTTTCTCCTTGTTCCAGTTTGCATTTCTTTTGTGAGATTGAGGAGCAACTTTATGTTCACCTAGGAATTGCCCCCTCATAGTCTTTGCCCATATTTTCTGTAGTTACCACTTCCTATTTATGTGAATTTGTGTATTCATTTCAATTTGTTCTTTCTCACTGTGCAGTCTTACATGTTTTCAAACACAAAATGTTATCTTCACCTATGATACTTTTTCTA
This sequence comes from Lynx rufus, assembly GCF_022079265.1. Classification (NCBI taxonomy): domain Eukaryota; kingdom Metazoa; phylum Chordata; class Mammalia; order Carnivora; family Felidae; genus Lynx; species Lynx rufus. The sequence goes on from NW_025814827.1 coordinate 60,732,453, forward strand.
CCTCTTCATAGTTAATCACATTAGCTCTTTTATTTTTCCTTAACCCTTTGAAATTTTCTGTTAGGTACATTTTAATTTGTCCCAACAGATTTTGTTTTGTAGTGATTTCACTGGAGTTCTCTTCTCAACTTTCCACCAATTTCCTCTGTATTGTTAGATTACTCAGGGGTAAGTGTGTGAAATATGGGTAGGTTTTCTCTTCTCTCTATGCAATTTAAAAACTATCTTCCTACTGATGAATTCTGATTACATTACATTGTAAAGTAAGAATTTATCCTTTAAAATGAAAATTATAATTTCCTGAGACAGCCACTGTTCTCTAATATGAGGCCAGTATTTCTTAGTATTTTTATGATGTGATGAAAATTTTTATTGTCTATTCCTTGGGTATAGATTCTACAAAATAACAGGATCAAAAGTCATGTAACTATATTATTTGTAGGTTTTTGTCTGCTTGATATATTGGCTTATGGGAGAAATATGTTAATTACAGAACTAACTATTGTCCCCTTAATGTCTCTTCAGCTGCTGCTGTTGTCCTCCTCATCCTCTTCTTTCATCTTCTTTTTGGTTAATATTTGTTTGATATATGTTATTTCTATTATTTTATCTTCAAATTATAAAGACAAATATTAACTATATTCTATCCCTTAGCATATTTTTGTATTCATGCTATTTATCTAATTATTTATTTTATTCATGCTTATTTTAGAAATGTTTTGTTTTAATATTTATTTATTTTGAGAGAGAGAGAGAGAGAGAGAGAGAGAGAGAGCGCACGAGCGTGAGTCCAGAAGGGGTAGAGAGATAAGGAAAGAGATCCCAGTCAAGTTCCATCCTGTCAGCTCAGAGCCCAATGTGGGGCTTGATCTCACCAACCATGAGATCATAACCTGAGCCAAAATCAAGAGTCAGATGTTTTAACCTACTGAGATATCCAGGTGCTTGTTTTTTTATTTTAAATGTTCTTATTTAAAATGTTTATGCTTATTTTAAATGTTCTTTGCCTTCACTTTGCTCCCTTCCACCTCTTATGGCTTTTTCTTCCCTAACCTAGATCCAGTGTATTTTTTTTTTAATGTTTATTTATTTTTGAGAGAGAGAGAGACGGAGTGTGAGTGGGGGAGGGGCAGAGAGAGAGGGAGACACAGAATCTGAAGCAGGCTCCAGGCTCCATGCTTCCAGCACAGAGCCTGATGCGGGGCACAAACTCACAAACTGTGAGATCATGACCTGAGCTGAAGTCTGATGCTCAACCGACTGAGCCCCCAGGTGCCCCTAGATCCAGTGCTTTTAACCTCTGGCATTTTGGTTCTGGACTTTTATGGAAAAATGCTATTATCACTGGATAGGCATTAACCAAATTTTAATAATTTACTTTTATTCCTTATATGTCTTAATTTTCCTTCCAGATTCTTTTTTTCCCCCTTCTTAGATAGCATCAGTCAGTAATCATTTTGGAGAGTGTCTCTGGATGATAAACTTTTTGAATCATATGTATGTCTGAAAATAACTACTCATATTTAAATATTACTGTAAGCTGGAAATAGACTTTTGTTTTCAAAGTTTTCTTTTTTTCCACTTTTCTTTTTGATTGCCTAGAATACTGTTGAAGAAATATAGATATTGGGGCACCTGGGTGACTCAGTCAGTATTAAGCTTCCAACTCTTGATCTCAGCTCAGGTCTTGATCTCAGGGTGGTGAGTTCAAGCCCCACATTGGGCTCTGTGCTGGGTGTGAAGCCTACTTAAAAAAACAAAACAAAACAAAAAACAGGTATCTTTGGTATTTTTTATAAACTTCACTTTATTCTTGATTTCATAATATTTCACTTCTGTGTGTCTAGAAAAGGTTGCTTTTAATTTATTTCTTTTTCTTTTGTAAGCTTGTACTTCTAAATATGCTCTATGAAAAAAGCACACTTTAGTTCTGAGAGTCCTTTACTATCAATTCTTCAAATATATCCTTACTGTCTTCTCTCTGTCTCTTTCTGAACCTTTTATTGATAAAATATTAGACTTTAGCATTCATTCTTTATTTCTTCAGTTTTATTTTATATTTTCAATTCCTCTAGGCATTCTGCTTTGAATTGGGCAAATGACTCTATTTCCTAACTTACTAATTCAATCTTTGTCTATGCCTATATACTGACTACTTTTTTTTCTTCAACTTTTAATAAAGATGCTTTTTATTTCCAATGTCTTTAATTATATTTTCTGAACAGATCCTGGAACACTCTACAATCACAATTTCTGGAATGCTTCACCCTGTACTTATCTCCACTCTGCTTAGTCATAGGCATAATATGGATTTTGTTATTATCTAAAATTTTATTTATTTTTTATGTTTTTAAAGTTTATTTTTGAGAGAGAGAGCACGAGAGAGAGCGAGAGAGAGAGCACGAGTGCACATGCTCAGGAGGGGCAGAGAGAGAAGGAGAGACAGAATCCCAAGCAGGGATCCATGAAATCATGACCTGAGCCAGAATCAAGAGTTGTTATGCTTAACCAACTGAGCCACCCAGGTGCCCCTAAAATTTTAAAGAATAAAATTATTAAATTTTATTCTTCTATTCCAGCAACTTCCAACCAACTTCTTAACTTTCACTCTCTCTGCAGCTGTTTCTTAATCTCATAGATATTTCTTGGGCTGTTTCCTTCCTCTTTCCTTCTTTTCCTCCCTCCCTCCCTCTTTCGTTCATTCGTTTGTTCGTTCCTTCCTTTCTTCCTTCTTTCCTTCCTTCCTTCCTTCCTTCCTTCCTTCCTTCCTTCTTATCATTTCATCTTGGCTTCTTTTTCATACTAGGCATTAACCTATGGTTGGACTTCACATTAACCTATGGTGATGTTCTAATACATTTCTTTTAGAATCCAACTGATAAAAATAATACCCCCAAATTTCTAGTAAAATATATGGTTAAAGATAGAGCACATATAAAATTTCCTGTTTATAAATAAGCAGAAAGGCATGAGTGTCCCGTATCATTTGCTGCATATGATGATTGGAAACACAATAATTTTTTTTTTGTCAGTGGCATGATTTACTGATCAAAAAATCTAGTTGGATCTAGTCCTGTCCACTAGCAGACTCTTTATTTCTGGGTCCCCACCAGTTTATCAATGTATGTCCTATCCTTGTAAATATGGGGGTCTAAGTATTTCATTGAAATTATGCAGTAGTAGTTTAGCAATACAGAGATATTCAGTCTTGGAGAGAATTGTGATATGTTTTGTTTTTACTTTATTTTCTTAGGAAACTCTATGGACGGTAACTACAGTTGGGTGTTTTGCTTCTTGGAGGTATCAGTGCAAGAGTTAGTGTATGGAAAGATGCTTGTCTTTAAAAGTCTTCATTTTTTTCTATATTTTTCTGTTTCTTTTTTAACATTTTTTTGGGGAAAGTATGAGTGTGTCTATATATATAATTATATTTTTTATGTTTTAACATTTTAAACTCTAGATAACAGATACTGCTTTTAAATTGTTTATTATTCATAGGTGAAATATTTAGTCCTTCTAAATATGTATACTTTTGCTTTATCTTTTTTTTTGAATTAGGTTTGTTAAAAAAATGCATCATATAAACCTTTAATGCTTAAATTCAATGATGCTACCTTTCTTATAAAAAATTATATCTGTATTTATATGTCATTTAACCTTGGTCAATTCTATTTCAATTACATTTGTTTAATTGTAAATATTAAGTTCAAATTTAGTTATGGTTTTTATTACAAAGCTAAGTTCAAGTTATGGTTATTACTATTTTTGTTAAATAATAAAAATGATTACAGACTACATTTTTCTCTGAATACACTTTTGGGGAAAGTCTGTATGCTGTGGCAGATTTTGTTATTATGTCCTCAAAAACTGCAATTTACGTTGGGATTTATACTTTTAATTTGAATCTTGATGTTAATGTGTTATCATAGTTTCTTGTTTAATAACAAAAATAATTAAACAGTAGATATTTTTGTCTAAGAGTAGAGTTTTGAAAAAACTATACATTTTGATGTTCTCATTTTTGTTTATCTTAACAAATTCTGTAATTGTTTAGATTTACTTATTGATCCAGATATTTAGATGGATTTCTTTTCCCTAAATGATATTTTTCTTTTCTTTGTTTATAATATTGTTATTAATTTTTGTTGCTGGCATAGTTTTTAATTTGAAGTAAGTTAATTTTATATAAATATTCTACATATACAGGGAAGTTAAACTGTCCTTAGAGATAGTTTCAGGAATTTTTATTTAATAAAATGTAAATTTTCTTACTCATAATAGCTAAAATTTAGTCATATTTTGTGGCTTAATCTGTACAGTACTAAACAAGTATGTCATCATCTTCAATATTACAACACAGCTATCCTTTCCCTGTGTTTGTTATTTATGTGTGTCTGTATGGAAGTACATATGCATTGGTTGGTTGATTGGTTGATGTGCTATTTTTGAGTCTAGTTGTTCCCAAAAGTAATAACTTCATTGTGGACTAACCACTTAATAGAATTTTTCACTTACAGGAAGTAATACTGAAATTCTTGTTTTTCTCTTTTTTTTACACTTTAGGAAATTTCTTAGTTCTTCTTTAAGCTATTGCCCTTAAATTAGTGACTGACATTTATATAAGTATTTAAAGTGGCACATCAGCAACTTAATGCAATTTTCTTTACTGGGGAATCATAGAAAAATGAGGTTAAGAGACTCAAAAGTTCTCAAACTGATTTTTCAAGGTTTTAGGGAACTTTGAGGAGAAGACACATTGTAGTTAGAAAGTAATGCTTAATATTGAACCCAAATGCTGTTTAGAAGGTCTGCCTGAATTCTCAACATATGTGAATTTAAGGATTTGAAGACAACAGAAGCATATCTTGCATTGCCACAGTGAGGAGGACCTAGGGCAGACACAAGAAGAGGGGCATGCATGTTAGGGTACCTTTTCAAGATGGGTTCTAAGTGTAAATATAAATCTAAATACGAAAAAAAATGGAAATTCCCCTTGTGCAAAAGGGAGACTTCCTAATTCTCTTTTCTTCGAGCATTTACTTTAGAGTACTCGTGAATTCTTTCTCTGCCCTTTTGAGACGTTACAGAATTTTTTTTTTTAAGTGTATACTTATTTTGAGAGAGAGAGCACATGCGTGTGAGTTGGGGAGAGACAGAGAGAAAATGAGAGAGAAAATCCCAAAGAAGCTTTGCACTGTCAGCACAGAGCCTGACATGGGGCTCAATCCCACAAACCATTAGATCATGACCTGAACCAAAATCAAGAGTCAGGTGCTTAACCAACTGAGCCACCCAGGCGGTACCCCTGTTACATAAAACTTTAAAAAAGCTAAATAAAAGTTTTTTGTCAACTACACAATTGAGGAAAGTCTTTTTTGTGTTAGAAATAGGATTATCAAAGGACATAGCTCAGAGTCTGGAGCCTCCTTCGGATTCTGTCTCCCTGTCAATCTCTCTCTCTGCCCCTCCCTGCTCACAGTCTGTCTCTCTCTCAAAATAAATAAGCATTAAAAAAAATTCTACCTACCTTCACGGAGATGTAAATAAGAAGTTTATTATTCCTTTGGATAAAGGCAATTCGTAAACAAAAATGGCCAACCCAATTGCCAGGTGAATTTAAGATGAACTATGTGTGAAAAATGATGCTGTCAAGTTCTCTTGTGAGTGGTTTGTATGTCTTTGGTTAAAAGGCTGAACTTTTGTTTTGTGTTTGCAAACTCTTTAGTGGTTGCCTGTGATGTACATCATAGTCTGATTTAATGCTTATCCAATAATAAAATTGTTCTCTTCTATTGTGGAGAGGTTTTCTGGGTTGGCAGCAAATTTTGTTTTTAATCATATTTTCCCAACAATTCCCAAACAGTCTTTAGCAGGTGGTGATAGAATAGTTAACAAAGTCTGATCAGCTCCTTCCAGAGCCAGTTTAGTGTCTGGAAAATGGGCTGTAGCACCTGGTTTGATTGAAGAGTGGCTAAGAACTCCAAATTGGCTAGGTAGAGTTATTTGGCCATTTTTGCCAGTGATGTGCCATAAATCCCTATGTGTAGAAAATAAGATGAGATTTTGGAGGATGAGATAGTCCACTGTTTGCTTAAGAGGTGAAAAAGAGGGATAGTCTGTGGCTCTTGGCTCTAGGCAACATTTTCCTCCCCAAATTAAAGATAGAAGTCTTTGTGCTGGAGGAGATTAAACAGTAATAGTCTGAGTTTGCTTTTTGGGAAGCCACCCATTCTCCATTTTAAGGGTTTATGAGAGGGGTGCCCATGTGGCAGAGTAGGTTAATAAGGATCTGACCCTTGATTTCAGCTCAGGTCATGATCTTGCGGTTCATGAGTTGGAATCCTGCATGGGGCTCTGTGCTGAAAGCCCGGAGCTTGCTTGGAATTCTCTCTCTCTCTCCATCTCTGCCCCTCTCATGAAAACGAACAAACAAACAAATAATGAAAAAAAATAAATAAAGGTTTATGAGAGAGGGTTGTGTTCCAGTCAGCCAAACTATGAGTTTCAGTACCTCCAAAATCTTCAAGAGAATTTTTCTTACCTTTTCAGTAAAATTAAAAACAGGAGACGTTGGGCTGAGAATGGAAGGGGATACTTGGGGTGAAAGTACACACATAAATATTGGATATATTTTTAGGATCCACAAGTCTTCACTTCTGTTTAGCCAAATATGGAGAGATCTTTCTGGAAGAGCACTGAGAAAAAAACAAAACAAAACAAAATATGTTTTACACTTTGGAAGTATGTGCAAGTGAACAGCTTCCAGAACTGGGAGCAAAGCATACAACTAGAGAGAGAAGAAGAGAAATTGCTAGGATTCAGGATATAACGTGTGACATTCCAGTCTACAGCCTAGTTTAGGTGGGGAAACAAGAATTAGCATACTGTGATACTAGACCTTTCCACCCTAGTTCTGCCTACTATGATTCAACCTCTTTTCTGTGAAGGCTGAAGTTTCCAACACCTAAAGACCCTTTTTCTAAAATTTAGAGGGGAAGAACTGATACTGGCAGACATCTGAAAACCCAGAGAAGGGATTCTACAGGACTAGCCAAGAGGGTCCTTGGCTTCGCATGGTATGAAAATCAAACATTAGCCAGGAGAGGTGAAAGAGTTTATTGAAGAGAGAGAGAGAGAGAGAGAGAGAGAGAGAGAGAGAGGTGGGGCGGTGGTGGGGGCAGATGGACCGAGCGTCTGGGAGACTCGGAAAGGAAAAGAGCATGAGTCTCGTCTTTGCTTGGGGGTCTGGGGTTTTTATTAGTGATTGTGGTCTTGTGCACATGGCCTCTTAGACATCCAGGAACTGATCAGAACAAGGAGAGGGTCCAGGTGGCCTTCATAATTCACTCATTCCTTGAAGTCAGTGGTCTTGGGTCAAGGTGTTTGGAGTCCCTGGTCTTGGAGAACCTTTATGACAACTCCCTCCAACCCCAACCAATCCTTAGATGTTATCTTGTGCTGGAAGACTGCAAAGATATCATTACCTCTTTGACCCTTAGGAGGAGGACATTTGCATCAGGAGACACATGTAGAGTGGAGTGGGAGAGTGGGTCCTAGCAAGAACAGAAACTGAAAATAAACAAAGGAAAAAAAAACTGCTTCTTTCTTCATGGGGTCCCTTCAGTTTCTTTATCTCAGAACAATACAACATTACAGCATAAAACTCTATGCACGTATGCTTTTTAGTTCTGAGAAACATAGGAAGAGCCCACTGTATAATGTGCCTTTGGTGGTGGTATCATTGAAGCTAAACATCAATGGATTTCAAATGACTTTTTGGTTTTTATCCTGACACCAGCATAAATTTCTGTTTAGAGATTTCTAACTCCATTGTGTGTGTCTCAAATTGCTGTCAGTTGTCTCCTTCTGAGCATATCACAGTCTTTCCATAAATATCTTAACCTGGCTTTAACCAGACAAAGCAGCAACAATACTCTGATACAAAATACCCCAAGGGCTAAACATGAATATAAGAGGATGTGGAATTTCCTTATCTCTGTCTTGTCAGTTTTATCAAGCTGGCAGGCAATATTCATTGTAAGCCCATTATCTCTCATCTATATCTGAATAAGCGTGTACCAGAGCATTTGGAATAGAAATTAAGGTCATTCTGTCAGTGACCCAATTGAATTGCAATGCACATCATTTTAGTCTTAGTACTGTGCACTTTTTTTTTTTTATACTTCACAATGTGTTTAGCCTCCTCCTTTAGTTAAAAGTAGCAGGAAATTAGAATTGAACATAAGTATAATTTTCAGACAGACAGAATGAAAGTGCAGATTTCATTCTCTCCAGGGTCAGTGTGGGAAACCTTCTTGTTTCTAATCAGTGTAAACGACCTGGATCATGAACCAGTTATAAATTTATTAAATTAACTGAGGAGAAAAAAACTGGGAAATCAGTATGTGCCCGACATGAAGCAGGGACAACTGTAAATGATGTAGACCTACTACATAATTTTGTTACAACATGATCACAATTTAAAATTGACATATGTATTATAATGGGGCAAAATTGTGCAAGTAGGTAACAAGGAAATAGGTATGAAGAGAAGCAGACTAGTCTGGATTACTTTAGAACAGGTGTTGACAAAATAAAGTCTGTGTGCCAAATCTGGTTTGCCACTTGTTTTTGAAAGTAAAGTCTTACCGGAATTCAACCATGCTCATTCTTTAGGTATCCTGTGTGGCTGTTGTCAAGCTTCAGTAGCAGAGTTGAGCAGTTAGCAAAGACCCAAGGGCCCACAAAACCTACAGTATTTATTGTCTGGCCCCTTATAGAAAAAGTTTGCTAACTTTTGCTGAAGAGGATATTTTAATACATGCAGATAAAGAAAATAAGTAATAGTTAAGTTCTTAATGAAAGTTTGATTAATTAGGTATGATACCCATATATTGACGAACTCTTGAATATAGCACAAAACTTTCATGGGTGCTAAACATATATACTGATTTAGGTCTGAAAATACTAAAATTTAATGCTATGGATAGAAAAATACAGCATGCCAAAGCTGCTTTAAAATGGGAATCACATATGATATTTTAAAATTTGTTAATACATAATTGATACGATAATTATAAAAGTAACACATGCACGTGTTAAAATATTCAAATATCAAGCCCCTGCATTCAGAGGTCCACTTCCTAGAAGAGCTATTGTGAATTTCTGTTATTTCTATAGCTAGACATTGTTATAGCTTTAGGTATACTTATTTCGAAATTTCTTTACTATCAATATAAACAGTTTCTATTCTCCCCTTTTTGAAAAGAGTCTTCTAATAGACTTACTCTCCCTCGTGATGAGGGAGCCAAAGGCAAGCTGAGGGTACAAGTTAATACCCGTCTCCCCTCCCAGGGTGGGATCTGTGCGATATTCCTCAGGCACTCCTGGCTGTCCAAGACGAAGGAGAGGGAAAAACAAATAGTTAACTCATAGAGATCACATTCCTTCAGGACATGAGTCTCCATCAGTTTGCAAGTGTTTTAAGGATTTACAAGAAAAAAGGCAATCTCCAGAAACCTATAGCCTCAGTTATCTGAAGCCCTAACATAACCTAACATAACCCTCCCCTCCATAGTGACTGGAGGACAAAGGCAAGAAGAGTATGTAGATAAAATTAAGTTTCTTTTTTTTTTTAAGTTTATTTATTTATTTATTTATTTATTTTTAATTTTTTTTTTTCAACGTTTATTTATTTTTGGGACAGAGAGAGACAGAGCATTAACGGGGGAGGGGCAGAGAGAGAGGGAGACACAGAATCGGAAACAGGCTCCAGGCTCCGAGCCATCAGCCCAGAGCCTGATGCGGGGCTCGAACTCAAGGACCGTGAGATCGTGACCTGGCTGAAGTCGGACGCTTAACCGACTGCGCCACCCAGGCGCCCCTAAGTTTATTTATTTAGAGAGAGTGTGAATGGGGGAGGGTCAGAGAGGGAGAGACAGAGAGAATCCCAAGCAGGGTCTGTTCTGTCAGCGCAGAGTCTGATGTGGGGCTTGATCCCACAAACCCTGAGATCATGACCTGAGCCTTGATCAAGAGTCAGACACTTAACAGACTGAGCCACTCAGGGGCCCCCAAATTAAATTTGTTTATAACCTACAGCCCATTAAGAAATACTTGAGGCAGGCAGAGTAAAACATCCCCCCCCCCCCAATTCCCTACCATCTTAATGTTAATGTTTTGATAGAGGAGAAAATAACCTTAGGTCAACAATAGCAAGCCTTGCAGTGTCTTGTGAGTCTCCTTTAGCATCTGAAAGTCCTTTCGGGAACTTCCCCTGGCCTTTACTCCCCTAACTCCCAGGTATAATCAGTCACTCCTCACAAGCCCAGTGCCGCTCTTTCTCCCCATGGGTCCTGCCCTGTGCTTTAATAGAAATCACCTTTTTTCACCAAAGACATCTCATGAGTTCTTTCTTGGCCATAGGCTCTGGACCCCCACCACCACTCTCAAACCCAATCGTTTTCATGTTGTGTTTCACTGTCTCTTTTATTGTATGTTAGCTGTATTTGTTTTACATAGTTACAGTTATTTACAATATTTTTAAACAGATTTATTGAGCTATAATTGGTATATAACAACTGTTACTGGTGGGAGGGTCTATGTTGTGTGAAGGGAGGTCTTAGTTCTTGGAGATTGTTTTGGAATTGGGTATTTGTTGGGTCTTTCTGGGCTGGGAGGAGTTGTGATGTTTAGTGGGGTGGTCTCTAATGGGGGCTGCTTCCAATCATTTGGGTGAATCCTCCCACAGGTTGGGAGGGGGAGTTTTTGACCCTACAAGGGTGCTGCCACAACTGTAAGGGCAGACTTTCTCCCTGGAGGTGGAGGTTGGGGAATTTGGGGTGAAGGGTTTGAGGGGCTATACCTGAAATACAAATACATTATAATGAGTCTGGGGGTTACCCTGGGGCAGAGGCAGAAGGGGAGAGTGCCTGCCCTGCACCTGTGGCTCTTGGTCTGTTATCCCCTTATTGGAAGCAACAAGGTCAGGATGAGCCACCTGGCTCCCAGTGTATAACCTATTTATCAACTTCCTTGCCTTTGCTCATGTCTCTATCATTCCTCCCTCAAGGACGTGGGACTGTGCCTCAGGGCTATCCTTCTACTGCTCATATCTAGCTTCTACCTAAAAGTATTTGATTATTTGCTAGCAAATATAAATTTTGGCCTGCATTTTGCTTTTAGGTTGGGGATAAAATTGAGAATTAATAAAATAGAATGAAATACTATAATCACATAAACATTTTTTTTTTTTTTTTTACTGAAGAAGAATCTTTCCAACTTAGGATTCAGCTATTGATACCAATTCTGAAACGTACTCAGTAACTCCTGTATTCCTTTTTTTTTTTTTTTTTTAATCCTAGGTTCATGAAATTCTTGGACCTTTTTCAGTTTTTTAAATCACTTTCTGAGTAATTTAAAATTCATACACATGTACACATATTTTTGTTTTGCTTTCAGAGTTTATAGGATTGACCAGGCAAGAAATTCTCGCTTTAATATAATTTTTGTCAGAACTAGCATTCAGCTCTGTTGAATAGAAGTCTGTGTTAATTTGAATTTGTTCCTTTAGGAAAATTTGTTTTCTCATTAAAAATGTTCAGTTTTCTGAACATTCTAATTCAGTTAGAATTAAAATTTCAAAACATTGTATCTAAATGTGTAGCTCTGGTTACTTATCCTTGGTCTGCATGGGCCCTTCCAATTTAATCTTTTTTCTAGCTTTGAGAACTTTCACATTAAATCCTCCTGTGATTTTGCTGAAACCACCCTGAGGCAAATGTTGGATTCAATGACTTGATGTTGGACTACATGAATATTAGCTTTTCTCTTACATTTTTCTATTTATATATTTATGCTGTATGTTCTGATATTTTTGATATTAACTCTTGTATCACCAACTTGTTTGTCGTATGTGACAATTTTGTTATTTTAGTTCAGCAATTATATATATATTAATTTCATGTAATGTTTTGTGGTCTGACTGCCATTTTTCCTAGTAATCTGTGCTTACTGTATGGATACATTATCCTCTCCAATATCTCTGACATGAGTAATCTGAATGAATTAAAAGTTCATTTACCTTCCTTATCTTTGGAGTTCTGTTTATTCATATTAATTTCTCTCTTTTTTTAAAAAAAATAATCAAATAATTATATTGATTAATACAAGTGGCTGGTACTGTTTCTCCCATAAAAGATTAGGATTGATTTCTCAACAGGCCTCTTCCTTGAATTACATGGCTTACTGAAGATTGGCATAAGTAAACAGATGATTTAAAGCGGTTGTATTTCCTTTCTGGTATTTGGGTAGGATACACACAGACAGGATTTTTCTTCTCACTTTGGCCAAAGTAAGGAGTGGTTTTACTTTGGTGGCAGAGATATTTGAAGTTTCACTCTTGGATAGAGATACATTTCCTCCCTTCATTCTCTTCATTTCTTTCTTTTCCCAAATACCCACAATAGGAATATCTAATAGTTTTCTCATACCGTCTAGACTCTGAGCCATGGTGTGGGAAGTTGAAAAGGGAATGACCTGAGCGACTCAAGATTTTTGTGCTTAGTTCTTCAGGAATTTATATTCCTATTTGATAGTTGATGCACAACCACTCTTCAGTGTGTCGACTCTGACCTTGAGTCCAACCTCAGCTTCTGGAAAAGAAGTTGTATCAGACCGTGGTTGCCTCTATGTTACTACATTCCATTAATCCAAGTATTTCTTAAGGTTTTGGATTTGCTAATCTCAGTATTCTCTATTTTCAAAGACTGTTATGGTTTTATTATATATGAAAGTATACACACAGTTATGTGTGTGTATATGTGTGCCTTCTATCCATCTATCTCTGTATTTGCCATTTCAATGAAACCTCAGGAGAGATGGGAAATATAGTACTCTGTCATTTAGAAAAATAAAACTTCCCAAATTGATTTCAACTCATCTTAAAGAATAGGCACAAACTATATCAAATACCTGTATATTTTATAAATAAAAATAACTAGATTGAGAAGCAATATTTCTACCTAAAGACAATTAAAAAATTTCAGAGCCAGATCATCTTGGTTCAAATCATGTCTCTGCTATTATTTGCTGTGTGACCAATCAACAGGTACACGGTGTCTCAATCTACTCAGTTTTAAAATAAGGATAATCCTACTACCAGTATCAAAGGTTATTATAAACATTAAATGAATTGGTATATTAGTGCATGGCATGAAGTAAGTAAATTTGCTATTTTGTTTTTTGGATTTTTTTTTTGGTTTTTGTTTCAGCTTTTAAATTTTTTTAAAAAATACTTTTGAGAGAGAGAGAGAGAGCGAACACAAGTGGGGGAGGGACAGAGAGAGAGGGGGACAGAGGATACAAGGTAGACCCTGTGCTGACAGTAGAGAGCCTGATGTGGAGCTCAAACTCATGAATCATGAGATCATGACCTGAGCTGAAGTTGGACACTTAACTGACTGTGCCACCCAGGCTCTCCTGTTTCAGGTTTTTATGTAAATTAAAGTTAATTAATATATAGTGCAATATTGGTTCCAGGAGTAGAATTTAGCAATTCATCACTTATATGTAATATCCAATGCTAATCACAAGTACCCTCCTTAATACCCATCACTCATATGTCTCATCCCCTTCTTACCTCCCCTCCATCAAATCTCAGTTTGTCCTCTATAGTTAAGAGTCTCTTATGGTTTGCCTCTCCCTCTTTTTTCTCTCTTCCCCTATGTTCATCTGTTTTGTTTCTTAAATCCACATATGAGTGAATTCATATGGTATTTGACTGATTTGTTTTGTTTAGCATAATATACTCTAGCTCCATCCATGTCATTGCAAATGGCAAGATTTTATTCTTTTCGAGGCTGAGTCATATTCCATTGTGTATGTATGTATATATATATATATATATATATATATATATATATATATATATGTGTGTGTGTGTGTGTGTGTATGTGTGTGTATATATCTATATCTATATATACATACCACTCCTTTATCCATTCATCAGTCAATAGATATTTGGGCTCTTTCCATATTTGGCCATTGTTGACAATGCTGTTATAAACATCAGGGAATATGTATCCCTCTGAATCAGTATTTTTGTATCCTTCAGGTAAATACCTAGTAGTGTGATTGCTGGATCATAGGATAATTCTATATTTAACTTTTTGAGGAACCTTCTAACCGTTTTCCAGAGTGGCTGCACCAGTGTGCATTCTCACCAATAGTAGAAGAGGGTTCTCCTTTTTCCATATCCTTGCCAACACCTGTTTTAGCCATTCTGACAGGTGTGAGGTAGTATCTCATCATGGTTTTGATATGTATTTCCCTGATGGTGAATGATGCTGAGCATCTTTTCACGTGTCTGTTAGCCATCTGTATGTCTTCTTTGGAAAATTGTTTATTCATATCTTCTACCCATTTTTTAATTGGATTATTTGCCTTTTGCGTTTTGAGTTTGATAAGTTCTTTACAGATTTTTGGTACTAATCCTTTATCTGATATGTCATTTGCATATATCTTTTCCCATTCTGTAGGCTGTCTTTTAGTTTTTTTTTATTGTTTTCTTTGCTGTGCAGAAATTTTTTATCTTGATAAAGTCCCAATATTTCATGTTTGCTTTTATTTCACTTGCCTCCAGAGACATGTTTAGTAAGAAGTTGCTGTGACTGAGGTCAAAGAGGTTGCTGCCTGTGTTCTCCTCTAGAATTTTGATGGTCTTTTGTCTCACATTTAGGTCTTTCATCTATTTTGAATTTATTTTTGTGTACAGTGTAAGAAAGTGGTCCTGTTTCATTCTTCTGCATGTTGCTGTACAGTTTTCCCAGCACCGTTGTTGAAGAGACTGTCTTTTTTCCATTGGATATTCTTTCCTGCTTTGTTCCTGCTTTGTCAAAGATTAGATGACCATATCGTTGTGGGACCATTTCTGGATTTTCTCTTCTGTTCCATTATCTATATGTGTGTTTTTATGCCAGTACCATACTGTCTTGATGACTACAGCTTTGTAATATATCTTGAAGTCCAGACTTGTGATGCCTCCAGGTTTGCTTTTCTTTTTCAAGATTGCTTTGGCTATTTGAAGTCTTTTGTGATTCCATACAAATTTTATCTGTTCTAACTCTGTGAAAAATGCTGGTGGTATTTTCATAGGGATTGCATTAAAAATGTATATTGCTTTGGATAGTATAGACATTTTAACAATATCTGTTTTTCCAGTCCATGAGCATAGAATGTTTTTCCATTTCTTTGTGTCTTCTTCAGTTTCTTTCATAAGTGTTCTATAGTTTTCAGAATATAGATCTTTTACTCTTGGTTTTAGTGTTTGCTATTTAGTATTTACTTATGGTTTTAGTATTTGCTATTATTATTAATATCGATCTAAGATACATCCCATTCTTACAGAGAAATTATGAAATTTTCATAAGTATTTAAAAAATAGATTGTTTCGATAAAGAGACCATTTCTTTCATCTGTTAGTCTTCATTGTTTATGCTGAACTGTATAATATGGCAGTCACTAGCTACATATTTAATTAAAATTAAATGAAATTAAAAACTCAAGTTTTCAGTCAGACTGGCCACATTTCAAATACTCAATAGCCAGACAATACTGGGTAGCACAGTTGTGGAACATTTCCATCATTTTTTAAAGATCTTTTGGGTATCAGTGGTCTCTAGTCTTTACTGATCTAGTCATTTCAATTAATTTTTAAAAAAATTTTAAAAATGTTTATTTATTTTTGAGAGAGAGAGAGAGAGAGAGAGAGAGAGAGTAAGTAGGGGAGGGGAAGAGAGTGAGGGAGACACGGAATCTGAAGCAGGCTCCAGGCTCTGAGCTATCAGCACGGAGCCCTATGTGGGGCTCAAACTCATGAACTGTGAGATCATGACCTGAGCCGAAGTCGGATGCTTAACCGACTGAGCCATCTAGGCACCCCTAATTCAATTAATTTTTTGATGAAATATTACATAGTTTAGGAATATATGGGAACAAACAGTGTAATTTTCATTTTAAAAATGTGTTTTGTTGTTATATCATAAGGTACTAAAAAGTAAAATCACATATGCTTAGGTCTAGTGCAGATATAAATACATTTTGTCTACTGATTTACTGACCATCAATTTAACATGATGGTCAAGGGAATTGTCATTTTTTCCCCCAATTAAATTGCATGGTGATAAAGATATTGGAAGTTTAACTGGATTTATTCATTTCTATATGTCATGAAATTAGTATTTGAATAGACATTTAATAAAGTTAGTATACCTATGACTGTAAAATAAAACCTTTCTGAAGGAAAATCATTCATGGAACAACTACTGGATCCAATACTTCTGTAGCAGTTACTTTGAGAAGAGTTAATGCATGAAAGCATATAGTGTAGATTTACCCTAATTGTTGAAAAGCATGTGAGGATAAGTATCGTCAACATAGCAATATGTTTGTATGAAGAAAAAAATGTGTTTGAAATCTGAAATCTGAATAATTTGGTTGTCCCAAAGTTAGTTTAAATAATTTAGACAGAGTCCATATACAGTAGGAAGGTTAAGAAATTATGTGAAAGATATACTAATTAATTATTCTACTTAAAACAGAATGATTTTGGCAGGAGATTAATTTAAATGAAAAGTTGGAAAGGAAAAACCTTAGTTTTAAGGTGTGCCTTGAAACTAAGCAATCTGTATTGCTTGGTACAAACATGTAAGAAGTCCCATGATTCTAATATTATTCTTTTAATACTCTACATTTTACATATAATAGTTAATATATCAAGTATTAACTATTATTTAATATAGCATCTAAAAGGCATCTACCTTATTAAAAAGATATAATATTTACCAGAATTAATTTTCTTTTATAAATTGTTTCTTTACCTTAAATCAAATCTTCCAGTTTCCTATAAATAAAAAGTTATCTAAGAATAGCTAATTGTTGATAGCATTGTACCTTATTTTATTTTTCTACTTTTGTTAATTTTATTTTGAAAGTTACTAAACAGAAGAAATTAGAATAGTGCAATGAATAGTCTAAATATACACTATCTTTACCTATAGTTGCCATATTTTGTTAATGTTGTAAAGTAATTTATAGACATTTCTTTAATATTCTGCCTTTGTTGAAATTTCTATGATAGCTCCAAAATATTACCTTGGAGTTTTGTTTGTTTGTTTTTGTTTTTTAACAGGATCACTGCATTTGATTATGCATTATCACTCTTTCCCCTTCACCAAACCCAATCTAGGGGAGTTAACATACCCTTTCTATGTCACTGATTTTTGGAGACACCAGACTAATTACCTTACAAAATGTCTTCCATGAACATTCTCTCATGGTGTTAGCTAACTTGTTTCTCCATCCTCTGCATTTCCAAGCTACTTGGATTTTTATTCCCAGGCTAGTGAAAATAGAAATGAAAAGACAGTCAGCTTGCATATCTTGGTTATGAATTGCTTTTTCATTTGGCTTCTGAAGATCTTTCTTTCTTAAGAGCCCAGATACGTATGTTTCTGTATATGTAATCCAGCTTTTCTATGTTTTGGTAGCAGTGGTGTGAGACAGAGGGCAGGGTTGTCATCTCATTCTGATCCAAATATTTTTTATAAAAGTTTTATCAATTTCTGTTCTCAATTGAAATGTGTATATTCTATATCAATTTCTCATAAAACATCTTGAGTAGAAACCTCTTAGTCAATAAAAAAGGTACAGGTTGATATGATCTTTCTTCTCCACTGCCATTCTTTTCCATCATTCTTCCAAGGCTGTTAAATCCATTCTTCCTTTGTGACTCATGTTATTCAGCTATACCACTTTTTTCCATCTTAGTATGATCTTCCCTGAGCCCTAAATCATTTCTGCACAATGCACTTGACTTGACCACTCTATCTGAATGATCACAACTAGGACAACTCTATTGTGAGAATGTAACTACAAATACATCTCCACCCATAGCATTCAACATTTTCTGTTTCCTGTCTTCTTTATGCTCACTTCAGATGCATTGTAACCTGACATTGTCAATATTTTTATTGACATATAATTGGCATATAACATTGTGGAAGTTTAAGATGTGCAACATGTTGATTTGATACATTTGCATGTTGTACTATGATTACCATCTTAGCATTAGCTAACACCTCCATCGCAATCACATAATTATCATTTCTTTTATTGGTGAGAACATTTAAGATCTTGTCTCCTAGCAACTTTCAAGTATATAATACAGAGTTGTTAACTATAATTACAGTGCTGTGCATTAGATCCCCAGAATTTATTCATATTCTAACTGTAAGTGTAACCCTTTGACCAACATTGCCCCTATCCCCTTCCCCCTAGCCTCATAATCACCATTTTACTCTGTTTCTATGAATTCAGCTTTTTTAGATTCCACATACAGTGAACTCAGAAGGTCTCTGTGTTTCTCTGACTTATCTCACTTAGCATACTGCCCTCAAAGTCATCCATCCTGTCTCACTGTCAAACAATACCCTTTTTTACTTTTTTCTCTTTATCTTTTATTCATATGTTTATCATAAATTTTATTCCATTTTGCTTCCCTTTCCTTCTATTTTAGCAGTTCTCTAGCCTAATACCAGGAAGCAATATTGTCTCCCACAAGGTCTATTTTTAGGCTCCAGAACACAACTATAGAGGATCCAGACCCACAGAGTGGTGCCATTGTACATTTACCCACTCAAATGGATTAAGGTCACCAGGCAATTCAAAATGTTCCTGATATAAACAACAAACAAAAACCCAAACAAAACCAAACCAAAGAAACCGTCCCACCTCCCAAAAGGAAAGTAGGAGCAAATATTCCTATGTTCCTTATAGCACTATTCAATCATTTATTGCAATTCTTAGACTCTAGTCATACTTGTTCAATTTTAGCAGATAGCTATGCCTATGACCTCATAGAAAAAGATAACTTTTGTGTGAATTTGCTTCTCCAGATTGGAATTATAACTATAGTTTCTAGAGTGTTATGTTCTCTCAGGGACTATGCAGTATTCCTTTTCTCTTATCTGTGGTATCCTCAAATTTGCCTTCACCAACTCCCCTCATATAGCCTATAAACTCTAATTTCTCAACACGGTTTTCCCTTCATTTTTTCAAAGAATATTTATTAGAGAGCAACTCCAAGTCAGGTTCCTTATCATTCTAGGGTCTTGGTGTTTGGTATTGTACAGAGCCAAACTTTCTACTTTATAAGATATACCAAAGTATCCACACACACACACACACACACACACACACACACACACACACACATGGGAATCTTTTCATTTACCACTTCTTTATCTACAGTTCCAACAAGTTTCTAGGAAATCTTATGTTGCATTATTAAAGTAGTAAAAGTGCATTTTTAAACATAGAAATGGCCCTGGAAAAATAGTAAAATACCAATAAAAGTATCAATTATTAACAATTTAGTATAAAGTGTTTTCAGCAAAATTTTTTACAAGGTTGAATATAATTTTGGAGAGGTATCTGTGGGATGTTTAATTAGATTTAGGTTCCAGTGATCATTCTTAATTAGGAGACACCCCCTTGGGGTACCTGGGTGGCTCAGTTGGGTAAGTATCCAACTTTTGGAATTGGTTTAGATCATGATCTCACAGTTCTGTGAGTTCAAGCCCCCATGTCTGACTCTGCTCCGGCAACACGGAGCCTGCTTGAGATTCTCTGTCTCCCCCTCTTTCTCTGCCCTTCCCCCACTCGTACCATCTCTGTATCTCTCAAAATAAAGAAGTAAACTGGAAAAAAAAGGAGAGAACCCCTTGCCACGTACCTTGCTCAGTCCGGAACTGGTCCATGCAAGTACCATAAATAAGTGTACTGAAGGGGTGAACAAGAGAGAAATTGGAACCACAAGGATGTTGGTGATAGACTCCTTTTATTTTACAGATCTATCCAGAACAAGCTTAACCCTGAGTAGATTTTATACTCATTGTCTGTATCATTATCTTTGGAAACCCCAGATAATATTCAGATTTCTAGACCCAACATTGGGCCTCTGGAACTAAACTCATTAAGTGTAGGAATTGAGAAATTGTAATTTTAACCAGCTCCTGTGGGCTTTTTATGTACATAGGTTTTCATAGCCATTGTATTAAGTAGTTAACATAATAAATATAAGATAAGATATTTGGATTTAGTCACTGCTTTTGAGACTTTTGTCTGCCACTCACATTCTTAATATTTACTTCACCATTTTTCTAGTAATTAGTTTTAATTCTGTCACAGTGATCAGCATTAGCTATTAATATATACTATTTTGAATGTTGGAAAAATAAATCAAATTATAAATGTGTGATTACTATTCATTTTATCAATCTTAAGTTTGATTTGGCATGTCATTAATATGCTAAAATTTTGTTTAAATGATAATGCCTACCTACCATTTATAATGGCATTAGTTCTGATTTTAGTAGACAGTGAGCAATAATGTTATAATGAAAACTAAGCAATTGTTGGTATTGCCAAAATAACATTCTGGAAAATGCAGATGATTACTATTTGCTGGGGTTTCAAATGATAAACAAAGAGAATATTTATACCATTTAAGCTATGTTTGAATAACCACATTTTGAAAGTTCACATATGACCATTAAAATGCATTTGGAAGCAAAGTTGTGAAATTTTATTTTCTACCAATAGCTTGGGAGAAAATAAATTGAATACAAATACCTGATATAAAATCACAGTTTCTATGTGAACATTTACATCTATGAAATACTAGGAAAAGGTGGTAGTATTGAAAACGATGCTGAAAAACAATACAAGATCCAAGAGGGGTAAAAAAAGTAAAATGCTGATCAATATAGGAAATTTTTCATAATTTGCTTAAAATAGTATAATTTATGGGAAACTGTTTTCAAGAACATTGGGTAAGAAAATATTTTATTTTTATTTTTTTAACATTTAAAGTTTATTTACTTTATT
The DNA here is from genome assembly GCF_022079265.1 of Lynx rufus. NCBI lineage: Eukaryota > Metazoa > Chordata > Mammalia > Carnivora > Felidae > Lynx > Lynx rufus. Next base: position 60,753,399 of record NW_025814827.1, read on the forward strand.
GACAGAGAGAGAGAGAGGGAGAGAGAGAGTGAGTTCAGGGGAAGGGCAGAGAGAGAGAGAGAGGGAGAGAAAATCCCAAGCAGGTTCTGCATTATGAGCACAGAGCCTGATGTGGGGCTTGAACTAAGGAACCATGAGATCATGACCTGAGCCTAAGTGAAGAGTCGGACACTCAACTGACTTAGTCACCCAGGTGCTCTGAAAATATTTTTAAATAGAACACAAAAATGTATGGACTGGAAAGAGGTACATTGGAACTGTCATTTTGTGTTCATCAATTGACAGCATTAAGAAGGTTGGTGAAATTACAAGCCACATAACAGGAAATATATTTGCAATATATATAAACAATAAAAATCTTAGAAAACATGAAGAACTTGTATAACTCAAAACATAAAAAGAAACCATCCCACCAAAAGTAGGCAAAAGAATTCAATTGTCACTTCATGAAAAACAGATAGATACCAATAACCAATAAATACATGGAGGTTTGTTCAACCCTTTAGCCATCAAAGAAATGCAAACTAAAACTACAGTGAACTATCACCACACACACAAGTGAATGACTAAAATATGGACATATATGAATAAACACATGAAAGATTAGGCAATGGTGACTACTGGCAAGAATGTGAAACAGTAGGAAATCTCGCACACTAAAAGTAATAGTATAATCTGGTGTAAAATGTTACCAACTTGTGATAACGTAAACTTATTTGGAAAATTGTCACTATCTTCTAAAACTGAAAATATATATACATTATTATTAAAGCATTTCATTCCCACATATACCACAAAAGTATACACACATGTCACGTAACACATATGCAAGAGTGTCTGTAGCAGCTTTATTTATAACTTCATATTGGAAACCATCCAGATTTCCATCAACTATAAAGTAGTTATATGTTCATAGAATAAATACACAATAGCTATGAAAAAACATTTTTTAAAGAACAGATGAATCTCACAAGTATAATATTGGGTAAAAGAAACAAACACAAAATAGTATAATATTGTATGATCCTACTTATTATATAAAATCTAAAAACAGACAAAATTTTTATTTTGAAAGAAGCCAGAATAATGATTTCCTTGAGAAAAGAGAACAAGTCTGGCAGTTGGGACAGTGCAGAAGGGCCTCCTCTCAGATATTTGTTCCCATTTGTTTAACCAAGTAATGGTTTCATGGTTTTATTCACTTTGTGATAATTCATTCAGCTGTAGACTTATTGTTTATGCACTTATGAAGACTGTAAGTAAAAAGTTAAATAATTTGGAGTGCCTGGGTAGCTCAGTCAGTTAAGCATCTGACTTTGGCTCAGGTGATGGTCTCACAGTTTGTGGGATCAAGCCCCAAGTTGGGTTCTGCATGGATAGTGCAGAGCCTGCTTGGAATCCTCTCTCTCCTTGCTCTCTGCCCCTTCCTCTCTCATGCACACTTTCTCTGTCTCCACCAAAATAAATAAGTAACATTAAAAAGTTTAAAAAAATTTAGCTCAACTTACATTTGTTTTTGTGTAACTTAACAAATATAGCCCAGATGCAGAGAGTTTAATCAACAAACTGGACTGAACAAACTTTATTTATTTATTTATTTATTTATTTATTTATTTATTTATTTAAAACGTTTATTTATTTTGAGAGAGAGAGAGAGAGAGCATGCACACACAGGTGGGGGAGGCAGAGAGAGCAGGACAGAGAGAATCCCAAGCAGGCTCCATGCTGTCAGCTCAGAGCCTGATGTGGGGCTTGATCTCACAAATTGTGAGATCATGACCTGAGCTGAAATTAAGAGTTGGATGCTTAACAAACTGAGCCACCCAGGTGCCCCAGACCAAACAAATTTTAAATTTGTGGTATTAATAAAAACAACTTTCTCACTGTCTGACATGGTCCTATGTACACTAGTTTGAAACAAAATAAAATAATGTTAAATTAAGTAAAAAAGATAAAGGTGTAAAAAAAATCTCTACCTCTTGTCATTTAACTGAGAATGTAAGGTCCTCTCAGTGATAGTGTACGTGTATATTCTGCTTTAGTAAAATATGCTTCAATTCACAAATGTTTATTGAATTCTTAATTGTGCAGGAGGCACTGTGATAGGAAGAACAACATACAGTACAGAACTAACACTTTTCTCAAGGAAGCAGCTATCTAAATCAATATTTAAGGAATATTTGCTTTTTTATATTTAATATATTTTCACACTTTAATATATAATTTCAATACAAGGCATAAAGTAATCACTGTTACAAGTTCCAATGTCTGTGTCCTTTATATGTTTAAATAAAAGGGGAAGCTCTTTAAAGGTCAAGTTCATGCTAGTAGTTTTAAAAAAATGTATCAGTGTGAAAGCAATTGAAAAGGATTTTAAAGGATTGGGGAATGGCTATACTTGTTACAGGAAATAATTAAGGGTAAGGGTGAGACAAGGGCACTCCAAGAAAAGATGATTACTTGAGCTGAAAAGGAACTGTTGAAAACTGTGGGATATTTCCAAATAACAGATGGTCATACTGTTTTCCAGCCTTGTAAAATAAAAATATGAGAGAAATATAAGACAAGGTTTGGAAGTTAGTGGGGCTACTTTATAAAGGATTTCTTCTTCCTCTTCTTCCTCTTCCCCCTCACCCTTCACTTCCCCTCCCCTGCCTGTCCCCTTCCCCTTCCCCTTCCCCTTCTTCTTCACCCCCACCTGCCCCTCCTCCTCTTCCTCCTCCTCCTCCTCCTCCTCCTCCTTCACTAGGGTGAAGATTACCTATTTAATTTGTTAGGCAATAAAGGAATCCCTTTGAAGGGCTTTGGTTTAAGATAATCTGTTTAGTAGTATTAAACTATTAACATTTTATGGATTAGAAAGGAAGGCTTATAGCAAATTGACCTTTTATAAGGATATAATAATAATCCAGATGAGTGTAAATAATCAAATCACCCTGAATAGTTAAAGCAAAACTTAAAAAAAAAAAAATCCAAGGACCATTGTAGACTTAAGGTCCTAGTGTTTCCTTTTGTTTTGTTCTTTTCTTTCTCTAAAATTAAGGCATATTGACAATAACATTATATTAATTTCAGGTGTACAACATAATGATTCAATACATGTATATTTTGCAAAATAATCATCAACATATATCTAGTTGACATTCATCACCACAGAAAGTTATAATTTTTTCTTGTGATGAGGATTTGTAAGATCTACTCCATATGCAATAAAGCATTATTAACTATAGTCACCATGCTGTACATTACATCCCTCTGACATTTATTTTTTGTAACTTGAAGTTTGTGCCTTTGACCTCTTCCACCCATTTCACCCATCCCAGCAACTCCACCTTGTAACCACCAATCTGATTGTTCTCTATCTATGAACTTGTTTGTGTTTTGTTTTAATTAAAATATTTTTTATCCCATATATAAGAGAAATCATGCCATATTTGTTTTTCAGTCTTACATATTTAACTTAGGATAATACCTTCTAGGTCCATCCGTATTGTCACAAGTGACAAGATTTCATTCTTTTTTTATATGGCTGAGTAGTATTCCATTATATTTATATATACCACAATTTCTTTATCCATTCATCCATCAGTGGATGCTTAGGTTGTTTCCATATCTTGGCTATTGTAAATAATGCTGCAGTGAACATAAGGGTCCACATATCTTTTTGAGTTGGTGTTTTATTTGCATGGGATAAATACCCAGAAGTGGAATTCCTACATCATATGGTAGTTGTATTTTTAATTTTTTGAGGATCCTCCATACTGTTTTCCACAGTGACTGCACCAATTTCCATTCCCACCTTCAGTGCACTAGAGTTCCCTTTTCTTTGCATACTTGCCAACGCTTGTTTACCTTTTTTATAATAGCCATTCTACAAAGTATGAGGTGATATCTCACTGTGCTTTTGATTTGTGTTTCCCTGATGATTAATGATGTTGAGCGTCTTTTTATGTACTTGTTAGCCATCTGTATATCTTCTTTGGAAAATGTTCAGATTTTCACTTTTTAATCGGATTGGTTTTTGCTATTGAGTTGTATGAGTTCTTTATATATTTTGGATATTAACCTCTTTCATAATTTGCAAATATATTCTCTTATTTATTAGGTTGCCTTTTAATTTCATTGGTGGTTTCCTTTGCTGTGCAGAAGCTTTTTAGTTTGATGTTGTCCCACGTGTTTATTTTTGTATTTGTTGCTTTTACTTTTAGTGTCAGATTCAAAAAAAGTCATTGACAAGATATGTGTCACTGCCTAGGTTTTCTTTGAGGACTTTTATGGTTTCAGGTCTTACATTCAAGTCTTTAATCCATTTTGAATTTATTTTTGTGTATAGTGTAAGATAGTGATCCAGCTTTAGTCTTTTGCATGTGGCTACTCAATTTTTGCAGCACTTCAAAAATTTTTTTTTGTTGTTGTTTATTTATTTTTGAGAGAGACAGTGTGAGCAGGAAAGGGGTAGAGAGAAAGGGAGACACAGAATCTGAAGCAGGCTCCAGGCTCTGAGCTGTCAGCACAGAGCCTGATGTGGGGCTTGAACTCATGGACCATGAGATCATGACCTGAGCCGAAATTGGCCACTTAACCAACTGAGTCACCCAGGCACCCCTGCAGCACTGTCCTTTGAAGAGACTGTTCTTTTCCAATATATGTTCTTGGTTCCTTTGTTGTAAATTAGTTGACCATGTATGTATGGATTCATTCCCAGGCAGTAGTCTGTTCTATTGGTCTATTTCTGTTTTTATGCCAACCATACTGTTTTAATTAGTATAACTTGTAATACAGCTTGAAATCAGAAAGCATGATGCTTTCAGCTTTGTTTTTTCTGAATATTGCTTTGGCTATTTGGTGTGTCTTATTGTTCTATACAAATTTTAGGCTTGTTTGTCCTATTTCTGTAAAAAATGCTAATGGAATTTTCATAGGAATTGTATTGAATCTTTATATTGTTTTGAGTAGTATGGACTTTTAAACAAGATTAGTTCTGATCCATGAGCACAGAATATCTTTACATTTATTAGTGTCTTCAATTACTTTCATTAATGTCATATGGTTTTCAATGAGCAAGTCTTTCATCTTCTTGGTTAAATTTATTCCTAGGCATTTTATTCTTTTTTTTTTTAAAGAATTTTTTTTTCAACGTTTATTTATTTTTGGGACAGAGAGAGACAGAGCATGAACGGGGGAGGGGCAGAGAGAGAGGGAGACACAGAACAGGAAGCAGGCTCCAGGCTCTGAGCCATCAGCCCAGAGCCTGACGCGGGGCTCGAACTCACGGACCGCGAGATCGTGACCTGGCTGAAGTCGGACGCTTAACCGACTGCGCCACCCAGGCGCCCCGGCATTTTATTCTTTTTGATGCAGTTGTAAATGGGATTGTTTTCTTAATTTCTTTAAGAACTCTGATAGATGGGTGGCTCAGTCAGTTAAGCATCTGACTCTTGATTGCAGCTCAGGTCATGATCTCACAGTTACGAAATCAAGCCCCAACCTCCTTGTCAAGCAGTGTTGGGCTTTGTGCTGGGTGTGGAGCCTGCCTAAGATTCTCTCTCTCCCTCTCCCTTTGCCTGTCCTGACTCATGCTCTCACTCTCTCAAACAAACAAATAAAACAAAAACAAAGAAAAAAAAACAAACCAAAACAAAAACCCTACCTCTGATAGTTCATTATTAGTGTATAGAAATGCAATAGATTTTTGGGTATTGGTTTTATTTCTTTTTTTTTTTTTTTTTTTTGATTTATTTTTTTTTGATTTATTTATTTTTATTTTTATTTTTTATATGAAATTTATTGACAAATTGGTTTCCATACAACACCCAGTGCTCATCCCAAAAGGTGCCCTCCTCAATACCCACCACCCACCCTCCCCTCCCTCCCACCCCCCCCTCCCTCCCACCCCCCATCAACCCTCAGTTTGTTCCCAGTTTTCAACAGTCTCTTATGCTTTGGCTCTCTTCCACTCCAACCTCTCTTTTTGGTTTTATTTCTTGATGTAGTCTTTAGGGTTTTCTATATATATCATCTGCAAATAGTGATAGTTTTACTTTTTTCTTTCAAGTTTAGATAGCTTTTTTTTTTCCCCTTGACTAATTGTTCTGGCTAGGACTTCTAATGCTATGTTGAATAAAAGTGGTGAGAGTGGGCCTCTGTCTTATTCCTGATCTTAGAGGAAAAGCTTTCAGCTTTTTATCTTTGAGTATGGTAGCTGTGGGCTTAACATATATTGCCTTGTTAATAAGGAACATTCCCTCTATACCTGATTTTTGAGAGTTTTTTTTTCCTATTTTATTTCTTTCTTTTTTTTTTTAAATTTTATTTAAATCCTAGTTAGTTAACATATAGTGTAATAATGGTTTCAGGAGTAGAGTTTAGTGATTCATCACTTATATATAACACCCAGTGCTCATCCAAACAAGTGCCCTCCTTTTTTTCTTTTTAATGTTTATTTATTTTTGAGGCAGTGGGGAGAGGCAGAGAGAGAGACACATACACAATCCGAAGCAGGCTCCAGGCTCTGAGCTGTCAGCACAGAGCCCAACGCAGGGCTTGACCCCATGAACCATGAGATCATGACCTGAGTCAAAGTTGGGTTCTTAATTGACTGAACCACTCAGGTGCCCCCCCCCCTTTTTTTAATGTTTACAAGTGCCCTCCTTAATGCCCATCCCCCACCCAAATCCCCTCCAGTAACCTTTAGTTTGTTCTCTGTAATTAAGAGTCTCTTATGGTTTGCTTGCCTCTCTGTTTTTACCTTATTTTTACTTCACTTCCCCTATGTTCATTTTTTGTTTCTTAAATTCCACATGTGAGTAAAATCATATAATAAATCACATGACTTGTTTCACTTAGCTTAATACATTCTACTTCCATCCAGATTTCATTCTTTTTGATTGCCAAGTAATATTCCATGTATGTACCACATCTTCTTTATCCATTTGTCACTCAATGGCATTTGGGTTCTTTCCATAATTTGGCAATTGTCAGTAGCGCTGCAATAAACATTGGGGTGCCTGTGCCCCTTCAAATCAATATTTTTTGTATCATTTGGATAAATACCTAGTAGAGCAATTGCTGGGTCATGGAGTAGCTCTGTTTTTAATTTTTTTTTAAACTTTTTTTTTTTTTTTCAACGTTTATTTATTTTTGGGACAGAGAGAGACAGAGCATGAATGGGGGAGGGGCAGAGAGAGAGGGAGACACAGAATCCGAAACAGGCTCCAGGCTCTGAGCCATCAGCCCAGAGCCTGACGCGGGGCTCGAACTCACGGACCGCGAGATCGTGACCTGGCTGAAGTCGGACGCTTAACCGACTGCGCCACCCAGGCGCCCCATAATTTTGAGGAACCTCCATACTGTTTTCCAGAGGGGCTGCACCAGTTTGCGTTCCCGCCAGCAGTGCAAAAGTGTTCCTCTTTTTCTGCATCCTTGTGAGCATCTGTTGTTTCCTGAGTTGTTAATGCCAGCCATTCTGACAGGTGTGAGGTGGTATCTCATTGTGGTTTTGATTTGTTTTTCCCTGAAGATGAGTGATGTTGAACTTCTTTTCCTATGTCTGTTAGCCATCTGGATGTATTCTTTGGAAAAGTATCTATGTCTTTTACCCATTTCTTCATTGGATTATTTGTTTTTGAGTGTTGAGTTTGGTAAATTCTTTAGAGATTTTGGATACTAAGCCTTTATTTGATATGTCATTTGTGAATAACTTCTTCCATTCTGTCAGTTGCCTTTAAATTTTATTTTATATTTATTTTTTAATTTAAATCCAAGTTAGTTAACATATGTGTAATGATTTCAGGAATTGGATTTAGTGATTCATCACTCATATATAACATCAGGTGCTCATCCCAGCAAGTGCTCTTGTTAATGACCATCGCCCATTTAGCCCATCCCCCCCCCAACACACCACCACCAACCCTTAATTTGTACTCTGTATTTAAGAATCTCTTATGGTTTATCTTTCTCTCTGTTTTTATCTTATTATTGCTTCCCTTCTCCTATGTTCATCTGTTTTCTTAAGTTCCACATATGACTGAAATTGTATGATACTTGTCTTTCTCTAAATGACTTATTTCGCTTAGCATAATACACTCTAGTTCCATCCACGTTGTTGCAAATGGCAAGATTTCATTCTTTGTGATCACCAAGTAATATTCCATTGTATATATAAAAGCATCTTCTTTATCCATTCATTAGTTGATGGACATTTGGGCTTTTTTGTGCTTTGGCTATTGTCGATAGTGCTGCTATAAACATTGGGGTGCATGTGCCCGTTTATCACCATTTTTGTATCCTTTGGATAAATACCTAGTAAAATTGCTGGGTCATAGGGTAGTTCTATATTTTTATTTATTTTTTTAAAATTTTTACTTCTTTATTCTATTTTAATTTGTATCTAAGTTAGTTAGCATATAGTGCTATAATGTTTTCAGGAGTAGATTCCAGTGATTCATCCCTTATGTAATAACACCCAAGTGCTCATCCTAACAAGTGTCCTCCCTTATGCCCCTTACCCATTTAGCCCATCTCCCCACCCACAACCCCTCCAGAAACTCTCAGTTTGTTCTCTGTATTTAAGAGTCTGTTTTTATATTATTTTTGCTTCCCTTTCCTTATGTTCATCTGTTTGCTTCCCTTCCCTTCCCCTCCCCTGTTCTCTTCTCTTTCCTTCCTCATTCCTCCTTCCCCTCCCCTCCCCTATTGTCTCCTCGCCTCTCCTCCCCTCACTTCCCATCCCCACCTCCAGTCCTCTCCTTTCCTCTTTTCTTTTCCTTTCTATGTTGTTGTTGTTGTTGTTGTTAGTGTTGGCATCCTTGTCTGGTTTTGGTTTCAGGGTAATTCTGGCCTCCTAAAATGAGTTTGGAAGAGTTTCCTTCTCTTCTGACTTTTGAGAGTTTGAGAGGGTTGCTAATACTTTTTCTTTGAATTTTTGCTAGAGTTCACCAGTGAAGCCTCTGGTCCTGGACTTTTGTTTGTTGGAAGGTTTTTGATAATTGATTCACTATCCTTGAAAGTAGTCAGTGTTTTGGTTTTATTTTTCATCATGATTCAGTCATGGTAGGTGGTATGTTTCCAGCAGTTTATCCTTTTTTACTTTGTTATCCAATTTGTTGGTATATAATTGTTCCTAGTAGTGTCTTATATCCTTTGCATTTTTTTGATGGCATTTCTCTTTCATTTCCGGATTCATTTATTTGAGTCCTCCCCCCACCCTGCCTTTTTTTTTTTTTCTGGTGAAGCTGACTAACTGTCAATTTTGCTTATCTCTTCAAAGAACTACCTTTTATTTTCAGTGATCTTTTCTCTTGTCTTTTCGGTCTCTATTTCTGTTCATGTATTTCTTCTCTAATCTGTGTTATTTCCTTCTTTCACTAACTTGGGATTTGTTTGTTATTCTTTTTCTAGTTTTTTTTTTTTGAGGTATAAAGTTAGATTAATTTATTTGAGACTTTTCTTTTTTCCTGAGGTAGGTATTTATCACTATGAATTTTCCCTCTTAGAACTGCTTTTGCTGCATCTCATAGATTTTGGTATGTTGTATTTCCATTTTTTCATGGTATTTTTTTATTTCTTCTTTGACCCATTGGTTGTTCAATATGTTGTTTAATTACTACCTATTTGTGAATTTTCCAGTTTTCTATGTATAGTTATTTTGTAATTTCCTACCATTGTAGTCATAAAAGTACTTGATATAACCTCAGTTCTCCTAATTTTATTAAGACTTGTTTTATGGCCTAACATATGATTAACTTGGAAAATGCTTCATGTGTGCTTGAAAATAATGCATTCTGTTGCTTTTAGATGTAATTTTCTATAAATATCTTTGAAATACCTCTGGTCTAATATGTCATTTAAGGCCAATTTTTCTTATTGATTTTCTGTTGCAATGGTTTATCCATTCATGTAAGTGGGATATTAAATCTCATACTATTATCGTATTTCTATCTATATCTCCTTTTATTGTGTTAACATTTGATTTACGTATTTAGGTGTTCCTGTTGTGGATTCATGAATATTTATAAATGTTATATCTTCTTGTTGGATTGACTCTTTTATCATTATGTAATTCTCTTCTTTGTTTCTTATTATCACCTTTTATTTTAAAGTCTGTTTTGTCTAAATATAGCTACTTCAACTTACTTTTAGTTTCCATTTGCATGGAATGAATACCTTTTTTCATCCCTTCTCTCTCATTGTGTGTATGTTCTTACATCTGAAATGAGTCCTTGTAGGCAGCATATAGATGGGTCTTGCCTGTTTTCCTTTCCTCTCCTCTCCTCTCCTCTCCTCTCCTCTCCTCTCCTCTCCTCTCCTCTCCTCTCATCTCCTCCCCTCCCCTCCCCTCCCCTCCCCTCCTCTCCTCCTCTCCTCTCCTTGTTTCGTTTCTTCTTTAAGTCCATTCAGCCATTCTGTGTCTCTTAATTGGAGAATTTAGTCCACTTGCATTTAATTTTAATTCTTTATATATGTATTTATTTTTGAGTGAGAGAGAGACAGAACACAAGGGAGGGGTAGTCAGAGGGAGAGGGAGACACAGAATCCAAAGCAGGCTCCAGGCTCTGAGCTGTCAGCACAGAGCCCAACATGGGGCTCAAACTGAACAGCTGTGAGATCATGACCTGAGCCGAAGTTGGATGCTTAACCGACTGAACCACCCTGCCACCCCATAGTCCACTTACATTTAAAGTAACTATTGATAGGTATTGATTATTGCCATTTTTTGTTAATTGCTTTCTGATTATTTGTGTAATACCTCTCAGTTTCTTACTTCTCTTGATCTCTGTCTTTGGGGTTTGATTATTTAGTAGTATGCTTATATTACTTTATCTTTTGTGTTTAATATAGTTTTTTTGCTTTGTGGTTACCATGAGCCTTACACATAACAACTTATACCTATTACAGTTTATTTTGATAACAACTTAAGCTTGACTCCATTGTAAAGCTCAACATTATTACTCTTTCTCCTGACATTTTATGCTTTTGATGTCATATCCCATCTTTTTATCTTGTGTATCCCATAACTAATTATTGTAATCACAGTTACTTTTGCTACTTTTATCTTTTATTCTTCGTACTAGCTTTATAAATGATTAATTAATCCACTATATTTACTATATATTTACCTTTCCAGGGAGATTTATTATTTCATATGTGTTCTTTTTACTTATTAACACCCATTCTTTTAAGCCTAAAGGAGTCTCTTTAAAATTTCTATTAAGGCTGTTATTATAATTGTAATTAAATTTTAATTATTTAATTATTTAAAAAATTCTTCAAATATCAATGTGACCAAATGTGATTGCCCTAATATTTTTTCTACCTAAGATCTTTTTTTTTTTTTAATTTACTCTGTCTCCTTGGCATCTTACTTCAGAGAAAGTTGTATATCATCTCATTTTCATGGTAAAAGTTTTTAGCTCATTTCTGTGTTGAGACCTACTCATTATCCACTTCTTGTAGGAGCATGGTCTGATGTGAACCAGGTCTGTTTCTTGAACTTTTGAGTTTCCCTCCATTTTAGATCCTCTCCCTTGTATGTCAAATAAGCATATTTACTTTCCAAAGTTTCAAAACTGCTCTGCTATTCCTTGGCTTGCCACATTTCTGTTCATTCAGTGAAAAACTTTTCCAAAGACCAGAATTTATTTAAGTTTACCTTCTTGCCATCTTCTTACTCTTCAAAATTTTATAATATAAATTATGTTACTGTCACTCTAATGCAATTCCACTCTGAAATCATTAGTCATTGTAGTCTTCTAATGGAAGATCTTTTGTAATCCTTCCTTATTTGACTTTCTTTAATACATATGTCTGTTAATTACCCTCTCCCTCTTGAAAAACCAATTTTAGTTGGGTTTAGGCCTAGATGTCTTCCAGACTGTCTGATGGTTCTTTCTCTTATTTCAGATTCTATGTTGGGCCTTCTCTCTATGCTCTTCCACTGATTGTTAATTAGGTCATATCAACTACCATTTTTTGTGACACTCTCACACATTTTTTTTCTATTAAATTCCATTATGAATGAAAATTTGCATTTGTATTAACAGCTTTATATACATAATTTACTTTTCAAACAATAAATCTATAAACAAACTTTTTTTTTCGTTTCAATATCTGATATTCCTCTAGCTTATTTATGTTCCCTAAATGACACCACTATTTGTCTTGCCTTTACTGTTCATTTTGTGTATTTTGAAACTGTTATGTCTCAAAGGATTAGTGAGAGAGACAGATAGGTAAATTCTAGAATAGGACGAAAGCAGATTAGAGTTGGAGTTGGGGACTGTGCCTATGTGATCACAGGGCTTTGAGAAACTTTATGGGATGTAGCTAAAAATCCATCAATTGGAAGAATAGATGGGATAATCATTTAGCCAACATCTTTAGTGCTTGTTGGATAAGAATTGTTCTCCTTGTTAACTCTTCCAGACCTCTGAGTTGTAAGCACCTGAGTGGCTGGGGATTCTGCAGTTATTGGGTTCCCATATCTCTGAGAAGCCTCAGGACACAAAGGCTCATAGCAGGCAGCAAGGCAATACACTTGAGTTACACTTACAAGAAATTGGCATATGCTGGCTAAAAACGCTTGGAGTTAGGTGGTTGCCAGAACAAGAGATGAATGCAAAGAATGTGAAGCAGTGCAAAAGAAATATTTGGCCCATTGCGATTATCCTACATTCTCACAGACCAGATTACTTTTCATTTCCCAAACCTGATCTCTCCTTTCCCACTTCCTTCTTTTCATCAAGCAAATCTGTTATTTCAGGTGGCCTTCCCAGTTCTGCCTATTCTAATCCTGGCTATAATTTAATTCTCAGCTGAAATGATCCTTCCTTGACTTCGTTCCATTAATAAGAAGCCATTTACTCCTATTAACTCTTATATCCCAGTAAGGGATCTCTGGTTGCCCTAATGAAATGATCCTGGTTAAAGACAAGAATTTTCTTTCTTTCCTTTTCGTGTGTGTGTGTGTGTGTGTGTATGTGTTTTGTAGCATTTGATTCAATCCCAACTTGTGAGTTTGGAAGGCCCCTATGCTCACCATTATATCACCAATACTCAATTTTGAGTTTGGAATAATTTGTCATGTTGATATTATACTTGTAACCAGTCAGTAATTCTATTTCAGCCTCAACTATTTCATCTACATAATCTGGTTTAGTAATATCTATTTTGCTGGGTTATTTCAAGCTTTAAATAATAAACTATAAGTAATGTGCTTACACAGAATGAATGCCCTCTGCAAGTTCTCTTCCAATGTACAACGCCACAAGGCAATTGATTTTCTTTTTTAATGATCCTCTGAAGTAATTCATTACAAATGTAGTTGTTCACAGCTAAGCAATGTTTTGCTCTTCAGTGGGGATGACAGTTTATCTGATTCCCTGATTGCTACAGAGACCATATAGTAATGATTGTGGGGGGGGGGTGCAGCCTTGGGATAAAGCTGATTTTGAGGCAGATAGCAGAGAGAAGAATAAAATCAACTGTCCTGCTTCTAGAGTCTGCTCTACCTCCAAACTTGTAATTATTTTGTGAAATAATGCATCTCCTAATTTTTCAGGCCTGCTTGATTTGGGTTTCCTGGTTCTCAGTGTTTAAAGTATTTAAAATGACACATACTTCAATTTAGCTCTACTGATGTTTAGTATTTTCATTTATCTCAGGCTCTCCTGTTGTCCCTTTTATAAGGTCAAGTGTTGACAAACTATTAAACTACAGGAAACACAAAAGCCTTAGAGAAATGGGACTCAACATGCAGGTTGGGACAACTCAGGGCCCCTCCACTGTGCACAGCATTTGTCTGCTTTCAAGGTTCCCCACAGCATCTGAAGCTTTACATCCCTGGAGGTGACTACCCATATGTTCACCTTTATTACCAACCTGCAGTTTCCAGGCATCTGTTAATTACAATTTTCAGTCTCAATGGTGATTTCATTTCTGTAAAAAAAAAAGAAAAAAAAAAGGAGACTTTTTGCTGCTTATTAAGTTAGAATGGCTTGTACCACAGTGTAGAGCTTGCATATGGGTTTATTAAAAGAATCTCTATGGCCAACTAATCTTTGACAAAGCAGGAAAGAACATCCAATGGAAAAAAGACAGTCTCCCTAACAAATGGTGCTGGGAGAACTGGACAGCAACATGCAGAAGATTGAAACTAGACCACTTTCTCACACCATTCACAAAAATAAACTCAAAATGGATAAAGGACCTGAATGTGAGACAGGAAACCATCAAAACCCTAGAGGAGAAAGTAGGAAAAGACCTCTCTGACCTCAGTCATAGCAATTTCTTACTTGACACATCCCCAAAGGCAAGGGAATTAAAAGCAAAAATGAACTACTGGGACCTTATGAAGATAAAAAGGTTCTGCACAGCAAAGGAAACAACCAACAAAACTAAAAGGCAACCAACGGAATGGGAAAAGATATTTGCAAATGACATATCGGACAAAGGGCTAGTATCCAAAATCTATAAAGAGCTCACCAAACTCCACACCTGAAAAACAAATAACCCAGTGAAGAAATGGGCAGAAAACATGAATAGACACTTCTCCTAGAAGACATCAGGATGGCCAACAGGCACATGAAAAGATGCTCAACGTTGCTCCTCATCAGGGAAATACAAATCAAAACCACCCTCAGATATCACCTCACGCCAGTCAGAGTGGCCAAAATGAACAAATCAGGAGACTATAGATGCTGGAGAGGATGTGGAGAAACGGGAACCCTCTTGCACTGTTGGTGGGAATGCAAATTGGTGCAGCCGCTCTGGAAAACAGGGTGGAGGTTCCTCAAAAAATTAAAAATAGACCTACCCTATGACCAAGCAGTAGCACTGCTAGGAATTTACCCAAGGGGTAAAGGAGTACTGATGCATAGAGGTATTGTACCCCGATGTTTATAGCAGCACTCTCAACAATAGCCAAATTATGGAAAGAGCCTAAATGTCCATCAACTGATGAATGGATAAAGAAATTGTGGTTTATATACACAATGGAATACTAAGTGGCAATGAGAAAGAATGAAATATGGCCCTTTGTAGCAACATGGGTGGAACTGGAGAGTGTGATGCTAAGTGAAATAAGCCATACAGAGAAAGACAGATACCATATGGTTTCACTCTTATGTGGATCCTGAGAAACTTAACAGGAACCCATGGGGGAGGGGAAGGAAAAGGAAAAAAAGAGGTTAGAGTTGGAGAGAGCCAAAGCATAAGAGACTCTTAAAAACTGAGAACAAACTGAGGGTTGATGGGGGTTGGGAGGGAGAGGAGGGTGGGTGATGGGTATTGAGGAGGGCACCTTTTGGGATGAGCACTGGGTGTTGTATGGAAACCAATTTGACAATAAATTTCATATATTGAAAAAAAAAAGAATCTGTAGAGCTAAGGGGATTGGAAGGTTATGTGTGCTCTTAAGAGGTCAGGAATCAGGTTGTGTTCATGTGTGCTTATTCTTTCTCAGAACAATAAAGTAAACAGATTCTTCTGAGAGAAAAGGAAGTTTTTTTTTTTTTTTTTTTTTTTTGAGAAAAGGAAGTTTTAATACTGTAGAATTAGCTTTGCTTCTATCTGGATCCCTTATGTGTTCTTAACCTCAAAGAACATGTCACGGAATTTGTAGGGGGATACTGGCAACATATAAAAGACTAGAGGCCACAGAGCTACAGATGTTCCCCAATCTTATGCAAAATGATTCTTCATGGTGGTTTCCTTTTTGCAAAGCTTCCAGCTCATTCTGTAGCAACACCTGATCAGATAGCGGTGCCTGCAACATTCTTGGCTGTCCTTTCTTTCCTTGTTACTTCTCTTGTCAGAGTAGTTGAGTTATCAAATGGTATAAGTGTTATGTCAATACCGCTTCCAATATAAAACACTAGCCATGCAAAGGCTAAGGGAAATTGTTTTCCAACTAACTGCTGGCAGCCTGCTCTTATAGATTAAGACCAGGTCTCTCCACAAAGCACTGAAGCAGCAAATTTAAAAGGAGGCAAATAGAACATAGACTATTTGGCATCAGAGATAAAACAGTTCATTACCTGGTTAATGTTTGCATTTTCCTGGTATAGAGCAAGCATAAAATTACAGATAACAAAGTGACATTTAATAGGCACTGGACATTTCAAGAGAAATGTGGCTTTTAAAGATGTTTCTCTTTCATTCCTGGAAAAATTAAGGAAAGGAGAAGGATTATTGTATCAGGTACAAACCTCAAAGGCAGAAAATATAGGGGAAATAAAGTCTAGCTTCATGAATTATTAATTATAGAAATCTGGCCAAGCCACTTTCTTCCTTGCAGGGACTTAATTTTCAAGTTTATTATACACAAATTAAAATGCTACTACACAGGGCTGTGGCAAAAAATGAAATGAAATCACATATGTAAAAGTGCGTTAAAAACTAAAGCACAACCCCAAAATTTAAGCCACTCTCTTATGTGCAGATCCACTACATTACACTAAATGTGTAACCTCAGTGTAATAACCTGAGAGCAACAAAAACACAGAACACGCAGCTGAGAGACATTGTCATGATTCACAAAGACATTACGTTTAATCTAACCCAGACTTTCAGAGTGAAGAGGCACTTTAGAAACTATCTAGTCCACCCATAGCTAGTCCTGTACGTCTTTGTCAAAGAACTTTTCTGCCTGTATTTGGACAAATCCCATAATAGGGAGTTCGGTATTTATTTGAGCCCATTCTCTGCTCTCTGACGTGAACGGTATCATTATGTGCATAAAGCACAGAGTTTTATTAAGAAGGGGTTCAAGCCATTGCTTTCCACTTATTGTTTTCCTGATACTGGGTAATTTAGTCTTAGATTCAACTATCTCATTAATACAAGTATAATAATAATGTTACACATGTCACATAGTTCTATGCCTACCTAAGTCCTTTCCACATGCTAGTGATTATGCTCAAGTGAGACATCATGCCATCTTACTAGGTATGTTGTCTTATTTATTGACTGAACATATGCAGTGATAATTTACCAAAGATGGTATGTGCCATTTATATCATCTTAAATAAACCTTTCAGTCGTACAATTCATAAATTTTATCTTGAACAAAAAAGGTTACTCATTCCATTGAGAGAAAATGAAGGATTACATATGAACTATGAAATCCCCTTAACATAACTTAAATGCCACAGTGCATTTTCTTTAAAAGATAATGCAGGAAACAAGAAAAAAGAAAGTGTTTGGACATTGTTGATCTTAGAGGAGATCATTACTAGAGGATAGCCTAGTAATGTTACTTTCAAAAGGGGGATGCTAAAATTATTTGACATGGCTAGTTACAGGCTGAAGTGAACTAAAATTGTAATGTAGACTATTTATCCTTGTCACTTTTCGGTCTCTTGCCTTCCTCTTGATTCTCTGTGACGGTCAGACTTCTCACTTGCCCACTCCCTTTCCATACCCTAAGCAAGGAACTTCTCTTTTTCCATCATAGGAGCCTCAGTTAAATTTATGTACATCAACAAATCAAACTAATTTCTTTTTTTAAGTTTATTATTTATTTTGAGAGAGAGAGAGAGTGCACACACAAGTGGGGGAAGAGCAGAGAGAAGGAGAGACAGAATCTCAAGCAGGCTCTGTACCATTGGCACTGAGCCCGATGTGGGGGGGGGGGCTCACATTCATGAACAGTAAGATCATGACCTAAGCTGAGATCAAGAGTTGGACGCTTAACCAACTGTGCCATCCAGGCACCCCAACAAATCAAACTCATTTCATTTGTGTGGTTAGGTATTTAACCTCCTAAAGTCTTCATTCAGTTACTTCATCTAAAAAACAGTGACAGTAATGTCACAGCTTTAAGAATTAAATAAAGAAATCCATATAAAGCATTTAGCATATTTTCATACTCATAGCTTTCATGATTTCTAGATATAATTACAATATCGTAATTTGGATACAGTTTTCTATTATGCTTTCAAAAGTTAGATCACCAAATGAAAAGAGCTTTAGAACCAGAATGACTGTATTTGAAACTTGGATTTATAAATTACTTGTATGGCATTAGGCATTATTTCAACGCTATAATTTTCAGGTCTTATATATTTGCAAAGTGGGGAGAATAATAGTATGTACCTCACAGTGTTAACTGTGACAGTTAGATGAGAAAATCCTTTTAAAGAGATTAGCACAGTAAATGCTCATAGTAAATAAATAAATACTATTTATTGTCACTGTAATAGTGTAAGAACAATTTTATATTGTGTTTTCTTAACAGTGAAGTGTGAAAATAGAAAATGCTGATTTTGTATTTTGCCTGCTCCAAAAAAAAAAAATGACATCCATAGCTATAGGGAAAAACAAGAATAACAGCAAAACATTTGCACAGGAATTAGGAGAAAATTCATTTATCTGAACTTCTTCATCGTCTATTTCTGCTTCCAGAAAATGTGACTTAGGTTAGTATTTCTGCATCATCTGTTTAGCTTATCAAGGAATGATATAGATCTTACTGTATTTTTGTGGGGAGGAGATGATGGAGACAAAAACATGTCTTGATGGAATGACCACACCTTCAAACTGCATTATTCCTTAACATATGGTGTTATTATATTCTTATGAATCGTTTTCAGCTTGCCTCTGCTATCCTCTTTCTGAGTGATTCAGTACAAATGAGGTGATGTGAAGTATTTGCTCTTTTACTCTCCCTAGCTCTTATAGGTGGTGTATAGCTGGGCAGAGTATAGGGATGATTTGCAAAGTTGAATTGAGTAGCTTAATAGTGATAATGCAAAAGAGTGAGTAGACCACTCCGTCATTGAATATTTATCACAGTATCTCAAATTTCTTTTTTTTTTTTTGACTTTTTTTTTTAACCTTTTATTTATTTTCGAGACAGGGAGAGACAGAGAATGAACAGGGGAGGGTCAGAGAGAGGGAGACACAGAATCTAAAACAGGCTCCAGGCTCTGAGCTGTCAGCACAGAGCCCGATATGGGGCTTGAACTCACGGACCGCGAGATCGTGACCTGAGCCGAAGTCGGCCGCTTAACCGACTGAGCCACCCAGGCGCCCCAACACAGTATCTCAAATTTCTTAACTGCATTTTTACATTGTTTAAAATTCTCTATAATATTTTAAATTATTTAGGTAATTTGTATATTCACCTTTTATCATAACAAAATAGGTACAAGAATTTTTTAACTATTTACACACAATAAAGATTTGAGACATTCCTACAATTGTTAGGGTATGAAGAGTTAGTGTTTGATTGAGTTGCTTGTAATTAATAAAAAATTATATCAAATTAGTATAGATGCTGTATATTGAGATGTTACTTTATTCTTTTATCTATACTTAGTCATTGAGAGCTAGGAGTGATTTCTGGGAGAAGTTCCTATTTAAAAATTACAAATGATTGTATCCAACCCACTTTTTTTTTTTTGTCTGCTGAGCTAGGTGGGAAAGAAGTTATTGGGGTGGGAGTATATATAGATAAATGCAGAACAATCAAGAAGAATGATTAATGTAGGAAAAAGGAACGTTGGAAACACTGTGTAAGAGTTGTCATTGTCTAGCTGCCTAGCATCTGAAAATCCTTAATATATTTAGGCATTTGCTGTCAATCATTCATTTACAAATTAATTTAACAAATATATGTAGTACTAACTATGTGAACATTGGACTGGATGTACAGTAGTGACATGATAGGCAAAGTCACTACCTTCACTGACTCACATTCTGGAGGTTTATTTTAGAAAACAAGAGGCCACCACCTGTTACAAACAAAAGAAAGATGTTCTGATTGCAACTTCCCCATGCACACATACATGCACAGACCCTCTCCAGCATGGGCAAGAGCTTCAACCTAGCCTTGCCCAGTTAGAAACAATCATCCAGGATTTTGAATTAGCAGCTACCTATGCAAAGGAACAAGAACACTAGCAAATCCATTCTGGTCATGTTATTAATGAAGATCATAACACCCAACTATGTGTCTAAAAAATAGATCCCCTATTCCACCCATATAAGGGTTATCACCAAATATATGTATCATGTACCCATGTTTAATGATTTATGTATTTTTACCACATTCTAAATAATTATTTTTATTCAACCATAAGATTTCCTCTTTTATATATTTTTTACATATGAACATTTTTTTCACTTTTGTAAGTGTCTTTACAAATTTTCCACCTTGAAAGAAAAGTAAGCTTACTTCTACATACTTCCACAGTTTCCTCATCAATATTGACCTATTAATTAAAAATAATGCTTAGCTAAGCATTTATGATAATCAAAAGGGTACAACCTGGTAGAATAATTGACCTTGTCTCACTGGGATCCCTAGTGGTGTTTCAGGACATTAAGGTCCCGTTTAATTCCTAACTTATGGAAAATAATGTGTCCTAAGTCATAATGCTTGAAATTTATGATTGTTCACTTAATTCTAAAACCTGAGTTTCTTTAGATTGATAGGCCTTGAAAGAGTGATCAGGTATTCTTGAAGAAAGTTCTTGCTATGACATTATAGATACATGCTGTGAATCACTTTCTCCAAAGACTCCTATATAACCAACTTCTCAGTTTCTGAGTATATGACTGATATATAGGTGTGTGTGTATGTATACACATACACACACACATATATATTTATATATTTATGATACATACTTATAAATAACATGGATATATAATAATGTATATATATAATGTCATGGTGCACATATAATGTAATATTTAATGTAATGATATATATATATACTTATATATTTATGAGCATATGTATGTATATTTAAAATTAAATACAAAATGGAGAAAAGACTTAAAAATTCCCTGAGCAGACAAAACCATTTAAGCCACATAGGCAAATCTAAATCTAGGTTATAGCCGCAAGTGGCTCTAAAGAAAAATGGAAAGAAAAAGCACTGCTGAAAGCTGAGTTCTGAGTATTACATCTCACTGTTCATCTTAGCTGGCTCTAAAGAATGACTTTAGGATTTTAACCACAAGTCAGGTGAATCAATGTGAGCTATCCAAAATTCAATATGAATATCATGATCCTTATACTTATTGATATAGATATATGAAAAAATATAGTATTTCATGACATCCAAAAGTCTTTGTCATTAGACTGAAAATAAACCTTAGGATTCCATTATTCCTATAAGGGTCATTAAGGATAAATGGGTAAATAAATACAGGCATACATTTTAAGAACAACAGATTATAAAATTCCATCCTACTGATCTACCTATGTAGGAATTATGTGCTTTGTAATTAGATAATCACCCTTTGACTGTTGTAGCTGAAGATACAATAAATTATTTTTAAAATAGCCTATTGAGAATACTCAGTATGCATGTTTGCAGCTCCTGGTCTCACACTTAACTGGAACCTGATTGTGAGTAACTTCAGTTAATGAGGATGATGCCTCTGTGTTCTTCCTGGATGGGTGGGCAAACTCATTTAAATGGGATGTGTTGTGAAACACTTGAAGGGTGGTTTTGTTTTTGTTTTTGTTTTAAATATTGTAAAATGGAACTCCCTAGAAAGTGATTTTTAAAATATAGTGTACTTTTAAACAGAAGAAAAATAATTTTCTGGTTGAATTTAATAGCCTGAAGAACTTTTTAAAATTGTAACTTTAATAAATTGAGCATTAATTGTCTAAACCAAAAGCAAACTTCTAAAGATTCTGAAACAAAGCTAACCTGAGGTTAGTATTTGCATACCTAATGGTTTTGTTGGGTTGGTCACAGACTTGTGAAATACAAGATTGGAGCATTAATGACAGAAGTTTGGGCCTAAAGTGTGAGTATATTTGTATTTCATGAATTGCATTTAAAGTTCCTCTTATAGTGAGGGATCTTAATGCTCTAAGCGGGTGTTGGCAATCCACAGTCTGCAAGTCAAATCTGGCCCATGTTGGTGTTTTTCCTCCACAGAAATGTTTCTAAAGTCCAATAATAAAGAAAATTATCTTGAAAACAAAAAGAATAATGAAAGATAGTAAGAATTTGAAGCATTTAATATTAATTATTTATACATTAGAAAAAATTGAAATTCTGTTCTGAAAATTGAAATTTACAACTGGTTAAATTAATGTATATATTAATATTGAGTTAATACCGATATTATTAATTAGTTATTGCCCATTGAGTAACATGGGACAAGTATATGACATTTTAAGTAAAAGTATTACAAATAGTGTGATAACTAATTGGTTATATTTACACTGAGGAAAAACTAAAATCATTCAGTTTGGCAATATCTTTGGATATCTAGTTGATTATTTTTCTTCTTTATCCTTTGTGAATTATTCCTCTCCTATGATGAATATGTCTAATATTTAATATTTATAATGGTAATATGTATTTTTAAAGTGTACACAGTAGTGTTCCGAGTATATATGTGTGAGATAGATTATATATATAATCTATCCATTCCCACTTTTTTGGTAACCTTTGTCAATGTCCATCAAAGACCAGTAGAAACAAATGTTAAAAGATGTTTCTTAAGTGTATACAGTAGTATTTCAAGTATATATGTGTTTGTGTGTGATATATAAATGTTATGTATATATATCCCATTCCCACTTTATTGGTAACCTTTGTCATTGTCCACTAAGACCAGCAGAAGCACACCTGTAGTCAAACAAATTTGGGTTTATTCCTTTTTCTAGGATAGGAGATTGGACACTGGGGTATCATGAGTGTTTCAGTCAGAGCATGTACAGTGGGGAGACTTGTTAAAGGTTTTGGGCTTATATTAGGAGTTTTTGCTGGATTGAGTCATGTATGAAAGTGAAGTTATTTCATATTGAATAATTCAGTAATTTTATAAAAGAGGCAGAAAAAAAAGAGGGGCTAAAGTTGTCTGGATAAAGAAACAGTTATTAATGTTAGGAGAGGAAGATGCTTGATCATTTTTGTGGTTTGCACTGAGTTCTAGTTTTTATTTGTTGAGACACTATTATATGATGGTTTTGTTTTGTCTTGTTTATTATGGACAGGGTGATTCAAATTAGTAGGAATATTGTAGCCTAGCTGTTAGTACTAGTTGTCAAGGCTGTGTTTTTCTTTTTTACATTCTTTATTGTGGAGGAGTTGTTTTATTTTCTTTTTTTTAATATGAAATTTACTGTCAAATTGGTTTCCATACAACACCCAGTGCTCATCCCAAAAGGTGCCCTCCTCAATACCCATCACCCACCCTCTCCTCCCTCCCACCCCCCATCAACCCTCAGTTTGTTCTCAGTTTTTAAGAATAAACTTATGGTTTGGCTCCCTCCCTCTCTAACTTTTTTTTTTTCCTTCTCCTCCCCCAAGGTCTTCTGTTAAGTTTCTCAGGATCCACAAAAGAGGGAAAACATATGGTATCTGTCTTTCTCTGTATGGCTTATTTCACTTAGCATCACACTCTCCAGTTCCAGCCACGTTGCTACAAAAGGCCATATTTCATTCTTTCTCATTGCCACTTAGTATTCCATTGTGTATATAAACCACAATTTCTTTATCCATTCGTCAGTTGATGGACATTTAGGCTCTTTCCATAATTTGGCTGTTGTTGAAAGTGCTGCTATAAATATTGGGGTACAAGTGCCCCTATGCATCAGCAGGAGGAGTTGTTTTCAAAGTGTAACATCAACATCAACTGTAAACTTGTTATAAATGTAAATTCTCAAAC
Source organism: Lynx rufus (assembly GCF_022079265.1). Lineage (NCBI taxonomy): Eukaryota > Metazoa > Chordata > Mammalia > Carnivora > Felidae > Lynx > Lynx rufus. Next base: position 60,777,045 of record NW_025814827.1, read on the forward strand.
CCACCCAGATGCGCTGAATCAGAAACTGGAGGTGGAGCCAAACAATCTATGTGTTAACAAACCCTCCAATCCAGGTGATTCTAATGCTAGCTAACATTTGAGAACCCCTGGTGAGATGGTTTCCTGTCCTGACTTCACATTAGAATCACCTGGGAGATGGGGACTTTAAAATCCTACTGATGGCCAGGACCAACCTCTGCCCAATTACAATTAGAATCTCCAGTCTGGGCCTAGGGTTTGGTTATTTTTTTATTTTATATTTCATTTTATTTTTAAATTTTTTAAGGTTTATTTTTGGGAGAGAGAGTGAGCACGTGCCCACGTGTGCGTGAGTGGGGGGCGGGGCAGAGAGAAGTGGAGACACAAAATCCAAAGCAGACTCCAGGCTCTGAGCTGTCAGCACAGAGCCCGATGAGAGGCTCGAACTCACAGAGCTGCAAGATCATGACCTGAGCCGAAGTCAGATGCTTAACAGACTGAGCCACCCAGGCGCCTCTGGTAATTTTTAAAAAGTTCTTTGCCTATTCAAATGTGCAGTTATATTGGAGAACCTCTGTTCTAGTGTATTTGGGAAATGGAAAGGTATTGTTTAACTTTGGAGAATAATTTTTAAATATCAGTTAAAGATAAAAATGCACATAACATAGAACCAAGCAATTCTGTTTTGAAATGTAGCCCATGGAAAATATCTGACATGCACACAAAGTAATCTGAATAAGGAAGTTTATTTTATCACTGTGAGCAATAGGAGAGAGTATAAATATGATATAGTCTAAGCTGAGGGATGGATAAATTATATTTATAAAATGCTACACAACCTTGTATTTAAAATAAACCATATAAACTATATCAATGTGAGTGAACATAGTGATGAATAAATACTGCAACTTGAAAAATACTGCATTCAATTTTAGTAAATCTTAGAAATACACTGAATATTGCTTCATCTTATGTTGGGAACAATGTATTGGATGGTAAAAAATTTAAAGGCAACCATAGGAATGATTTGCACAATCTCAGCAGAGGAGCTACTCCTGTGGGAAGTAGGATGGGGATAGAATTCTGGGAGGTTTAGAAATATCGGTACTATTTCATTTGCCTAAGAAATACGTGAAGCAAATATAGCAAAGTGTGATATTTTTAAATTAGGCCAGAGGTTGCTACTTGGCATTCTGAGACTACTCTCTTCCTTCAGTCCAGTGCTTGACACCATCAAAATGGCCTTGTTTCCTTCAAAGCCTCATTTATTAATTCTGCCTAGACTGTGAAGCTGTGTGTTTAACAGTAACTTTGGGAACAACCAGATGGGATTTCAGGGAAAAAAGAAATACCAAATAAAACACAAATTAGAAACTGAATGTTACATATGACTGTTTCTGGACTCCAAGATGAGAAAGAAAAAAAATGTCAGAAACCTCATTCAGGATCTCTTAATAGGTAACCCTCAGTGTCTCACCTAGATTGCCCCTTATTTTCCTTCTCTGAGAGCCTCCATCCTTACTCCAACCTCCTGTAGAACATCCTTGTACCCATAGGTGAGGTCACACCTTGGGATTTGCATACAACTCTCTTCCAACCATGCCTACAGCCATACAACTAACTGCTGTAATCCACATAGCAGGATTGAAGTAGGGGTAGTGCTTCAGGTCAAGGGGGAAGCTTTCAACGATGTGTTCAGAGTGGGCATTGCTATATTATGTTCAACAATATGGCTTTACTCCTACACCAGCATTCTGTGAAGATATATGTATTCGTTTCTTCATTGGATTTTTAGTTTCTTTTGGAAAACTGTTGAGGAACACATAGGCAATCAATCATACACATATATACAAACCCACGTTAAAAAATAATTATTATCCTTGGTGATATTGTAGTCTAAATTTATGTTAAGGAAAGTAAACATTTTTCCATGAGATAACAGAATCTTACAAAACTTACCCTGCCTAAGATGTGGATACCATTTTACATTATTATGCAGAGAAATTTCATTGATATTTTCGTAGTCTCCTTTCTCCCTTCATGCAGTGAAACCTAACTGGGCTAAAAGCAATGCCCCGTTACTGTACCATATATCCACAATTGCTCCCATTTATAATATAAAGACAAGAGGATTGTATATATATATATATATATATATATATATATATATATATATATATTCTCTTTAACTTCAACCAGAAAATATTTTTAGGGTGATTTTATTTCTAATATTTACTAATCTCTCGAATTGGTAGGAAAATAGAGTAAAAATTTATTTTTTTCATTTTCCAGTAATTACCTTACAACTTTAGAAAAAATACATATTTTAATAAATAAGAGGAAATATGTTAACATTATGGAAGAATTATTAATGATTTTTATTTTCTTTTTAAAAATCAGTATATTTTTCAATTTTTGTAACAATAATTACATATCTTGGATTATCAATGAAAATGTTACAAAAGTAATTCATAGGAGGCCCAATTATAGACTTAAGTGTATTACTTATTTATTTAAAATTCATTTTGATCTCTATCTGTATATCAGTCATCATGTCTGTAAAATAGAATGATAACCCATGGCCCTTTAAGGAGCTTACTGTCTGAAGGTAGACACATAAAAAGGACTAATCTTGGGTGCATAGGAAAATGTGTCTGTCTCTTTGTATTTGTAACCTCCTCTATCACTATCTCTATTTATAAAGGAGTTGTTTTATAAAAAGGAGATAACTATCTTTTCTTATAGACTTTTTAAAGACTGTTTTCTAGATTAGTGAATACCTTGGTGTGGCTTTTCAAGAATGAATAAAAACAAGCCAAGCGTAGGAAACATAGGGATGACTAGAAAAGCATAAAGGAGACAGAATAATAGGGAGAAAAGAAGCACTTTAACCACTCAGTCAAATGAAGATTCTTTGCAGTGTCAAGATACCATAGCTTTCTATTCAGGTCCAGGAACTACCTCTTTGGGTTCTTTGTTGTCAAATGTGTTATTCCTGACAAGTTTTATTTCTCCCGCCATAAGTAAATAGTAGCAACATTTCTTACTTCAACATCATGGCTTTCTTTTTTTTTTTTTTTAACTGAAACAACATATATCTTGTCTCTGTCAATCCCTAAAATCTTTTATTTAGTGGAGGTTATATTATTAGTCATGACATTGTGACATTCATCATGCCACAAATGAATGCTGGTTTCCAAAGACTTGTGCTAATATTGTTACTCTGCTTAGTTGATGATGATTACAAATGCTAGTTTTTCACAGACCCTAGAGCAATATTTGAATAATAATTTGTTTTATGGCCATTTTGAATCCACTGTTCATTATTATGTAGCTTGAAGGTAGGACTATGTCTTCTCTTGAACACTTTAGGCTTTTATCAGTGAATTCTTAGAATATGTTCTCTTTCAAAGTTGATCTTGTCCCTATATTTCCATATACTGCCACCAGTGGGGAAGACAGGAAAATGTCTGTGAGTAGAGTGAAAAGAATGGTGTCATTCATGTAGCATGGCTAATGACTGACATGGGAGGGAGAGCACAGGTTGGAAGGTAGGCATAGTGTACATGATTCTTGATGCCACTCCTCCCACTCTTACGTGCTATAGACTGGAGATGTTGCCAGGTTGGGAACATGAACAGGAGGGAGCTGATTCATGGGCCTACACACACAGTTAAGCTCAAGGATCATTTGTTGACTATCCATAGCATCTAAGCCCTAGGGCCCTGAACTGCTCTATGTCCAATGTGCAGAGTAAGAAATGCTAAAATCAGTATGTCAGCACCATTATGGTTGCCTAATGTTATGCAATCCCATGAAAGACATATCACACCTATCAGTAGGAGCAATCTTTTGGGGAACTAGGGCTCCATATGATTCCAGAGGCATGACTTTAAAAGCTCTTTGGGGTATCTGATTGACCCTACATGCTGGTCAATATAGAAGGAGAGGAAAGAGCAAGTATAAAGCTGAAGGGGAGAAACAGACTGGGGCCTAGGTGGGCAGTAGGTCAGTTTCTGGGCACCTGATGGATGGCATTGCTGGCCCTGGTTGGTCCCAACCATCAGAGGAAGGCCTAAAATTTTTGAAGAAAGACTTCAAAGCATGGAGCCCTTGAGGCATAAGACAAGAGCAGAGGCCTCACTTACCCATGTAAGGGTGACACTGAACCACTGGAGTAGATCATACAAGTAGTGATATAGGCCCTAGGAAGATATAACATGTATCAATTTGTATAATTTGGTAAAATTTGTAATTTCCACATGAAATGAAGAGAGCTAGGAAAGTCTAAGATTAGACTTTGTTTTGTTTTCTTTGTTTTTGTTTTTGCTTTTGTTTTTTAGACACTGTTTTCTAACTTAGGCAAATTTTATTTGAGGAACCATTAGCCTGGATAGAAAGAACATTTTCATTTGGTTGGAAAGATAAGTTCATATTCTGTTAGGTAATTGTGTGATTTAATTTTGTCAGATCACTTATTATTATATGCAAGTGCAAACTAGTCACCCAGGGATCATGCTAAAATGCAAATCTAATTTAGTAGGTCTTTGTGGGGTCTGAAATTCTGAATTTCTAACAAGTTTCCAGATGATGCTAATTTTGCCAATTGACAACTATATTTTGAGTAGCAATGTGCTGGACTATGGTTCTAAATTAACCATAGGTCTTGGGTCAAAGACCTCCTAATTCCTTTTAGAAGAACATAATTATGTAGGAGGAATTAACATACTGCATCCTTTCTCTGGGCTCTTTCCAAACTGTCTTCTTTCCTTCCTTGTCTCAGGGACTCAGTGACAGTAGAAGTAATCATCCTAAAAACCATGTGTAACAATGGCTTTTCCTTTAAGTATTTACTATGAAGTTGTTTTAGTTTTTTATTACTGTAAAACAAGCCATCCCAAAACTTAGTGTTTTAAAACAGCAATTTATTATCCCTCATGATTCTGTAGGTTGATTGGTTGGTTCTGCTGCATGTAGTGTCAACTGGGGTATTTTAGTGGCTGTAGTCATCTGGAGACTCAACTGGTAGCTCAGATGGGGTGTTTGGTTAGGGTCAAGGTTTTCCTCTACATGGATGCTTGGGCAGCCTCATAGCATGGTGGTTGGATTTCAAGAAGCATTCTAGAGTTAGCATTCCAACGTTTATTTATTTTTGGGACAGAGAGAGACAGAGCATGAGCGGGGGAGGGGCAGAGAGAGAGGGAGACACAGAATCGGAAACAGGGTCCAGGCTCCGAGCCATCAGCCCAGAGCCTGACGCGGGGCTCGAACTCACGGAGCGCGAGATCGTGACCTGGCTGAAGTCGGACGCTTAACCGACTGTGCCACCCAGGCGCCCCTAGAGTTAGCATTCCAAAGAGGAGAACATACAAAGTTATCAGGCCAGTTAAGGGCTAGGCTCAGAACTGGCAGAGTGTAACTTCTACTTTTTTTTTTTTTTTAATGGCTAAAATGAACAAATCAGGAGATTATAGATGCTGGAGAGGATGTAGAGAAACAGGAACCCTCTTGCACTGTTGGTGGGAATGCAAACTGGTGCAGCCGCTCTGGAAAACAGGGTGGAGGTTCCTCAGAAAATTAAAAATAGATCTACCCTATGACCCCGCAATAGCACTTCTAGGAATTTACCCAAGGGATACAGGAGTGATGATGCATAGGGGCACTTGTACCCCAATGTTTATAGCAGCACTTTCAACAACAGCCAAATTATGGAAAGAGCCTAAATGTCCATCAACTGACAAGTGGATAAAGAAATTGTGGTTTATGTATACAACGGAATACTACTTGGCAATGAGAAAGAATGAAATATGGCCTTTTGTAGCGACGTGGATGGAACTGGAGAGTGTGATGCTAAGTGGAATAAGTCACACAGAGAAAGACAGTTACCATATGTTTTCCCTCTTTTGTGGATCCTGAGAAACTTAACAGAAGACCATAGGGTAGGGGAAGGGAAAAAAAAGAAAAAGCTAGAGAGGGAGGGAGGCAAACCATAAGAGACTCTTAAAAACTGAGAATAAACTGAGAGTTGATGGGGGGTGGGAGGGAGGGGAAAGTGGGTGATGGGCATTGAGGAGGGCACCTGTTGGGATGAACACTGGGTGTTGTATGGAAACCAATTTGACAATAAATTTCATATTAAAAAAAAAAGAATCCGAAAAAAATGTCACAGTAGTGAGAGGGGGGTTACATAAGACTTGAAATCTCAGAAGTATGGTTCATTGAGGAATTACCAAAGTAACAGTCCTCCGCAGATGTTTAGAGAAATGAATGTAGTTACTGAGAAATTGATTGAGTTTAATTTTAGTTATTTCCCTTCTAACATTTATTTTCTTTTTATCTATCAACTGCTCATTAGGAAACAAATGTGATTCTCTTATTTGAAAATAGACTTAGAAAAAACAGTAGAAGAAAGGGGCATCTAGGTGGCTCAGTCAGTTGCACATCCAAGTGTTGATATCAGCTCAGGTCATGATCCTAGTGTGGTGGGATCGAGCCCTGTTCAGGCTCTGTGGTGAGCATGGAGCCTGCTTAAGATTCTCTCTCCCTCTGCCCCTCTTCCCATCTTGTGCGCATTCTCTTTCTCTGTAAAATAAAAAGTAAAAAAAAAGAAGGCAGAAGAGAATGAATGTAAATAAAAAGAATATTATAGAGCTGGGAGATATAAAAATAAAAACTAGGACTGTCCTTATTCTATTCCATTTGTGAAACAAGGTGTTCTACATATAATACTATTATTAAAATTTAATTTACTGTAATTAAATGGATATGTGAAATTCCGTAGTTATAGTATCCTATTGCTTTAAATTATTGAAGAGCACAGGGGCGCCTGGGTGGCGCAGTCGGTTAAGCGTCCGACTTCGGCCAGGTCACGATCTCGCGGTCCGGGAGTTCGAGCCCCGCGTCAGGCTCTGGGCTGATGGCTCGGAGGCTGGAGCCTGTTTCCGATGCTGTGTCTCCCTCTCTCTCTGCCCCTCCCCCGTTCGTGCTCTGTCTCTCTCTGTCCCAAAAATAAATAAAAAGCGTTGAAAAAAAAAATTAAAAAAAAAAAAAAATTATTGAAGAGCACATTCAGTTGCCTTTTTAGATCCAGATCTTGACTAGCTGAAGCCTTACATTTTGTGTAGCAGTCTTACACAAACTTTAGGCCCCCTGTGATTTTAGCAGAGTTAAAACATAAATAAACTTGGGGCACCTGGGTGGCTCAGTCGGTTAAGCATCCAACTCTTGATTTCAGCTCAGGTCGTGATCTCACAGTTCATGACTTTGAGCCCTTTGCAGGACTGTATGCTATATCAGCATGGAGCCTGCTTAGAATTCTCTCTCCCTGTCTCTCTCTGCCTCTACCCCACTCATGCGCTCGCTCTCTCTCTCTCTCTCTCTCTCAAAATAAAGAAATAAACTTAAAAAATAAAAACAAACTTAAAGTTGAAATGTAATTTCTGGAACATTGGCTAACCCAGGTAGGTTCTAAGACCTAAATAAAATTCCATAGAAAGAATATATCCTGAAGCTGTAACAGTATTAAACTAATCTCTTTATAAATAAATAATATTGAAGATGAGCACTGGGTGTTGTATGGAAACCAATTTGACAATAAATTATATTTTTTTAAAAAATGAAATAACATTGCAAAATTGAAATCAGTTTCAAGAGTTGAGAGAAATAAAATTCCATCTAATAAATCTGTGGTAAGACAAAGAATTTAGGAAACTGATTTTTTTCCTTTTGCTTAAATGCACTTAGACTCTTAGATACACATAATAGTGTGTGTGTGTTGGGGGGAGGAAAGCTCTGAAGGAACATTTATCTAAATGGGTTTTAGTTTCAATGCTCATTTTATACCCAGAATAAGCATAGTACATGACCTTAAGTAGCTGCCTTGGGAATAGTATAAAATACAATTTTACTTATTGTGGAATAGTAATTTAGGTTTTAATGGCTATCACATTTCCTTCTTTTTGAAATATGCTCTTTAATTGCAGAAAGAGAAGAAATCTCTGTGGTACCTGTAATAGTTAAATGTATTTATCCAAGTTCTTATTCTGAGAGGAATATCTTTCGAATTACATAGTTTTTTTTTTTTTTAACGTTTATTTATTTTTGAGACAGAGACAGAGCATGAATGGGGGAGGGGCAGAGAGAGAGGGAGACACAGAACAGGAAGCAGGCTCCAGGCTCTGAGCCATCAGCCCAGAGCCCGACGCGGGGCTCGAACTCACGGACCGCGAATTCGTGACCTGAGCTGAAGTCGGACGCTTAACCAACTGAGCCACCCAGGCGCCCCTACATAGTTTTTTTTTTAATGAACTTTTATTTTGGAATAATTTTTGGTTTTCAGAAAAATTGCAAAGATAATACAGAGAGGTCCTATATACCCCTTGTCTAATTTTCCCCATTGTTCACATCTTACAGTACATTTTTCAAAACTGAGAAATGGACCTTAGTACTATGGTTTTAGTTTTCAGTTTCACCAATTTTGCTCTTAATGTTCTCTTTTTGTTCTGGGACCCAATCCAGAGTACCACATTGCATTTAGTTCTCGGGTCTCCTTCAAGGTCTCCTCTGGTCAGTGACACTTTCTTACTCTTTCCTTGTCTTTTTATGACCTTGAATGACAGGAAGTACTGACTGAGTATCCTATGGAACATCCTCCAGTCTGATTTTTGTAATGTTTTTCTGATGATTAGACTGAGTTTATGGGTTTATGAGAATACCACAGAGTTAAAATGCTCTTCTTATCACATCATATAAGGGGGTACATGAAATGCACCAGACATCACTGGGGATATTATCACTTGGTTAAGGCATTGTTTGCTAAGTTTCTCCAGAGTAAAGTTATCCTTTCCCCTCTTACCTATTCTGTTCTTTGAAAACAAATTACTAACTCAAGCCCTCTCTAAAGTGTGTGCGTGTGCATGTGTGTGTGTATTACAAGCTTTTCCCCTGGAAGTGGGAATATCTACATATATTAAATGGATTCTTTTGTAAGAAAGATTCATCTGTTCTCTACCATTTGTTTACTCAGTCATTTATGTCAGTCTGGACTCATGTATATTTATTTTATACTTTGGGTTATAATTTAATACTGTGTTCTTTCTTTTGCTGCTGAAATTGTTCCACCTTTGGCCACTGGGAGTTCTTTATAGTTAGATCCTTTGTCCCTATATTGTGTCCCCATTCCTTTGTATTTTGAGTACTTCCTTACTTTCGGGTACTATACGATTTTCAAAACTCACCTTGTATCTTGCCTTCCCAGCCTTGGAACCATCAATTTTTCCAAGGTACCTGGTTCTTTTTATTAAAGAATGGTATTAAGAAACTAAGTTCTGGTCACTGGGTGTACTTTTTGCTGGAGTGTCATTGTTTTTAGGCCTTTTCTGCAAACAGACTATAAATATATGTAGGTGTAATAACCTACATGAAGAATGTGTGTATAACTGTTTTGATATCTATCAAGTTTATTAAGCTAAATATTAGTTCATTCTTACGACCTTGACTCTAATTTAGTACCACATGGTTTATTCTAATCTTCTTTTTTGTTTATGTATAACTTCTGTCTCTGAAAGTGAGAAACTTAACTAAATGTATTTTATTTAAAAGAGTCATTCATTAATAAGATACATTTTTCCTTTGAATATAGGTTAATTTGAAAAATTTTACATTAATGTGAGACCAGCTGTGCTTCGCATGCAAGGGAGTAGTATAGCAAGAGTCTAAAAATAATGTTGAATGAATAATCAGACTTAATAAAATGATCCTTATGTGAACTGAAGTTATTTGAAGCTGTATATCAGTGCCCCTCAGTCTCATCTGAACATAGGAATCACCTGGGAATTTAAAAAATGTGGATGCGTGGTTCTCAACCTGCATTGATTCTGATTTAATTTGTCTGGGGTTAAGAATGAGGATCGGGACTTTAAAAACTCCCCAGGTGAATTTGATATGCAGTTAAGGTGAGCCAAGGTTCAGAACCTCTGCTGCACATTCTAAGCTAATGCTGATTGCAGTATCTTCTGACCTGTCTTGTTTTCTGAATGGCTATATTTCAAACAAGGCAAACTGTGAAACAGTAGCATATGTTTGAGTTTGGACAGTGGGGCATATTCTGTTGTATCCTTAGGTGAGGTCACTGAGGCACAGTTGTAGCTGTTATGGTAGGGCTATCAAATGTATATGGTGATGTATGTGCAGTAGTGTGACAGGTTGCTTTTTTATTTTCAGTTCTAAAATAGCTCAGACACTAAAAAGCTTCAAAATGAGGTCCTGAAGAAATTATATTTCCGTAAAACTATGACCTGCAGATATAAGAGTCTATGCCCACCACAATCCAAAAAGCTCCCAAGTAATTCCAAAATATCCCCTTTTCACCAGCAACATAGACATCATACAGTAACTGGAAGCCTATATCGCCCACTAGCCTTCACCCATTTTGCCCTTTCCCCAACCCCCATCCCTCTGGTAAGCTCTGGTAACAGAGAATTTTGTTCTCTGTATTTATGTCTCATTCTGCTTTTTTGTTTGTCTATTCATTTGTTTTGTATTTTAGATTGCACATATGAGTGAAATCATATGGTATTTGTCATCTCAGTCTGACTTATTTCATTTAGCATAATACCCTCTAGGTGCATCCATGTTGTCACAAGTGGTAAGATCTCTTATGGCTGTGTAATATTCATATATAAGTGTGTATGACACACACCACATCTTCTTTATCCATTCATCTATTGGATACTTGGGTTGCTTCCATATTTTTGCTATTGTAAATAGAAGAATAAAAATGATTTCATATATACAATAGCATAGTGTCATGTTTACATAAATACTATCCAGTGAATGCTGCTTTATGATATTATCAGTTTAAATATTAAAGAAGCCAGTGGCATATATATTATAAACTAAATTTCTAGGCACACTTTTCAATATTTAACAGTAACTGAAAGAATTATATTATAGCAGAAACAGAATTTATTTATTTGACCCAACTCTTAGTTTTTAACGGGTTCCAAGTTCACTCCAAGCAATCTATAAATGTTCTTAGAGTTGGGTTTTTCTCTCTTACTTTTTAGTGCCCCGTGGATAGCCAATGTCCTTCTGAATATTTAGAAAATTTTTGGATTAATATGATCTATTCACATCAGTATAGAAGTCAGATATATAATGTAATGGTATGTATCTATTAAGGTCAGGAAAATAGGAAAACCAAAACTACACTCCTTTTTTGGCAGTGAGTTTTATGTAAGGAAATGCTTAAACAGACACTGAAGGACTAACTATGGTAGCTCACACCTCTAGTGTAGAGAGAATAAAGGGAAGACGTTGGACTTATTAGAACATAGTAGTGCATCTGTCTTTTTGAACTAGTGTTTTCATTTTCTTTCAAATTGTTGGATCATATATTTTTTCTGTTTTTAATTTTTTGAGGAACTTCCCTCCTGTTTTCCATAGTGGCTATACCAGTTGACATTCTAACCAACAGCACACAAGTGTTCCTTTTCCTCCATATCCTTGCCTTTGCTTGTTATTTCTTGTCTTTTTAATTTTATCCATTTGACTGGTATACAGTGATATCTCATTTAAAAGGTACAGCACAGAGAATATAGTCAGTGATATTGCAATAGCATTGTATGGCGACAGATGGTAGCTACCCTTGTGGTGAACATAACATAATGCTTGGAGATGTTGAATTACTGTGTTGTATACCTGAAGCTAATGTAACATTGTGTGTCAACTATACTCAAATAAAAAGCAAAAATAAATAAATAAATAAAAGTTCTATGTTCAATAGGATATGAGTAGAGGAGATGTGACAGGTACATATAATTATAAAACAAGGCCAACTGTAATAAATAAACAACAAAGGCCTGGCTTCAAAGGATATGGGACAAATCTATGAGAAGATGGTACTTTTAAAGATGAAATTTATAGTACATGAATTATATCTCAATAAATCTAATATTAAAAATACATAGTTGGACAACAATCCCACTTTCGGGTATATATCCAAAATAATTGTAATCAAGATTTCAAAGAGATCTTTGAACTCCTATGTTCATTGTAGTACTATTTACAATAGCCAAGCTATGGAAATAACCAAAATATCCATCAATAGAGGAATGTTGATGTTCATATGTTCATACAACAGAATATTATTTTGTCTTGAAAAAGAGGAAATTTGTTATTATATGTGACAATATAAATAAACCTGGAGGATATTATGCTAAGTGATATAAGCCAGAAGGACAAATGATTCCACTTATGTGAGGTATCTAAAATAATCAAATTCATTGGGGCAGAAAATTGGACAGGGGTTGCCAGGAGTGGGAGAAAGAGGAAAATGGGGAGTTTAATTAGTATAAAATTTCAGTTATGCAAGATGAATAAGTTGTAGAGATCTGTTCAACTTTATGCCTATAGTTAATAATACTTCATTGTTCACTTAAACATTTATTGAGGATAGATCTCATGTTAAGTGTTCTTTAAAAAATTTTTTAAATGTTTTTATTTTTGAGAGAGAGACATAGTGCAAGTGGGGGAAGGGAAGAGAGAGAGAGAGAGAGAGAGAGAGAGAGAGAGAGAGACAGAATCCGAAGTAGGCTCCAGGCTCTGAGCTGTCAGCCCAGAGCCCCACGTGGGGCTCAAACCCATGAACAGCAGGATCATGACCTGAGCCGAAGTTGGACGCTTAACTGAGTGAGCCACCAAGTGCCCCAAGTGGTTTTAAAACAACAACAAGAGCAAAGAGACACAAGAACACCTTTGGAGTTGATAGATACATCTAATACTTTAATTGCAGTGATGGTTTCATGAGTGTATGCATATGTCTGACTTCATCAAGTTGTATACATTAAATATGTGCAGTTTTTGTATGTCAATTATACCTCAATAAAACTGTTAAAATGCATATTTGGAAAAGTAAAGAAAAAAAACACAAAACTCAAAACACAGAAAGCAAAAACACAGATACCATGCCCCAGCATTATGGACTGAAATGTGTTCCCCTCAAATTCATATGTTGAAGTACTAACCCCCAGTACAACCGTATTTGAAAGTAGGGTCTATTAGGAAGTATTTAAGGCTAACCGAGATCATAAGGGTGAGGCCCTAATCAATAGGACTGGTGTTTTTGTAAGAAGAGGAAGAGATACCTTGAGTGCCCACACACAGAGGAAAGGCCATATTAAGACATGATAAGAAGGTGGACGTCCATAGGTCAAAGAGAGAGCCCTTACCAGAAACCAACTCTGCCAACACCTTCATCTTAGACTTCTAACCCACAGAACTGTGAAAAAATAAATTTCTGTTCTTTAGGTTACCCAGCCTGTAACATCCTGTTAGGGCAGTCTTATCAGACTAATACACCAAGCAATTTCACTTGTCTGTATATAATCAATAGGTATGTATGCACATATTTCAAAAAATGTTCAAAGATATTCATGATAGCTTTATTCAAAATAGACTCAAACCAGAAACATCCCGCATATGTAGCCTTAAGGGTACAATTCAATGAGTTTGATATACACACACACACAGGTATGTAATCCACACCTTTATCACAATATATATCATTTCTACTGCAACTGGAAAGTTCCTACATATGCTTTCGTAGTTAATGCTTCACACTCATATAACCTTACTTTTTATTTTTTTTCCACTATAGATTACTTTCAGCTGTTGCAGATCATAATGTGAATGAAATAATAAAAACGTGGAGACCAGAACTGCATAGTAGTTTGCCAGAAAAAAGACTTTCTAGTGTTTCAGTAATAGTTTTACTATAAAATCCAGTAATATTTTGATAAAACATAGTCTGTAAATACTTAAGTGTACAAATGTAACTAAACAGAAATAGAATTAATACTTTTTCCTTATTTATTTTCATGCTTCAGGGCACATTCTTACCTTGAAAGTATAGGTATTTGTCATTGATTATCATATAAATCTTAGACCCGCCTCCACAGTTCACTTTGAATTAAAATAATGCATCATTCTAACATGAATCAGCAGGATTTACAGCAGGATTTCCTGATTTACAGCAGGAAATACAAAGTATTTGATGTCAATGATCATTCTTTTTAATAATATTCACCTGTATGTGTGTACTTAATGTTTTCTGAGTTTTTAAGTGTTCGTTTGGGACAACTATGGATGTCCGTAATATCTGAACTCATAATATTTTAATTGAGTATCCTGAAGGCATTGATATGTATCAGTAAATTTACTGTAGTCTTTACAAAATTAGAAGAAAGGGCTTACCTTTAAATTTAACCTGCGTTCATTTAAATACATAGTTCTGCGGGGCACGTGGGTGGCTCAGTCAGTTGAGCATCAGACTTCAGCTCAGGTCATGGTCTCCCAGTTTGTGAGTTAGAGCGCCACATCGCACTCTGTGCTGACAGCTTAGAGTCTGGAGCCTGCCTTGGATTCTGTCTCTCTGTCACTCTCTCTGCCCCTCCCCTGCTCACACTCCGTCTCTCTCTCAAAAATAAATAAACATTAAAAAAATACTTATTCCTAATAATAAATACTAATAAAAGTACAAATTTACAAATAATGAATACAGTAAAAATACCAGAAGAGAATGATGTCAGCAGCTGTTGCCCTTCAGCTTTAGCTCAGAAGAAAAACAAATCGAGTAGATCTAAACTTAACCCACAGCTTGAATACAAGTCCACATAAAATGTATCCTGATGCAGAGCTATGTAGTTAATCCCAGCCTGATTAGCTGAATTACAATCAACCTGCTGAGTCATGAATGTGAGATTGAGTCTAGTGATTATGCAGCTGTAACTGACTAATATGATATTACAACTAGTTAGTAATCAGTTATCAAGTGAGAGATCCAGAAGTAAAATAGGACATGATCCCTTCCTTTCAAATGTTTATAATCTACTTGGAGAGCTAAATGGAAAATATAGTACACTGTGGTGAGGAAAATCAAGGTTTTTGATAAACCCAGGTTATTGATAATCCTAACATTAGCTGGATGAGGATAGAGACATTTATTTGGTGGGCTGAAATTTGCTAATAAAAGTTCTTAGAAAACTAAATAGGTAGGCTGTCCTAATTATGCATGCTGCGTAACCAAATACCCGAAAACCTGGTCACCGGAAACTACAATTTATGGGGTGCCTGGGTGGCTCAGTTGGTTAAGTGTCCATCCCTTGCTTTCGGCTCAGGTCATGATCTCACGGTTCCAGAGTTGGAGCCCCATGTTGGCCTCCGCAAAGCCTGCTCGTCTTCCTCTTTCTGCTCTTCCCCCACTCACGGTGCTCTAAGTAAATAAACTTAAAAAAAAAAACAACCTACAATTTATTATCCTTGATATTTATATTGTGGTCCAGTTGAGAAAGTCTCATTTATGATTCTCACGTGATGGTAATTGGGTATCAGCTAGGGCTGTTATCTGAAGGCTTAACATTGCTGGATGCATGAAAGAGTACATGGTACTTGATGCCGGTTGTAAGCTGGGACTTAGTTGTGCTGTCCACTGTAGCTCTTCCACATGGGGTCTTTTTGTGGCTTGGGAGTCTCACAGCATGGTGTGGCTGTGTTCTGAGAGGACGCGTCTCAAAAGCAAGCATTTTGACATCCAGGTAGATACTGCAAAGCTTTCTATGACCTAACCTCCGAACTTCCAGAATGTTGCTATTACCATATTGTTATCAAGCAAATTTCTAAGATCGTCCCATATTTAAAGTAAGGGGATGTAGACTCTAGGTCTCCATGTGGGAAGCAGCATGCTACAAACAGGAGAGGAGAAATGAAGGTGGCTGTCTTTGGAACCTATTTACCATGGAGCTTCATTTAATTTAAATCAGATGAACAGCTTTATCTCTAGAGTGCCCATATAATTTGTCATCCACATCACTACATGTTTAAGAGTAAAATGGACACTAAATTGAATACATTGGAACTTTTCGTAGAAACTGGGATTTCTATCAGAGTGTTCTAACTAAGCTGTTATATATTAGCTTTAACTCATCCTTCTATATTCTGCTTTGTAACACTGGGGCTGTGATTCTGCAAACCCCCTTTCTCCTTCACCTGCTGCATCCCTCTTAAGCTCTGCCACCAGAGGGCACTAGAGGGAGGCACAAAGGCAGGTGGAGGAAGAAGGAACTTGCCCCTTCCATTCCCAGTAACGTTGTCTCTGTAGTCAGAACAGGCAGTAGGCTCCAGTTCCCAAGTTTGATTTTTCCATATTCCCCAAACCAACATCTGGGTGCTCCCCCAGACATATCAACATTGGCAGGTAGAACCTCCTTTTCAGAGATAAGAGAATCCTATAAGCTGTAGGTTCTAATAAGTCCAACGTCTTCCCTTTATTCTCTCTACACTAGAGGTGTGAGCTACCATAGTTAGTCCTTCAGTGTCTGTTTAAGCATTTCCTTACATAAAACTCACTGCCAAAAAAGGAGTGTAGTTTTGGTTTTCCTATTTTCCTGACCTTAATAGATACATACCATTACATTATATATCTGACTTCTATACTGATGTGAATAGATCATATTAACCCAAAAGTTTTCTAAATACTCAGAAGGACATTGGCTATCCACGGGGCACTAAAAAGTAAGAGAGAAAAACCCAACTCTAAGAACATTTATAGATTGCTTGGAGTGAACTTGGAACCCGTTAAAAACTAAG
Organism: Lynx rufus; assembly: GCF_022079265.1. Lineage (NCBI taxonomy): Eukaryota > Metazoa > Chordata > Mammalia > Carnivora > Felidae > Lynx > Lynx rufus. The sequence continues at coordinate 60,793,668 of NW_025814827.1, forward strand.
AGTTGGGTCAAATAAATAAATTCTGTTTCTGCTATAATATAATTCTTTTAGTTACTGTTAAATATTGAAAAGTGTGCCTAGAAATTTAGTTTATAATATATATGCCACTGGCTTCTTTAATATTTAAACTGATAATATTATAAAGCAGCATTCACTGGATAATATTTATGTAAACATGACACTATGCTACTGTGTATATGAAATCATATTTTTCTTCTATTATCTTATTAACGTATGGTAAAGGATATTTAGCACAGTGTACTGATGTGAAATCTATAAGAGAATCAGAATGTATTGGTGCAAATCCCAAGAGTAGCAAGCAGATATAAAGTTGGCAGAGAGGCTTTAGGAATGTATATTCTGCATGGAAGTCTCTTAGAGGATAATTTCAGTTATTCAAACCCACACATGTGGTCTAAGCAATGGATGTATTCTCCTATAAAGTTAATTATTTATAGAGAACCAAGGCAAAATATAAGTGGAGGTTTTAGTGTTACCAATGAAGAAACACCTAAAATATTCAATTTCTGTATACAGTTTTTGAAAAACGTTAGAAATGCAGCACCTTCTTTATTCTCTTAAATTTTTAGTAGTACACCTGTTTTGCCTAGTGTGAAACTCGTGAATTGTAATGGTAGAAAATTTCCTCTCTGATTTTATTTTGACATTTGCTTTTGTTTTTCTGTTTTGTTGTATCTCTTCTGAGTAGAACAAGAAAACATGCTGACCCAGGTGACTGCATGGTTCCTTTTGTCAGAGAGGCCACTTAGAGTTCATGCCATCTTTCCCTCTCCCTTGATTGAGCCGCTAGTACTGCAGATACACAACGAACATGTGTCTTGATTGTTCTTTTATGAAAAGTGCTATGCATCTTTGATATGAGATCTGTTTATTTAAAAGCATTTTAAATTGATATTGTCAGAGGTCTTGCTGTTAGAGTCTGCTACTTAATTATGCTATGGCAGCAGGACCTACCTATATTCTATAACAGATTATAGCAGCAGGAGGCATAGCAACTTAATTTAAAAAAATAGAATCTAATGATTTTGTTTTTTTCAGTCAGCAGGTGGGGGCTCCCTATAGATATACAAACCTGTGTCTGCAAAGATGCAGGTTATTTGTCACTCTACAGTTATAAACCTTTGGGAATATGAGCAAAGACTTGAGGGATACAAATAACAGACAGAGGAAAGGTATCAGAGGCAAAGGAAAAAAAATGTTTGAAAGGAGGGAAAAATCAAATGTTTAAGAAAGGAAGTTCAGCATTTGGAAAGTGGTTATTAAAAAATATGTCCATATTTGCATACCCTATTTTTTAGCATACCCTATTGTTATTGAGATGGATCACTTTCACCTGTGCCTTTTTATTTATTTTATTGAAAACAATTTTTAAACGTTTATTTATTTTTGAGAGAAAAAGAGACAGTGTGTGAGTAGGGGAAGGAGGAGAGAGAGGGAGACCCCGAATCCGAAGCAGGCTCCAGGCTCTGAGCTGTCAGCATAGAGCCTGGTGCAGGGCTCAAACCCACAAACTGCAAGATCATGATCTGAGCTGAAGTTGGACTCATAAACGACTGAGCCACCCAGGTACCCTCATGTGTGCCTTTAAAAAAAAATTTCTTAATGTTTATTTATTTTTGAGAGTGAGAGACAGAGCATGAGCAGGGGAGGGGCAGAGAGAGAGGGAGACACAGAATCCAAAGCAGGCTTCAGGCTCCGAGCTGTCAGCACAGAGCCCGACGTGGGGCCTGAACTCATGAACCGTGAGATCATGACCTGAGCTGAAGTCGGATGCTCAACTGACTGAGCCATCCAGGTGTCCCAATGTGTGCCTTTTTAATGTGGGTTGATTGTAAATGAGAACAAAGGATCTAAAATTGAAAAATTATTTATCATAACTTTAGTAAAATAATATTAGAGATGGCATTTTCTGAATAATATTTACCGTGTATGATTATGGCAATCAAAGGACAATATATTTACCACTCAATGCTAATTAAAATTTTGTATTTATTCTTTAGTAATTCAGAAAGCTTTCAAAATCTTATAGGTTGGTAAGGTTCTCCAGAATGATTCCTATTCTGAATTTTGATATAGTTTTTCTGGAACACCATTAGTTTCTTTATTCTGCATCTCACTACCATATGAAAATTCAATGAAAAGCAATCAAAAAGAAAAAGACTCTCAGAATGTAAAAATTTTAAAAACAAAAAAAATTTAAAAATTTCTCATGTATTGTTTTTTATAAGACTATCAATATTTAAATGTACCTCTCAAAATTTAAATTTTAATGCCTCTTTGTATAATAAAAAATGTTAGAATACAACAAATGATGTAGCTGCATTTTCATATCCAGATAAAAGTTTTTATGAAAAATTGTTTCTCCAATAAGTTAGCTGGTTCACTGTAATTACATTAAAAATGTTATGTGGTATAACCATAATAACCAGTCACAATATATAATTTATAAAGAGCACTATCGTATTTTCTAAAGAAAGTAAATAAAAATTTCATAAAAATTAAATATAAAAAAATTCTAAAATTGTACTTAAAGTGGTCATTTTAAGGAGAGAATTGACTGGGAAGAATATTTCTGGTTGTGGATTATGATTTTAGTTTGTGTCAAATTTGATAGTTTATAGTACCCACTTAATCAAATACTAACATAGGTGTTGCTGGGAAGGTATTTTGTAGATGTGGTGAACATCTACAAAAGTCAACAATCAGTTGACTTTAAGTAAAGGAGACTTGGAAATATGGATGGGCTTCATCTAATCAGTTGAAAAGCCTTAAAAGCAAAACTGAGGTTTTCCTGATGAAAACCTCGAGTCTGCAGTATGAACTTCTTGTCTAAGAGTTCAAGGATACTGGCGTGCCTTGTGGGTTTTGTAAGCCAATCCTTGTGCATAAACACATTTGTTGAAATCATGCATGTGTGATGTATGTGTCATATATGTGTGTGTATATGTGTGTGTGTATATTTTTAAAAAAATATTCCACTAGTTCTGTTTCTCTGGAGAACCTTTACTGATTTAATATGGGGATGCTTAGTAGTGTGAAGATACTAATCTACTTCAGTTAAATGATTCCCTCTAAATGATTCTGCAATATGACTAAATTTGATAAAAGTTTACCTGGACAAAATTTTTGAAAGATTGTATACTTAAATGGACAGTGGTCAGATTATATATGAAAATATATGATCTACAACCACTGTAGCAACCAGCCAAGGAAGCCAAAACCACAACCTCTGTAGCAATTAGTCCAGAATGGACAGGACTTACAGTGATTACCAAGTTTGCCCCTGTTTCCAACACAGAAATAACAAGATAGAGCCAGATACTTCCAAAATCAATCATATAAGATACCTCGCTTCTAATTAGCCCACTCTCAGCACCCCCTATATGAGCAGCCTATAATCAGAGCATACTAGAAGCCTTTTTCTCTCCTCCCGCCTCTCTCTCTCTCTTTCTCTGTTTCTTACCCCCACCCCACCCAAACGTCTCTCAAGCTTTCCCATTCTTCTTCCTGCCTTTGAGTTTCTGTCAAATCAGAGTTATGGTGGCTGACTCTCTTGATAACAGCAAACTCTGAATAAATTGCCTCTGTTTATTCTCATTTGGGTTGTCTTTGTTTATTTCCACAGTTTTCCTGGAGCTTCTTTGGTGATAGTCTGCACTGCCCATTGCTGTGGTTTCCAATCTTCCATCAGGTATGATATTCAGAGGCCGCTTATGTCTTTTTTGCTCATGGCTTGTGGAGACCCTGCCGATGTATTAAATCAGCACCAGGTCTGAACTTTACTCTCTTTGCATTGACTTCCTCAGCTATTTATTCTCAATTTGGTACTCAGGTTTTATTAGTTTCAGTTTGTATAGCATCCTTGGTAGAAATGGGTAATTTTTTTTTCATCCTTTTTTGTTCTTTTTAGCTTGTTTTTGTATTGTGCTGCCTAACAGTGTTATCTGTGATAAGAAGGAGAATCACAGGTTGAATCTCAAGTCAAAATTAGGCATAGTCCTTATAAGCCTATTGTTGGAGCTAGCGAGTTTAGAAGACTAGTGAATTTGCGATTCTCATGAAACATGCATCTGTTTGGACACAGTTTACTGTGGGTCACAAGTAAAACTGCATGAGTTTATCCTTCCACCTTCAATTTTTGTCCTGTGAGACCAGTGAGAATGTCCCGTCTAGTTTTCCATCTGTTATAGGGATGCAAACTATCAGGTCTGTGTTCAGAGGTGGCCAGCAGTGAGATTGGGAAACCAAGATGTAAAGTACACAAGTATTGCTTTAGAGCAATACTCCTATTATAAATCCTATGCTCCTCCAGGAATAGTCTCCTGTTTCTTATATTCTTGTATACCCTCCTTACAATCCTAATTATTTTTTCTGTCTCTATAAATTTTATAATATCAACAAGAATGATTTGTGAGAGATGTTTAATTTGAGCAAAATTGTTTATATGAGAGGTTCCTTAGGAAAGAAAGGGAATAAGATTTGTCAGGCCTAGGGGACAGCATTATTTATTAGTATATAGGGTCCTCCAAACAAAATTCTCATTCAAAAATTGCTTCATTAAAAAGAATCCTTGGTTAGGGGCATCTGGGTGGTTCACTCAGTCGGTTAAGTGTCCAACCCTTTATTTCAGCTCAGGTCATGATCTCATGGTTCATGGGATTAAGCCCCATGTTGGGCTCTGTGTTGACAGTGCAGAGTTTGCTTGGGATTCTCTCTCTCCTCTCTCTCTTCCCCACTCCCCACTTGTTCTCTCTCTCTCTCTCTGTCTCTCAAAATAAATAAGCACTTAAAAAACAACAACAACAGTGGTGAGAATGGACAAATCTGTTGTGTTCCTGACCATAGGGGGATCAGTTTTTCCCCAGTGAGGATGATATCAGCTGTGGGTCTTTTATATATGACCTTTATGATATTGAGGAATGTCCTTCTATCATTACTTTCTTGAGAGTTTTTAATAAGAAAGATGCTGTATTTTGTCAAATACTTTTTCTGCATCTATTGAGAGGATCATATGGTTCTTATCCTTTCTTTTATTAATGTGGCGTATCACATTGAATGATTTGTGAATATTGAACAAGGCTTGCAGCCCAGGTATAAATCCCACTTGATCTTGGTGAATAATTATTTTAATGTACTGTTGAATTCAATTTGCTAGTATCTGGCTGAGAATTTTTACATCCAAGTTCATCAGGGATATTGGTCTGTAATTCTCCCTTTTAGTGGGATCTTTGTCTGGTTTTGGAATCAAGGTAATGCTGGCTTCATAAAATGAGTTTGGAAGCTTTCCTTCCATTTCTAGTTTTTGGAACAGTTTGAGAAGAATAGGTATTAACACTTCTTTAAATGCCTGGTAGAATTCCTCTGGGAAGCCATCTGGACCAAGACTCTTGTTTCTTGGGAGATTTTTGATAACAGATTCAGTTTCTTTGTTGGTTATGATCCTGTTCAAGTTTTCTATTTATTTCTGTTTCAGTTTGGTAGTGTGTGAGTTTCCAGGAATTTGTCCATTTCTTCCAGATTGCCTCATTTGTTGGCATATATATTCTCTTATAATTGTTTGTATTTCTGTGGTGGTGGTTGTGATCTCTCCTCTTTCATTCATGATTTTATCTATTTGGGTTCTCTCTCTCTCTCTCTCTCTCTCTCTTTTTAGACCTCTGGCGAGGTGTTTATCAGTTTTGTTTATTCTTTCAAAAAGCCAGCTTTTAAGTTTCATTGATCTGTTCTACTGTTTTGCTGCTGTTGTTTCTACATTGTTTATTTCTGCTCCAATCTTTAAAATTTACATTATTTCGCTGGCTTTAGGCTTTATTTGCTGCTCCTTTTCTAGCACCTTTAGGTTTAAGGTTAGGTTGTGTATTTGGGACCTTTTTTGCTTTTTGAGGTAGGCCTGAACTGCAATGTACTTAACTTTTAGGTCTGCCTTTGCTGCATCCCAAAGAGTTTGGACTGTTGTGTTTTCATTTTCATTTGCTTCCATGTATGTTTTTATTCCTTATTTAATTTTCTGGTTAATACATTCATTCTTTAGTAGGATATTCTTTAACCTCAAAATATTTGAGGGCTTTCCAAATTTTTTCTTGTGGGTGATTTCAAGTTTCATAGCATGATCTGAAAACATGCATAGTACGATCTCGATCTTTTTGTGTCTGTTGAGGGCTGATCTGTGATCCAGTGTATGATCTTTTCTGGAGAATGTTCCATGTGCACCTGAGAAGAATGTGTAGTTTGCTGCTTTGGGATACAATGTTCTGAATATATCTGTTAAGTCCATCTTGTCCAGTGTATCGTTCAAAGCCATTGTTTCTTCACTAGTGTTGTTCAACATAGTACTAGAAGCCCTAGCCTCAGCAATCAGAGAACAAAAAAAGAGATAAAAGGCATACAAATTGGCAAGGAAGAAATCAAACTTTTACTCTTTGCAGAAGACATGATACTCTACATGGAAAACCTGAAAGACCACCAAAAACTGCTAGAACTGATACATGAATTCAACAAAGTTACAGGATATAAAATCAATGTACAGAAGTTGGTTGCATCTCTATACACCAGTAATGAAGTAGTAGGAAGAGAAATCAAGGAATTGATCTCATTTGTAATTGTACCAAAACTGTAACACCAAGGAATAAACCTAACCAAAGAGGTAAAAAAATCTGTATGCTGGAAACTACAGAAGACATATGAAAGAAATTGAAGAAGACACAAAGAAATGGAAAAACATTCCATGCTCATGAATTAGAAGAACAAATATTGTTAAAATGTCTACACTACCCAAAGCAATCTACACATTCAATGCAACCCCTATCAAAATAACACCAGCATTCTTTACAGAGCTATAACAAACAATTCTAAAATTTGTATAGAACCAGAAAAGACCCACAATAACCAAAGTAATGTTGAAAAACAAAAACAAAACAAAACAAAAACAAAAACAAAGATGTAAACATCACAATTCTGGACTTCAAGCTGTATTACGAAGCTGTGATCACTATGGTACTGGCACAAAAACAGACACATAGATCAATGGAACAGAGTAGAGAAACCAGAAATGAACCCACAGGTGGATGACCAACTAATCTTTGACAAAACAGGAAAAAATATCCCATGAAAAAAAAAGACAGTCTTTTCAGCAGATAGTGTTGGGAAAACTGGACAGCAACATGTAGAAGAATGAAAATGGATCAGTTTCTTACACCATACACAAAAATAAATTCAAAATTGATAAGAGACCTAAATGTGATACAGGAAACCATCAAAATCCTAGAGGAGAAAATAAGCAGCAACGTCTTTGACTTCAGTGACAGTAATTTCTTACCCCACATGTCTCCAGAAGCAAGGGAAATAAAACCAGAAATGAACTAGGGGACCTCATCAAGATAAAAAGCTTCTGCGTGGTGAAGTAAACAGTCAACAAAACTAAAAGGCAACCAATGGAATGGGAGAAGATGTTTTCAAATGACATATGGGATAAAGCGTTAGTATCCAAAATCTATAAAGAACTTATCAAACTCACACCCCCCCCAAAACAAATAATACGGTGAAGACATGGGCCGAAGACATGAATAGACACTTTTCCAAAGAAGACATCCAAATGGCTAGGAGACACATGAAAAGATACTCAACATCACTCATCATCAAAGAGATACAAATCAAAACCAAAATGAGATATCACTTCATAACTGTCAGAATCGCTAAAAGTAACAACTTAGGAACAACAGATATTGGTGAGGATGCAGATAAAAGGGAACACTTTTGCACTATTTGTGTGAATGCACACTGGTGCAGCCATTCTGGAAAACAGTATAGAGGTTCCTCAAATAATTAAACATAGAATTACCCTACGACGCACCAACTGCACTACTAGGTATATATGCAGGAAATACAGGTGTGCTGTTTTGAAAGGGGACATACACCCCAATGTTTAAAGCAACACAATCAACAATAGCCAAAGTATGGAAAGAGCCTAAATGTCCATAGACTGATGAATGGATCAATAGTCGTGTGTGTGTGTGTGTGTGTGTGTGTACACACACACACACACACACACACACACACACACACATATATATATATATATATATATATATATACATACTACTCAACAACCAAAAAAGAATTAAACCTTGCCATTTGCAACAAAGTAGATGGAGCTAGAGTATATTATGCTAAGAAAAATAAGTCAGTCAGAAATACAAATATCATATAATTTCACTCATGTGGAATTTAAGAAACAAAACAGATGAACATAGGGGAAGGGAAAGAAAAATAAGATAAAAACAGAGAGGAAGTCAATAACAAAGAACAAACAGGGTTGTGGAGGATAGGTGGGTGGTGAGATGGGTTGAATGGGTAATGGCCACTAAAGAGGGCAGTTTTAGGGATGAGCATTGGAAGTCCTATGTAAGACGTGAATCACTGGGTTCTATTCCTGAAACCAAGACTAAACTGTATGCTAATTAACTTAATATAAATCAATCAGTCAATCAATAAAATTAAAAAAGAATCCTTGGCTAAAGCTAATGAGCAATTTAAAAAACTTAACAAACTAGAGTCATTTTCCTCGTAATTCCTCCTCCCAAAACTAAGCTGTATTAGATTGTAATTCAAAATATAACACAAATATCCATGAGTCCATACTGATATAAATGATTGAATAAAAATAATTGAAGGGAACAGATTAATATCTTTGTGCAGTTTAATTGCAATTATTTTATGTAGAGACTCCATCCACAAATAGGTAGAACATAATTCTACATATTCCACAAATAGGTGGAACATAATTGGGCTGTGCTTAGTGACTTCCTTCCAAAGAGTACAGTATGGCAAAGGGGATGAAAAGATGAACTTTATAGTGGAAAAACCTATTAAACACTGCCCTAGCTGGGTGTTGAAGGTCAACAGGAACAATGATAAATCGTGTTGGTAGAATGTTCCCTTGATATGATATGTTGAAAATAGCACCTTACCTCTGTGGTCTTCCTCCCTTAAAAATGTAACTAATCTAATCATGAGAAAAAAAAACAACCAGCAAAACTCAGTTGAGGGACAGTCTATAAAATGTTTCACCAGTACTCCTTAAAACTCTCAAGGTCATCAAAAAAAAAAAGAATAGCCTGGGAAATTATCGTAGTCAAGAGGAGTTTAAGGAGTTTTGACAAATAAAAGTAACATAATATTCTCGATGAGATATTTTAACAAAAAGTAGACATTAGTAAAAATTAGGAAATATGAATAAATTGTGGAATTTTACTTAATAATAATGTATCAATATTGATCCTCTAGTTGTGACAAATATACCATACTAATGTAAGATATTAGCAACTGACAAACTGGGTAGGGAGTATATGGGAACTCCGTACTCTCCTCAACTTTACTGTCAATCTAAAAATATTCTAAGGTGAAAATATTAGTCCAAAGCAATTGGAGTGTATTTATTTGTAAAAATATTTTTAAAAATTCAAACATTTAAAAATATTTCGTATAACTGTGGGTAGCTCAGGCATGATTCCCTTTGCAAGGTATGGGAGTTAGGTAGACTTTGAAAGAATATATAATTTAGACTACAGTCTTAGCAAAATTATATTTGCATATTTGCCCATGGAATTCTGAAAAAATATTTATTTGTAAGAATAAATATATTTATTTTTGGATTATTTAAATTCAGCTGTTCCCATGGTTTTGTCTATGGATTATCTATGTTTATTGATCTTTCAGTGACCTATGTTTAAAGTTATAAGAAGATTATGATCACAGTTTTGGCTAGGTGAAAGAAACACTGCTGTTTGGTGAAATAGAAATGAATTTTTAAAATTTTTAAAATACTAAGTCTATTTTATTCCCACTTTTCCTTACAAGGAGCTTTAAAAAATAATTTCAGGTTCTTTAGTCATGAGAATGAGATTAAGAACACTTATCACATAGTTGCATCAGACTTAACCTGTAATTCTTAGGTCTTAGGTAAATCTCTTACAGGAACATGATGGCTCTTAACATCTAAAACAATGAGTTAGGATTTGAAATATTTGGAATATTAGTAATCTGTGAAAGCTATAGTTATGTTGGCACTTACCTGCTTTTAATATTGAAAAAATAATAGACAGTAATCACTTAAATTTCATATGTGAGTCCTGTTATAACAAGCTATGTTGAGAACTCCAGTATCACATAATGAGAAGTTCTCTTTAACCAATGATGATACTATGTTAATTTTTAGGGCATTAGTATAACGCTATCACAAAAAGTTTCCAAAATCCAATTTTAGGTAGTAATAATAGTACAGAAACTGGATCCTTATTCATAGACTGAGTTTAGACTACGTTTATTATGATCAATGCAATGTGTTTGTTATTCAATGTTGTTTCTTGCCTTCAAGAAGCTTATTGTGGGAGAAGGGACCAAGTTAAAAGAGCCCTGCAAAACCTTCTATGACAGATCTCTGATAAGGGAAACACACTGGATGACAAGGAAGCATGTAAAAAGGATTCTTCATGCAGGTTGAGATAAGAATTGAAATAGGATCTGGTTCCTAGGAAATGCAATGCCTGAGCCCAATCTAAAAGAACAATCACAATTTGGGTAGGAATTAGTATATTGATCTTTACAGATAGAACATATATAAAAAACACTGAGACAAGACAGAACACTTCTTAAAAAAATTTGTGAGAGTTCATTGTGCTTCAGGGCAATTGTTAGAGGCCAAAGAGGCAAGTGACAGGCAAATTTAACCAAGTCAGTAACAATGTACAAGTAATTTCTGGATACTCATTTCATACTTTTTATTAGTGTAATGACAACAGGTAATTTTTGTAATTTGATAATATTAAGAAAATCTGTGTCATTGCTAAAATAAGGGCATATTGATAACCTCAGTATAATGGCTAATTTGGATGTATTTTTTTAAATTTTAATGTTTATTATTTATTTATGAGAGAGAGAGAGGGAGAGAGAGAGACAGAGTGCAAGCAGGGGAGGGGCAGAGAGAGAGGGAGACATGGAATCTGAAGCAAGCTCCAGGCTCTGGGCTATCAGCACAGAGCCCTACATGAGGCTCAAACTCAAGAACCGTGAGATCATGACCTGAGCTGAATTTGGACGCTTAACCGACTGAGCCACTCAGGTGCTCCATGGATGTACTTTTTTTTAAAATTCAAGAATAATTAACATACAATGTTAGTTTCAGTTATACAATATAATAATTCAGCAATTATATACGCTACTCAGAACTCATCATAAGTGTGCTCTTAATCTCCTTCACCTATTTCACCCATTCTCCCTGCCCTACCCCCACCGACTCTCTGGCAACCATTAGAGTGTTCTCTATATTTAAGAGTCTGCTTTTTTGTTTGTTTTTTGTCTCTTTTTTCTTTGTTCATTTGTTTCTTAAATTCAACATGTAAGTGAAACCATATGGTATTTGGATTTCTCTGACTGACTTATTTCACTTAGAATCATACCCTTTAGATCCATCCATGTTGCAAATGGCAAGACTTCATTATTTTTTTTTATGACTGAGTAATATTCATTGTGTGGGTGTGTGTATGTGTGTGTGTGACATCTTCTTTATCCATTCTTCTGTGGATGGGCAGGTGCTTATTTGAGTATAGTTGACACAATGTTACATTAGTTTCGGGTGTACAACATAGTGATTCAACAACTTTATACCTTATGCCATGCTCACCACAAGTGTGCCAACCATCTGTCACCATACAATGCTATTACAGTGCCATTGACTGTATTCCCTATTCTGTACTTTTTATTCCTGTGGCCTATTCATAACATAATTGGGGTGGACGAATGGGCAAAATGAGTGAAGGAGGGTAGAAAATACATGTGTCCAGTTATGGATGTAATTTCTTAATACATGTCACTGGTCATAATTATTTATAACTTAGAGGTCTGGTTGTGAAGGAGAGGAGGGAGAAAAGGGTAATCTAGTTTCTTTATCTCATCTAGAGGATTCCAGTAAGTGATTGAAATTGAAAAGACGATCCCTACTGCTCTGTAAGCTGTAGACAGAAAGTACAGTTTACTTGAATTGTAGATATCCTTTAGTGAAAATTTTGGTAAACTGTACCTAACTGCTGATTTGATTTATGAAGCTTAGTAGGACTGTCATGTATTAATTTGCCACCAAAAGTACTAGGATAATATTTTTCAAAGCATAGCTGGTATATTTATATAACAATGGACTAGAACATGCTTATTTTTATTTTTACACTTTTTAGGGAAAATCTGGTTGAAGATAGACTCTTTGACTTTTGTTCCTTACCTTTCTAACCAAGTTCAGTTTTCTCTGAACAAAAACCTGTAATGACCAGATAGTATAGTAAAACTTTAGATTTTGTGTACCTAAGATTTTTGAGTGCCTACTATACCCAGAGATTTTCCTAGGTACTACTGAAGTGGCGAACAACCTCAGCTACCCTCAAGTTGGTTGCATTCTAGGATTTTTAGCTCAAATGTGTAGAGCTTTATATTTTCCCACTAAAACAACTACATAAAAGTATCAGACAATGATATGATTATACCTAATAGTGGAAAGTCAAATGTTATGGAGTCATGAATAGTGAGATCTAATTCAGCCTCTTTCAAACAAAGAGTAACAAAGCTGGGAGTCAAATTTTCTGTCCTATGCTCTATGGAAATTTCTATGCTAAATTACATCTCAGAAAGACTATGAAATAATCTGAAATTTGAAATGTGTGCTAATTATAAATAGCCACAATATTTCTATTAACACCAACTTTTATTAAAGTTGAAAAAGTGAGTTCCATTTTTGTCCAGTTTATAGAATCTAGTGCTAATGTAGTTTTCTAAATACTCTTTATATGCTACACTATAAGATAATTAAATTCTCAGGTTTTTTTTTTATAGGTTTGTTATATTTTAAGGCTAATGAATCTATAAGTTAATTCTTTTCACAGTAGAAAGAACCTCAGGAAAAACACATTCCACAGAGAGATTCACTTCACAAATTATTTAGTAGGATATCACATCACAAGAAAGTGTAGTTTTAGATGTTAGTTGGGTGGGGCTTCAGGTAGGGAGCTGAGAGCTAATTAAGGAAAACATATTTGGAACTTTTTTTACCTATGTCTGAAAGCCCCCCCGCCCCAAACACTCTACAATTTTAACTACTTGCATTATCATCATTATATAATTTGATTTAAAATTAAATTAACTACTTTTATCTATGTTTGATTCTCTTTTGTTGTAAGTGGAAAGATAGGGATTTATATTCTATATGACTTTATTTCCTTAAAATAATGCTGGATTTTCCACCATTACCATCACTTACTCTGGCAGGCTTCCATTATTAACATGATGAGTACATGAAACAAATGTTCAAGGAAGTTTAATGCTTTCACAATAGGAAGGCCATATGGGAACAGGATGATTTTTACAACAGAGCAAACTGACCTGGCCAGGTGGCCAATTAACAGAGAATATTTATTAAACAATGCTTTTTAACAGTTTTGTAAAATCCAAGCCTGTACTGGAACAGAGCCATCTTATTGGTACCTGGGATTCGATTCAGATAATTTAGACAATTTTATCTCTGCCTACATTAGAAATGTGATTAAACACTGTTGACATTTATCTATTCACTAGTTACTTTGGATTCTTTGCCTGCTTGACTCTGAAAAATATGAATTGTTTGATTCAATTTCAGCCATAATGGCAGGGTTTGGAGACAAAATAACTTAAAAAATAGATGCTTTCTTATCCTGGAGTAAAACCTAGTGATACTTAACTGATAATGGGGGGAAAAAAACAACACACAGATAGCTAGAAGGCCAAGCTCATTAAAAGCAAGAATGTAGGGGTATCATGTTATCATCAGTATAATTAGGATAGAAAGCTATATAATGAATGTAACATTTTCTAAGCTTATTTTCATTCAACATTCGTAAGAATGAGTACTAATATAGTACAATGGCATATGCACTGAAAATACTAAGGAAATAAAATATTTTATTAATTTAAATGAGATCACAACTCACTAAATGAGACCTAGCAATAAAACAAGTAATTAGAATTCATTTTGATAGTGGACAGGGCACAGTTCTCACACATCTGTAATGGAAAATGATTCAGATTCAGCTAGAGGAGAAGATGTCAAGGAATGATGCTAGGAGGTGCTGCTTGATCTGAACATTAAAGGACAAGAATTAGGTTTTCGGAGTATTGATAGAATAACATTCCAATTAATGATAGTCAGAATAGGTAAAATTGCACAGATATGGAAAAATGTGGCATTTTGGGGTGAGAAGTTATTTGGGGGTAATTAGTCTGGAGATGAGGCTGAACAGGTAATTGGAAACAGATCAGTCAACTTATTCTCATCTACCTCTTTCTTCATCCATACAATAGAGATACCCCTGTGTGCTGGTCAAGATTCTCTGACAAACGGAACCAATAGGGTGTGTGTGTATGTGTCTGTGGTGTGTGTGTGTGTGTGTGTGTGTGTGTGCGCGTGTGTATGTGTTATATCTGGGACCTTAGTAGTCCTGCGTGAATTGGGTTGTAATAGTTTTCTGTTGACTTCAGTTACAAGTGATGGTACTAAGATGTCCTAAGTGATCTCCTGTATTCCAGACATAGTTTTCCTTACCTCCACTGTGGAGTAGAAATCGAATTTCCTCTGGGGGGTCAGGATCAATCAACTCAGCCATAACTGTAACTCCTTTCTATGCCTATTGATTCAGAGGCATGAGGTGCCCAAAATGGCTGGGTGGTAGTCTTAACTTCCTGTTCATGAAATCATTGTTGTGTTTCCTGGTGGAAGCATTCCTCCCTTTGGAACTAAGACCTCTAGGCCAGCAGTGCATAAAGTCATGGTAATGGGAAGCAACAGTTTTGCTAGTGGGTCATTTGCAATGTAGTGAGAGGGTGCCACTTCCATTTCTATCCCTTAATTCTTGATCTGTGAATCCTGGCAATGGGAGGAAGAGCACCATATATTGGATGTTGATTCATAGCATTTACAGCCTCCTGGAGAATCTTGCTCTAACTCTGCAAGATATTGTTATAAACTGACTTGGTAACTAAGTCTTCAAAGGGCCATTTTGCCATTCTGTCAAACTAGCTGCTTCACAGTGGTGGGGAATAAGATTAGGACCAATGAATTCCAGGAGCATGGGCCCACTGCTGCACTTATTTTGTTGTGAAATGAGCTGCTTGATCAGAAGCAATACTGTGTGGAATACTATGACAACAGATAAGACATTCTGTAAGTACACAGATGGTAGTTTTGGCAGATGCTTTGTGTACAGAGAAATCAAATCTGCATGTAGAGTAAGTGTCTGTCCCAGTAAGAAAAAAACTACTTCCATGATAGAAGCTATAGAGTGTAATTAACTTGCCACCAGGTAGCTACACGATCAGCCCTGGGGAAGGGCGCCATACTGGGGACTCAGTATTAGTCTCTGCTGGTATATTGGGCACTCAGCAGTAGCTGTAGCCAGGTCTGCATTGCTGAGTGGAAGTCTATGTGCTAAGCCAATGGGTTACCTCTATCCCTGTCACCATTTTATTAACAGTAGAATATAGCAGCAAAAGTAGCTTATTTTAAATTTATTTATTTATTTATTTATTTATTATTCATTCATTCATTATTTATTTATTTATTTATTTATTTATTTATTTATTTATTTATTTATTTATTTATTTATAGCATAAGCAGGGTAGGGGCAGAGAGGAGGGGAAAGAGAGAATCCCAAGTGCAGAGGCTGACGTGGGACTCCATCTCATGAACTGTGAGATCATGACCTGAGCTGAAATCAAGGTTGGATGCTTAACTGACTGAGCCACCCAGGTGTTCCAAATGTTTCTTATTTAAATTATTCCATATGGGAGAAACATGTTTGTCAAGTTAATGATGAACTTTTTTTATCACCACTTGTGACATTATGAGCTATACTAATGCCCAGATATATTTTTCATGATATTTTCATGAAGTAATACTTGGAAATATTTATCTCATTTGTATAAATCTCACCTTGGCTTATGATGAAAGGGTTAATGTCTTGATTGAAAGTAATGTATTCAGAGTCAGTTAATAATAAGATTATAAAATGTTTAGAAAATTCACAGAAAAAAATGTACCAACCAACAACACAAGCATATTTTGCTTTTTTGCAATAGCAAAACATGAGTGGCATATTTATTATAGATTAAGCATAGGCATCAACAGCACTGTTTTTGTTCAGTGTCAAGTGAATCTTGTTGTATAAATAACAGGGTTATTCCATCTATCAAGTACTGATGTTTTTTCAGGTTTATAATTATTAGAATGAAAAAAGCATTGATAACTTAGTAATTATGCATTTTTCTTTTTTTTTAAGATTCATTTTTCTGTCTATTATACCAAAAGGAACAAATAATAAGTCCTGTTCTTCAATAATTTTGAGTTTCTTGCTTCACTACAGTTTTAAAGCTAACAAATCAAAAATACCTTCAATGAGAAAAAAAGAAGATAAAATATTTTGAGATTTTCTGGATAAAAATTTCATTTAATTTGAAGATCTTTCAAGAAGTCACACATATTAAACCTATAATGTTTTACTATTGGATTTTTATAATTCAAAATAAAAAATAAATAAAAATGAAACGACCTAGTTATCTGAGATAGTAAATATCCACGGTGTTCTCAAGTGCAGAAACCAGGGCATATTAGACACAATTGTTTCTGTGGCTGTGTTGAGATGGTATAGAATAATGGGTGGTGATGGCATGTTCTAATGACAGAGAAGTTTAGATTCTGACATAATTCGGGACCAATACGATTCTGTTTGCTTGTTTTATTGTGTTTCAACCAAGAGAAAAAATCCCTTTTGCTATTTTATTTTTTAATATGATTCACTTGCCCTGGTTTTATTTAGAACAGCTATTAAATGGCAGGTACTCTTGGTTCTTAGCTACATTAGAGCATACAATAGACAAAAGCCCTTCCTTCCTGAAGCTTATATACTAACAAGGAAACATAAAAATAAATATTAAAAATAAATAACTTTTGTAAGATATTAGAAACTGAATTTCTATGGGGAAAGTAGAACAGGCTAAGAAGAATTAGCCTCTTCCAGGGAAGCGGGTGGTTTGAGGAGACCCAGATGAGAGGATGGCATTTGATTGGAAGCCAACATTTGCAGCAAAGCCCATAGTGAAAATTCTTTATGGTGGTTTAACACATGGCCTTGGTCACAATCAAGCTTATCCTAAGTAAAAATTAATCTATAATCTTATAAATAATTTCTTCTTAAGCAGAGTGGGTTTCTTAATACCTTACTTAAAAAGGTATTTTTTCCTCTTCAGCATTTTTTAAGTATTAAAATTTAGTTTCAAGTGTATGTTATATTATGATAATTATTTCTATTTTTAAGAGAAAAATTGATTATATAGATAGAGTGTGTATTATGGGAAAGCTATAGTATTTTATTTTATTTTATTTTTTTTTAATTTTTTTAACGTTTATTTATTTTTGGGACAGAGAGAGACAGAGCATGAACGGGGGAGGGGCAGAGAGAGAGGGAGACACAGAATCGGAAACAGGCTCCAGGCTCTGAGCCATCAGCCCATAGCCCGACGCGGGGCTCGAACTCACGGACCGCGAGATCGTGACCTGGCTGAAGTCGGACGCTTAACCGACTGCGCCACCCAGGTGCCCCAAGCTATAGTATTTTAGTAAACGTCCAACATCATGAAACTTCCTCAGTGGTTGTTTGAGTCAAGGGCATACCAATGATAACAGATTATTTTATTTTGTTTGCTTGCTTTTATGTTTATTTTTGTTTTGTTAAGTAAAATTTTCTATAAGAGATACATATTGAAAATGAGTCTCTTGTCCCTGCATTTCTGCTAATTACAGTTTTCAGGTTTAGTTTGAAATAAATGTTAAAATGTGCTTTGCAAAGATTAATTTATTTTTAATGAGACTTGGAGAAATGCTAATGGCTTCTAATCCTTGAGCAAAATGATGGCTCAGGCTAGCAAATTGAATAAAGTAAGCAAAATACCCACTTTCAAATCTGAACTATTTATTTTGAATTATTTGATTACATAAATATGTTCCTATACTCCCATTTTCTATGCCATATTTATGTGGTCTTAAAAATAATTTGTGTCAGGTATTTCCATGGATAATCTGAGTGTAGGTGAGCACTGATAACCAAAATAAATTGCAAAAGTGAATTGGAAAATAGAGTAGAGAAGAATTTATTCATTATTCTTTTGTAGTTAGGCACAGGAGTCAAGGATGAGCTGGGTGAATGTGAGTAGAAGAGGAAAGTAGAAGGTGTTTTAGGTACATGTGGCATCTCTGCAAAAGTACTTAGGAAAATAAAATGGTGCATTCAGGACATATCAGTAATTTGATATGTGCAGAAAATAAGATTCCAAATGGAGAACATTGAAAGGAGAAGTTGAAAGATTAAATAGAAACTCTATGATGATTGTTATAAGAATATATAGATAGACCTATCTATTATCTATCTATCTATCTATCATCTATCATCTATAGACTTTAAAGGCTATTTGACTATTTTATTTTAGTATCTTTTTCCAGTCTTACTGGGAAGTAATTGACATGCATCACTGTATAAGTTTAAGGCATACAGCATAATGGTTTGATTTACACATAATGTGAAATGATTAACACAATAGGTTTAGTTAATATTCATTGTCTTATATACGTACCATAAAAAGAAAAGAAATTTCCCCCTTGTTATGAGAGCTTAGGATCTCTACTCTCTTAACAACTAATCTCTTTATTGCACAGCAGTGTTAACCATATTCATCACATTGTATATTACATTCCTAGTACTTATTTATCTTGTACCTAGAAGTTTGTATCTCTTGACCACTTTCCTCTAATTCCTCTCTCATCCAACCTCCCACTTCTGGTAAACACAAATCTGATCTGTTTCTGAGTTTGGTGTTTTTTTTCTTTTTGATTCCACATATGAGTAGAACCATATAGTGTTTGTCTTTCTCTGTCTGATTTATTTCAGTTAGCATATTGCCTTCAAGATCCCTTCATGTTCTTTCAAATGGTAGGATTTTCTTATTTTTTTATGACTAGTAACATCCCATTGCATATATATACCACAACTTTATCTATCCATCTATCAATGGATATTTGGGTTATTTACTCAAAGTGGCTATTGATAATAATGCTGCAATGAACCTGAGGGTGCAAATATCTTTTCAAGTTGGTGTTTTTGTTTTCTTTGAATATATTCCCACAAGCAGAATTGCTGAATTATATGGTAGTTCTATTTTTAATTTTTGGAGGAACCTCCATATTGTTTTCCATGATGGCTGAACTGATTTACAGTCCTACCCACAGTGCACAAAGGTTTCCTTTTCTCCACATTCTCACCAGCATTTGTGTTATAGACTCTAAGTCCAAAGTTCTCTTTTGGCCAGCAAAAGAGTGGACTCAGGATTAAAGCGAGAGATGGCTAATGTCTGGGAAAAGATAAGAGCCCCGAGTAAGAGTTCTTGCCCTGTTTTTATTAGGATCAGAAGGCTTACAAACATGGTGATGGATGTGCACAAAGAGACAATGAATCTGTGAACATTAATTTGTAGATGTGAGCAAAAGGGGGTCTTGAGGATATTTGTGGTTAGGGGTTTGGGTTAATACAAAACAAAGTCTGAGCGCTGGTCAGTTGGGAGGAGGGTTGTTTATAGCAGACATGAGGCAGTACCTCTGTTTATCTTAGCTAGTCTAGGGGATGAGACAGATAGGGGGAATAACCTCAGGGTTGACAAGACACCTTTTTTTTTGTTAACCATCTCTGCTCTGGGGTGCTTTGCCTGCAGTGCATCGCTCCATAGTCCAACTCACCAATTTAACCTGGCCCTATTCTCCTGTGAAAGCAACTATTCTGCCATAGTACTAAATTGGGGTGCTTTCACCCTGAGTGAAATCTAATCTTGTTAATTTCACATACCTATGTATTGGGCACCTTTGTGCTGTTTCTATTTCAGGCCTTTGCCTCTCCCTCTCTATTCTGGGGGTCTGCACCCCCCCTCTATTTCGGGGTGCCTTTGCACCTTCCTATTCCTGGCACCTTTGTACCTCCCTATTCTTCAGGTGTCTTTGTACCCCCCCTATTCTCAGGGTGCCAATCTGATTTACCCAAACGTGGGTGTGAGCATTTTATGACTTTGTATTTCTTTATGCCTTGTGAACCCATTGGTGTTATCCTCAGGGGATTCCTAAGCTTATCCCCCACACATTTGTTATTGACTTAAAATATATATATATATATATATATATATATATATATATATATATATATATATACACATACATACATACATATTTATATATTTTTGAGGGAGAGAGAGCAGGAGAGAATGCAGGGAGGAGGGGGAGAGAGTGAAGGAGACACAGAATCCCAAGCAGGCTTCATGCTGTCAGTGAAGAGCCTGATGTGGAACTTAAACTCATAAACTTGAGATCATGAATTGAGTGGAAATCAAGAGTCTGAGGCTTAAATGACTGAGCCATCCACATTCCCCATGTTGACTTTTTTGTCATATTTTGACAGTTTGTTGATGGCCATTCTAACAGACATGAGATGATACCTCATTGTGGTTTTAATTTACATTTCACTAATGACTACTGATGTTAAGCATCTTTTCATGTACCCATTGGCTATTGGGATATCTTCTTTGGAGAAAATGTCTATTCACATCGTTTGCTCAATTTTTAATTGTGTTATTCGTATTTTTGCCGTTGAGTTGTGTGAGTTCTTTATATATTTTGGATATTAACCCCTTATCAGATATATGGTTGGCAAATGTTCCCATTCCATAGGTTGTCTTTTCACTTTTTATTTTATTTTTTTTTTGTCTTTTCACTTTATCAATGGATTCTTTTGCCATGCAGATTTTAAGTTTCATGTAGTCCCACTTTTTAATTTTGTTGCTTGTGCTTTAGGTGTGCTTGCAAAAGAAATCATTGTAAAGATCCATGTAAAGGAGCTTTGTTTCTATGCTTTCTTCTAAGAGTTTAATGGTTTCAGGTCCTACATGTTAAGTTTTTAATCTGTTTTGAGTTAATTTTTGAATGGTATATGATAACGGTCTAATTTCTTTCTTTTACATGTGAATATCCAATTTTACAGCACTATTTATTGAACATACTATCTCTTCTACATGAGTATTCTTTGTTCCTTATCAAATATAAGTTTAGTGCATGTGGGTTTATTTCTGGGTTCTCAGTTCTGTTTCATTAGTCTATTTGTTTTTATATCAGTACCATACTTTAAATTTTTATAGCTTTTTTTTTATATGAAATTTATTGACAAATTGGTTTCCATACAACACCCAGTGCTCATCCCAAAAGGTGCCCTCCTCAATACCATCACCCACCCTCCCCTCCCTCCCACCCCCCATCAACCCTCAGTTTGTTCTCAGTTTTTAACAGTCTCTTATGCTTTGGCTCTCTCCCACTCTAAGCTCTTTTTTTTTTTTTTTTTCCTTCCCCTTCCCCCATGGGTTCCTGTTAAGTTTCTCAGGATCCACATAAGAGTGAAACCATATGGTATCTGTCTTTCTCTGTATGGCTTATTTCACTTAACATCACACTCTCCAGTTCCATCCACGTTGCTACAAAAGGCCATATTTCATTTTTTCTCATTGCCACATAGTATTCCATTGTGTATATATACCACAATTTCTTTATCCATTCATCAGTTGATGGACATTTAGGCTCTTTCCATAATTTGGCTATTGTTGACAGTGCTGCTATGAACATTGGGGTACAAGTGCCCCTATGCATCAGTACTCCTGTATCCCTTGGGTAAATTCCTAGCAGTGCTATTGCTGGGTCATAGGGTAGGTCTATTTTTAATTTTCTGAGGAACCTCCACACTGCTTTCCAGAGCGGCTGCACCAATTTGCATTCCCACCAACAGTGCAAGAGGGTTCCCGTTTCTCCACATCCTCTCCAGCATCTATAGTCTCCTGATTTGTTCATTTTGGCCACTCTGACTGGCGTGAGGTGATACCTGAGTGTGGTTTTGATTTGTATTTCCCTGATAAGGAGCGACGCTGAACATCTTTTCATGTGCCTGTTGGCCATCTGGATGTCTTCTTTAGAGAAGTGTCTATTCATGTTTTCTGCCCATTTCTTCACTGGGTTATTTGTTTTTCGGGTGTGGAGTTTGGTGAGCTCTTTATAGATTTTGGATACTAGCCCTTTGTCCGATATGTCATTTGCAAATATCTTTTCCCATTCCGTTGGTTGCCTTTTAGTTTTGTTGGTTGTTTCCTTTGCTGTGCAGAAGCTTTTTATCTTCATGAGGTCCCAGTAATTCACTTTTGCTTTTAATTCCCTTGCCTTTGGGGATGTGTCGAGTAAGAGATTGCTACGGCTGAGGTCAGAGAGGTCTTTTCCTGCTTTCTCCTCTAAGGTTTTGATGGTTTCCTGTCTCACATTCAGGTCCTTTATCCATTTTGAGTTTATTTTTGTAAATGGTGTGAGAAAGTGGTCTAGTTTCAACCTTCTGCATGTTGCTGTCCAGTTCTCCCAGCACCATTTGTTAAAGAGGCTGTCTTTTTTCCATTGGATGTTCTTTCCTGCTTTGTCAAAGATGAGTTGGCCATACGTTTGTGGGTCTAGTTGTGGGGTTTCTATTCTATTCCATTGGTCTGTGTGTCTGTTTTTGTGCCAATACCATGCTGTCTTGATGATGACAGCTTTGTAGTAGAGGCTAAAGTCTGGGATTGTGATGCCTCCTGCTTTGGTCTTCTTCTTCAAAATTCCTTTGGCTATTCGGGGCCTTTTGTGGTTCCATATGAATTTTAGGATTGCTTGTTCTAATTTCGAGAAGAATGCTGGTGCAATTTTGATTGGGATTGCATTGAATGTGTAGATAGCTTTGGGTAGTATTGACATTTTGGCAATATTTATTTTTCCAATCCATGAGCAGGGAATGTCTTTCCATTTCTTTAAATCTTCTTCAATTACCTTCATAAGCTTTCTATAGTTTTCAGCATACAGATCCTTTACATCTTTGGTTAGATTTATTCCTAGGTATTTTATGCTTCTTGGTGCAATTGTGAATGGGATCAGTTTATTTGTCTTTCTGTTGCTTCATTGTTAGTGTATAAGAATGCAACTGATTTCTGTACATTGATTTTGTATCCTGCACCTTTGCTGAATTCATGTATCAGTTCTAGCAGACTTTGGGTGGAGTCTATCGGATTTTCCATGTATAATATCATGTCATCTGCAAAAAGCGAAAGCTTGACTTCATCTTTGCCAATTTTGATGCCTTTGATTTCCTTTTGTTGTCTGATTGCTGATGCTAGAACTTCCAGCACTATGTTAAACAACAGCGGTGAGAGTGGGCATCCCTGTCGTGTTCCTGATCTCAGGGGAAAAGCTCTCAGTTTTTCCCCGTTGAGGATGATGTTAGCTGTGGGCTTTTCATAAATGGCTTTTATGATCTTTAAGTATGTTCCTTCTATCCCGACTTTCTCAAGGGTTTTTATTAAGAAAGGGTGCTGGATTTTGTCAAAGGTCTTTTCTGCATCGATTGACAGGATCATATGGTTCTTCTCTTTTTTTTTGTTAATGTGATGGATCACGTTGATTGATTTGCGAATGTTGAACCAGCCCTGCATCCCAGGAATGAATCCCACTTGATCATGGTGAATAATTCTTTTTATATGCTGTTGAATTCGATTTGCTAGTATCTTATTGAGAATTTTGGCATCCATATTCATCAGGGATATTGGCCTGTAGTTCTCTTTTTCTACTGGGTCTCTGTCTGGTTTAGGAATCAAAGTAATACTGGCTTCATAGAATGAGTCTGGAAGTTTTCCTTCCCTTTCTATTTCTTGGAATAGCTTGAGAAGGATAGGTATTATCTCTGCTTTAAATGTCTGGTAGAACTCCCCTGGGAAGCCATCTGGTCCTGGACTCTTATTTGTTGGGAGAGTTTTGATAACCGATTCAATTTCTTCGCTGGTTATGGGTCTGTTCAAGCTTTCTATTTCCTCCTGATTGAGTTTTGGAAGAGTGTGGGTGTTCAGGAATTTGTCCATTTCTTCCAGGTTGTCCAATTTGTTGGCATATAATTTTTCATAGTATTCCCTGATAATTGTTTGTATCTCTGAGGGATTGGTTGTAATAATTCCATTTTCATTCATGATTTTATCTATTTGAGTCATCTCCCTTTTCTTTTTGAGAAGCCTGGCTAGAGGTTTGTCAATTTTGTTTATTTTTTCAAAAAACCAACTCTTGGTTTCGTTGATCTGCTCTACAGTTTTTTTAGATTCTATATTGTTTATTTCTGCTCTGATCTTTATTATTTCTCTTCTTCTGCTGGGCTTGGGGTGTCTTTGCTGTTCTGCTTCTATTTCCTTTAGGTGTGCTGTTAGATTTTGTATTTGGGATTTTTCTTGTTTCTTGAGATAGGCCTGGATTGCAATGTATTTTCCTCTCAGGACTGCCTTCGCTGCGTCCCAAAGCGTTTGGATTGTTGTATTTTCATTTTCGTTTGTTTCCATATATTTTTTGATCTCTTCTCTAATTGCCTGGTTGACCCACTCATTCGTTAGTAGGGTGTTCTTTAACCTCCATGCTTTTGGAGGTTTTCCAGACTTTTTCCTGTGGTTGATTTCAAGCTTCATAGCATTGTGGTCTGAAAGTATGCATGGTATGATTTCAATTCTTGTAAACTTATGAAGGGCTGTTTTGTGACCCAGTATATGATCTATCTTGGAGAATGTTCCATGTGCACTCGAGAAGAAAGTATATTCTGTTGCTTTGGGATGCAGAGTTCTAAATATATCTGTCAAGTCCATCTGATCCAGTGTCTCATTCAGGGCCCTTGTTTCTTTATTGACCGTGTGTCTAGATGATCTATCCATTTCTGTAAGTGGGGTGTTAAAGTCCCCAGCAATTACCACATTCTTATCAATAAGGTTGCTTCTGTTTATGAGTAATTGTTTTATATATTTGGGGGCTCTGGTATTCGGCGCATAGACATTTATAATTGTTAGCTCTTCCTGATGGATAGACCCTGTAACTATTATATAATGTCCTTCTTCATCTCTTGTTACAGCCTTTAATTTAAAGTCTAGTTTGTCTGATATAAGTATGGCTACTCCAGCTTTCTTTCGACTTCCAGTAGCATGACAGATAGTTCTCCATCCCCTCACTCTGAATCTGAAGGTGTCCTCAGGTCTAAAATGAGTCTCTTGTAGACAGCAAATAGATGGGTCTTATTTTTTTATCCATTCTGATACCCTATGTCTTTTGGTTGGCGCATTTAATCCATTTACATTCAGTGTTATTATAGAAAGATACAGGTTTAGAGTCATTGTGATGTCTGTATGTTTTATGCTTGTAGTGATGTCTCTGGTACTTTGTCTCACAGGGTCCCCCTTAGGATCTCTTGTAGGGCTGGTTTAGTGGTGACAAATTCCTTCAGTTTTTGTTTGTTTGGGAAGACCTTTATCTCTCCTTCTATTCTAAATGACAGACTTGCTGGATAAAGGATTCTCGGCTGCATATTTTTGCTGTCTAGCACCCTGAAAATCTCGTGCCAATTCTTTCTGGCCTGCCAAGTTTCAAAAGAGAGATCAGTCACGAGTCTTATAGGTCTCCCTTTATATGTGAGGGCACGTTTATCCCTTGCTGCTTTCAGAATTTTCTCTTTATCCTTGTATTTTGCCAGTTTCACTATGATATGGTGTGCAGAAGATCGATTCAAGTTACGTCTGAAGGGAGTTCTCTGTGCCTCTTGGATTTCAATGCCTTTTTCCTTCCCCAGTTCAGGGAAGTTCTCAGCTCTTATTTCTTCAAGTACTCCTTCAGCACCTTTCCCTCTCTCTTCCTCCTCTGGGATACCAATTATGCGTATATTATTTCTTTTTAGTGTATCACTTAGTTCTCTAATTTTCCCCTCATACTCCTGGATTTTTTTTATCTCTCTTTCTCTCAGCTTCCTCTTTTTCCATAACTTTATCTTCTAGTTCACCTATTCTCTCCTCTGCCTCTTCCATCCGAGCCGTGGTGGTTTGCATTTTGTTTCGCATTTCATTTAAAGCGTTTTTCAGCTCCTCTTGACTGTTCCTTAATCCCTTAATCTCTGTAGCAAGAGATTCTCTGCTGTCCTGTATACTGTTTTCCAGCCCAGCGATTAATTTTATGACTATTATTCTAAATTCACTTTCTGTTATATTATTTAAATCCTTTTTGATCAGCTCATTAGCTGTTGTTATTTCCTGGAGATTCTTCTGAGGGGAATTCTTCCGCTTGGTCATTTTGGATAGTCCCTGGTGTGGTGAGGACCTGCAGGGCACTTCCCCTGTGCTGTGGTGTATAACTGGAGTTGGTGGGCGGGGCCGCAGTCAGTCCTGATGTCTGCCCCCAGCCCACCGCTGGGGCCACAGTCAGACTGGTGTGTGCCTTCTCTTCCCCTCTCCTAGGGGTGGGATTCACTGTGGGGTGGCGTGGCCCGTCTGGGCTACTTGCACACTGCCAGGCTTGTGATGCTGGGGATCTGGCGTATTAGCTGGGGTGGGAAGGCAACGTGCACGGTGGCAGGGGGGGCAGGCTTAGCTCGCTTCTCCTTAGGTGATCCACTTCAGGAGGGGCCCTGTGGCAGTGGGAGGGAGTCAGATCCGCTGCCGGAGGTTTGGCTCCACAGAAGCACAGAGTTGGGTGTTTGCGCGGAGCGAGCAATTTCCCTGGCCGGAACCGGTTCCCTTTGGGATTTTGGCTGGGGGATGGGCGGGGGAGATGGCGCTGGCGAGCGCCTTTGTTCCCCGCCAAACTGAGCTCTGTCGTCCGGGGGCTCCGCAGCTCACCCTCCCTTTGTCCTCCAGCCTTCCCGCTTTCCGAGCAGAGCTGTTAACTTATGACCTCCCAGACGCTAAGTCGCGCTTGCTGTCGGAACACAGTCCGTCAGGCCCCTCCGCTTTTGCAAGCTGGACTCGGGGGCTCTGCTTGGCTGGCGAGCCGCCCCTCCGCCCCAGCTCCCTCCCGCCAGTCCGTGGAGCGCGCACCGCCTCGCCGCCCTTCCTACCCTCTTCCGTGGGCCTCTCGTCTGCACTTGGGTCTGGTGACTCCGTTCTGCTAATCCTCTGGCGGTTTTCTGGGTTATTTAGGCAGGTGTAGGTGGAATCTAAGTGATCTGCAGGACGCGCGGTGAGCCCAGCGTCCTCCTACGCCGCCATCTTCCCACCTTCAAATTTTTATAGCTTTTTATGATAACTTGAAATCAGGAAGTGTGTTGCCTTCTGCTTTGTTCTTAGGGTTTCTCTGGCTCTTCATGATATTTTGTGTTTCTATATAAGTTTTAGGACTTTTTTTTCAATTTCTTTAAAAAATGCCATTGTAATCTTGATAGGTTTGCACTGAATTTATATATGACTTTTGGTAATATTGACATTTTAACAATATTACTTCTTTTAAGCTATGAACACAGGATTCCTTTCCATTTGTTTTGTCTTCTTTGAATTCTTTTATCAATATCTTATAGTTCTTTGAAGAGAGATCTTTCATCTTCTTGATAAATTTATTTGTAAGCATTTTATTGTTTTTGATGTCATAAATGAGATCAGTTTCTTTCTCTTCCTTTCTCTCTTCGTTTTTAGAAAATTTGTTAGGGTATAGAAATCCTACTGAATTTTGTATGTTAATTTAGTATTCTGCAACTTTACTGAATTCATTAATTATAACAATCTTTTGAGTCTTCAGGATTTTCTATATATCAAATCATATCATCTATAAACCGAGACAGTTTTACTTCTTCCTTTCCAATTCTGATACCTTTTATTTCTTTTCTTGACTGATTGTTCTAGCTAGGAATTCTAGTACTGTGTTGAATAGGAGTGGTGAGAGTGGGCACCCTTGTCTTGTTCATGATCTTTTACCATTGAGTATGATGTTAGCTGTAGGCTTGTTGCATATGAGCTTTGTTATGTTGCATGTATTCTTTGCCCATCTAGCTTTTAACAATTTTTATCATGAATGGATGTTGGATTTTGTTGAATGCTTTTTCTGTACCTAATAAGATGATTATATGATTTTTAAATTTTATTATATTCATTTTATTCAACTCAAATTAATGTATCACACTGATTTGTGTAATTTGAACCACCCTTACATCTCAAAGATAAATACCATTTGATCATGGTGAATGATCCTTTTAATGTGCTGCTGAATTCAATTTGCTAGTATTTTGTTGAGAATTTTTCTATCTGTATTCACCAAGGATATTGGCTAGTGGTTTTATCTGGTTTTGTTATCAGGATAATGCTTGCCTTATAAAATGAGTTTGGGAGTTTTTCCTTCTCTTTCATTTTTGGGAACATTTTGAGAAGGACTGATGTTAATTCTTTTTTAAGTGTTTGCTAAAATTCACCAGTGGTCCTAGGCTTTGTTCGGAAGATTTTTGATTACTTATTCAATCTCCTTACTAACCATTGGTCTATGAAGATTTTCAGTTTTTTTTTTTGTTTTTTTTTTTTCTGATTCAGGCTTGTTGTATGCTTCTAAGAATTTTTCCATTTTCTTCCAGGTTTCCCAGTTTGTTGGCATATAGTTGTTCATAGTAGCCTCTTATTTGAATTTCTGTGGTGTCAGGTATAATGTCTCCTTTTTCATTTATAATTTTGTTGATTTTGGTCCTGTTTGTTCCTTGGTTAGTAGAGCTAAAGGACTGTAAATTTTGTTGACCTTTTCAAAGAACTAATTCTTAGTTTGGTTAATTTTTTTCTATTGCTTTTCTGTTGTCTATATTATTTACTTCTGCTCTAATCTTCATTATTTCCTTTCTTCTGCTAACCTTGGGCTCAGTTCACTCTTTCTTTTTTCTTTTTTTCTTCTTTTTTTCACTTCCTTAAGGTATAGAGTTAAGTTGTTTATTTGAGATCTTTCTTGCTTTTCAGTGTAGACATATATTGCTGTGAATTCCTACTTAGAAGAACTTTTTCTGAAACCCTTAAGCTCTGGTATGTTGTGTTTCCATTTTCATGTGGCTCAAGAAACTTTTTTATTTTCCCTTTAATTTTTTTTTTTTTATCTGTTGGTTGCTCAGGAGAGTGTTCTTTAATTTCCACGTGTTTGTAATTTTCCAATTTACCTTTTGTTTTTGATTTCTAGTTTCATGCTGTTATGGGCAGAGATAATACTTTCAATCTTCTTGAATGTGGTAAGACTTGTTTTGTGGCTTAACCTACAGTCTACGTGCTTGAGAAGATTATGTAATCTGCTGTTGTTGAATAGAATGTTCTGTATATGTCTGTTACGTCCATTTGGTTTATAGTGTTATTCAAGTCTACTGTTTCCTTATTGATTCTCTGTCTGGATGACCTATCCATTGTTGACAGTGGGGTATTAACGTCCCTAACTAGTATTATATTGCTGTTTATTTCTCCTTTTATCTCTGTTCCTTTTTGCTTTATATACTTAGGTGCCACAGTATTGGGTACATAATTATTTATAATTACTGTATCTTCTTGATGGATTGGTCCATTTGTTATGTATGATGAGCTTTTTTGTCTGTTTTTTGTCATTTTTACTTTAAAGTTTATTTTGTCTCATATAAGTAAAGCTTTATCTGTTTGTTTGTTTATTTATTTAGATTACCATTTGCTTGAAATATCTTTTTCCATTCCTTCACTCTCAATCTATTTGTGTCTTTAAAGCTAGTGAGTGAGTTTCTTCTAGGCAAATATTGTTGGATATTGTGTGTGTGCGTGTGTGTGTGTTTATCCATTCAACTGTTTTATGTCTTTTGATTATAGAATTTATTCTGTTTATCTTTAAAGTAATTACTAATAGGTAAGAACTTATTGCCATTTTGTTCATTGTTTTTGGTTATTTTGTAAATCTGTTGTTCTTTGTTTCCTATCTTGCTGTCTTTTTTGTGTGTGTTTTGATGTCTTTTGGCATGAGTATATTTTGACGTCTTTATTGTGTTCTTTTGTGTAAATACTACAAGACTTCCTACTATGATGCTTACATTAAGTATCTTAAGCTTTTAACACTCTGTTGTAAACTTACAACAATTTAACTTCAATAGAATTTATATTCTTCACTCTTTTACTTCTGCTTCCCCCACATTTTCAGTCATTGCTGTCAATTTACATATTTTTATATTGTGAGCTAATAACAGATTATTGTGTTTATGGTTATTTTTGCCATGTTGACTTGCTTTTAACTTTTAAACTAGAGTTTTGGGTTAAGCACCACTATTACTATATTTCATATTCTAACTATGATTGTATATTTACCATTACCAGTGATATTTATGTCTGCTACCTTTTTTGTGTTTTAATCATGTTGATCGGCATTCTTTTACCTCCATTCAAAGATGTCTCTTTACCACTTCTTGTAAGGCAGTCTACTGCTAACAAACTTTCTCAGCTTTGTTTGGGAAAGTCCTTCTCCCTTCTTTATTTCTAAAGGACAGGTTTGCTACATATAGAATTTTTGATTGACAGTTTTCATCAACATTTTGAATATGTCTTCCCATTCTCTCCTGTACTGAAAAGTTTGTGTTGAGAAATCTGCCAAAAATCTTATGGGGGTTTTTTGGTATGTAGCTTCTCACTTTCCTTTTGCTGCTCTTAAAATTCTTTCTTTGTTTTTGACTTTTGATAATTTAATTATAATGTGTTTCCATGTAGCCCTATTTGGTTTAACCTATTTTAGGTCCTTAGGCCTTGTGGATTTGGATGTCCATTTTCTCTCAAATTTTGGGATGTTTTCAGCCATTATTGCTTTAAATATACATTTTGTTCTTTTCTCCTTCATTCTTCTCCTTCTAGAATTCCCACAATGTGATTTTTTTTCTCTTATGTCCCACAAATCCTGTAGGCTTTCTTTACTCTTTTTCTTTCTTCTTTTTTCTGTTTTGCTCTTCTGATGGTAATTTTTAGTGTTCTTTTTTCCATGGTTCTGATTCTTCCCTATGATGAATCTACTTTTGAAACTCTATTTACTTCTTCAGTTTAGTTATTTTATTTTTCAACTCATGGTTCTGTTTGTTTTTAATGGTTGTCAAACTTCTTTTTTTTTTCATGCATTATTTTCCAAATTTTGTTTAGTTATCTGTGTGTTCTTACAGTTCACTAAACTTCCCTAAGAGTATTATTTTGAATTCTTTGTTTGCCAATTCATAGATCTCCATTTCTTTAGGGTCAGTAATTGGAGCTTGATTAGTTTCCTTTGTTGGTATCATATCTACCTGATTTTTCATGATCCTTGATTCCTTACATTGGTTTGTGAACATTTGAGTAATGGGGCTCCTCTTTCAAGGTTTGCTTTAGTACAGTTCTTCATCAGTCATCTCTGTTTGGATTTCTGCAAGTACCTGGTGGGAAATGTCTTTGCACAGGTAGGGCCTGCTATTATGGTCTGCTTTTGAGTAAGTCAACTGTTCAAGCTCTGAGGATGGGGGTGGGGGTGGATGTGCCGCAATTTGAAAACATTTGGCTTGGTTCCCTATGCAAGTGAAACTGTAGCATGGACTCCATTGTTGCCTGCAGTCTCTGGTAAGGGTTGCTAAATGGTTAGGACTGGGTACTGTATGCAGTAGATATCAGGCTAGAGTCTTATGCCTGTATAGCTCATTTTTGGGGGTCCTGAATCAGGCCCGAGTATGCATTGAATTTCCTGGTCAGGTGAGGCTACTGGTTTTGCTCTGCAGACAGGGAAGACATGAGCTGTGCTCTCTATTCAAGGGCCACTGTACGTAGGACTATGGGATGGACACACTACTTCCTGTGTGTTCTGGTTAGGTTCCCTGGTCGGACAGTCTAAAGGCTATATTTGGTGATGAGCAGGACTACAAATTAGATTTTTTTGTCCAGGTGAAGTGGGAGATGTAGCTCTAAAACTAATAAAGCTCTTTTGTTACTTAACTCAAGCCAGCATGCATCCCAATTTCTGGCCAAACAGGACCACCAGCCTTGCTTCTCAAGCTATTGGCTTTGTCTGCCCTTCTCTTGGTTCAAGTACTCTTGGGCTGCACAGCTTCTAGGTTATCACCAGCCCTTCTTGTCAGATGGAGCTGGAAGGTACTCTCCACAGTGGGTTGAGCTGTGACTCAGCCTCTTGCCTGGGCATGGGCAATCTGGGTTCAAGGGCTGGCAAAACTCATTTGAGGACCTAAATCAGGTGGAACTGCACCCCATTGAATTTCCTAGTCAGAGTACACCACCAACTTTGTTCTGCATATGAGCCATGAGCGAACTCAGTTTGCCAAGGTCTGTGTGCCTTTCTACTTATTCATGACAGTCAGATTCCCAGTGTCTGGGCCCCAAATATTCCCCTGTAATCCCTGTGGTGTGAGGTCAAAGTAGGGCCTCCCACAGAGAGACTCCCAGTGCTGGGGGAGGCTGGTTGTCCTCTTTGAGTTTCCTTTTCCCACTGGAGAAACCAGAAGACTTCTTCATGGGTTGCTGCACTGTCGTGGGCAAGGGCATGGGGCATAATATGATTGAGGTATAGCCACATTTCTTCCCCTTCTAATGAAGTCTGTCTTGGTCTCTGTGGTGCAGGGGGTTACTTCAGTCTCACTTCTGTGTTCTAGGATTCTCTCAATGTGGTCTTGTTTTTGAATAGATATTACTTCTTGTGAGAGGGTATGAAGTTAGGAATGACATGTCGCCATCTTGGTGACATCACTCCCCCCAGTTTTTTCTATTGAGCTTTTTAATTGAATTCATAATAATTATCAGTAAGTCTATTATCATATCTTTTAGAAAATTAACTTGTAAAGTTTTGATCCCAGTGTAAAGATAAAATAATTCCTGAAATTATCTAAATAGATCAATTATTTGAAGCATCAGATGAAATTTGTAAATAACTTTCATCATTTATTCATTTATGAATTTTTCTGTTGTTTTGGCAAAACCCCTCTGTGTCTCTTCTACTCTTAATACTCAACTCACAGAATACTTCATTTCTGGCACATGTGATCCTCAAATGTACAATGGGAGACTTTCCCCACATCAAGTAATTCTGCCACACCTGGTGGGTATCCTACAGTGTAAGTCAACTCTGACACTGTCAACCTGGAGATAGCATCAGATCCCACAGCTTAAGAGCTCAGTCCCACAGGAGGCACCCACCTACCACCACCAGTTCAGATGCAGTCACAAATTCAGGGTGCAACCCGTGTTTCTGACTTATAACGTACAAATGGGGGTTTCCTAAGATCCGATTTCTCAGTTTCAGTTGTTTGCTAGAGCAGCTCGCAGAACTTAGGAAACCATTGTACTTACTAGATTATCAGCTTATCATAAAATGCTACTAGTCAACCAGATGGAAGAAATGGATAAGGCAAAATTGGGAAAAAGGTATAGAGTTTCCCTATCTCTCTGGAACATCACCTCCCCAGCACCTCCATGTGTTCACCAGTGAGGAGGCTCTCTGAAACCCTTTGGTTAGGGTTTTTAATGAGGCCTCATTACATAAGAATGATTGGTCAAATCATTGACCACTGGTGATTCACTTAACCTCCATACCCTCTTCCCTCCTGGAGGTTGGGGGTGGGTAGGGATAAAAAATCCAGCCCTTTAATTATGTGTTTGGTTTTTCTGGCAATCAGCTTCCCATTCTTAGGGCTTTCTAGCAGTTACCTTATTAACATAAATTTAGGTGTGGGTGAAAGGGGCTTGCTATGATTAACAAAAGATTCTCCTTTCACCTTTATTGCTCTGAAACTGTTTTAGGAGCTGCAGATAAAAATCAAATACTATAACAAAAGATATTCCTACCATCCTTATCATTTAGGAAATTACAGTGATTTTAGGAGCTCTGACCAGGCATTGGGTTTAGAGAACAAATATGTGTTTCTTATTGTCACAGTCTGGTTCCCTTGCTCTTAGAAATAGTAAGTTAGAGGAACCATGGCCCATGATGGAGACCCCAGCTGAAATCCCAGCCAACTTCTGGAATCAGCTTGCCAGCAATGGAAGTATGCCATCTTAAAAACTGAGAGTCCCCAGTCAGTTTGCCTCAGCTGATGTCATATGGAACAAAGTTAAACTGTCCATACCAAACCTTGTACAAATTACAGATTTTTGAGGAAAATAAATGCCTGTTAATGTTTTAAGCCATTAAGTTTGGCAGTGGTAGGTAGGTTACACAGTAATAAATAAATGTTGAATTGAAGTAATGCAGGACAGAGAGATCAAAGTCCTGACTTGTCCAGACCTATGCTCACAGGCATAATAATTATGCATTATTAGTTTTTGGAAGGAGAACTGATGGCATGGTTACACTAAATAATGTAATTTTTCCAATGTATTTTTCATAAATTTTTAGAATAAAAAATTTATTTATGTATTGTATGTAGATATTTTGTTAAGGTAGAGGTTCTGAGTTTCAGTGTGAGCAAAACAGTTAGGTATAAGCTTTATTGACTTCTAGGGATTTGAATTTAATGGAAATGTATATTTATAACTATCTTTTTTTATTGAACATGTGGGTAGGAGTATCCATTTAGGAGACTTATTAATGATAATTTAGTTTTCATACTTTTGCTTAAATTTTTTATGTCTCTCCCTTTAATGCTTAAAAATATTTTATTTACATTCCATATATTTGAAAACTCACAATAACATGTGTCCCAGCATTATATAGTAAATCTAAAGTAAGAGTTCACTTTCTAGAGATATAGTGCTACACATTCTAGTTCTAGTTAGGTTTGGTGTCAATGTGTGAAAACAGGAGAATATTATAAACTGGGGTATTTATGGGGTATTCATTTCTACTTATTTAAATACTGATCTGATTTCAAGTTGGATAAGTTTTTGGTTATATCTCTTCTAGTCTTAAGTGACACATACATATTTAAAATAATTGTCATGATTCTTTGAATAATACAATATATGTTTACTCTCCCTCAAACCTTGCCTGAGACAATCTTTGTGAAAGAGAAACAACTTTTTGATTAATTTACTTCCTTCTGTAATTATATAATTTCTAAGAAGGAATGCCAGTGTATAATAAAACCTTCATCAATGGAAGATATACATATCCTATCTTCTGATTTTGTGACAATATGAAAAGTTGCATGTTTTCATCTTTCTTTAAAATTCAGTGAAATGTGTCCACAAAACTTCAAATGTGTCTCATTTTCTATGAACAATTTGTTTTGGTTCATTTCCTTTTTCAATTACATTAACATTTAATAAAATACAGATTATGAAGAAGTACTCAAAATGGTAATTTTCAAAAAGATTGTGTCTATGAAGTGGAACAAACACTAAAGGTAAGAAAATCGATTCTAATGAATACTTCAAGTTATATGGTAAAGAATAAGTCATTTAATGTGTTCCTTTTATATAAATTAAATTCTGTTCCTAATGAGTGTCTTCTTTGGAATATTTTGCTAACATTTATTAATTATTTTAGATGTTTATCAATGTATTATTAAATGGAATGAAAGGTTTTATTACAAAGAGATGACATCAAGTATCTCTCCAAGAAAAAATGTTCTTAGTATAATAATTAATGGGGAAAAAATCAGGACTATCAATGTCTTTTGAGAAGATAATGATTCATTTGAATAATTTGATTCATGGTAGTTAAATAGAGCTCTTTTTCTGAGAAGTCAGATGCATTCTTGGTACACTATTTCAATTTGGTTATTTTATTTCCTGAGTTGAAATACAGTAATTCAAAATTTACTTAGCTTTATTACTTCTTTTAGTGTTTAGAATAATAGTAAAGCCCATCAACTTTCTTATGGATTTCTATAAGCCCTTAATTGATAACTATTGGACAATTCTAAAATAGTATTACTTTACTTGATGATAAAACTATTAGGAAGTAAAAAATATTAAAGCATGAGAGAAGCCTGATGCTTCTACCAGTTGAGTAGGCTATGTCTGTCCTCTTGGATTCAACAAGCCATGGAGCACTCATGTAATTCCTATAAATTTATTTTATATTCCCATAAACTTATCCTACTCTAAAAGTTAAGTTAAAAATCATTAAAGTAATGCAGTAGTCAAATTTTAACCTGTATATGTCAAATTAAACAATCATAATCAATTTCAAATATACACAATTTGTAACAGTTTCTTCAGATTTTTCCAGCTAAATGTTTATGATCTGAGTCACATCAGCTTGAAGAAATGGGATATCATCAATAAAAAATGAAACAACAGATAAACTGCAACAAAGTCCTAGGCTATCCTAGTTACTGTCTTGGTCATTATTGTTTAGTATTTCTTTTTTTTTTTAATATTTGTTTATTTTGAGAGAGAGAGAGCACTCTAGCGAGGGAGAGGGAAAGGGGGAGAGAGAGAATCTCAGCCAGGCTTCGTGCTTTCAGCACAGAACCTGACATCAGGGTCAAACTCTTGAACTATGAGATCATGACCTGAGCCGAAATCAAGTTGGGGGCTTAACCAACTGAGCCACCCAGCCACCCCAATTGTTCAGTATTTCTTTGATCAGGAAGAGTATGAGAAGCAGATGATTATGACGGTTGAAATCCCTGTTCCCAGAATGTGCCTGAGATCTAATAAGATTACAGTGAAAGAATCTCTCTTTTCATTTCCCATGTGTACTTCCCTCATGTCATTTTTTTCTTTCTATAAAATGTGTTTCTCTTTTTCAGATTCTATGGCTGTAACACGATCCCAGTTTTATGTGTATTAACCTGTTATTTGCAATTCAAATTTCTGGGAATGAGACAGAGTAATTAATTAGCCTGCTTTTTTTTCGAGTCATATGGAAGACTGAGTACTATGCTTATTCCAAAATTATCTGAAAGTGTGAACTGGCTCCTGGCCATGGTTTGCGGAGAGATTGAACTAGATAGTAGTTTATATAATGCTATTGAAATTAAAAATTCTCCTGCTGACAAGCAGGACTAGCTTGTTTGCATTACTTAGGGATGAGTAGATGAAAGTTTATACTTGGTTTAAATGGTTACACAGCATTATTTGACTAGGTGGCCTGTGGAGCATAAAGGACTCCTATGAAAAGTTTTCCCTGAGTTCTTCTGAAATGAAAATTTCTGTCGTTCATAATCCTGAGGTGAAATTCATTCTGTAAGACTAAGAAAGGTCCAAGGAAACCACATCTAGATTTGCATAGGCCCTTAGGTTTGCTTGCATTTTTTTTTCTTTCCTGTTATGCGATATACTCTACATTTATTACAGTCTTCTGTGAGTCCTTTCAATAATCTAAATCATGTAATCATTGTAGATTCAAATACCCATTACAATAAATTGTTGTCAGATTATAATGTTATATAAAAATAAAGAACATGAGTGGGTCTACTATTAACATACTGTCAGAGTAGAAAAAAATCAGCATTTTTCCTAAAGATGGGAATGGGAAGAAGCTTAGAGGGATCAAAAGTAGGCATCTACAAGATGGTATAATATGAAGCTCCAGGTCCTCATTATTTGAAATATCAAATAAATAACTGGAGACTGACAAGAATAACTTTATAGGACCTTTGGAAAGTAGTAAAAAAATCTGTAGCAACCAAAGTGATGCCTATTCAAATAAAAATCACATTCAGAATTATAGGACATTTTGTGATGTTTTCACTTGCTCTTACCCAATCCCCTTCCTTGTGTGGTTGGTGTGGTTGGAAGGAAGTAGTCCAATTCCTAGTTCCTTCCCTTGGCATGGAAAAACCAGAGCAGAAATATTTTGGAACGTTCTGGCTTGTCTGTAGGCTGCCTAAGGAACTAGTAAATGTCTTGCCTGACTTGGAGTTGACACAGAAATGGCAGGCTTGTTTGGACTTCAGGCTAGAAGCCACAGAGGGCAGTGGTAGGCACACTTTTGGTGTATGTGAGACCCACAGATGCCTGAGGGTGAGGATTATGGAAAAAGGAGTACAATAGGACATTTTAGGCCTTGAGAAGACCAATACAATAAAATACAATGTATCAAAACTTACATGATGAATCTAGGCTGTGCTTTGAAGAAAATTTGAAGCCTTTAATGCATGCATTAGAGAAAAAGGAAAAGAAAAAGTTAAAATGAATTAACATTGTTCTCAAAAAAAGATAAGCAGGGGCGCCTGGGTGGCGCAGTCGGTTAAGCGTCCGACTTCAGCCAGGTCACGATCTCGCGGTCCGTGAGTTCGAGCCCCGCGTCAGGCTCTGGGCTGATGGCTCAGAGCCTGGAGCCTGTTTCCGATTCTGTGTCTCCCTCTCTCTCTGCCCCTCCCCCGTTCATGCTCTGTCTCTCTCTGTCCCAAAAATAAATAAACGTTGAAAAAAAAAATTAAAAAAAAAAAAAGATAAGCAAATTCAATGTAATGAAAGAAGAAATTATAGAATCAAGAGCAGACATTAATAATATAAAGAAAATAATACAATACCAAAAAAGAGTTAAAAAGTTATTTCTTTAAAAAGTCATAAACTTACCTGAAAAAAGAAAATTGATAAAAGAAAAAGGAGGAAAAAAAAGCATCAGTAGGACAAAAAGGGAATATCTGCTGAAATTAAAATGACTGTAAATTGATAAGTAAATTTATATTAGTACATTTGAAAATTTAGATGAAATGGGCATTTCCAGATAAATGCTGTTAGAATGAAAAACAAAATCTGAACAAAGAAGATCAAGGACATTTGAGATATTACAGGAATTGAATACATTATTATTTAAAATAATTTTTTTGTTTTGTTTTTATCTAGGCTCCATGTCCAATGTGGGATTTGAACTCACAACCCTGAGATTGAGAATTGCATGCTCTATGACTGAGCCAGCCAGGTGCCCCCAAATTGAATACATTATTAAAAACCTTCCCAACAAGGAAATTTTAGGCCCAAATGTCATCAGTGACCCATTTAAAATATTTAAGGAATAAATAATGTCAACACTGAAACTTCTAGAGAATATGACATAAGAAAACACTGCCTAATTTGTTAAATTTTAGAAGGCCAATATAACAAAACCTGGAAGAGATATAAAAAATGGGGGTAAAAGTTAAATGCCAGTTTTGGTTCTGAATATAAATGCAAAGATTCTGAATAAAATAATGTCAGATCAAATCTGGCAGTGTGTACAATGTATAACCACACACACATGCACACACATAGGTAGTATATCACAACCAAATTAGATTTTTACAGGAAAAGAAGTTTGCT
The DNA here is from genome assembly GCF_022079265.1 of Lynx rufus. Classification (NCBI taxonomy): domain Eukaryota; kingdom Metazoa; phylum Chordata; class Mammalia; order Carnivora; family Felidae; genus Lynx; species Lynx rufus. Next base: position 60,832,803 of record NW_025814827.1, read on the forward strand.
TCAAAATAAAAAAAAATGCATCTAAGCAATGTAACAAAATTGAGATAAAGATTAAATATTCCAAATAACCATGGCAATAGAATGCAGAAAACATTTAATAAATTTAACATCTGATCATGGTTTAAGCCACTAACTACATGGGAGTTAGAGAGAAAATTCTTTATCTGATTAAGGATATCTGTAAAATGTCAATAGAAAATATCTTGCTTAAAGAGAAATATTCAAAGATGAGTATATTCACTATCAACACTACTGTTCATTACACTGCACATTATAACCAATGTGAGTCCAGAAAAACAAATTTTAAAAATTAAAATTTTCAAAGAAAAAACTCTCACAATTAGCAGATGAAATGACTTTTATATAAAACTGTCAAATGACTCTGCAGTTAAAATTTTAAGATTAAGTGATCTTTAGCATGTTTTCTGGATTCAGGTTAAATTAAAAATATTTTATGTTTGTGTGTGAAAATTTTAATAATGAAGTAAAAAATAAAGTTGCCAGTTGCAACACAAACCCAAAGAAAACTAAGAAGTCAAAGAAAATATATACAGTACCTCTACACAGAAACTATCAATTATTTCATTAAAAAAATTAAAAAACTTAACTAAATGAAATGTGGGAAGTTACTTGTTAATGGATTGGGAAATTCAACATTGTAAAGCTATCCATTCTTACCAAAGTGATTTATTTTGTTAGCAAACAAAATCCACAATAGGATGCATGTTTGCATATGCTTTGTGTGTGCGTGTATGTGTCATATGTGTGTATTTCTAAATCACCAAGATGTTTCTGAAATTTTCTGGAGATGCAAAAAAGGCAAGAAAAAAATAGCTATGGCACTTTTGAAGAAGATGGAAACATTTTGAGGACTTGAGTAATCAAGCTTTATTATAAAGATTTATTATAAAGGTAGAGTAATTAATGTAACTTAAAAAATTTTTTTAATTTTTATTTATTTTTTGGGGGGGGGAGGGGAAGAGGGAGAGGTAGAGGGAGAGAACACAGATGGGGGAAGGGCGAGAGAGAGGGAGCCACAGTCTGAAGCAGGCTCCAGACTTCCAGCTGTCAGTGCAGAGCCTGATGCAGGGCTCTAACTCATGAACCATGAGTTTATGACCTGAGCCAAAGTCTAATGCTTAACCAACTGAGCCACCCAGGCACCCCAAGGTAGCTTTTTCTAATACAAGAATACGCACATAGAAGATTGGAACTAATGAGACAATCCAGGAATAGAGCTATGCATATGTGGAAATTGATTTAAAACAAGTATATTACCAAAGATTGATTCTGTATTATAAACTATGCTGGGCCAATTAGATATCCATACGCAAACTGAAGAAAACTGACCACTGTTTATCACATGCACACACACACACACACACACACACACACAACTAGATGCAAAGCATAAAATAATATTCTAGAAGTTACAAAAGGAGAATATTTTAAGGATATGGGGGTCTGACAAATTTCGTTTTCTTTGTTTTCTTGAAGTAACTGGACTACATTAAAATTTAAAACTTGTTTATTAAAAAAACGATTAAGTGAATGAAAATGAAAGAGACAGAGAAGTTATTTATAAGCTATAGAACAGGCAATCCTTTTTCTTGAATATTTAAAGGATCTATACAATATAATAAGAAAGAAAAATTGAAAGGAAAGGTGGGCAATAGATATAAAAAGGTGCTTCACAAAATAATGTATTAAATGGCTAATAAACAGTTGTATGGAAACCAATTTGACAATAAATTTCATATCAAAAAGTGTCTAATAAACATATGAAAAGAGTTTAATCTCAGTAATGAGATTAAATGGTAATGTTCATTATAATCATTATGATATACCATAAAACATCCATCAAAATGGATAAAATTAAATATACTACAGCTCCTTGTCACATTGAAAATATAAAGAAATGGGAATCTTTTCATACTCCTGGTAGTAAATTTTCATAGACACTTTGATAAGTGGCATTATCTGTTGATGTTGAGCATGTAAATTCTCTATGACACAACAACTGCACTCATATCTATATACCCAATATAAATTCATGTTTATATGGACAGGAGGACTTACACAACAATGTTCATGGCCGCATTATTCATAATAATCCAGTATTAGTTTACTAGGGTTGTCATAACAAGTACCACAAACTGGATGGTTTAAACGGCAGAAATTATTGTCTCAGTTCTGAAAGTTAAAGTCCAATATCAAGGAATTGGCAGTATTGCATCCTTCTGAGGGCTATAAGAAATAATCTTTTTTTATGTCTCTTATCTAGTTTATTGTGGTTTTCTGGCAATCTTTGGCAAGTTTTAGCTTGTACAGGTATCACCCAGATTGCTGCCTCAATCTTTACATTCTATGTGTGTGTGTGTCTTCAAATTTCCATTTTTTTTTATTAGACACCATTTATATTGGATTAGGAATCACCTTAATGGCTGTATTTTAACCTGATTACTTCTGCAAAGACCTTGTCTTCAATGAGGTCATTTTCTGATATACTGGGGGTTAGGACTTCACCATGTGAACTGGGGGTGGGGGGGGCGGGTAACACAGTTCAACCCATAAGTCCTAAACCAGAAACGTTCCAAATGTCCAACAATATTAGGATAATGAATAAATTGTGGAATATCATACAGTGGAATAACAAAGAACAATCAAAATTGATAAAATATCACTCTGTGTAGCAATTATATGTCATCAACATATTGAAGACACAAAAATATGCATACTTAATAAATATTGCAATGTAAGTTTCCAAAAAATCAGAGCAAGTTAAAATATAGTCTTAGAGGGGCACCTGGGTGGCTCAGTCTATTGAGTATCCGACTTCAGCTCAGGTCATGATGTTTTGGTCGTGAGTTCGAGCCCTGTGTCAGGCTCTGTGCGGACAGTTCAGAGCCTGGAGCCTGCTTTGGATTCTGTGTCCCTCTCTCACTGTGCCCCTCCCTCGCTCATGCTGTCTCTCTCTCTCTCTCTCAAGAATAAGTAAAACATTAAAAAATAAAATAGGGGCGCCTGGGTGGCTCAAGTCGGTTAAGCGTTCGACTTCGGCTCAGGTCATGATCTCACAGCTCTTGAGTTCGAGCCCCGCGTCAGGCTCTGTGCTGACAGCTCAGAGCCTGGAGCCTGTTTTGGATTCTGTGTCTCCCTCTCTCTCTGACCCTCCCCTGTTCATGCTCTGTCTCTCTCTGTCTCAAAAATAAATAAACGTTAAAAAAATATATAAAATATAGTCTTAGAAATCAGCATAGCAAGTAACCTTGGAATGTGGCTAGAGATGGTGATTAATAAGAATAGGAGGCAGCTTCTGGGGGCTCAGTGTTTTATTGTTTGGGTGATGGTCATATGTGTATTTGCTTGTGATAATTAGTCGAGTTGTATATTTATTAACATCATATGTATGTGTGTTGTGCTTCATTAAACATTAATGAAGAGCTATCTTGATGGGTAGATAGGTGGATAGATAAGTAGATAATATGTATATATTTTATATGATTATAAGACATAGGTCTAGGTATATATATACACTAAACTGTTATAGTTATTTTTTTAAGAGACTAGATTTAGGGAAGTTAGGTAAAGACATACTATTAACTTCTTCTGTTATCTCTTTCTTTTAACTTGCTATAGAAAACATGCTTACTTTCAAATTTAGAAATTAGAAAATGTTACAAAAAGAAAGCAATATGACAATGCATTAAGAAGCGGTCAGTGGTTTTTAAGATCACATTTTGAAGACAGGAAAATCTTTGAGAATTTGCCTTCATTCCGTCAACTTCTGGCATCATATATTTGGAACTCATAAACACTGTGTTAGATATGCATGTATTCTCCTGCCAGAGATAAATAGTAATGAAACACTGTGGATAGCTGAAGTTCCTTAAGCCTTGGACTCTCATTAATGTAATATGAAGTGGAAACATTTAAAAATGATATACTCAAAGAAAAATAAAAATAATTTAAAGCTTTTGATAGTTTAAGAAAAAGAGCTAAAACATTTTCCAGTCATTGTAAATTGCAGTTCACATTCCTCAGATAATTATGAGTTTATTGGAAATGATCTATCCAATTGAAATTTGGAAATTGAAATTTCTCCAGTAATTCTAAAATATTTAAGAACCTACACTTAAGTTTTGAAGTGACAGGACTGCTTCAAATCTATTATAGTTGTCAATGATATTGGTATATATTCATATGTAACTTTGCACATTAAAAATCCTACATTATTTTCGTATACATTTAGTATCTTCCAAGCTTAAGAAGACATTTTGTAAATATTAAAAAGTTGGAACGAGGAGACCCTTGTTCTATTCCCTTTTCTTATCTACTTCATGCTTTAAGAATTCATGTTTTTTAAGTTTTTATTTAAGTTCCAGGTAGTTGACTAACACAGTGTAATATTAGTTTCAGGTGTACATTGTAGTGATTTAGTGTTTCCATACAACAGCTGGTGTTATCACAAGTGCCCTCCTTAATCCCCATCACCTATCTCACCCATCCCCCCACCCACCTCCCCTCCGGTAACTCAGTTTGTTCTCTATAGTTAACAGTCTGTTTCTTGGGTTGTCTCTCTCTGTTGTTTTTTAACCTTGGCTTGTTTTATTTCTTAAATCCACATATGAATAAAATCATATGGTTTTGGTCTTTCTCTGACTGACTGATTTTGCTTAGCATAATACTCTCTAGCTCCATCCATGTTGTTGCAAATGACAAAATTTCATTCTCTTTTATGGCTGAGTAAGATTCCATTGTATATATATACCACCTCTTGTTTATCCATTCATCTGTTGATGGACAGACACTTGGGTTGTTTCCATAATTTGGCTATTGTAGATAATGCTGTTATAAACATTGGGGTGCATGTATCCCTTTGAATAAATATTTTTGTATTCTTTGGGTAAATACCTAGTAGTGCAATTGCAAGATGGTAGGGTAACTATTTTTAACTTTTTGAGGAACCTCCATATTCTTTTCCAGAGTGGCTGCACCTGTTTGCATTCCCACCAATGGTATAAGAGAGTTTCCCTTTGTCCATGTCCTCACCAACATCTGTTGTTTCTTGTGTTTAGTCTAAAATTCATGTTTTTGACTCTTTGATTTGTGTTCATAGGTTTGTTAAAAAGAGGAAGAAATGAGATAGCTTTACTGATAAAAATCATAGTACCTTCTTTAAGCTTAGTTAAGATGCATTAGCCAGAAGGCCAAGGCCAAGGTTTCCTGAAGTGAATGAAGAACAAGAGACCTTAGAGAAAAGGAAGCACACTAAAATATTTCCTGTGTCTAGAGTGCTAACCAGAGGCATAATTTCCCTGAATTTTTATCCAAAGACTGGGACTCTTGCCCCCTTTTTCTTGCTTTTTTGCAGTTTGTTTTCACTCAATAATGCTATTGTGAGCATATAGCTATTTGTACATATTAACAAATCACTTACTAATTATTCAGATGTACTCAGAAACTTTAAGGGGGGCTAAGTTATGTAGGTGGTAGCTATGATTTTAACTAAATGAACAATATATTTCTTCACTATAAGCAACATTTGCTTCTTTTGTCATTTGGAATGCATTTAAATGGAAGTAAAACAATATCTACCTTTGAGGTCAAGACCCCTCATGAGATTAAAAAAATAATAAAAAAAAACTAAGTGTGTGTTTAAAAAATTGTTTTTAATGTTTATATATTTTTGAGAGAGAGAGACAGAGCACGAGTCAGGGAAGGGGCAGAGAGAGAGGGAGACAGAGAATCCAAAGCAGGCTCTAGGCTGCTGGGCTATCAGCACAGAGCCTGACTCAGGGCTTGAACCCACGAACCATGAAATCATCACCTGAGCTGAAGTCAGATGCTTAACCGAATGAGCCACCCAGGTGCCCCAGTCAATGTGTATTTTTAAATAAACATTGTTCTGGGTGATACTATGAATATGAGTAATATATAAATCCTGGTACTGCAAATTAAAAACAAAATTTACTCACTCTAATATGCGATGAGTGCTGTAGCCAAGCGATACACAAAATACTATGAAAGTACAGGGAAAGGCAATTAATTCCATGAACAACAAGAACAAGAAAAAAGGAAGAAAAAAAAAGAGAGGGCTTTACAAAGATAATGCATGACCTGAGATGTTGGGTAGGGTTATATTTTTAGATAGAAATATATTTTGTGTAGAAAACAAAATATAATCAACTACATGAAAACATGAGACCAAAATATAGTAAGTGTTTGAACTTGCTGGAGATTTATTAGAAAAGGACTGATTCGGAAATATCAGTATGGAACATTAGCTTTGGGGCCTGAATATCAATGACATTTATTTTATAAATAAAGATAATTTATTTTATAATTATCAAGAGAAAATGTTAATCAGATCCATATTTTAAAAATATTAGTGTCTTCAATAGATTACTGTAGACAGAAAGGAACTGGAAATGGGTAAATTATTTGGTAGCTTTTATAAATGTCAAAGCAAACAATAATGAAGTTCTGAACTGGATTATAGAAGCGGGACCAAAAGGATTGGATAACTCAGAGAAGCACTCAGAATGAAAAATTATAGGACATAAACTTTAATATTTGAGTAATAAAGAAGAGAGAATTGCTTTAAAATAATTCTCAGATTTTTAGCATTATGTTTCTCTTACCGGAATCATCAAATAAGGCAAGTTTGAGGAGTAATTATTGAACTTAGGGGTCAGTAAGAGACAGTAAAGGAAGTCATAGAAATAGGACTTGTTATATCAGTATATAGAAGGCAATTTAAACCATGAGATTGAATTGAGTTAACCTAAATTGCAACTTATATTCATAAAAGGGAGAGGAGAAGGTCACAATGTGATACTAAAAATAAGAAAAGGCCAATGTTGGAATCTCAGTATAAAAACAATATTCTCAGAAAACAAGTTGTTTTTCAGTGGCTTCTCAGTGTTAATTCTCTCAGATATAGCTAAGAGATTTTACAACAAAACAGTCAGGTTTCATAAGAAATATAATTCCTATTACTTATACACTAAATATTATACAGATATGTAGGGCATTGAAGGACATAGAGGAAATAAATTGAAGGACATTCTTTGAAACAATTTGTTAATAGGCTTTTTGCCTTAAAAATAATACATCCAGATATATTCTTGCTTTATCAAAAATTTATCAATGAAAAATACTGTATATTTTATTTTTTGCATCTGAATTTGAGAATTGCCAAAGATTAATATTAAATAGTTCAATGAAATATAATTTGTACATTATCTTTGATTTAGAGAAAAATAAGAGAGAATAGTAGGGAGATTAAGATAAATCTGAATTTGATTGGAGCAAGAACAGTCACTGAAATCTCAGGTATATATTATCATCAGAAAGATTCAGAGGTCAAAAAGTTGTTTCTCTGTACAGAGGCACATATAGAAGATACAATTAGTGGTATCTGAATATCAGCTTATTGAGATGAGATCGAGTGCATTCAGGATGGTATGGCCGTAGACTGAATATCAGCTTATCAAATAAGGATGTTTAATATCATAAAGTTATTCAGTTTAATGCTTTTGGGACAATTGTCCTCAGGTGACTCAGAAATTTCATTTAAATTAATGGCCATTTATTATCCAAAATGTCTAAAATTTTTCATCTAAAGGGTGGATGAAATTTGCTTTCAAGAGATGTTGAAAATAATACACTCTGAAATATCAAGACCTAGCTCTGAGGTGGATATTTGTTCCATAAAGCCTTTATTCAAAAATAAATTGAAGTAAATTATTTCTCATGGCAATTCTTGAATGTGAAACTCTTGACACTTATTTCTTTAGATCTTTTTAATATGAGAAATATTTTCTAATTAGATAAATACATAGTCTTTACTTTTAATAAAGGCAAATATTCAGGCAAAATACCTTATATGTGGTTTTGTGTTTTAAAGTGTTGGCATTTTCAGTTGTTCTGGTCATAGTAAAAGGTAAGTATGGTGAAATAAAATGCAAAAAAAAATATATATATATATCAGTTGGATTCAGTTATCAAAGTATGTAGGAGAAAATAACCTCCACAGAAAAAACTTTGGAATAATTTTCACATTGATACTGGACATGACTATTTTCCTGAATTGCTTTTAAATATCAAAATGATATGATTAGCAAAGCAAAAAAATGTTAAAATTATCTGAAAGTTTGCAATTTTTAAAAAATAGTTAAATATTTTATTAAAGCATAGAACTAATTATCATAACTTCCAAATTCATATTAACTTGGTCAAACCAGATAAGCATTTCTCCGAGTGGAGAGTTGAGTTGTCAAGCTTATTACATACAATTAAAATTTTTTTTTGTTGTATGAAAAGAGAAAAAAAATGCTGCTTCTTATGGTTCAATGTCTTTCCAAACTTTCAGACTCTGGAGAGAGTGATAATTCATACCAATGGGCTTTATTTATCTTAGAGAAACACATGGCCATAAAATATTACTGACAGATAAATACATAGTATGTACATTAGTCTCTTGAGTGAGTCTATTATAAGCATTAAACTTTCTGTGAACTTGACTTTGTATACTTTCTGTAGAATTCTTACTCTCATAATACCTTTTCAAGATGAAAACCACAGCACCATTGCAAATAACATCTGTGCACAAGGATTCAATGACCTTAGTTCAGATGACACAGCTTTCCAGGTGTCTTCTTCAATAAAATTTCAATTCGTAAACAGTCACATAAAATCTAAAAAACAAAATAAAATGTGTTGGTGTTCTAATGTTAAAATTCATCAAAAATTAAACATATTATTTAAAACCTAGAGAAGCAGAATGATCTAGTATATAATAACCAAACCATATTTTCCTAAAGTAAATACTATTCAATTAGAATAGTATAAATAAATTTAGGAAGCCTTTATTTATAGGGTATTGTAATTGTGAAATCGTAGAGAAAGAAAATAATGTGTTTCCTAAGTTTTTTCTTTTTTTTTTTTTCCATAATGAGTCCCTTTTGAAATTAGTAGAACGACTTTTGACAATGTTGATTTAAATGATCATTAATTATTTTAAGGATCATATATTGACACAATGAGTTGTGTGTTTTTTAATGTTTTTCATGCTTTGTAATCATTTACAAATTATAGTGCACCTAATGATAATGGTTAACTGACTGAGGGAATAAAGAGTATATGTGGTCATCAGTCCCTAAGCCATCACTGAGCTTGCTCTTTCCTCTGTCACTGTCACATTTTTGCAACCACTGTCCTTATTCATTTGCACTAAAGGCATTTTCACTTCTTTGTTTATACACAGTCAGAAAAGAAAAAAAATATATTTTTTCAAACTTACTTGCCCCCCTGCCCCGATACTATTTTCTCTCTAAAATTCTCTCCATATATCTTCACCCGAGGAGATCTCATCTGTCTGCAGGGATTATTCCATTCACTGATAATAAACAATGCTGCATAAAATACATTTTTGAAATATAGTCTTCATATTATTGAAGATCTGATAATGTAACACAATGAAAAACTCAAAGGACAATTTTTGCATATAAGACAGTTTTTGAGCATTATAGTTATTTGTTGTATTACATAGGCATATGTCTATACAGCAGAGATTGTGACGACAGCCCCTTGGGATAGAAAGTTTTATCAGAGATCTCATTTCAATGAGGTAGATTAGATGGGACAATGACGTTAGGTAAGGGGCCATTATATCTGGACTACAATTCTCTCCTTGCCAAAATGACATTAAAAATAAAAGAAACAATTCTGGAATAGCAAAGTAAGGGCCTTCAAAAATTCACTTCTCAGTAAAAGCCATAAAAACAATGACAATAATTTTCAAAATCAACTCTTCCAGGATTCTGAAATTAACCAAAAGCTTGCAAAATTTCCAAGAAGTGTCTCCTCAAGAACAATTACTGAGTTTTGGTAAGAATAGCAAGATTCATGGCCTATTAGCTTGCACTCCTCCCTTACATCTTCCAAAGCCTGCAGTAGCCTTGAAAACCAACAACTTTGGGGCTCTGGATAGCTCAGTCAGTTAAGTGTCCAATTTTGACTCATGGTTTGTGGGTTCAAGCCCCATGTCAGGCTCTTTGTTGACAGCTCAGTGCCTGGAACCTGCTTCAAAATTCTGTTTCTGTCTCTCTCTGCCCCTCCCCCACTCAAGCTCTGTCTGTCTGTCTCTCTCAAAATATAAATAAACAAAAAAAAAAAGAAAAAAAAAAGAAAACCCAACAGCCTTGCAACAACTTAAATTAATGCAAAGACATCCCATGCTTATTTATTGATTGTCACCATTTGGCTAAAATGGAAATGCTCTTCAATTTGATGTACAGACAACACAAGATCTACAAAGATCCCAGCTGCTTTTTTGTAGAAATTGACAAGCTGATGTGAGATTCATAATGGAAGGCAAGGCATGCAGGGTAACCAAAACAATCTTGGGAAGAGATAAAGTTGGAAATCAGGAAAATTTCCTGATTCCAAAACTTATTACAAACTACAATAGTCATAACAATGTGTGACTGATATCAGGTTTGATATCAGTCCTATTGATTAGGGGAATAAAATTGAGAGCCCAGAAATAAACCCATGCATTTATGGTCAATTGATATGCAGCAAGGCTGCTAAAATAATTTACTTGCAAAAGGACAGCCTTTTGAACAAATAATGCAGAGATACATGCATATTCACATGCAAAAGATTTAAATTCCCTTTCCTCACATTATTGCTATATGAATTGTATCTCAATAAAGTTATAAAAACAAACATGCAAAAATGCTGGTCAGATCTGACAATATTGACACAGGAGGAAAGAAAGGGAAAAATAAAACAAACATGTACCTTCTCTGGGAGGTAATGACCACAGATGCATCCCCTCCCTAGGATTTATACTTTCCCTGGGTGCACATAGAATACAGGGGCCAAAGACTCTCAAAACCTGAACTTGTTTTTTAGACAAGCATTACTAAGTCCCTAGTCCTTAGGTAAATGCAAATCCTCTTCAGAGGAGAGCACATTCATCCATGGTTTCAGGGTCTTGCTACAAATAACTTTACAAGTATAAGGTCCAGCAATCAAAGATTACCAAACACACAATAATGTTTAAATATTAACAAAACCAATAAATACTACAGAACATACCTTCTTAAGACTTCCAATGTTAGAACTGTCAAAAATAGAGTTTAAACCAGCTATATGTAAGTTGTTTTATAATGTATTATTGAAAATATCTCTAGGAAACAGGAAACTATAAAAATGATACGGCTAGTGTAAATAAGGAGCAAATAGAACTTTAATAAAAATATAACTGAACTTTAAAATCTGTTGGATATGTACTAGCAGATTCTGAGAATAGAATTAAGAATTTGTGATTTGATTGATAGATCAGATGAAATCAGCCATAAGCAGGAAAGGAAATCATGAAAATCTATAGGAGACATGATTGAAGAGCCAGAGATCTTAAATTAAAAATAGACCTACCCTATGACCCAGCAATAGCACTGCTAGGAATCTACCCAAGGGATACAGGAGTACTGATGCATAGGGGCACTTGTACCCCAATGTTCATAGCAGCACTCGCAACAATAGCCAAATTATGGAAAGAGCCTAAATGTCCATCAACTGATGAATGGATAAAGAAATTGTGGTTTATATACACAATGGAATACTACGTGGCAATGAGAAAAAATGAAATATGGCCTTTTGTAGCAACGTGGATGGAACTGGAGAGTGTGATGCTAAGTGAAATAAGCCATACAGAGAAAGACAGATACCATATGGTTTCACTCTTATGTGGATCCTGAGAAACTTAACAGGAACCCATGGGGGAGGGGAAGAAAAAAAAAAAAAAAAAAAAAGGACGTTAGAGTGGGAGAGAGCCAAAGCATAAGAGACTGTTAAAAACTGAGAACAAACTGAGGGTTGATGGGGGGTGGGAGGGAGGGGCGGGTGGGTGATGGGTATTGAGGAGGGCACCTTTTGGGATGAGCACTGGGTGTTGTATGGAAACCAATTTGTCCATAAACTTCATATAAAAAAAAAAAAGAATCAGATAATCTAACATATATTTGATAGGAATTCCAGAAGAGATTAAATGAGAGAAATGAGAGACTGGTATACAATCAATATTTGAAGAGTTAAAAGCTAAGAGGAAAGATAACAACCCATACATTAAGGGAGTCTGACAAATTCCAGACATAACATATAAGGATGAAATATACATCAAGACAAATTATGAAAAAGTTACATACATTTTTTAAAAGGTAAATATTAATAGAGGAAAAGCAACATAGGTTGGCACACTCCTCATTAGCAATAATGGAAGTCAGTAAACAGTGAAACAACAACTTTAATCTGAAAGAAAGCAAGTACTAATCTGGAATTATATACTCAGGAGAAAAATATTTCAAACTGAAATTAAAGTAATGGCCTTATCAAACACACAGTGTCTGAGTTTACCACCTAAAGATTTTTCTGAAGGAAATTCTAAAGCAATTGTTTTTTTCAGGAATGGAAAAGTAATTCCTAGAGGGAATGTCCAAAAGTAAAAGTAGCATGATGAACAAAAAAATGGTAATAGAGGAGTACCCAGGTGACTCAGTCACCTAAGGGTCTGACTTTGGCTCAGATCTCCCGATTTGAGGGTTCGAGACCCGTGTCAGGCTCTGTGCTGACAGCCCAGAGCCTGGAGCCTGCTTTGGATTCTGTGTCTCCCTCTTTCCCTTTGCCCCTCCCCCACTTGCATGCGCACACACTCACTCTCTCCCTCTCTCTCTCTCTCTCTCTCAAAAATAAACATTAAAAAATTTTTTTAATTGGTAAATAGATAATATGATTAAAGATGATTTATATTAAAAAGTTATAATAACCTAAGGTGAGGTTAAAAATTAAACAAAAAGACCCAAAATACAGATAAATTTTGGGTAAAGGTATTACTGGAGGAAATAAATGGGTAGATGGAAGTTAATGTTTAAAGGCTTTATATATTCAAGGAATGTGTGTGTGTTTGTGTGTGTGTGTGTGTGTGTGTGTGTGTATTTAAAGTATACTGTTTTCCCCCAAGAATAAAGTTTAGAATAAGTGACCGAATGATTGACTATGACCAAGTCTCAACACATTTCAAAAGAGTGCAATCTATTTTGTTTATTTTTGACCACATGGAATTAAACAAGAAATCTAATCCAAAAGGGAACTCAAAATGTGCATATTTTTGGATATTAAAAATATTATGTAATAACCCATAGGTGAAAGAAGTCATAATTGAAAAGGAAAATATTTTTAATTGAATGATATAAAACCTGCTACATATCAAAAGATAATAGCTGCAGTGAAAGCAATAATTAGTTTGACATTTATGACTTACAATAAATATACTGAAAAAGAAAAAAAGGGCTGAAAAATCAGTTATCCAGCTCATGGCTAGTGTCGCCATTCTCAAAGTGTGGCATCTCAAGATCCCTTTACACTCTAAAATTTGTCTTCTCTCCATTTACCAGTTATTGAAAAAAGAGTTCACACCATCAGAGAGATTTGACCTAATATATAGGTGTTGTAATGGGTAGAATGGTGGCCTCCAAAAAGATCTTTCCACACCCTAATCTCTGTAACCTGTGGCTCTGATCTTATCTGGAGGAAGAGTCTTTGCAAATATGATTAAGTTAAGGATCTCCAGATGGCATCATTTTACACGATCCTGGATAGGTCCTAAATCCACTAGCAAAAATCCTTATAAAAGACACAGAGGAGAGACGCGGCAGCAGAAGAAAAGGTCATGTGAAGACTGAGGCAGAGGTAGAATTATACAACCATAAGCCAAAGGGAATGGCTGCATCTGCCAGAAGGTGCAAGAGGCAGGAAATGCTTTTCCACTAGAGTCTTTGGAAATCAAAGTACTAACACTTTGATTTTGTACTTCTTTCCTTGAGTACTATGAGAGAATAGATTCCTGTTGTTTTAAGGCACCAAGTTTGTGGTAATTTGTAACAAGTCTGTAGCCCTGGGAGACTAATACAAGTCTTAAAGGCATTTTGGAATAGCAATCCTATCTTTCAATAATGATGTAATTGAGACGTATAACTTTATTGGGTGGCATCTGAAGGGTTGGAGACTAGATCCATATAATCAATTTTGACATCCTTTGCCAGTTACACTCTGGAGGTTGAAGATCTAAAATAGGATGAATGAGTTGAGAGATATTTAAAGAGCTAATAGGACACCAATCAGATTAACTTGTAGTTAATGGTCTCTATCTGGGTTTTTCTGCATCCATAGTTAAAGGTGTAATCAGTCGTTCCTTGTTGAAGTGACAAGTGTTTATATTTGTTGTTGTTGTTTTCAGAAAATCTAAAGACTGGACTATGAGCCAGAGAGTAATTCAAATATCAGAATTAGGAGCCAAACTAATACTGCCTTTGTCAGGAGGAGTTAATGGAGAAGATCCATATTGTTGGAGAAAAGTACTGATTCCAAATGAGTAGAGTCCTATCTTATACCCACATGCATGTAGTTTTACTCCTACATCTCTATTATTTTTCATCTTTTTATATGAAATGCTTTTCCTCTGCTTATTTATGGTAGTGTCTCATATTTTGTTATTCTACCCACCCATTCAAGTAGTTTCACTTAACACCTATATATCATATACTCCCAAATGGGTATCTCTAGCCCTGGTCTCCCTTCTAAACCCTAGAAAAAAAGAGCTTCAAAAATGGAAATGCAGTTGCCTAGTGGCAGTTTGACTTTGTTTTTCCGCAGGTACATAACTTCAAAGTACAAATCAGACACTTAAACATCTTAGCCTTCTCCTTTACTTACTTGTCTTTGAATGAATGGCATTATGAATATTCCAAACCAGAATTTGAATCTATTCCTGAATTTCTGCCTCTCTCTTGCCATGGCATATAAAGTTAATCACCAAGTGTTGTTGAGCATATCTACTTTATAGTTCCTGAATCTTTCCAATTTTTTAGCTTGTCATCATCTTTATTAGGGTCCCATTCATTATTTCCTGCCTGTAATACTTAAGAACTGGCTAATTTCTCTCTCTCCTTGTCTTGTCTTGGACTATATTCTTCTCCTGTTGTCAAGATGATCTTGCTAAAGCATGGACTCCTACTAAACTGCTTCAATACACATTATCCTCATTCCTGACTATACCATCACCGATTGCTCAAGCTAAAGTCAAAACTCCTTGTAGACTGAATAAATTCCCTTAATTTATTTGTTCTCTGAGCCTTTTCTCTTTACATCACACTGAATTGTATGCATTTCTCCAAACTGGCCATGTGTTTCTTCAAGGCTTTTACATTTTTTCACTCTGCTTAGAATTTTTTTCCCCTGTTCCCCATGGATGAGACCAAGTCCTGTTATATGTTTACCCTGGATGTCACTCACCTGGAGTGAAGACGTTCCATATCCTCTGTGGTTAGGTTAGTTACTCAATGCACCATAATCATCACTCTTCTTATTTACCAGCTATTATTTGCATCACATATACAAGATTATGAATCCTTGAGGGCCTACATATGTCTTCATCAGTGTTTAGCCCCAGACTCTGGTGCAAATATCACACATTCCTATGCTGTAAGGCCAACTGTGTAAAGAAAAGTATATAACTACATTGAGAGGGCAGTATGTGTTAAAAGCGCAAGATTGTGGTACTGCCAGTTATTGTGTTTTCAGGCCACGTTTGGCCCATCTGCAGTCAGTCTGACTGCCAAAATATTATATATTCTGGATTAGCCTTATTCTCAAGTCACAAATAGTCACAATGAAAATTCACTGGATTAGTTATAAGTTAAAATGCATCCTTTTATTAATCAGTTTTTGATTTAATATTGCTTTCAGTATATGAGTTAAGACAACCCCCCCCCCCCCCCGTCCCCAGGAAGTCATTTTGTTGCTTTAGGAAAACCAAAAGTTAGGTGACAAACTAGTGTTTTAATATGATACAGTGGAGGTATTATAATGGTTATTTTCCAATTATAAATAAATAATTTTGAGATAAATTGAAGGCTGTTCTACTTTCTCTGTGAGTAATGTATATATTAGAGTAGTATAGATATTTTTGACATAGATTCAAGGCAATTTCAATTTCTCTGTAATATAGATATATTTGAAATATACTTGAAATATTTTGATAGAGCTTATGAAATATGTTATAAAATTTTGTAATACTTAAAATTCTTTGTAAAGAGAAATGAGTAAGATAAAAAAAATCATGAAAGTGACATCAATTATATTTTTCTTGTTATTTTAATTTGTTTCTTGTTATATTTTCTTTGTTATATTAATACATGAATAAATTTTTGTATTCCATTACTCATCTGCATATTTTACCCCTATTCAATGGGTAAGTTTTTATTTGAATATAGATAATAGGCTATAAATAGGTTTGACTTTTGAATATGTAAACAGAATTATAATTTCAACATAATGAAAATGAGAAAAGTTTTCTTGGACATTTTCAGATAAAGAAAATAATTATTCCATGTATTTTTAATGAAAATATTATTTTAAATTAAATGTTTTTTTTAAATCCTGTTGTCATATAGAGTAGAGGTAGATACAATATGACAAAAATAAAATGTATAGAATAATTTTGTGCAAAGGTATAATCTTTGCATGTTTTGAGTAATATTTTGAACTTTACATTTTTTTCCTAAATAGATGTATAGAAAAAAACTGATTTGTGAAAATATTTTCATTCTGGGGCCAGAGTTCCACAAATTTCTGCTCGCCTAACTGACAATATATAAATCATATTTCACCATCTAATTGAGTGAATCGCATTGTACTGTAAGAACTGATTTTCTATACGGTTGGTGCAAACTTAAGAGTTACATGTTCACCTAACTTTGAGAGGACTTATTTGAAATAATGCTATAGTAAAATTGATTTATATCTTATATCATTTTGCATATATATCAAAGATTTAAGCCTTCCAAGAGAATAAAAAGTAAAGCCTATGAGAATGAAATTTTTTTGTCCTAAAAAGTAGAAAGAATCCTATATATATGCTATTCAGTTATTACTATGTGCTGGTTTCAGATCCAACTCTGACCTTAATTTCATGCTGACTGCTTCAGTTCTGCTTTGTACACAGAAGTGATAAAATATATCATGTTTACACAACAGTTGAGTTATTTGGAGTGATTTAATTTGTTAAGAATGCAACAATATGAAACTGTCATTCACTTGAAGCACTCTTGGAAACTTGTCTTCTATTGTGATAAATTGTGTCTCTCTGATACAAGCGGAAGTTTGATCCCCTTTAGGATTCCCTTTGTAGTTTCCTAATGAAGATTTGTATTCAGAGCCATTTCAGATAGTGTAAAACTTTTTTTTTCTTTTACCTGAATTTTATTTTGTTAATGTGAAAATCAACATTTTCCTGCAAAGCCAATTTACTGAATATTAGAAGGATTTACATTGTTCACTAATATTAAAGTCACTAGTCTTTGGAAGCAAAATTATGACAAACTTCAAGTTTATTTGGGCTACTTTTAAGTTATATGAAGCATACTATGTTAGGATTCCATTGTAGCAAAAGCTGCTTTTAGTAAATTAAATTTTTTTTAACATTTATTTATTTTGAGAGACAGAGACAGAGCCCAAGTGGGGGAGGGGCAGACACACACACACACACACACACACACACACACACACACATACACAAAATCTAAAGCAGGCTCCAGGCTCTGAGCTGTCAGCACAGAGCTTGATGTGGTGTTCAAACCCATGAACTGTGAGATCATGACCTTAGCCAAAGTCAGATGCTTACCTGACTGAGCCACCCACGTCCCATTAAATTAAATTTTCTGAACAATCTATTTTAAAAACTCAAATTGTTGCTCTAACAATAACTTATCAAGTTTTGTTGTTGTTGTTGTTGTTGTTGTTGTTGTTGTTGTTGTTTAGCAAGAATATATAAGTATGGCACGATGAAAGTTCAAAGGAGGAATTGTTTAGTGTAATGTCTCTGCTGTGGTGTGGCAAAATTTCAGAAAGGAAGTGGCATATCCAGAATGAAAGTTAGCCATTTTATGTGCTATTATCCATCAGGGGTTAGGGGGTTATTTATTTATTTTTTTTAGCAATGAAGAATACTTAAATATCTGATGAATTTTATAGGTTGTTGGGAACAAAAGCATTATTATGGGCTTCCTGCCACTATTAAGGACAACATGAAAATAAACATTCTGTTAGACTTTTGGAAAGAAATTAATGTGATACATGGTGAGAGAATTGGAAATTAGTTGGTGTGGAGAAAATAAATGATTTTTTTTTCTGTAATGGGAGCAATGACAGCATATTAGTGCCATCAGGGTACAAAGACAACTCTAGGACAGTGCATCCATTGTGTCATATAGGCCACTTAACAAGGAAACATAAAAGCATGTCTAATGGTAATTTTAAAATGGCAACACCTTAGAGGAGGAGCTAAGATGGTGGCATAGTAGGAGGACTATAGGCTTGCCTCATCCCTTGAACACAAATAGATAACTATCAAATCATTCTGAATACCCCAAAAAATCTCCCTGAGGACTGAGAGAATAAGCTGCACAACTAGAGAGAGAGAAGAGGCCACATCAAGGAAGGTAGGAAGTACGGAGATCTGGTTTGGGGAAGAAATGGATCCCAGGTGGAGGTGAGAGAGCCCTGGCTGTGGAGAACTCAGGCAAGACAGAGTGGAGTGAACACGGATAAGCACAAGGAGAACACTTCCCCAAAGATCTTGGCTGGGAAGATGAGAGGAGCTGTTTTTTGTTTTTGTTTTTGTTTTTTTGAGTTTTTGCAACCTGCAGGGCTCAAAAATTGGAATTTTAGAGGTCTTCAGGCTTAGTTGGGATAGAGACCTGAGAGTGCTGCCTGACTCTTGGAGAGAAGGCAGGCAGAAAACCCTGGAGCAGACTGTGTGATCTGAAGATCACCTAAAGGGCATGGGGAGAGATTGTTCGTATTTCTTAGAGAAAATCTGTGAGAGGTGGCATTGCCTCTCCAGGGACAAAAGAACTGGTGGGAGACATTTCACTTTCCCATTTTCTTCAGCATAGGCACAGAGACATCTACTGAGAGTGGCTAATCAGGACACTGGCTATAGCCTGCTTTGCTCCAAATCCCAAGGCCCTGCACTCTGGCACGACCACCCTTCTGGATCAAACCTGCATCAGTCACAACACAGCAAGACCCTGTCCCAGAAGACCAGTGCAGGTCCCTACCACACCAGGACCCTAAAGTTTGGAGTTTTAAGAGTCAGCAGGCTTGTCTAGGATGGAGCCCAAAATGCACTGCACTATTCCAGGCAGGGAAGAAACCCAGAGACAGTGTGAAAACAGCTTTCTCAGAAATGCATATACCAGGTCTACTGACCATAGGGTTCTGCAGAGTTTCAGTTCTAGTGGCAGTAACATCAAGTTTCATTTAACAAGCAGACCAGAGCCAGCCTAGTTAAAACTTGCCACACTCTGGTCAAGGTACAATTACTGCCCACTGTAGACAAGGAGAAACTCTGCAGATGACACACCTGAGGGATAGAGCTGCCAAAACACTGCAGGAGAGTGCATGCAGCATACACCAGACACACTTCCTGAAGTGCCAGGCCATTGACGTTATATGACCTCTTCTTCATAAAGCCATTACCCTTGGGAGCAGGAAACATAACATGATTTTATAACACACAGAAGATGACAGAGACCTAGACAAAATGCCAACATGGAGGAATTCATCCCCAAAGAAAGAACACAGTCAGAGATCTAATTGAAACAGATATAAATAATATATGCTTGTTGCTGAATTTAAAGCAACAATCATTAGGGTATTATCAGGGCTTGAGAAAAGCATTGAAGACATTAGGGAAATCCTTACATCAGAGATAAAAGACCTAAAACCCAATCACACAGAAATGAAAAATGCAATAACAGATTTCAAAACTGTATGTAGTGACCACAAGGCTGAAAGGAGCAGAGGAATGAATAAGTGATATAGAAGAAAGAATTTGGAAAATAATGAAGCTGAACAAAAGAGAGAAGAAAGATCATGAGAGTAGATTTAGGGAATTCACTAACTCTATCAAAATTTAATAACATTCATATCATAGGAATCCCAGAAGTAGAAAGAGAAAAGCAGGCAAAAGGTTTATTTGAGGAAAATAGTTGAAAACTTCCCTATCTGGAGAAGAAAGCAGACATCCTAATCCAGGAGGTACAGAGAACTCCTGTTAAAATCAGCAAAAGTATGCCAACCACCATCAAAACATGTTGTAGTTAACTTTGCAAAATGTAGTGATAAAGAAAAAAATTCTAAAAGCAACAAGACAAAAGAAGTCCCTAACTTACAAGGGAAGACCCATAAGGCTAGCAGCAGATCTCTCCACAGAAACTTGGCAAGCCAGATGGGAGTAGCATGATATATTCAATGTGCTGAATGGGAAGAATCTGTGGCCAAGAATACTCTAACCAGCAAAGCTATTATTCAGAATAGAAGATACAATAGTTTCCCAGACAAACATAAATGAAAGGAGTTAATGACCACTAAACCAGCCCTGCAAGAAATATTAAAGGGGACTATCTGGGAAGGAAAGACCAAAAGTGACAAAGACCAGAAAGGAACAGAAAAAATATCCAGAAATAACAATAAAGCAAGTAATAAAGCAGCATTAAATACATATCTATCAATAATTACCCTGGATGTAAATGGACTAAATGCTTCAATCAAAAAACATAGGGTGTCAGAATGGAGGAAAAACACACACACAAACAAACAAAAAAACAAGACTCATGTATATGCTTCCAACAAGAAACTAATTTTAGACCTAGACAACTGCAGATTGAAAGTGAGGGGATGGGGGCGCCTGGGTGGCACAGTCGGTTAAGCGTCCGACTTCAGCCAGGTCACGATCTCACGGTCCGTGAGTTCGAGCCCCGCGTCAGGCTCTGGGCTGATGGCTCGGAGCCTGGAGCCTGTTTCCGATTCTGTGTCTCCCTCTCTCTCTGCCCCTCCCCCACTTGCGCTCTGTCTCCCTCTGTCTCAAAAATAAATAAACATTAAAAAAAAATTAAAAAAAAAATAAAAAAAAAAGAAAGTGAGGGGATGGACAAACATTTATCATGAAATGGACATCAAAAGGAAGCCAGAATAGTTATACTTATATCAGGCAAACTAAACTGCAAGCCAAAGACTGTAACAAGAGATAGAGAAGGGCACTATATCATAATAAAGTGGACAATCCAACAAGAACATCTACAATTATAGATATTTATGCCCCCAACCTAGGAATACCCAAATATGTAAAATAATAACAAACATAAAAGAAGTCATAGATAATAATGCAAAAACAGTAGGGGACTTTAACACCATACTTAAAGCAATGGACAGATCATCGAAGCAGAAAATCAACACGGAAACAATGGCTTAGAATGACACACTGGACCAGATGGACTTAACAGATATATTCAGAACATGTTATCCCAGCAGAATACACATTCTTTTCACATGCATATGGGACATTCTCCAGAATAGATTACATAATGAGTCACAAATGAGGCCTGATGTACAAGGAGAATGAGATCATACCATACATCTTTTCGATCACAGCACAGTAGGAAATTTGAAGTCCACCACAAGAAAAATTTGGGAAGATCTTATATGCTTGGAAGTTAAAGAACATCCCACTAAATAATGAATAGGTCAACCAGGACACTAAAGAAGAGATTTTAAAAAAAATACATGGAAACAAATGAAAAGGAAAATATCATGGTCCAAAACCTTTGGGATGCAGCAAAATGGTCGTAAGTGGGAAATGTATAGCAATACAGGTTTATATCAAGAAGCAAGAAAAGTCTCAAATAAACAACCTAACCTTACACCTAAAGGACGTAGAAAAAGAACAACAAATGAAGAGTAAAGCCAGCAGAAGAAGCAGAATAATAAAGACTACAGTAGAATAAATGATATAGAAACTACAACAACAACAGAGCAGATCAATGCAACCAGGAGCTGTTTCTTTGAAAAAAAAATAAAATAAAATTGGTAAGCTCCTAGAGCCAGACATATAGAAAAGAAAAGAGAAAGGATCCAAATAAATAAAATCACGAATGAGAGAGGAGAGATCACAACCAACATGACAGAAATGCAGACAATTATTATTTTTTTAAATATATGAAATTTATTGTCAAATTGGTTTCCATATAACACCCAGTGCTCATCCCAAAAGATGCCCTCTTCAGTACCCATCACCCACCCCCCCAACCCCCCATCAGCCCTCAGTTTGTTCTCAGTTTTTAAGAGTCTCTTATGCTTTGGCTCTCTCCTAATCTAACCTCTCTCTCTCTCTTTTTTTTTTTTTCCTTCCCCTCCCCCATGGGTTCCTGTTAAGTTTCTCAGGATCCACATAAGAGTGAAACCATATGGTATCTGTCTTTCTCTGTATGGCTTATTTCACTTAGCATCACACTCTCCAGTTCCATCCACGTTGCTACAAAGGGCCATATTTCGTTCTTTCTCATTGCCATGTAGTACTCCATTGTGTATATAAACCACAATTTCTTTATCCATTCATCAGTTGATGGACATTTAGGCTCTTTCCATAATTTGGCTATTGTTGACAGTGCTGCTATAAACATTGGGGTACAAGTGCCCCTCTGCATCAATGCTCCTGTATCCCTTGGGTAAATTCCTAGCCGTGCTACTGCTGGGTCATAGGGTAGGTCTATTTTTAATTTTTTGAGGAACCTCCACACTGTTTTCCAGAGCGGCTGCACCAGTTTGCATTCCCACCAACAGTGCAAGAGGGTTCCTGTTTTTCCACATCCTCTCCAGCATCTATAGTCTCCTGATTGGTTCATTTTGGCCACTCTGACTGGCATGAGGTGATATCTGAGGGTGGTTTTGATTTGTATTTCCCTGATGAGGAGCAACGTTGAGCATCTTTTCATGTGCCTGTTGGCCATCCTGATGTCTTCTTTAGACAAGTGTCTGTTCATGTTTTCTGCCCATTTCTTCCCTGGATTATTTGTTTTTCAGGTGTGGAGTTTGGTGAGCTCTTTATAGATTTTGGATACTAGCCCTTTGTCCGATATGTCATTTGTAAATATCTTTTCCCAATCCGTCGTTTGCCTTTTAGTTTTGTTGATTGTTTCCTTTGCTGTGCAGAAGCTTTTTATCTTCATGAAGTCCCAATAGTTCATTTTTGCTTTTAATTCCCTTGCCTTTGGGGATGTGTCAAGTAAGAAATTGCTACGGCTGAGGTCAGAGAGGTCTTTTCCTGTTTTCTCCTCTAGGGTTTTGATGGTTTCCTGTCTCACATTATGAAAAATTGCATGCTAACCAAGTGGACAATCTGGAAGAAATGGATAAATTCCTAGAAACATATAAATGATCAAAACTGAAACAAGAAGAAATAGAAAACTCAAACAGACTGATCACCAACAAAGAAATTGAATCAGTAATCAAAAATCTCTGAGCAAACAAGAGTCCAGGGCCAGATAGCTTCACAGGGGAATTCTACCAAACTTTTGAAGAAGAGTTAGTATCTATTCTTCTCAAACTATTCCAAAAAATAGGAATGGAAGAAAAACTTACAAGCTCATTTTATGAAGCCAGCATTACCCTGATACCAAAAACAGACAAAGACTCTACTAAAAAAGAGATCTATAGGCCAATATCTCTGATGAACATGGATGCAAAAATTCTCAGCAAAATACTAGCAAAACAAATCCAACAGTACATTAAAAGAATCCCCACGGGGCGCCTGGGTGGCGCAGTCGGTTAAGCATCCGACTTCAGCCAGGTCACGATCTCGCGGTCCGGGAGTTCGAGCCCCGCGTCAGGCTCTGGGCTGACGGCTCGGAGCCTGGAGCCTGTTTCCGATTCTGTGTCTCCCTCTCTCTCTGCCCCTCCCCCGTTCATGCTCTGTCTCTCTCTGTCCCAAAAATAAAAACGTTGAAAAAAAAAAAAATTTAAAAGAATCCCCACGATCAAGTGAGATTTATTCCTGGGTTTCAAGGGTGCTTCCATATTCACAAATCAGTCAACATGATACACCACATTAATAAAAGGGTAAGAATTATATAGTCCTCTCAATAAATGTAGAAAAAGAATTTGTCAAAGTACAACATCCATTCATGATTAAAAACAAAAACAAAAAACCCTCAACAAAAGGTTAGAAGGACCAAACCTCAACATAATAAAGGCCATATATGAAAAAAACAAACAAACAAAAAAGCAACAAGCTAATATCATCCTCAATGGGGAAAAGCTGAAAGCTTTTGCTCTCCAGTCAGGAACAAGACAAGGATGTCTACTTTTACCACTGCTATTTAACATAGCCCTAGCCTCAGCAGCCAGACAACAAAGAAATAAAGTATCCAAATCAGTAAGGGAGAAGTCAAACTTTTGCTGTTTGCAAACAACATGATACTCTATGTAGAAAACCTGAAAGACTCCACTAAAAAATTGCTAGAACTAATACATGAATTCAGTAAAGTCACAGGATACAAAATCAATGTACAGAAATGTGTTGCATTTCTTCTTTTTAAAATTCTATTTATTTATTTTGAAAGAGAGAAAGAGAAAGGAGGAGAGAACCTCAAGCAACACTGAGCCCGATGTGGGGCTCAGTCACATGAACTGTGAGATCATGACTGAGCTGAAAGTCAGACACTTAACTGAGACACCCAGGCACCCCATCTATTGCATTTCTATATACTAATAATGAAGCAGCAAAAAGAGAAATCAAGGAATCAATTGCATTACATTTGCACCCAAACCATGAGATACCTAGGAGCAAATCTAACCAAAGAGGTGAAAGATGTGTACTCTGAAAACTGTAGAACACTTATGAAAGAAATTAAAGACAATATAAAGAAATGGAAAAGCATTACACACTCATGGATTGCAAGAACAAGTATTATAAAATGTCTGTCCTACCCAAAGCAATATATTAATTTAATGCAATCCCTATCAAAGTAACATCAGCATTTTTCAGAGCTAGAACAAACAAATCCAAAATTTGTGTGGAACGACAAAAGACCCTGAATAGCCAAAGCAGTCTTGAAAAAGAAAGCAAACATGGAGGCATTACATTTCTGGACTTCAATTTATATCACAAAGCTGTGGTGATCAAAACTGTGTGGTACTGGCACAAAACCAGACACATTGATCAATAGGACAGAATACAAATTCCGGAAACGGATCCACACTAATCTTCGACAAAGCAGGAAAGAATATTCAGTGGAAAAGAGACTGTCTCTTCACCAAATGCTATATGATTTTACTCATATGTGGAATTTAAGAAAAAAAATGAGCGTATGAAATGAGAGAGAGAGAGAAATCAGAAAACAGACTCTTAACTATAGAGAACAAACTGAGGGTTACTGGGGGAGGCAGGCAGGGGGATGGGTTAAGTGGGTGATGGGTTGAGGAGGGCACTTGCTCTGATGTGCTCTGGCTGTTGTATGTAACATTGAATCATTAAATTTTACGTCTGAAACCTGTATTACACTATATGTTAACTAACTGGAATTTAAATGCAAACTTAAAAGAAAAAAGTGATAATACCTTATACCTTTGTTATAGAGTGGATCCCCCCATTTCCTTTTCTTCCTCGTTTAAATTATTTATTTTCTTGTATAAAAATATTTGTTACAGAAAGGAATAATATTATATTAAAATGTTCATAATTTATTCACTAAGGGAAATAACTGATAGTCTATTAATACATAAATTTCTACATCTTTGTAGTATGTGCATGAGCATGTAAATGTGTGTTATATGGGTATACTAAAATATGGTTGTACTCTCATACTCTTTGTAACCTGCTTTTTCACTTAAAAAGGAAAATACATTCATTTGATTTAAGAATACATTATCTTAGACTTTGAACTTGGAGTCTCAAGTGTTATAACAAACACTAAAATTTTACTCATTTTATGAGAAAGTATAAAAATATTAATAAAATTGATATCAATTTAGTTTATTATAAAAATGAAATTTTAGATCCTCTTATGAATTTATTCCAGAATATAACCTATCACTAGATAAAAGCTAAGGCTGCGATACATTTTTCATTGTATGAATATTTAGAAAAGCTGTTTCTGTAAATTTCTGAGTATACAATATTTCAGGTATCTGGAAATTATACTTGATTGATTGCATATTCTTTTGACTTTTAAATCTTTCTTTCAAACATGTAATTTTGCAATGTTAACAAATACATTTCAAACGAATATGGTATAAATGAGCAAAAAACCATAGGAGGGTAATTGCCTAGATTGGGCCAATGTGGTAGATCAAGGAACATGTCTATTTGTTGCCCCTTGCTCAGATCCAAGGTGAGCCTGGGGTGCTGCTTTGGAATACTTTATAGCTATTACATAGAAGCCTTGATAATCCTCCATATTTGGTGTTCCAACCAGCATTGTCCCTTACGAGCCAGTAGCCAGACCTTGAATTGGATGTGACATAAAAGAAACCTTCACTCTGGAGCTCTTGCCTGTTTCATGTCTTTCCTGGGTTTGTTCATAGACCCAATCCCTTACATTTACTTGATTCTTTATTTGTTTTCATGTTGGACCTAATTTCACCTAGTTCAGAGATTCTGAATTCACTTTTCAGCTATCTAAAGTTATTGTTAGTCAGCTTCATGTATTTCTTCTCATAACTCTGGCTCTCAAATTTCCAGATTGCTTCGAAGGCAAGTTCTAACCTCAGTTACTATTTGTACTTTTAAAAATTGCCTTTTAGACATTTTCCCTAGAAATAGAAGAGCTATGTTGTTGACATATTTATATTGTATAAAACTTGGTGGAATTACCTTTATATATTCATATAGATATTCATATTCATATACACACATTCACAGCAAAACTGACTAGAGGCATTATTCTCTCTTTTTTTGAAGGTTTATTTATTCATTTTGAGAGAGAGCACGAGTTGAGGGAAGAAGCAGAGAGAGAGGGAAAGAGAGAATCCCATGCAGGCTCTGTGCTGTGAGTGAGACCATGACCTGAGCTGAAATCAAGAGCTGGACACTTAACCAAATGAGCCACTCAGGCACCCTTAGAGGTATTATTCTCTTATTGAAGATTATTTTTATTATGGAAGTTTTTCACTCCAAAGTAAAATTATTTTATTTCAACTCCCAAATTCTGACATTCCTTCTGTTCTCTTCTATATTTTTCTACATTGCATTCACTATCACCTACCATGTTATTTATAATATATAATTCTACTTATTTAAATATAATTAATAATATATACATATAACATACAGATAAATACTTTGTATATGTCTCTCTATATTTATTATCTGTCATCTCTCACTAAAATGTAAGTTCCATGGAAAAAGTGGATTTTTTCTATCATAGTCTTAGTTCCTAGAGTAGTAATTTAGTTCCCAGAGTAGCAAAGCATATGCACTTGATACATTTGTTAATTAGTGAACGTATTAATAATTGTCTCTCTCTTAAGGTTTTGTTTTAGCTTTTTTTAAGTATTGAATGTTCAAGGAGAAAGTAACTTTTGAATTTTGAATGAGTAAAAAATAGAACTCTTGACTTGATATTATTAGCACCAGCAAATCAGAAAGAAATCGATAGTAGGTCAGCTCTGTAATTTTGTAAGAGAATGTTTTCAATCCACAGTATTAGCATACAAGATGAAAAATAAGGTGGAAGAATTTTTCTATCATTGTTCTAAATTTAGCGAAACACACCTCAGAGGGGAAAAAAGGCAGGGAAAAGGGTATAAAAGGCAATCACTTCAAAAGTCTGAATCGTTAAGGCTATTTTCTCTTACCTTTAAAAATACAACACAGACAGTTTTAAACCTCTCAAACCTCATATTAATATGTCCAGTATTACTAAAAAAACATGGTATCAATGCCAAACCATTCATCCATCCAGTTAAATATGGAATAACTTAAACAAGAAGAATATAACACTGCTCACATTACTCTGAGATTACCCAAGCATTTACAGTTGTAAAACAATTCCAATATAAAATAGAAATAGAGGATAGAAACTGGAGAATCTCATGCATGTGCCCCAGGAAGACAAAACTTAAGGAGTGAGACTGATTTCCCATGGGAAACTGATAGTGTTGGAATTTTCTTGGATGATGGGAGGTTGAACAGAGGTATCAACCTTGGGAAGTTTTGCCAGAGTTATGAATGGGAGATGATCTGGGTTTACACCGGTTCCATGAATTGGGCTAAATTGAACTTTGTTTGTGTGCCTGGACTGATTCTGTCCACTCAGGAAATTTTCAAGGCTGGTGTCCATTTGGCTTTTTATTTTAACTGACTCTAACTGAACCCTATCCTGTTTACGTTCCCTGCCCATAGATCTGACCTATCCCAAACGCTCAACAGACTCCTCTGTAACTTGCTACAGTTTGCTTGTCTTGAATTACAATTCCTCTGCTATTCCCAAATAAATTCATCTTTTTGAGCTGGCCTCAGTTTACTTCTTTACTTAGATTAACATAGTCTCTACAGGGAAATACTGGTCGTATTAACTATTATCAAAATAGCTTGAGGAGTGGAGGTAGATACTGTAATTACATTCTTTATCTCACATTTATCTTAGCAGGTAAAAATAGACCCAACATTAGCTATCAAATCATACCATTCTTTAAAGTTTTTTTTTTTTCAACGTTTATTTATTTTTGGGACAGAGAGAGACAGAGCATGAACGGGGGAGGGGCAGAGAGAGAGGGAGACACAGAATCGGAAACAGGCTCCAGGCTCTGAGCCATCAGCCCAGAGCCCGACGCGGGGCTCGAACTCACGGACCGCGAGATCGTGACCTGGCTGAAGTCGGACGCTTAACCGACTGCGCCACC
Source organism: Lynx rufus (assembly GCF_022079265.1). Taxonomy (NCBI): domain Eukaryota; kingdom Metazoa; phylum Chordata; class Mammalia; order Carnivora; family Felidae; genus Lynx; species Lynx rufus. The sequence goes on from NW_025814827.1 coordinate 60,861,615, forward strand.
CAGGCGCCCCAAATCATACCATTCTTTAATGATAACATTGGTTAAATGTGAAGCCACATTATACAAGGATTGACACACCTAATAATATGTAGGTGCTATATAAGAGTCTTATACGATTACTTGCTTTTCTTCACACATCTCACCAGAGTCAATCTTTCAACTTTTATTCTCTTTTAAGGTGCATTGTGTAAGCAGCTGTACAATTAGGATTTGACATTTAAATTCAGCTCCTCAAAATATAGTCAATAATATTTCACCATTGCACACTTTTAGCAGTTGTCTGTTGCATAATCAGCATGAAATCTAACAAAACTGTGTACCAAAGAAACTCAAAGACATCTGCCTAACTGCTTTATTGAATGTTTGAGCAATTCTGTGGAAGCTTTGCCCACATCACCTGTGGTGGAACAGATGTGGCTACTGTGTGAAGCATATATTTAGGGTTATAGAATACCTGCAAGAAAGAAGTTCTAAATGCAGAAACATATATTTTAGCTTATGAAAGGGGCCTCAAGGGAATTAAATTACCTTCTCTTATTACACAGTTATAGGCTGAAAAGATCATACCATGCAAGACAGATCCTGCTGAATAAGGATTTTATATTGAAGAGCATGCATAAATTATAGTTTTAAAATTTCTTATTTTTAAAAAACACTAAAACTCTATTTTAGGTATCAAGCTGAAAATCACAATGAATAAAATTTTTGTGAGGGGTTCATTTCAGTTTTATTTTAGTTTTTATTTTTTTATTTAAAAATTTTTTTAAATGTTTGTTTATTTTTGAGAGAGAAACAGAGTGTAAGTGGGGGAGGGGCAAAGAGAGAAAGGGAGACACAGAAACCAAAGCAGGCTCCAGGCTGTCAGCACAGAGCCCAATATGGGGCTCAAACCCACGAACTGAGAGATCATGACCTGAGCCAAAGTTGGGTGCTCTACCCACTGAGCCACTCAGGTGCCCAATTTTAGTTTTTATTTAAACGAATCCTTATCAAGAGAGATTTTTAGGGAATTATGGAAAGTGTATTTTGTAATATTTTAAGTAATTAAAGTTTACAACAGCTCGTTAGTACTTCTATGAAAGGATGAGGTGGTAGAAAAAGTAAAAGTTATAAAAATGAAATAAGAGTGCAGGAGAAGGATTCTGTCACAGTGGGACCATTATCTTCCACCCCTGTCATATACTAGAGGAGAGACTGCAGATAGACCATACTCTCAACCACTGTGAATCTGACAAGAAGTACATATGAAGCATATGCTCGTTACTGTGTAAGAAAATACAATAAAATTTAGGAGAGAAAAGTATCCCATATACCAATGGCATCCAATTTTTCATTAGGATCTTTTACCTCCTTACACTTTAAAAAGAGATTTATTCCAGTATAGTTGGATCTACAGGATAAAGGTAAGGCAATGATCATGAAATTTAAAAACATTTAAGAATTTATATGGAAATATATGGATGAGGTAGATATTAATATGTCCAAACTTTATTAACTTTATAATTTCATAGAGAGCTACCAACGCTTAAAGCTACATGACTTTAAATTTATCTTTCCTCCACCCAATCAGTAGTAAGACTGGACAGAAATCAACATTAGATACCAATCTTAAAATTTAATTAAAATAATGATTTAAACATAATTCAGTGTATACATTATTTGGTTATGATAAAATCAGCGATTAACCTTTTGAATTAAATATTCATATTGTTCGTATCTCATAATTTACCACACCTCTGAAATCTCAAATATCTTAGCCTTTTTAATTTTTATTAAACCTATTATTTCCTGGAGTGCCTGTGTGACTTAGTCACTTAAGCGACTAACTTCTGCTCACGTCATGATCTCATGCTCTGTGGGTTGAGCCCTGTGTTGGGCTCTGTGCTGACAGCTCAGAGACTGGAGCCTGGTTTGGATTCTCAAAAATGAGTAAACATTAAACAAACAAACAAACAAACAAACAAAAAAACCTATATTTCCTCCTTTCATGGGGAACTGACAAAAGAGTTTATTTAAAAAGATGTGACCAGATGTCTAGTTGTCTAGCAGTCTCTTTTGTCATGTTTTTGGGGTTGTGTTATTTGGAATTTCTTATAATGGTTCACTTAACTTCCTTGTTGAATTGATTGTTGTTTCTAAAGTTTATTTATTTGAGAGAGAGAGAGGGAGGGGCAGAGAGAGAGGGAGACAGAGGATCCAAAGCAGGCTTTTTGCTGACAGCAGAGAGCCTGATGTGGGACTTGAACTCAGGAACTGGGAGATCATGAGCTGAGCCAAAGTCAGATGCTTAACCGACTGAGCCACCCAGGTGGCCTTAATTGTTCTTTCTAAAGCCATTATATTTTTCTGTTGGGTTTACTTCAAGGAACTTCCAGAGCCAGGGAGTAGCTCTGACTCTTTATTTTTTCTTTTTGTCCTTCTCCTTGTTTGTTTCCTCCTGTTGTCTCTTGTTTTATGTCCCCCTTAGCACTGCACACATTCTGTCTTCTGTCTTTCTCTCCTTTTTGTTTTCTTAATCCTGCAGGGTAGAAATGCTTATGCACTTTTTCTACAGAAATCCAAATTATTTTGAAAGGAAAGACCTAACAAGTGGCAAATCAATCTGCATACCAGTTGGCCAGATTACAAACCCTCCATGTTGAAATCTAGAACATGGGTTCCCTGAAAGAAGTAATAGGTCTTAATCTTTGTACTTTGTGACTAATATAAGATATATATATATTATATAATATAAATATTATAAATATATATAATAGATATATATAATATAAATATAAATATAAATATAAATATTATATATATATATATATATATATATATATATATCAGATACTCATTTAGTAATTTGAACCTAGACCTGTTTTATTTAATATGCTGCCTTAGGGGACAGAAAGGAAAAATGGAGGTGAACAATATTGTAAAAAAGAAAAATAAACAGAACCTTGGGATTCATAAAATATTAAAGAGCAGAGAGTCAAGAGAATCAATACTTTGGGGGCCTGACTACTAGAAGCAAGGTGGTTTGATGAACAGTGATAATGTATGTAGGGAGGAAGGATTGTAAGTGTGCTTTAGAATTTTTGAAACTAAGTTTAAATGGAAAACATTCAGAAGTATTTTGCAGATTGAAACCTATTCAGAGATCAAAAACTAAGGGTGGGTGTGAGTGAAACTATATTGTATAAATGTTTGAAATACTGATTTTATTCAATTTTAAAATTTGCTGAGTTATGTACAGTTATAAATGCAGTTTCTTCATATTACTTTGAGAAGGATAGCTTCTCTGTTATTTGTTAATTTTTTTTAATGTTTTTATTTATTTTTGAGACAGAGAGAGACAGAGCATTAGCAGGGGAGGGGAAGAGAGAGAGGGAGACACAGAATCTGAAGCAGGCTCCAGGCTCTGAGTTGTCAACACAGAGCCCGATGCGGGGCTCGAACTCATGGACTGTGAGATCATGATCTGAGCTGAAGTCGGAGGCTCAACCAACTGAGCCACCCAGGCACCCCAACTTCCCTGTTATATGTGTACATGGACCATTTGTGGAACAATGATCAAGTTATTTCAAACCAAAAGGATCACTAAATGACTTTTGAAGAGTATTTAACCTTCCTCTATTAGAAATAATAACAGACTTTCTTAATTTCTCACAATTATATTTTTACATTTTAGATCCTTTTTTTGAAATTGTGAAAGGTTACCTACAATAAAATTTAATGAAATAAATAAAGCAGAGGGGAGTCACAGCCTTCATATTTAAAGTTTATTAAGCATATTCAGGGGTACCTGGGTGGCTCAGTCAGTTAATCATCCGACTTTGGCTCAGGTCATGATCTTGCGGGTTCATGAATTCGAGTCCTGCACTGGGCTCTGTGCTGACAGCTCAGAGCCTGAAGCCTGCTTCAGATTCTGTGTCGCCCTCTCTGTCCCTACACCCGCTCATGCTCTGTCTCTCTCAAAAATAAATTAAAAAAAATTAAAAAATAAAGTTTATTAAGCATATTCAAATTTTTATTATTTTATAGTATAAATAATAATGTGCATTGATGTTTTGGTCTTAGTATTTTTCTTCTGTTTTAGGTAACATATACTCCATTCATCAGACAACAAATAATATCCATTTCAATTTATTATTCATGGTAACTCATGCCTCTGAATATTAAAGAAATCAATACGCATATCTGTGGGGAAATGGCAGTTGTGACAATGGTGGCAGAGTCATATTTTGTAAGGCTTTTTGGAATATTAAAATCAACTTTCAGATTTCTTATAGAAACTTTAAAAAATTGTTTATGATAGGGGCGCCTAGGTGGCTGAGTTGGTTAAGCGTATGACTTCGGCTCAGGTCATGATCTCACCTTTTGTGGGTTCGAGCCCCATGTCGGGCCCTGTGCTGTCAGCTCAGAGCCTGGAGCCTGCTTCGGATTCTGTGTCTCCTTCTCTCTCTGCCCCTCCCCTCACTTGTGCTCTGTCTCTCTCTGTCTCTCAAAAATAAATAAATGTATATAAAAAAATTATTCATGATAAATTGGAATCATAATTCTATTTAATTAAATTCTATCTATACCTTTAAGAAATTTAAAAAAATCGAATTTTGACATGAATCTTAAATATCAGCTAAATGGCTACCATTTTTCAAAAATCAATTTTGCTTTATTTATTTATATGCAATGTTTTGGAATATTGGCTATGACTTATCAATCATCCACACTTATATAAAATATGCAGGATTGGAATACTAAATGAGTATGTTCCAAGCACAAAGACTGCGTTTCAAAATAATTTTTCATCTATTCTCCTTCATACTTTATTTAATCTCATCACTGACTCCTGAGTGTTACCTCTTAAGTATATACTATATATTTTTAATTCTTACCTATATCAATCTACTGTCTTCTCCAATTGGCTAATCTAATAGCCTATGAACTCACTTAACTCTGGGCCCCATCTTATACCACCTTGTAGATGCTACTTTTAGGCAAAAGGCTTGAGCCCCACATTTGATGGCACACAGGAGGACCTCTGTTGGCCTGGGACTCTCCCCAGATTCTCCAGGGGTTTCTCGGGACTTGCTCTTGGTGGACCAACTCTGGTACTACTTGGGGAACTGATGACCTCTAGCCAAAGTTACTTCTTGATGAGAATCTGAAGCCCCAGGGGGAACCCACGATACTGCCTGCCCTTGCTGGAAGGGCAACAGGGAAAAATGTGAGGCACTTTCATTGGATGGGGGCCAGCAGCTTGGGTGGGTGAAAGAATTCACCTGAGGCAGAGAGAAAGAGGTAGAAGTTTATTGAATACAATGCGAGGGAGTGGTGGACAGGACAGTCAGGAATGACTGTCTGGGACAAGACAGTGCTGAGGGGCCACAGTTACAGGGTGGGATGAGGGAGCATGGGGATGTATGGAATTTTTCTCTTTTGGTAATCTTAGTAACTGTGCCTGGTTGTAACTGATCAGTTAGAGCCTATGGCTATTTTGAAGTGGGTCATTTAATGAGCCTGTTTTCATTCATCTTGGTGGTCGCTGTGGGATCTTCTGCCTTGCTTAAGTTTCCATTGCTCAAGCCTGTTGCTTAAAAGCAGTCTCTACACATATATTATCTAAATTTATATTTTTTAGCACGCACATTATATTGTGTCAGAGTCAAATCCTTTCCCCCTTCATCCTGTACTCAAAACTTAAAAACCTTCAGTGGATGCCTATTGTTCTTAGAATACAAGCTAGCACTTTTAACATGAAGTTGACAAGGACCTGTGTGATTCGATTCTTCCCTCACCAGCCTCATCTAGATTCTCTGCACTGTTTCTCCACATGGAAGAGAAAATAGTAGGAGTCTTCTGACCTAGACCTTGTTATGTAAAGGAAAAAAAATATATACTGGACACTTGTTAAAAACATCAAGGAAGAATTCCTTCAAGACTATTATAATAGAAGAAAGAGATTGAACTCAATTAAGTTGAAACAAAAGGTGAAAGAATTTTGAAACCCTGGGGTGAGCTAATAGTGAAGTATTAGAGGATGTTCATGGGGAGGTTGGTCAATGTGATTAGGCCATCTGTGTTTTCTAATTGTGGCTTATTGAAGTTATACTCCTGCCCATCCACAGAGACTAGGAGACTTGGAGCCTTACTTTTTTTGATGGTTCCATTTCAAAGGGATAGCTTCCAAGTTCTTGAGAAAGGCATTCAGAGGCTGTATAAGATTTACATCACAAAGGAGTAGAAAAAGAATGTACAGTTGCTAGTTTTCTAAAGTAAATGCTGTATAAAGAGACATCAGGGGCCTATCACCAGGAATAAGCCTGTCTAAAGTTTAGTCAAGCATATCTTGGTCAAATAGAAGATTTGGAATTTGGAAATCCCCCTCTCTACAAAGTCTGCTTTGAAAATTATTCCCTTGCTGTGGAGTTACTAGGATTTTAAAACTGATCAAAAGTATTATTTTACTTGATGGTACCTGACTTCTGCTTTCTCAGGGATAACAAGAAAAAACACAATGATTTAAGAGAGTTAAATCACAGCGATAATGAATAAACTCTCGAGACATTGCTTAATATAGAGTCTTAGAGCTCAGCTTCTGATGTTGGACGTTGTATGAATAGCACTTCTGCTTTCTTTCTCTAACAGTCTTTCTATTACCTAGTTTCTTTACCTGTAAAATGGAAATAATAATAGTGAGGTGTCTAAATGTGGTGTCCCAATCAGATGGGGGGCCCCAAATGTGGGGTGACGATTAGGTGAAAGCTGGTGTCTTGGGCAGTGATAGAATTCACCTGAGACAGAACAAAGGAGATAGAAGTTAACTGAATACATAGCAAGGGAGTGGTGGGCAGCCCAGCAAAGGAGAGGCTGTCTGCTATGAGGCAGTGTGTAGGACTGTTTTTAGAGGGAGAGGGTGAGGAGGTATGGCAATGTATGGAATCTTCCCTTTTTTGGTACCTGTGCCTAGTTGTTAAGTAGCCCTTTGGTCAATTAGGGCCTATGGATATATGAAGTGGGTCACCTGATGGGCCTGTCTGTATTCAGTGAGGTGGTTACTTTGGTCCTTTTCTAGATTCCATAGCTCAAGCCTGTTTGCCTAAAAGCAGCTTCTACAAATAGCACTTATATGGCAGGATTTGTGAGAGAGTAAATAATGCATGCAAATGCGTTAATAAGATTGGCTTTTTAGCAGGTATATAATACATGCTAGCGATTATTTTTGTTGTTAATACTGTTGTAAAGACTTTGTTTTGCTTCTAGAAATGGAATAGTAGTGTTGGCTATTCTAATATTCAAACTAAGTAAGAGTTAAGTGGTCTCTTCAAGTGGTCTGACCTAAAGAATGAATGAGAAAAAGTGTGCGAAAACATAGTAAGGGATCTAACATTTTCCCTCCCTGTATCTCCCATGCACTTCCCTCAAAAAATTAAAAAGAAAAAAAAAGGAAGTAACTCTTAGAATCTTATAGTTTCTGTGGGAAAACAGGCTATTCCAACTGATTGGCTTTGGTTTCTGGACAAGGTGTGTGTGTAGCCTTTCAATGAGGGCATACCAATCAGTTATTGTCAAGAGTCCTAATTGCTTTACAAAATGTTTATGTTTCATTACAGTCAACTGGTCTGTCTTTTAAATGATGACAACAACCTATTTCTCAGAGATGATGGTGAACATAAAGGATTTAAATAATACACCATATGAAAACTATTCATATTTTTCTGTATTTGCATCTAATGTATACATCTGTCTATTTCTCTACATTTACACAAAAGAACAGGTATTTACAATTTCTTGAAATATATAGATAATTTATATACAGGGAGAAGACTGTTTCCCTGTTTAACTAACTTTTATGCTGTACCCTGTGAGTTTCTATTAGTCCCCTAAGGACATGTATTTTCCCCAGCAAGCAGTGAAATAACATACTTAAATTTGGATAGGATGGCATACCTGAGAATATGTGATTTTACACAAGTGCAGCCCACATTAAGTCTTGCCTCAGCTTTTAAATACCTGATATTGGATGCGCTCAAATTAATATTCTGACTTCTTCAAATAACCTGATTATATTAGTCTATACAAATGAGATTAAGAAGGTGATGTATTAAAATGTCACATAATAAATTTCAGAGTACAACATAAATGACATATAGAGAAGAAACTCTATTGGCCTAAATGTCTTTGATTCCCATGTTTAGCGACAGTAACTGAAAGCCAACAACATGATATTAAACTGTAATTGTACACACACAGAAATGTTTCTGAAGACCTTGCCAAAATATCCAATGGTGTAGGATAAAATTGCCTAGGCTTCTCTTTGGCTCCATTTCAAAAGCATGATTAGTTTTCCTGGTTGTTATTTTTGACTTGCATTTTTCAAAGCAAACAATAACTTATGGAGAATTACTAGGCAGATATGCATGTGGTATTAAATCATAATTATATCTTGAATATTAATCTTACCTTTGTTGTAGCATTTGAAAATATCACAAGAAAATTAAGATATATATTTACTTATATTACAAAGTTAGTGGCATAATCTATATTGATAACCATAGAAGAGAGTCTTTCTTTTTTTTAATTTTATTTTTTATTTTTTTAAAATTTATATCCAAATTAGCGTATAGTGAAACAATGATTTCAGGAGTAGATTCCTTAGTGCCCCTTAGCCATTTAGCCCATCCCCCCCTCCCACAACCCCTGCGGTAACCCTCAGTTCTCCATATTTATGAGTCTCTTCTGTTTTGTCCCTCTCCCTGTTTTTATATTATTTTTGTTTCCCTTCCCTTATGTTTATCTGTTTGTCTCTTAAAGTCCTCATATGAGTGAAGTCATATGATATTTGTCTTTCTCTGACTGACTAATTTCATTTAGCGTAATACCCTCTAGTTCCATCCATGTAGTTGCAAATGGCAAGATTTCATTCTTTTTGATTGCTGAGTAATACTCCATTGTATGTATATGTGTGTGTGTGTGTGTGTGTGTGTGTGTGTGTGTGTGTGTGTGTGTATACACACACACACACACACACACATATACCACATCTTTATCCATTCATCCATCAATGGATATTTGAGCTCTTTCCAGACTTTGGCTATTGTTGATAGTGCTGCTATAAACATGGGGGTGCATGTGTCCCTTTGAAACAGCACACCTGTATGCCTTGGATAAATGCCTAGTAGTGCAATTGCTGGGTCATCGGGTAGTTCTATTTTTAGTTTTTTGAGGAAACTCCATACTGTTTTCCAGAGGGGCTGCACCAATTTGCATTCCCAGAGAAGAGAGTCTTTCAACAAGATTATGAGCTATGGAATCTAGGAAGTTATTTGAATTAAATTAGGCACATGAGCATGCAAACATGTCTACACAATGCCAGAGTGACTAATGATAAATAAACAAATTCAACAGTAAATAGTGGCCCTGCTTTGGTGGCTGAATTGATTTGACTCTGACAAGACAAAATCCAAAAAAGAGCTTCCCAATTCAAGCAGTTTATCTTGACTAATGTTTTTATTATTTTTATTTTTAAATCTTCATTCTGGGGCAGAAAGTCTTTCTTTTGGGAGTAGACATAGGAGGATAATGAGGTTATAAGTGAAATACTTAAAATTTCATTTTGAAGGGTACCTGGGTGACTTAGTCAGTTAAATGTCTGACTTTGGCTCAGGTCATAATCTCACAGTTGTGAGTTCGAGCCCCGTATAGGGCTCTCTGCTATCAGTCTGCTTCGAATCCTCTGTCTCCCTCTCTCTCTCTGCCCCTACCCTGCTTGCTCTCTCTCTTTCAAAAATAAACATTAAAAAAATTATTTTTGAAATGAAGGTAGCATTTCTTATATAAACAAACAGAAAAAAGATACTTTTGAAGATTGCCTACCTTCTTTAGAGGACTGATCTTCCTAACTCATGTGAGAGTTTAGATATTTTGATTCTTTAAAGTGGGAATAAATTGATTTAAAAGAGATTTAAGTGCATATCACATATAAATAAGTAGGCCTCATTTTCTAAGATCTCATCTCTTCGGGCAAATGAAGTAAATGGAAAAGACCTATCGTTTTTATTTTTGTGTGTGTGGTTTCTGTCAAGATTTTTAATTAGTTAATTATTTCTTACGAGAAAATAAAATATATAAGGTTTAAGAGACTAAAAGTGAATATATTATATTAAATGCAATGAGGAAGATATATATGATAATAGGATATATAGAAGGATATATAGGTTATATAGGATATATAGGATATATAGAAGGATATGTATTATTAGGATATATAGAAGGCTATAAAGTGGTATGAGATATCCTAGTGTGTAGGAGGTCAGAAAGCAGGAATCCCAGGAAACTCCTAATGATTTCAGCTGTGTGCAACAAAGATGTGTTTGTTTTCCAGCAGATCACTGTACATTATTGACCATAAGCTTCTGGGGAAATAATGACATTTTATTCTCTTCTGTCTTGCATAACTTGTGCAAAGTCTCTCTATAATGAAAGTAAACCCAACTGGAACTCTGGAACTCTGCTGGCCATGGAGTCTATCAAATATACTCTGAAGAACAAGGAGAGAATTGAGGAGAGAAAGAATGGTTCACATATCCTGGTAGAATTGTCTACTCTGTGGTCAGTGATTATTTAATCTGAGGTCTTATATCTCCTACCTTACACGTAAAATATCCTTTGTGTATTTAAATAATTTACACGTCAATTCATCAAAGAAAAAATATACGTTGTGCAGAACTGTTTTATCTATGGTTAAGATGGTATTAATTTTTGATGATTTTATACAAGACTTAAAATCAACAGATTTTCTTTTGAATCTTGTTTAACAATGTATAAATTCGTGACCAAACCATCTCAGTTTGCCCAGGGTTGAGGAGTTTCCTGGTGCTGTGAATTGTTTTCCCTCAAAATTCATATGCTAAAACCCTAACTCCCAATGTGACTATACTTGGAGATAGGGCCCTTAGGAGGTAATTAAGGTTGAATTCGGTAATAAAGTTGGGGCCCTAATCTGAAAAAAAAGATCTCTTTCTGCTCTCATCCAGAGGAAAGTTGATGTGAGGATGCAGTGAGAAAGCAGTCCTCTGCAAATCAGGAAGAGACACCCATCAGAAACTAGACCTTCCAAAACCTTGATTTTGGACTTTTCCCGCTCCAGAACTGTGAAACAAAATGAAGCCATGAAATCTGTAGTATTTTGTTATAGCAAGCAGAAAAGACTACTACACCGAAGCAGAGGACTTCCACTGCTAAGACTGGAGAAGACCTGGTCAAACTGGGATGGAATGCTGGATACCTTAGGGTATCCTTTTGAATGAAAAATGTTGTGCTATAGAAGAGCTTAAGGTAGGGTTAATATTCAAGAAGTTTCAAATATATGATACATTATATTGATGTGAGAAACAAAGGAAAAATTTAAAAAAATTAAATATCCATGCTATTTACAGCCCACTGACAAGTCCTTGAAACAGACAGAGTGACCTTCCTCTGGGAGCTCAGCTGCCTCCATGTTGACATTTTCCTAATGGCAAAAGGCAATCTTAGCTTAACATTATTCTGACCTCTAGGATCCTGTGAGTCTGCTTGAAACAAATAGAAATTCCTTTGGAAACTTCCTTTGTCTCTACCCTCCTTCCCCAAATATATGTTAGCAATCATCCTTCAAACATATGGCCCACTGATATACATCGGAAGGGTCTCATGACTGAGAGTTTACTAAAAGTAATAAATGACTTTTTCCTAACAAAAGCTAGCTCCTCAGGGTTCTGGAAGCCTTGTTTGCAAAATTCCTTGAAGGCTTGTGCTGTCCCTATGCCCCTCCCAACTTGAAAGTATATAATTAGTCACCATCACAACCTCAGTGCTTCTCTTTCTGCTCATGGGTCCTGTCCCCGTGCTTTAATGAAACCACCTTTTTGCACCAAAGAAATCTCAGAATTTCTTTCTTGGCCATCAGCTCTGAGCCCCAACATTTCCACATCAATATGATATCTAATTGCCATCTGAGCATCATTTAGGTGAATCATAATTGTCTGTGTGTCTCCTAAGTATGTACTTTCTATTCATAAGAGAAAGGAGTAACATTCTTTCCTTTGAATTGTCTAATCAAAGATTAATTTTTTTTCATATTTTAACATTTCTGAAAGCAGTTACAATCTGCATCTTACAATCAGTGACATCTGACAACTATTACTGACAGCATTTTTTCTCTCTCTTCTTTTAAAGTTTATTTATTTTGAGAGAGAGAGAGAGAGAGAGAGAGAGAGAGCATACACAAGTGTGGGAGGGGCAGAGAGAGAGAGAGAGAGAGAGAGAATCCAAGCTGGCTCTTCACTGTCAGTGCAGAGCCTGACACAGGCCTCGAACTCACGAACCATGAGATCATGACCTGAGCTGAAGTTGGACACTTAACCAACTGAGCCACCCAGGCACCCCTAGCATTTTTTTTCTCTTAGTAGATATAAAATACTGATGCAGCCTATGATTCATGTTTGTCTTAATTGTGATAGAATATGTAGTGATATTTATTAATGTGTGCACCTACAAAAACCTAGACATATGAACATACACAAATAATCTCTATCATTTTGATTGCCTAGGAGAATATTTGCTGTTATACTCTTAAATTGGATTTTGAAACTGAATAAACAGCTAAGCTGTAAGTCTAAAGAAACAGGGGAATTGTCTTGGCAAAAAGAGAAGAAAATAGAAAGATATATTATTCACTGAGATATTTGGGTAATACTTTGATCACTGCTTATAAGTCACTCAGGTCCACAGGGAACTACTGAGCAAACTTCTCATCATAATGGAGGCTTTTTTATTTGTTTGTTTGTTTGTCACTGGCATTATCCCAGGAGATGAGAAGTGCCTAGCTTTGGATAACTATGTAGAAATGACAGGAAAAGGGAAATATCTGCTAGATCCCAAACAGTTTGACAGAGCCTCCAAAAGTGCACTACTAAAACACATACCATTCTTTGGTAATCTCTATCATTCCAGATAATATTAGTAAATCTCTTGATTAAGTAAAAGGAAGTTGGAATTGATACCATTGTTTTCAGTAAACTCACGAGATGATTAACAATTCCATGTGATTTAGAAAAGATGGAGTGGGTCAAACAAAATTTTGCATCCAATCATTTGGAAGTATAAAAACATAATAATAAATAATGATAAATAAATAAAAACAAATAAATAATAATAATAAAATGTGTCCCTATGTAATATGTATAGATACTTATGGACATATCCACATCTGTAAAGGTCATTCAAAGAGAAAGCATTTCCCAGTGAATTCAACTCTCTACAAGAATGTTGATACAAATTATCTACTTTATAAGACCACTGGGATTTTTATGAACTCTTCATATTAAAGTGAATAAAGGGAGGGAAAAGATTGCATTTTCAATGTAAAATTTAATTGGTAGAATAGAAAGTTGATAAAAAGGAAATACATTAAGTACACTCTATTTTAAAGAAGACGTATAGTATCTATATAGAGTACCCAAAAGGATTATAAACAATGAGTTGTTACAAATAATGTGCTAGGATGCTTTAAAGCCTACTAAGAAGAGATTTGAGTTTCTGGAAATCATCCCTTTTATTGCCTCAAACATATTAACCTAATGAAAGTATGTATGCCTTTGACAGAAAGACTGTTTAATCCTAGAACTACAGACAGACAAACCTTGAAAAGACCACACAAAATGACTTGATCTAGGTCATTGCGGGTAAATGTGTTTAAGAAGAGGAAGAAGAAAAGGATACTTGTACAGACAGAGAATTGCATTACAAATGCAGAGAATTTGAGAACAAAAACAGGATAGAAGAAAAAGTAAAGACAGTCTACAAAATGGGGGAAGATATTTGCAAATGACATCTCTGATAAAGTACTAGTATTAACGCCATATAAACGACTTCTACAACTCAACATCCAAAAAACAAATAATTGAATTTAAAAATGGGCAGAATACATAAGCAGGTATTTCTCCAAAGAAGAAATGCAGAAGGCCAACAGACACAATGAAATGATGCTCAACATCACTCATCACCAGAGAAATGCAAATAAAACTACAAAGAGATATCATCTCATACCTAACAGAATGGGTAAAATAAAAAAACAAAACAAAACAAGAAACGGCATGTTGGTGCGGGACATGGAGAAATAAGAACCCATACACTGTTGGTGGGAGTGCAAACTGGTGCAGCCACTGTAGAAAATGGTATGGAGGTTCTTCTAAAAGTTGAAAATTGAACTACCCTATGATCCAGCAGTTGCACTACTGTGTATTTACCCAAAATACAAAAACATTAATTCAGAGGGATAAATGCATGCTGATGTTTATTCTAGCATTATTTATAATAACCAAAATATGGAAGCAGGCAAGTATCCATTGATAGATGAATGGGTAAAGAAGAGGTGGTGTATATACACACAATAGAATATTATTCAACCATAAAAAAGAATGAAATCCTGCCATTTTGCAACAACTGGGACAGAACTAGAGAGTATTATGCTATGAGAAATAAGTCAGTGAAAACAAAGACCGTATGATTTCACTAATACATGGAAGTGAGGAAACAAATGAGCAAAGGAAAGAGAGAGAGAGGCAAACCAAGAAATAGATTCTTAACTGTAGAGAACAAACTGATGGTTACCAGAGGGGAGGTTGGTGGGGGAATGAGTGAAATAGGTAAGAAGATTAAGAGTACATTTGTCATGATGAGCACTGAGTAATGTATATAATTTTTTAATCACTTGTTGTATACCTGAAATGAATACAACACTATTATATATAAAATAAATAATGTTAACTATACTGGAATTATATATATATATATATAAAGGAAAAAACAAAAAACTTAGCCTTACAATTAGTTTAGAAGGAATGAGAAATCCTAGTTATAATAGCAATGTTATTTGACAAAGAATCTATAAGTAACTCAAAAGGACATAGTTTTCTGGATTCATAGTATTCATTTCATTAGATCTGCTTCAAACTGAGTACAAGGTACTAATTCTTTATCTTATTGAACTATTACCAACCCTCTGGTAAGAGGAAATTCACTTTTTCATAAGTAAAAATCACTTTAAGGAATGTAGTATAAAATACAGTATAGTATATTTCATTGTATATACTTTAATTATTTAGTTAATATGACTTAGAGTTTTGTACAACAGTGAATATTAGGCCTTTTTTTTAAAGTAAGATTTCTAATTTGTTCTTGTGTGTATTTATTGTGAATAGATGGAGCCCATGTTTTTGCAAATTGATAGGGAAT
Organism: Lynx rufus; assembly: GCF_022079265.1. NCBI lineage: Eukaryota > Metazoa > Chordata > Mammalia > Carnivora > Felidae > Lynx > Lynx rufus. The sequence continues at coordinate 60,876,873 of NW_025814827.1, forward strand.
TCAATTGCTGGGTGAGAGGAGAAGAGAGAATTATAAATTGTTGTCTAAGAAGAGATGGTTGCACAAATTACGATGACAAGTCTTATTATTATAGAGTTACCAAGTTTACAGAGTATTCCTATATATTCCTCAAATATATATTGAGATCTTATCAGGTTTCAGGCACTGTTTTGGGTGCTTATGGTATATCAGCGAACAAAATAAAAAGGCCTTGCCCTTGTGGAACTTACACTCTAGCAGGAGAGATAGATAGTAAAGTATGTCCTATGGGAAAATAAAACATTACAGCAGAGTTAGGGAATAGAGAATGCAGGAGTAGGGGTTCAAGAAAATTGGAATCCTCTAATTTTGCTCAAGCTTTACAAGGGTGATAGAAAATCTGCTGATATTCTAGTTAGATATTAGACTTAATATAGTTTAGAGTCACGTTCACCACATTATTTCATGTAACCTTTTTCTAACGTAATGAAAATCCACCATTTCTTGTGAGGATACAACTATGTTATCTTACTGCTGCAAAATGCCATCTAATATGTGACTCATTATCAAAGAATAGACCTGTAATTCTAGTCTTCCCCATCTTCAGTTGTTAAAACAATCAAATATACTTGCATTTACAGGCTCCTCCACCATGGAACTATTATTATCCACTTCTGCTATCCTTGCAATATTCTTTGATTGATTTGCTAATAACTTAATTTCTCATTTTGTCATCTTGCAGACATTTTATACTAATTGTATTTAATGGACTGTGAGCTACTGAAATATTTAGAGCCATTGCTAGTAAATGCAAAATATGCTTACTGATAGAATATAAAAATAAGCAATTGGTAAACCAATGAAGATATACATTATCTGGGATCATTGAGCTTATAAAAGTTTAATGGAGGCTAGAAGAAATATCTCATTACCATTCTAAGAAACTAAAAAAAAATAGTGCTGGGCAGATTGATGTAGCAAACTAATATTTGAATATACTGGAAATCATCATGTTATTCACTGATAACTTTTAAATTTATTATAGCAAACATTACTGTGTTCCCACGGTTGGTTGATTTTACAACCAAATCTCATCGTACTTGACTACAACCAAAGCTAGTTTTCTCTTCATTTACCTTTTCTGTCATTTAATGAAATCCTTTTAAGCATGTTTGTTGGCATTAGTATGAATAACTTCTATTCAATGTAGACATTATAGATGTTTACCTTTGTTAGTTTACTTTAAAAATATATATATATATATAAATAAACTTTTGGTTTCATTATTTTATTTTATTGTGATAAAAATTGTTAAATTATAGAGTTCTTAAAGCTGTTTCACCCGAGATTTTTAATTTTTTTTTATTTTACACTTTGCCTCCATCTGTTCTGAGATTTTGTTGGACATAACATAATACAAGTAGGCAAATAAGGGTGATATATGCGGCAAGAAAAAATACTTCCTTGTGATTCTTAAGGTGTATTAAGATGAAGTAATTTACTGTCAAGGAATAGTAGAAAATAAGTTTTGATAATGAATAATAATTAAAACCACTTATTCGTACGTATAACATGTTTAAATATTACCTCAAATATTTAAAACAAAACTATGGCTAAGTACAATTGTCTTCATTTTGCAATTGAGTTAATCCAGGATACAAACATGCTAGTGACTAAAAGCTAGAGGAGTCAAAAGGGGGATTTTCCTTATGTCTCTGATTCTGAAGTCGGTAGTTTACAGTATGCTTCCCTGACCCTCCAGGGTGAAACAATTAGTGCTTCTGAGGATTTTAAGGAAGGAGAAGGAGAAAGGCAGGCTATGAAGTGTAGAGTTTAGGCAGTAACAGACGTTTGAGGAATTTGATTAAGGAAGTCCTATGATAATCTCAGTATCACAGGCAGATTGAATCTAGCCATGGTGTACAATTGGAATTGGTGTTGGGGAAGGAAGGGAGAAGACAGCTAGCTGGTCATTACTCTAGGTATGAGTTGAATATTATATTAAATAGAGATTTGATATATATGAAGAGGAAAAATGATTATAAGATGTTTTTAAAGAAATGGCAACAGGATTTAGTTGTGGGCTGAGTGTTAAGTAGAATGGAAGTAAGAGAATTACTCTAAATGTTTACATATTGCAAATGCTCTGAATTCTGTTTTTTGAGTGATCTTGTGCAAAACTATTTTCTCTGTCCTGTTGACTTTAGAGGATTCTTATAGAAATTCTAGGACGTAAAGGTCTACAAAAGTGCTTTATAAATAGTAAAAGCCCAACAAATATAATGTGACTTTTGTACTATGACTTTAAAAAATTACCAAAAAGAGTTATTAAAAATGAATTTCCACCTCTGTAGCAAGTCTGAGGGAATCAATATTATTCAAGTAAATGACATTTTGGTGAATCTTCAAATTATATTCATATTCCATTGTCAGCATTTTCTCTCTCTGAAGCAAATGCAAAAGATAACACATTTCTACCTCCAGCAGAGAGTCTAAAATATAATGAGTATAAGAGAAAGTCACAGAAGTCAGAATGGAATCAAGTTTTCATATTAAGTCTGCATATTTTGGTTAAGGCAAATAATTGCTATTGTAGTACAGTGTTATAACAAGGGCAGAAATGTGTTATGTGTTGTAGACATAATTAACCTATTGTCATAAACATTTTAGGGAGATTCTTCATTGTTGGTTCTTCTGGGACCTTTAGATATTCACATCCATTGATTTTCTTGAGGTGAACACTGTAATTTAGTGAAGTACAAAATTGTTTTCAAGATGTGTACAGACCTGTTGGATGGACAAGAAATTTGAGATGTAGGCTAGACTTAAAAGGCAACAGAACTTCTGAGAGAGATTTTCTGTAAGTGAGAAGGTTTGGAGTGTGGGCCACACTCAACAGCAAGCCTCAATGGAAGGAGAGCAAATTTATTCCACATATATTTTAGAGGCTGTTTCTTGCCATTTCCTGGTTTAGCCCATCTGTGGAAGGTCAATGGCACATACAGAAGAGAGGGAGTGCAGAATAAAGAAAATAATAGGTGGGAGCAACAATACTGGTAGAGAGGAGCCCACTGAAAGGGCTGTTAAACAGAAAGGAAAGGGCTCAATAATTCAAAAAAGACTTGTATAAGCACAGTGTATAGTGAGTAAATGACTAGGTGCAGAAGCTGGGGCCAGTGGTCCACAAAGATAAGGAACAGCAAGAACAGGACTAGAGCAGTGGCAGAGGATTAAATATATTCTAGATTTCCCTCTCCTTCTCTGGTCACCTGGAATTTCCTCAGGAGAGTAATGTGGAGGAGAGTGAGAATAAGACTGGATTCTTTACTAAAATAGTGGATGAGTCTTAAATCCATGAAATTGGGAGTGTTACTCTAAATGTGATACACCAGTGATCTATGGAAGGCGAGGGCAGAAAGATAGTTTAAAAAGCTGAGGTTCATACAGTTGTTATATTACAATCCCATTTTGTAATGTTTAGTATTTTAAATTGAAAACAAAATCTCAGTCAGTAAAATCAAATAGTTGTTATTGTATCTACTACAGTTTTTATTCTCTTTAGGCAATGTCTATATATCTTCTAAAATTTTAGAGAAAGAAAATTAGTCCACTAAATTGTCTTATTTAAAAAGTTGTTTTCTGTATGATGGCAAAGTCCCACTTTTTTCTAAATATAAAATTTTGAGGGGGGACTTATCTCTATTGTTCTTGGTCTCTTCCCAGAGTTATGTTAAGTTTACTAATCTTTTCAAAGAACCAAGTTCTGGATGATCCCTTTATTGTGTATTACCCTGTTATATTAATTTAATTTTTCCTTTTATTTCCTTTTATTTGCCCTTTTATTTGCTTTCTATTTTATTGGTTTCTTCAGTCATTAATATTTAACATCTTTATATTTTAATATAATAATTTAATGCTGTATATTTTTTCACCAAGTACAGATGTTGATGCATCCTACAAAGTTTGATGTGTCATATTTTCACTGGCATTCAATTATAAATGTTATCTTTTTATTTTGGTTTTTTGGACATATGTAGTATTGAGAGGTTATTATTTATATCTGCTATTATATCTCCTGTTATTCTTACTATGTCTTATTAATATTGCCTCAATATCTTAAGTAGTCTGTGTTTTTATTATAGTGCATCTAGGTAAAGATGTTTTATTTCTTCTTACTGGACATCTCTGTGCTTCTTGATTCTGAAAAAATAAGTCTTTTGTTTATTTTGGAAAACATCCTCAATTACTATCTTCTCAAATATTGTTTCTGCTCCTAATATTTTTTTACCTTTGTCTTGAACATGTAATTAGAAGTTGTTGGACTTCTCTTTCAAAAACTCTTTGTCTCAGTTGCATTTGGTGTAACGTTTTGCTTCCATCTTTTAGTAATTAATTTTGTCTTCATTTAGGTCTAAATTCAGATGTTATATTTCTTTCTTGATTTTTTAATGTTTTTATCTTGTTTTTGAAAGCTAGAGAGTGAGCAAGTGAGTGGGGGAGGGCAGAAGGAGAGGCAGACACAGAATCCAAGCAGGCTCCAGGCTCTGAGCTGTCAGCACAGAGCCGGGCTTGAATCCACGAACCATGAGATCATGACCTGAGCCAAAGTTAGACTTAAATGACTGAGCCACTCAGGCGCCTCTGTATTTCCTCTTTAGAAGTTGTATTTTTTTTCAGGTAATTCTGTATTTATTTATTTTTATTTATTTATTTTTTTTTAACATGAAATTTATTATCAAATTGGTTTCCACACAACACCAGTGCTTATCCTAACAGGTGCCCTCCTCAATACCCATCACCAACTTTCCGCTCCCTTCCACCCCCCATCAACCCTCAGTTTATTCTCAGTTTTTAAGAGTCTCTCATGGTTTGCCTCCCTCCCTCTCTAACCTCTTTTTTTTCCCCTTCCTCTCCCCCATGGTCTTTTGTTAAGTTTCTCAGGATCCACATAAGAGTGAAAACATATGGTTATCTGTCTTTCTCTGTATGACTTATTTCACTTAACATAACACTCTCCATTTCCATCCATGTTGCTAGAAAAGGCCATATTTCATTCTTTCTCATTGCCACGTAGTATTCTATTGTATATATAAACCACAACTTCTTTATCCATTCATCAGTTGATGGACATTTAGGCTTTTTCCATAATTTGGCTGTTGTTGAAAGTGCTGCTATAAACATTGGGATACAAGTGCCCCTATGCCTCAGCACTCCTGTATCTCTTGACTAAATTCCTAGCAATGCTATTGCTGGGTCATAGGGTAGATCTATTTTTAATATTTTGAGGAACCTCCACCCTATTTTCCAGAGCGGCGGCACCAGTATGCAATCCCACCCGCATTGCAAGAGGGTTCCCGTTTCTCCACATCCTCGCCAGCATCTATAGTCTCCTGATTTGTTCATTTTAGCCACTCTGACTGGCCTGAGGTGATATCGCAGTGTGATTTTGATTTGTATTTCCCTGATGAGAAGTGACATTGAGCATCTTCTCATGTGCCTGTTGGCCATCTGAATGTCTTCCTTAGAAAAGTGTCTATTCATGTCTTCTGCCCATTTCTTCACTGGATTGTTTGTTTTTTGGGTGTGGAGTTTGGTGAGTTCTTTATAGATTTTGGATACTAGCCCTTTGTCCAATATGTCATTTGCAAATATCTTTTCCTGTTCCATCTGTTGCCTTTTTGTTTTGTTGATTGTTTCCTTTGCAGTGCAGAAGATTTTTATCTTCATGAAGTCCCAATAGTTCATTTTTGCTTTTAATTCCCTTGCCTTTGGGGATGTGTCAAGTAAGAAATTGCTGTGGCTGAGGTCAGAGAGGTCTTTTCCTGCTTTCTCCTCTAGGGTTTTGATGGTTTCCTATCTCACATTCAGGTCCTTCATCCATTTTGAGTTTATTTTGTGAATGGTGTAAAAAAGTAGTCTAATTTCATTCTTCTGCATATTGCTGTCCAGTTCTCCCAGCACCATTTGTTAAAGAGACTGTCTTTTTTCCATTGGATATTCTTTCCTGTTTTGTCAAAGATTTGTTGGCCATACTTTTGTGGGTCCGATTCTGGGTTCTCTATTCTATTCCACTGGTCTGTGCGTCTGTTTTTGTGCCAATACCATGCTGTCTTGATGATTACAGGTTTGTAATAGAGACTAAAGTCTGGGATTGTTATGTCTCCCACTTTGGTCTTCTTCTTCAACATTACTTTGGCTATTCAGGGTCTTTTGTGGTTCCATACAAATTTTAGGATTGCTTGTTCTAGCTTCAAGAAAAATGGTGGTGCAATTTTGATTGGGATTGTAATGAATGTGTAGATTACTTTGGGTACTATTGACATTTTCCTGACAAAGAATATTGACAGTATTTTTCCAACCATGAGCACGGAATGTTTTTCCATTTCTTTGTATCTTCTTCAATTTCCTTCATAAGCTTTCTATAGTTTTCAGCATACAGATCTTTTACATCTTTGGATAAGTTTATTCCTAGGTATTTTATGATTCTTGGTGCAGTTATGAATGGAATCAGTTTCTTTATTTGTCTTTCTGTTGCTTCATTATTAGTGTATAAGAATGCAACTGATTTCTGTACATTAATTCTGTATCTTGTGACTTTGCTGAATTCATGTATCAGTTCTATTAGACTTTTGGTGGAGTCTGTCGGGTTTTCCATGTATAATATCATGTCATCTGCAAAAAGTGAAAGCTTGACTGGAAAAGCTTTGCCAGTTTTGATGCCTTTGATTTCCTTTTGTTGTCTGATTGCTGATGCTAGAACTTCCAATACTTTGTTAAACAACAGTGGTGAGAGTGGATATCCCTATCGTGTTCCTGATCTCAGGGGGAAAGCTTTCAGTTTTTCCCCATTGAGGGTGATATTAGCTGTGGGCATTTCATAAATGGCTTTTATGATCTTTAAGTATGTTCCTTCTATCCTGACTTCCTTAAGGGTTTTTATTAAGAAAGGATGCTGAATTTTGTCAGATGCTTTTTCTGCATCGATTGACAGGATCATATGGTTCTTATCTTTTCTTTTACTAATGTGATGTATCACATTGATTGATTTGCAAATGTTGAACCAGCCATGAATCCCAGGAATGAATCCCACTTGATCATGGTAAATGATTCTTTTTATATGCTGTTGAATTCAATTTGCTGTATCTTGTTGAGAATTTTTGCATCTATGTTCATCAGGGATATTGGCCTGTAGTTCTCTTTTTTTGCTGGGTCTTTGTTTGGTTTGGGAATCAAAGTAATGCTGGCTTCATAGAATGAGTCTGGAAGTTTCCTTCCATTTCTGTTTTTTGGAACAGCTTGAGAAAATAGTTATTATCTCTACTTTAATTGTCTGGTAGAATTTCCCAGGGAAGCAATGTGGTCCTGGACTCTTATTTGTTGGGAGATTTTTGATAACTGATTCAGTGTCTTCACTGGATTTGGGCTTTTCAGGTTTTCCATTTCTTCCTGTTTGAGTTTTGGAAGTGTGTGGGTGCTTAAGAATTTTTCCGTTTCTTCCAGGTTGTCCAGTTTGTTGGCATATAATTTTTCATAATATTCCCTGATAATTGCTTGTATTTCTGAGGGATTGTTTGTAACAATTCCATTTTTATTCATGATTTTATCTATTTGTGTCAGTCCCTTTTCTTTTTGGAAAGCCTGGCTAGAGGTTTATCCATTTTGTTTATTTTTTCAAAAAACCAACTCTTGGTTTCATTGATCTGCCCTACAGTTTTTGTAGATTCTATATTGTTTATTGCTGCTCTGATCTTTATTATTTTTCTTCTTCTGCTGAGTTTGGGGTGTCTTTGCTGTTCTGCTTCTATTTCCTTTAGGTGTGCTGTTAGATTTTGCTTTTGGGATTTTTCTTGTTTCTTGAGATAGGCCTGGATTGCAATGTATTTTCCTCTCAGGACTGCCTTCACTGCATCCCAAAGCATTTGGATTGTTGTATTTTCATCTTCATTATTTCCATATATTTTTTGCTTTATTCTCTAATTGCCTGGTTGACCCATTCATTGTTTAGTAGGGTCTTCTTTAACCTCCATGCTTTTGGAGGTTTTCCAGACTTTTTCCTGTGGTTGATTTAAGTTTCATAGTATTGTGTTCTGAAAATGTGCATGGTATGATTTCACTTCTTGTATACTTATTAAGGCCTGTTTTATGACCCAGTATGTGATCTATCTTGGAGAATGTTCCATGTGCTCTCGAGAAGAAAGTATATTCTGTTACTTTAGGATGCAGAGTTCTAAATATATCTGTCAAGTCCATCTGATCCAATGTATCATTCAGGGCCCTTGTTTCTTTATTGATCCCGTGTCTAGATGATCTATCCATTGTTGTAAGTGGGGTATTAAAGTCCCCTGCAATTACCACATTGTTATCAATAAGGTTGCTTATGTTGTGATGAATTGTTTTACATATTTGGGGGCTCCCATATTCGGCGCATAGACATTTATAATTGTAGCTCTTCCTGATGGATAGACCCTGTAATTATTATATAATGCCCTTCTTCATCTCTTGTTACAGCCTTTAATTTAAAGTCTAGTTTGTCTAATATAAGTATGGCCACTCCAGCTTTCTTTGGACTTCCAGTAGCATGATAGATAGTTCTCCATCCCCTCACTTTCAATCTGATGGTGTCCTAGGGTCTAAAATGAGTCTCTTGTAGACAGCACATAGATGTGTCTCATTTTTTTATCCATTCTGATACCCTATGTCTTTTCGTTGGAGCATCTAGTCCATTTACATTCAGTGTTATTATTGAAAGATATGGGTTTAGAGTCCTTGTGATGTCTGTAGGTTTCATGCTTGTAGTGATGTCTATGGTACTTTGTGGTCCTTGCAACATTTCACTCACAGAGTCCCTCATAGGATCTCTTGTAGGGCTGCTTTAGTGGTAATGAATTCCTTCAGTTTTTGTTTTTTTGGAAAACTTTATCTCTCCTTCTGAATGACAGACTTGCTGGATAAAGGATTCTTGGCTGGATATTTTTTTCTCTTTATCATATTGAAGATTTCATGCCATTCCTTTCTGGCCAGCCAAGTTTCAGTAGATAGGTCTGCTACTACCCTTATGTGTCTACCTTTGTAAGTTAGGGCTGTTTATCCCTAGCTGCTTTCAGAATTCTCTTTACCTTGTATTTTGCCGGTTTCACTATGATATGTCTTGCAGAAGATGGATTCAAGTTATGTCTGAAGGGAGTTCTCTGTGCCTCTTGGTTTTCAATGCCTGTTTCCTTCCCCAGATCAGGGAAATTCTCAGCTATAATTTGTTCAAGTACACCTTCAGCTCCTTTCTCTCTCTCTTCTTCTGGAATTCCTATGATACAGATATTGTTCCATTTGATTGTTTCACTTAGTTCTCTAATTCTCCCCCTCATACTCCTGGATTTTTTTATCTCTCTTTTTCTCAGCTTCCTCTTTTTACATAATTTTATCTTCTAATTCACCTATTCTCTCCTCTGCCTCTTCAATCCATGCTATGGCCACCTTCATTTTATTTTGCACCTCATTTATAGCATTTTTTAATTCCTCATAACTATTTCTTAGTCCCTTGATCTCTGTAGCAATAGATTCTCTGCTGTCCTCTATATTTTTTTCAAGCCCAGCAATTAATTTTTTGACTAGTATTCTAAATTCTTGTTTGATTATTTGCTTAAATCGGTTTTGATCAATTCATTAGCTGTTGCTACTTTCTGGAGTTTCTTTTGAGGAGAATTCTTCAGTTTCGTCATTTTGGGTAGTCCCTGCGGTAGCTCCAAACTGCTCGGGAATTCCCTTGTGTTGTGACACTTGTGTTGGTGGGGGGGCTGCAGTCAGATCCGATGTCTGCCCCCAGTCCACCACTGGGGCCACAGCCAGACTGGTGTGTACCTTATCTTTCCCTCTCCCCGGGGCAGGACTTGCTGTGGAGTGGTGTGCCCCCTGTCTGGGATGCTTGTACACTGCCAGGCTTGTGGTGCTGCTTTCATGGGATCTAGCCAAGGGCGTCTTAGCCAGGGTGGATCCACAAGGTGTATAGGGGTGGGAGGGACAGGCTTAGCTAGCTTTGCCATCAGTGGTCCCCTGTGGGAGGGGACCTGCAGCACCAGGAGGGAGGCAGGCCCGTTGGAGGGATGGATCCATAGAAGCACAGCGTTGGGTGTTTGCGTGGTGCAAGCAAGTTCGGTGATGGAAACTGGTTCCTTTTGGAATTTTGACTGGGTATATGGGAGAGGGAAATGGCACTCGCCAGCACCTTCATACCCCCAATGATTTGTGTCCTTCTGGGGCTTAACAACTCTCCTTCCCGCCAGTCCCTTTAGCATGCACTGCCTCTCTTCCCTTCCTGTCCTCTTCCATGGGCCTGTTGTCTATGCTTCCCTCTGGAGAGTGCATTCTGTTAGCCTTCTGGCAGTTTTCTGGGTTATTTAGGCAGATGTGGGTGGAATCCAAGCGACCAGCAGGACAAGGTGAGCCCAGTGTCTTCCTATGCCTCCATCTTCCTCTATCCCAGAAGTTGTATTTCTAAATTGTATCTGGTAATTTTAACAATCTTCTCCTACTTATCTTTTTTTTTAATTTCCTCTTTACCTCTTTAAGTATGTACATACTACTTGTTGTATATCTTTTAACTGATAATACTGATATCTAAAGCATCTTAGATTTGGACTGAAGTTTTAATTTAAAAAATATTTTTGTAAGTTGTGTAAATTTAGTTTTTCCATCCAGTCAGTGAGTGGGCTTTGGACCCTAATACCCAAGGAAGGATGTCATTTTATTTCAAATCATAGCCAAGGCTTACCTAGACAAAATTTCTGTTTTTGTCTGAAGTTTGATGGATTGACTAATTTAGATTACTCCTCTTTGCAGGGATGCAAATACTTGTCTTATCCTTTTTACATGACCATCAAAAACAAAAATTCAATCTACTATATATTATAGGTACCCTCAAAGTATTCTGCAGATACTCTTCCCTGGATTCACTTCATAACTGGATATTATCTTTTTTTATCACTGCTGTAATAAATTACTACAAACTTTGTGGCGTTGTTACACAATATAAATTTATTATTTTGCACTATTATAGTGGTCACAAATCTGACCCAGGCTGCAGTGGGTTAATATTAGGAACACGTTCTTTTCTGCAGGCTCTGAAGAGGCATCCATTTCCTTGGGTTGTGACCCTCTTTCTTCATCTTCTAGGACAGGAACATTTCATGTCTCTGATTTTTTATTTTCATGTATTCTTCTAACCATAGCTGAGAAAGGTTTTCTGCTTTTAAGTACTCAGATTGGTTCCACCTGGATAATCCAGGGTAAACTCCCCATCTCTAGGTCCATTACCTTAAACATATCTACAAAACCCCTTTTACCATATAAGATAGCATATTCACAAATTCCAGGGATTAGGACATGAACATTTTTGGAGGTCATTACTCTGCTTACCACACTGTCATGAGGACTTCTCTTATTTGGTGCAAGTTTACTCATACATTAAAAACAAACAAACAACAAAAGAAAACATTGAATTAGAATTTTACATTGTTATTAAGTGGGAGAATATAGAATATATGATGACAAAATGGCATAAAGAGAAACTGTTGGGTGCTTTCCAAGATCCCATGTCTTCATCCATCACCTATAATTACCACCCACAAACTGATAGCTAAATTGATTGTATGAAGCAAATACTAGAGGAAAACACTTTGGTACTATACATCATAATCTCACCAACAACCCTAAATGGTGAGAGACTTCCTTGTTGCATTCTAATGAAAGCCTAACACAAGATAATTCACAGGATTTTACCAATTCACCTCAGCAGTCCAGAGAACATAGACAGTATTTGGTGCTGACACCTGCCACCCTCTTAAGAATTCCTTGTATGCTGCAGAAATGTTTATACTTTATTCTAACTAGTGTCAGGCACCTTGGGAACACATTTGCTTGTGAGATGTCCTTTTAATATTATTCATGCATGTGCCATCTTTATCATGTCAGAACTTAAAATGTGCTACCTGAGGTTCATCAAAATAATGTAGATCAAGGAAGAAACTCCACTTGTTTCTGACTATGCCAGAATCAAGCTACTTAGGGAAGTGGAGATGGCTTGAAATCCACTGTGAGACTGAACACAAATCTTTTTGTTGTTGTTGTTTAAGTTTATTCATTTGTTTTGAGAGAGACAGAGACAGCTAGGGGAGGGGCAGAGAGAGAGGGAGAGAGAGAGAATCCCAAGCAGGCTCTTCACTGTTAGCATGGAGCCCGATGTGGGTCTTGAACTCACAAAACCACAAGATTATGTTCTGAGCCCAAGCCAAAAGTTAGAATTTTACTGACTGAGCCACTCAGGTGCCCCTGAACACAATTCTTAATAAGAAATTCTCCATAATCACAGGGAGAGGAAAACACAGCAGTAATGTATTTAGAGTCACAAAAGGTAAAATAAAGTATAAAATTTGATGTGTTGGAAATTAAATGCCCTCAAGTGTTCTGGATTATAATTATGTCATATAAATAAATGTCATATTTGAGGAGATTAACGACATTTAAGACATATACACTATTAGTGACTTTAAATGGTACTGTAGTCACTTAGGATAATAAATGTAAGAAAAATGAGATCAATTAAGTTTTGAAACTGCTTAGAATAATGGGAATGTACCCTAGAGGTTACTTCCTAACAAAAAAAGAAGAGGTGGTGTGGCCTTCAAAAGAGAAAATTCTTGGAGAGACAACAAAGAAAATAAATAATGAAATAAATATAAGAGGAGCCAACAGGTTCCAGGCTTGATGTAAAATCCAGGTATTGTCATTAATTTCAATCTGATAAATATAACTGTCACAGAAGGTTTTTATAAACTGTCAAATAGTTTCCTGAGCAAATCACAATAGGTTAGATAATTACTTTAAATATATCATTTCAATGCAAATAATTTTTATCATTGATCTTTATATTCAATGTGAATATTTATGTGTACAATTAGCTTTGCTTTTCTTTTAATACAAAAATATAATTATTTTCACTTTTTGTTTCTGTAGAGTTTCTTTTCTTCTTCTTTGTTTTTTAACATTGTTTTCATCAAAAAAGCTGAAGTACCAGCTATTGATTGCGTGACTATAATTGATCTGGCAGTGGAAAGTGGAATTTTTCCAGTCGAAGCAGTGATTAGAATTGATTTAGCAGTAGAACTCATAAAAGAGTCAATAAAATACAGAGAATAAGGCAACAACTGCTCTTAGAAAAGACTGTAATTCAATTACAGCACTCAGCTCTACTTACCTTAATTAATCTAGTCAGCGTTCAGCAGGAGACTGAAATTGCTATTTCAGGTTGGCTCTCTAGAAGACGCAGAGCTCTTAGGAAAAGAGTCATTCTCCATAGGGGTTTTAAAATCAAGTCACATATTTACTGTGTCTTTTTACTTCACTTTCCTATTAGGCCCAGCTTCCTAAAAATAGTAAGTTGTGTATTTGCTCCATGGTGTTAGTAGTGATAACATTCTAAGAAGCTTTATATTGTTAAAGGTATGCTATCTTTAGAAGTTCTTAATAGTTATTGACAACATAGTGTCATATAATGTGTTTAACTCTGTTCCCCAATATCTTTCTGTACTATTCAGAATTGTAAGACATATTTCCTGTATTATATTTCTCTGTTTCTATTACAGGCTAGTGATTATTTAGGATAACTTTCCTAATTCTTTATATCTTTCCTACTGTTAACAATTTTTGTTCTTCCTCTTTTCTGCAGTATTCCTTCTTTCTTCATTGTTTTTATCAGTTCTGATTTTATGTCTGACTCATCTAATGTTTTATCTTGTTTTATTATTTTGTCAAAGTTATTACACATGGTTCAGCTGTTTTACTTCTTAAAAGGTATAAATAAGTTCTCAAGATGTATGAAATTATTTGATGATAAACTCTTAATGAAGCCTACAATTCATATAAACTCTTATTTAAAATTAATTTAAATTTTATCAGAGTAATAAATGTATATGGTTGAAGATATCCTAGTTCCAAATTGCTTATAATGAAAAGTAGGAATCACTTCTATCTAACTCATATCTACCTTTCCTACTGTTTGCCAAGAAAATGCTAACATTTTTCACTTTTGAAAGTTTCCATCAATATATCTTAAAACCTTCTTATAGTATTATTTTTGGCTCATACATTTTATTTTTTTATGTTTACTTATTAACTTTGGGGGGGGGGATAGAGAGACAGAGACAGAGAATCCCAAGCAGGCCCTGCACTGTCAGCGCAGAGCTCAATGCCCCTGGTGAGATCATGACCTGAGTTGAAATCAAGTCAGACGCTCGACTCCAAGTGAGCCACCAAGGTGCCCCTGACTCATACATTTTAGATAAATGTTAATTTTCTGCCATATAATTGAAAAATACATCTCTCTTTCACCATCAGCCATTTTTATTTTTTCCTCCAATTCTTACAACATTTTTGTCAGAACTCTTGTTTAAATTCATAGTCAGTGACCTGTACTAACGCAATGATACTCAAACTGCTGGGGATACAACAGAATAAGGAATGCATGTAGGAAAGAAAATCAATGCACTGCTTTCCTGGAGAAAATCTTGTATGAAAAAAGAACACCTGTGGAAAAAAACAGTGTGCTCTTTGATGCAGTTGATTTGCTCAAACAAATTTGGCTGAAGCTACTTACTCTTTGCTACTTGATAATACACAGATTGAGGACTGGCAGCCAGATCAGGGAAGCATATTTTGAATAGCAGTGTTAGTATACTATAATTTTTAAGTTATAAAACCTTTTTTCCTTGAATTAAGCATTATTTCACTTTTCCCTCATTTGCTTACTTTAATCTTTTTAGAATCCAAAACTTCTGTCAAAATTTTTCCAAATACCAATACTTTTTAATCTGAAACATCAATAATCTGTCATTTGAAATTACTATTTTTTAATAGTCTTTCTCACACACTTCTCTGACTTCCTGCTGCAATATGGATTGAGAGCTCTCTCCACCTGTCACAAGTCTTCGTTTTGGTATTTCCTTCACTCCCCGACTCTTGTGAATTCTGTCTCCTAAATTTTAGATCTTCTCTTTTTCATTAATTCTTTCATTTTGCTGACTAACAAAATCACTTTTTAAGACCTTCCTAATTTAGCTGTGAATAGAATTGTAGGATGAAGTTATATTCCCTGAGAATTCTGAAGGTTTATTTCCAGTGTCTTCCAGGATATTATACAGTCTTGAGCTTCTTGATGCCATCCTGTTTACTGTTTGTGTGTGTTTGCGTGTTTTTGGTTCTTTTTCAAAGTGTGTTACAATTTGAGTTTTCTCACTGATGTGATCTATATCCACTCATTTAACTGGCAGTTAAGTTTGCCTATTCATTAATTACATTTGGATTTTAAGTCTTGGACATGTTTTTGTAATATTCCCCTCATAGCTTGTTTCTTTCTGTTTTCTGTCCTCTTTCTTTTTGCAGCTCCTGTAATGAAACTCCATATCTTTTTATACTAATTTTGTTTCTTAATTTTATCTCCCTGCTGTTTTTTTTAAATTACTTTTTAAACTTTTAAAATTTTAGGCATCCTATCATATTTTTAAATCTGGAAGTTCTTTCTTGTTCTATTATTTTATAATCTTGTTTTGTGGACAAAATGCCTCTTGTTTTTAATCTTTCTAAGCATATAAACCATGGATTTGGCTTTTAAAAAGATATTTTCTACTCGCTAAATTTTTATATTTCCTTCATGTTTCCTGTGGTTTTAAATTTCCTTGTCTGCTTTGACTCTCCTTTTTATGACAGAGGTTTTTTCTGAAATATCTCATGATATCTGGCGGAGCATGTATACTTAAAAATATGGCATTAAATAGATTAGAATTGATATTGCCATGACCAAAGTTTTATTAGGTGAATGGTTCTGTTGTAGGATGATTCAGAGACAAGCCAGCTTTTCCAGTGAGATGCTCTCAAGGGTCAGCAGTTTTTAAAAATTATTTCTTTTTAGCTATTTAGTTTCAGTACTCTGGCGTCTTATATTGGAATAGCTCACTGCCAGCATTTTGTGTGTAAGACACGTGAACTCTGTTTGTGATAGTTCATCAACTGTTTTGGAAGAGAGAGGGTAATTAGTGATCCTGTTTCAACACAGAACTTTCACACATTTCCTGACCTTTAACCCTTTTCCTGACCACTGCTTGCATGGTATGTGAAAGTCCCAATTGTCAGACCTTCAGAGTATGGTAGGTAATATTGTCTCCCTTTGTTTTCATCTCGCTCACTCCAAACATTAAGTTTATAATTTCTTTCATAACTTAAAACAGATTCTGCCAAATATTCCCTTTTCCAAAATTTACTGAAATCCGACATCTGTTTTTTAAAATGTTTTTATTATATGTATAAGCAATACTTTCTTTTATTCTTTCCTACTGTCAGGTTAGTGGCTTTTTGAAAGGAAAGAGAGAAATGCATGCAGTCATTCTGCCGTCTTCAACTAATAGTCTACAGACCTGTTTATGTGGTTATTTCACATAATTTCACATATATTTAAATCTAGGCATGATCGTGTTTTTGTTTGCTTTTAGATCATGAAGTAAATAAAACCACAGAAATGCATACAGTTGTTACTTCCAAGTTGTTACTTTGTACCTGTCAGTATGAAAACTCAAAAATGATTGACCATGATAGTCACAGAATCATCAGAATCATTAGTGACTTCAGTCTTATGATCATATGTAAAATTTCCTTGGTTGGAGTAAATAAATGTATTGAAGAATTATACATTTATGCACATAACTCTGTAAGTAACTTATTTTACCTACATATATATAGTTACGTATGTATTATTTTCTTACTAAAACACTTATCTTTGAAAATTACTTGCCTTTTCTTTGTTGACAAACCTCTTTCCCTAGAAAAGGTGGCGAGGGTTACTTTTCTCTCCAGATATGTGGAGAGAACTGTTGAAGAAACTTACTAGTGTATTATACAATCTTTGTAGAATTCTGTGTCTTCTAGTGAATACTTGGTAAGGCTTAGAATAATTCTTTTTTTTTTTACTTGGCTTCAGATAGAACTGAAACTTAAATTCATTTTAAACTCAGGGAGAATGGATACCCCAAATACCTGGCAGTTAGAATCTCAGTGAAGGAGCTAATCCTAGAATTTTTATAAAGCTATTTCTAACTCAGTACTCTTTTTTTAAAGCAATCTTAGAATCTCAGGCATGACAGATGTCTGCAAAGCCCTAATGTAATTCCCCAAGTGCCTACTATAATAAAAGGACAATGGTAGGTATTTGAAGTAGAGTTAGAAGAAGAAGATGATTCAGATACAAATCCTACTTCTAAAGTCCTTAGAGTTACATGTAAGGGGCATATTGGAAAAGATGTCCCTGAGAATTTCAGTCTGAAATATAAATATTTTTATATATAAATATAAATATATATATATTTATGTATCACACATACATATATGTATGTATATATATACATATATATACATGTATGTATGTAAAAACCTGTGAAATGATTTTCAAACTGAAATTATGAGGTTTGTCATAAAAGAATGGAAGGAAAATGTATTCTCTCACATAGTGTATGTATATGTGTGTGTGTGTGTGTGTGTGTGTGTGTGTGTGTATACACACACACACACACACACACATTCTCCTTGAATAACAATTTTAAAAATAAGCATAGATGTTCAGAGTCACACATTATGCATTGTTTCAGTTGATTAAATTCATCTACCTTTCTGAATTCCCCGGGTTCCCTTGCTCAGTAGATAAGAGGGAAGGAAAATGTAGTTTTCTGCTATTTATACTGACTAATGCCCCATAGTAACATTAGAAGTATTTAAAGGAGAACATGAACATAAAAGAGCATATAAAATGGTGAGTGAAGCAAGATGAAAAATGAAATATTTACAGATAAATTTCTTATATGTCTTTGAACAATTTTGTTGGCTCAATTTCAATTCAACCTTTGATTCATGTGGTTACATGTTTTGTATTTGATAGAGGTCAAGTCGGAACTCATCAGTATAATTGCTTAGCTTATATCATAGTTCATTTTCTGCCTTTGAAACTGTTATTTCCTTAGAATTTCCTTGTTAAGACCACAGAAACTACATTTGAAACAGCCAAAGACATCTCCTTGATTCTCCCACTAAATCTAAATATTTAATCTCCTCATTAAAGAAACAAAATAGTACTCCCCTTGTGGCAGTCAGAACATAAACTGCTTATTGGGAAGAGAATATGCCTTCTGCAATGAGACTTTAAATATAAGACCTGATGTAAGTTTGCTCATTTCCACTCCCTCTGACCTAACTGAAGCTCCATCCCCTCTTTTCAAGATGAATTTCTTAATCTGTAAATCTATCCATCTTTTAGTGCTGAATTTTCTAGCTTTATATTATCGGCATACTCACTTTGAGAAAATGTATTCAGTCATACTAAGTTTATTTTGTAACTCCAAAGAAAGCCCAAACTCTTTTGTATGGCAAACCGATTTGTACATTCTTTTTTTCTACCCTCATTTCCTCCTCTGTTCCTCCCTTTATCCTCTCTAGGAACTCTACAAACTCTTTGGTCACCACTGCACTACCTAAATGTGTTGGAATTTTCTCCTCAAGCCCCAGCCTCTGCTCATGTTGTTTCTCAATCAGTATCTTCTTCTCATGTATTCTTTAAACCATTCAGTTAGGGCCACCTGGGTGGCTCAGTCGGTTAACTGTCCGACTTCAGCTCAGGTCATGATCTCACAGTTTGTGAGTTGAGCCCTGCGTTGGGGCTCAGATTCTGTCTCCCCCTCTCTCTGCCCCTCCCATGCTCATGTTTTGTCTCTTTCTGTCTCTCAATAATAAATAAACATTAAAAAGTTTAAACTGTTTGATTAAAATATGAAAAACAAAGTAAAAGAAATTTAGCAAGAATGAGCCATTTTAAACTATGATTTCAGGTGCTAAAATGGAGGAGTCCGCAGTCATATTGATCATACAGACATCATTCCAGCAAGTCTGCCTAATTCTCAGTGCGGTTTTCTATGAGTGCAAAATAAATTTTCAAACTATTCTCTTGTTTTATTTTGTTTTGATATATGTGGTAAAAAAGTAATTCTAACTGATACCAAAGTGCTGGAATATAGTGATAAGGAATCTGAGGGTTTTGTTAGGGGAGAACTTTTATTAAAAGATGTTTTAATTTACTTATGAAAGATAAATAAGATTCTTTCTTTTAAAGCATGAGAAAAGGCAGGCAGAGAAGTGTGACTGTCTCTGATAGTTATTAAGGACATGCATTGAATAAAGATTTTGAAAGATGTCTAAAGCCCTCCAGAGATGAAAAAGAAAATAAGACCTAAAATAAAATAAAGTTCAATTACAATAGTCTTTTTATCCATCACAACAAGGAAATGCTTTAGATAGAGACAAAGCAGGAGGAAAACAGCCACTTCCCTGAACATCTTCTTTCTTGGGGTTCCATGGAACCTCTAGTAGATTTTTGAAGAAATAACAAATTTTGAAAGACTTTTGGCTTTGATTTTTAAGTATTTCAGGCATCTTGTGGATTTTGTTGAAGAATTTTTTTTTAATCTCTTGGGTGCTAATCAGACTATCTTTAGTCTTTTAGCATAAATAAGAGAGGTGAAGAAAACTTACAACTCCTTTTCCAGTAATTAGACCAAGATCCTATGTATAGGAAAAAAAATCTCTCTCTCCCCTTAATCTCTCTTAATAATAAACAAAAGTACACAGTAACAGTTGACTAGAATTGATGCATTCAGCTGTTCCTTGTGTTGTATCTTGGGAGTGTGAACAAGATAGATGGTAGATGTAGTGTAAATGAGCAGAGTGCCTCAAAGACGTTTCACACTGATGCTTAGGATGTGGCAAAACTCTGATGCGTGAGTTCTGTGTGGTGTGATGTTTCCAAAACATAGTTTTGGAAAAAGAAAGAAGGTGGATAGTTAGAAATCCCAATAGAAACAGATAGATTAAAAATGTAGATTAGGGGGGCACCTGGGTGGCTCAGCCTGTTGAGCATCCACCTTTTAATTTCAGCTTAGGTCATGATCTCATGGTTTGCCAGTTCCAGCACCAGGTTGGGCTCCAAACTCACAGCACAGAGCCTGCTTGGTACTCTCTCTTCCTCTCTGTCACTGTCTCGTGCATGCACATGTTCTCTCTCTCTCTCTCTCTCTCTCTCTCTCAAAATAAAAAAAAAATGTAGATTGGTACCAGATATTAAAACAGCTTGAATGTCATTCTCAGATGTTTAGACAGGTGACGGCAAGTCTTCATAGATATAAACAGAGGCTTAGCATAAACACACTGATTCTATGTTTTAGAAAGATACCTAATAACTGAAATATAAACAAAAACTTGTCAAATTATTTTGTTACATAATAATTCTAGCACAGTCATCATCTTCATTTTTCCATCATGGTATGGAAAATAGGACAATGTCACCATCTATTATTTTAACAGGTGATTTTCTAAGGATTTATACAAATTAAGGATACAGAAATATCAACTACAAAATTATTACTGTGGCAACTGATGATTATCAGGTTAGATACAACCTAGACCTTTATGTTTATTTTTGAAGTTATTTTATCATGGTATAGAAATAATTTCAAAATCTTTGGAGCCTATGAGACCCCCTTATTCAAATTATACTTTCAGAGAAATTTTTATATTAATGGGGAACATTTATGAACATTTATACTCTGTATTGAAGTGAAAAAATTGTTATTCTTCTAAAAGCTCTCAATTTCACACTTTATCAACTCAGATTATCTAAATTAGTTAATAATGCACTATGATATTTCCTTCTACAGATGCAGGTAAGAAGGAATATTGAGCTCGTTCATCTCTTTTTGTATACTGGTTGGCAATTATAAAGAGTTACACATTTGATCTCCAAAATTTCATCTGTTAGTTTTATAGAAGCAAAATTCATCTCTGTAGGAGTTCAGTTTTACCAGCAGAAACTGGAAGAGAGATATACAGAATTAAATCTAGTAGTAGTGAAATAAGTATTTATCATTTATTTTTCTCCCCAGAGGAGAATAGGGATTGGTTTGGAAGAGACTACCACATGTAGGGAAACCATTTATTAATAGTAATATTGTATAATTGTTAAAAATATTTTTATATTTTAACTTAATTAATTCTCACAGCAATTCTATATAATTTTCCACAAAAGGAGCAAGGTTTCTTGAAGGAATAGTTAGTCCATGTCTGGGATAGAAATTATGTAAGATGATCTAGAAACATATGCCAGAAACCAAGAGTTCACAAATTAAGGAGACCATGCCAAAATATTAACAACTAAACCATAAAAGCACACATTGTCCAAATTTATGGTAATTTAATCCAAGAAAAGAACAATGATTGTAGTTCATAAAAGCAAATTTAATCTACTAAAAGCCAGGAATCTATACTGATATATTTCAGAGATGATAAAAAAATCTTAATGGGAAATGGAATATAGTTTATTACTCTTTAAATATTATTACTCTTTAAATCTTGCCCATACTTGTTAACCATTTATTATGTTATGTAAAATGCAGAAATTAATGTTAAATAGATAAAGTAAATATTTTTTCTCTCAGGGTTAGTGTCAATTGAACAGCCCATGTATCATCACTTAAAATAAGAAAACCACATGCTATATGCAAATCTTGAATACTGTTTAAAATACCTGTGAGTTGGATAACTCCAAGGTTATAAGAAAATTAAAGATTCCATCAAATTTAAGGGGCATATGAAATTATAAATGTACATTTAAGATTCTATTGTTGCTCTTTTTTATTAGAAGAAAATTTCATATTTAAAAATTTTAAATATAAAATCCAATAGTTATTGATATTCATGTAGCAGCCAAATTCTTTGTGAAAAAATAAATGGTGATAAAATTTAAGTGCAGAGATATGTTCTGTGAGAACTAGAATATATACTTTTTGCCAAGAGACTGTACGTATTTGACATTTCAAATATTTTAATGCATAATTTTGACTATGAGATTTATCATCTTATAACTCCAATTTAAGTGTTTTTAAAAAAAAATTTTTAAATGTTTTTATTTTTGACAGAGACAGAGAGAGACAGAGCATGAGTAGGGGAGGGTCAGAGAGAGAGGGAGACAGAATCTGAAGCAGGCTCCAGGCTCTGAGATGTCAGCACAGAGTCCAATGCGGGACTCAAACTCATGATGAACCATGAGATCATGACCTGAGCTGAAGTCTGACGCTTTACCGACTGAGCCACCCAGGTGCCCCTCTCCAATTTAAGTTTCAACTGAATATTTCCCTTGCTTTAAATTTGTATCTAATTTGGGATTATTTTATTTATTATTTAATTTGTTAGATTTATAGGAATTATTTAATATTATGTATAGTTTTGTTTTTTAGGTAAGAAATTAAAGTTCATAAAAATGATATTGACTTTATAAAAGCAATTTTTAAGTTATTCAAGTTTATAAATAGAGCTAAACATGATTCACAGACCTTTTAAAAGTAGTTGTTAAAATATGCTATAGTTATTAATAGGAATTAAGATTTACAAGATATATTTCAAATCTTAAGAAATACGAGTCTCAGCAGCATTATAGAAATTCCAACCTAGAGTGAAAAGGAATTGCCCTGTGACAGATAGTATGGATAGACTGAATAGCTAATTTTGCAGTCTTGAAATACTTGGAAACATTGAGCAAATAACTTCAGTGTTTGTGGTATGTTTTATTGTTTTTGCTGTTGTTTTGAGAGAGAGAGTATGTGAGCAGGGGAGGGGCAGAGAGGGGAGAGAGAGAATTTTTAGCAGGCTCCAGACTTAGTGTGAAACCTATCCGATCTATGACCCTGTGATCATGACCTGAGCAGAAATCAAGTCAGGTGTTCAACCAACTTAGCCACCTAGGCACCCCTGTGGGTCTTTAAAAACTTCTGGACTGGGGCGCCTGGGTGGCGCAGTCGGTTAAGCGTCCGACTTCAGCCAGGTCACGATCTCGCGGTCCGTGAGTTCAAGCCCCGCGTCGGGCTCTGGGCTGATGGCTCAGAGCCTGGAGCCTGTTTCCGATTCTGTGTGTGTCTCTCTCTCTGCCCCTCCCCCATTCATGCTCTGTCTCTCTCTGTCCTAAAAATAAATAAAACGTTGAAAAAAAAATTTAAAAACTTCTGGACTAATACTATTTAGGAGAAGTCAAATATAATTTTCTATTCTTATAGCTTATTCCTGCCCGTGAAAACATTCATTCTCCACCAGTTTACCTCCCTGCCAAGATCCCCTCTCATTGTGGAGGTAGGGAGTACTTATCCTTTCTTTCAGAGCCAATCTTCATCTATCATCCCAGAATGTGTCTTACAACCTTTTTTCTTTTTTAATTGTCAACTACATTAGGAATCATACATATATTAGCAATCATACTAAATGTGCAACTCAAAAAGATGAATAGGTATAAACTTTACTCAGTCTTTCTAGTTTAGAAAACCCACAGATCCCGCACCAATAGCTCTATATGTTCATGTGTTTTCCCATGGTTTCTTGTGTTAAGAGAAATTATTATTATTTTTTTTAATTCTTATTTTTGAGAGAGAGAGAGAGAGGCAGAAAGAGAGGGAGACAGAGGATCTGAAGTGGGCTCTTTGATGACAGCAGAGAACCTGATGCGGGGCTTGAAGTCACAAGTGAGATCAAGACCTGAGCTGAAGTCAGACATTTAACTGACTGAGCCACCCAGACACCCTGAGAGAGATTCTTGAACACAGAAAAAAAGTACTTCTTGAGAGATATCTTTGGCTTTTTTAAGTTGGAAAGCTGATTCTTATTATTTCCACACAGAGAACATTTTTAACTTCTAGGTCCTAAGATGACTGTGGAGTTGGATCAACGCTTACTGTGTCTTTCCACCCGCTTTTTTTTTTCTTTTAGAGTGAGAAATAATAGTAAACAATATAATCTCCATTGAATCTGTCATCTTTATTTTCACAACATTGAGCATGGGCAATAAGATAAACAGTGAATCAGATACAATTCTAATTTTGTATTTTGAGTACTTGGTTGAATGAGGTTGCCATTAACTGGACATCTTTGGCAGTGGAATTAATAAGTTCAGTTTAAAATATGCTTGGCTGAGTAATTAATGTCCTCATCAGTAAGAACATAGATAATTAAAACATACTCACAGAATTGTGAATATTGTTAGATTGTTAAACATTTAAATTGGTGAATATTTCTTCCTTTCTCTGTATCACTCATGGCTCCCCACTTTTCCTTTCCCCTTCCAGTTATACATTTCTGGCACATCCCATGTTTTTTTCCTTTCTCTTTATTACTTTTCACTTCCTCACTTTCTTCTAATAGGAAATGAAATGTGATTCTATTTATCAAAAAAGAGGTAAGAGCCTCAGATATACTTTTCTTAGTGTGTTTTATGACCTGGCTAGGTTAAGATCAAGTTATTAACTTGACCAAGACATCAAGCTTGTTAGAAAGAGAAGCTCCAGTTTACACTCTGATTCTGAGGTCAGAGAAACCTGATTGTGAATCTTAATTTTGCAGCCTAGTAGCTGCATGTTATTGGGATATTATTAATTTGTCCCAGTCTCAGTTTCCTCACCTGCACATTAAAGTCTACCTCACAAAGTTACAGTGAAGATTAAATTTAAAATACACAATAAATTCTTATCATAGGATTAGGTTTTTAGTGTTTAACTAGTATTATTTTTATTATCATTTTCAAGATATGGAGCTATATTAGTGAATGGAGAACTGAGGAAGAGGGTAAAAAAAAAAAAAAAAGAAATGAGGACCATGATTAACATCTATGTTTAAGATCACAGAGGAAGAAATAGTGACAGCAAATTACATTTTGAATGAGCAAAGATAAAAAGAAGTGTAATAGAAGTTAAGTAATGTTTCAGAAATCAAGATAGATTGTTTAAAAAGGAAATGTTTAGTGTTATCAAATATTAAAGAGATTAATTAAGATAATTAGAAAAACACTAAAAAGAAAGCATCACATTTATTTTATTTATTCATCACTTTATTCATCACTTTACATAGCAATCCATAGCATTGAACTTGGAAAACATTGCTGTGAATTAAGTCAGAGGAAATAATTAAATTTGTTAGTGTGGCCTGTATGTGAGGAAATTTCCCAGCAAAATAAAGGAGGAAATCCAAATGTGAGTTTAAGGAAATTTTCCATTTGTATGTTTTTAAACTGAGTGACCACGTATAGGCTTGTTACAGCAGGAACAGGAGTCATAGTAGGCAAAAGTGGACTAGTTATTCCAAGGTTACTTTCCTCATATGGAACAAATGGAAGTTGTTGAGCAGGGCCTAGGAACTTGTGCTGAGCAAGCAAGCACCGATTCAGTTGATCTATGCCTTCCTTTTCTGCTGTGGTCCAGCATAGTAAGTTAGTTGTTTTGGTTTGTTCAACTTGAGTGACTCCATTGTGGGCCTACTATATTTACGTTAACAGGCTTCATGTCTAAGTAAGAGAGTAACTAATGAGGTAGGAGGCAAAAGGCCTGATAAAATGGGAAATAGAAGTAGATCACAAAGAAAAGATTGACTTGCTTCATCCTGTCCTTAGCTTTGAAATATCTGACACAGGCTCGTAAGAAAGTCCCAAAGCCTGGGACATTGAGTATCCTCCTCATGTTTTCCTAGAGTAATTCATGTCACATAGAGTTTATTTTACTTCAGTTCCGTTTTTTATTGGATACAATCCCCATTTTACTAAAAGAACCTATATTTAGAGTCCAACACTGGTACTCGTTTCCATAAAAAGTAAATTCCGTTTAAGAGTTTGGAACAGTGTTAACTTTTATAATTTCAGGAGCACGTTGTGGGAGCCATCCATTTTTTCCTGTCTCCAACTCTACTTTACTCCTCTTCCTGCTCTCTTAACTTCTAAATACAATAGCCATGTTCCTCCTTTGTCTTTTCTGATTCTGTGTCTAGAGCATTTTACCGTATTCAAGTCCCATTGAGAAACATTTTGCCCTAAATGGCTTTTCTGTCCATTGACTGTTCTTCCTTTAAAGAATTGATTTAAAAAAAAAAAGTCTTCTGAGCAAAAGTTTATTTTTTATTAGTTATTTTTGGCTTTTAATACAAGAAGGAGGGTAGGGCTCAAAAATTGTTTCTGTGAAAGTCTTCTTGATCTTTTCAACAGGAAGGATTTTCCTCTTTTCATTCAATGTTGTTCTTTTTTATATGATTAATTACATTCTCAGCAAAACACTTTCACCTCACTACCTCTCAAATCATTGTATATTTTTATTTATTTATTAAATTTTTTTTTAATGTTTATTTTCGAGAGTGAGAGAGAGAGAGAGAGACAGAACATGAGCAGGGGAGAGGCAGAGAGAAAGAGAGACACATATCTCAAACAGGCTCCAGACTCTGAGCTGCCAGCACAGAGCCCAATGCAGGGCTTGAACTCACAGACTGTGAGATCATGACCTGAGCTGAAGGCAGGCGCTTAGCCAACTGAGCCACCCAGGTGCCTCTCAAATCATTGTATATTTTTAAATGATTGACTTACAAGTTGTCAGTCTAGAAGATTAAAGAAGTAGTAGAATTTTGACTTCTCCATTGTTTAAAAGTAATTACTTAGCATTTTTTAGAGAATTTAAAAAACATTCTGTCATTCTTATCCTTATGGAACTACTCAACATATATGTATGTAAACTGTTAAAGATTCATCAGTGCTGATAAAGTTTCAGCAACTATTTTTTTGAGGAGTCTAAGTAGGGAAGCTTTCAACCCACTAGGTATCACTACATTCATAAAATCACTACATATTCATGATTTTTACACTAATAAAGTTTATAAAGCCTGTAAATCATATAAATTATATTTATTTTAATAAAAAGAAATATGGTGTTTTTGATGGTATTAGAACATACAGAAAACCAGAAACTAAATCATATTGAAATAAAATCACATTGTTTGATCATGTGTACTCTTTTATTCGTAGTGGGTTAAAAGATTAATTCATTTTTCCCTCACATGTTTTGGAGAATAACTTGTATTTCTTAGACTTTTCATGATAGAATTTATTTTGCTTTATTCTTTGCAAATACTTCCAGCAATGTTGAGGAAAAAAGTGTCCTGAATATTTTAATGTTCTAAAGTTGATTGTATTAATCACATTAAGGAAAGACTATTTGTAGTGTTATAGTCTACACTTTACAACACGAAATAAGATATGTGATAAATAGTATGTAGAAGTCAGCCACTGAGTTCTAAAATAACTGCATATGGTTTTATGCAAACGTGTAGTATTCCCTCCTCTTGTAAATGTTGAAAATTTTTAAATACTAATATTTAAGTATATACTCTCCTCAAGTGTTCTTTAAAAATTCTTCTACTCTTGGGGTGCCTGGGTGGCTCAGTCAGTTAAGTGTCTAATTTTGGCTCAGGTCATGATCTCATGGTTCTTGGGTTCAAGGCTTGCGTTGGGCTCTGTGCTGACAGCTCAGAGCCTGGAGCCTGCTTCACATCATGTGTCTCCCTCTCTCCGCTTCTCTCCCATTTGTGCCCCCCCCTCAAAAATAAACATTGAAAAAATTAAAAAAACATTCTTCTCTTTAGACATGAAATATTAATCATCTGTAGTGGTTTTATAAATTAAGGAACTCCTCAGAATAGAAGCAAAATTTATTTTCCTGTCTGGATCCCAATATTGGTGTATAAATTCAAGGCCATTTACATTAAGTAAAGTGAAGAGTAATACTGTGGGTAAATTTCATTTGATTTTGTTCAAATTATACAGAGGCTCTTTAGAGCTTAAACTAATATAGCTATTAGAATTTGAAGGGGAGGGGTACCTGGGTGGCTCAGTCTGTTAAGTGTCCAACCTCAGCTCAGGTCATGATCTCAGGTTTGTGAGTTTGAGCCCAGCATCAGGCTCTGTGCTAACAGCTCGGAGCCTGGAGGCTGCTTCGGATTCTGTGTCTCCTCCTCTGTCTGCCCCTCCCATCCTCATGCTCTGTTTCTCAATAATAAGTACACGTTAAAAAAAAATTTGAAGGGGAGAAAAGAAAGCTATATCTTGATAACTATTTTTCAAAAAAATAGATGTACTATAGATTTATGATGAATAGCTTGTCTTATCATCCAAAGAAGCAAAATTATGTTTAACTATTAATTGAAGAAATTCTTTTCCCTCAAATTAAACACTGTGATGATAAGACCTGTTAAACAGACTGGGTTCAAAATTGAGACAACATTGATTTTGCATTCAGCACGAAGAGCTTCCTGTAGAATATGACTGTTATGACTCAAGATGAGAAGTATATAGTTTGTTTACAATTTTGTACAAATGTACTATAGCAAAGGAGGACACACACTGGGAAAAGTATTTGAAAATCACTTTTCTGATAAAGGAATAGTAACTAGAATATATAGGGAACTTTTATAACTCAATAATAAATAGCCTAATAAAAAAGTGAGCAACTCATTGAAACAGATACTTTTCCAAAGAAGTTTGGATAGCAAATTAGCATATGAAAAGATATTCAACATAATTATTAAGAAAATGCTAATTAAAACCAAAATAAAATACCACTATACATAAGTTGGAATGTTTATAATTAAAAATTTGACCACACATAGTGTCAGAAAGGATATGGAACAACAGAAGGTCTCTATACTGTTGTTAACTGGAATGCACAATTCTATAACCACTTTGGAAAACAGATTGGCAATTGTTAAGAATTTAAACATACACTTACCGTATGACTTAGCCTTTTCCCACCTAGTATGTATTTAGGGTTTATACACAAATGTTCACAAATATTGTACACAAATACTTGTAACATTCTCAAACTGAGATTAATCAAATATCTATCATCAGGTGAATGAATAAATAGTGGTATTTCTATACAATTGAATATGTTCTCATGAATAAAAACAGTGAAATATTGATATATGCAAGACAGTGATCTCAAAATAATTATTCTGATAAAATCTAGATAAAAGGTGTATTTACTGTGAGATTCCATTTACATAAAATTCTGAAAAATGAAAACTAATCTATAAATAATAGTGGCATTAAGCTAACCAATGATTTTTCTGGGGACACCAGGGGAAGTGTAGAGAAGAAGGAATGAGGATGAATGGATTACCATGGGGCACAAGGAAGTTTTGGGGAGTGTGGAAATGCTGATTCTCTTGAAAGTGATTCTCTTGATAGTACATGTTGAAACTCATCAAAATGTACATATTAAATTATGTACGTTTTATTGCATGTCAATTATATATAACATCTACTGGAAAACTAAGAGTGTAAAATCTCTTACCTTTTAAATATTTGAAAATGTCTTTATTTCATCAATATTTTTTTGATGAATGTCTCTCAGAATACTAAATTCTGTGTTCTTTATCTTTTGGCATTCATTGTTTGTAAAAAGAAGGCAGCCTATCATTTTTGTTTTCCTGTCTGTATAATTTGTCATTTTTATTCTTCTCTCACTGCTTTAATATATTTTATCTTTATTTTTGATTTTTATGTATTTGAATTTGACATACATGAGAAAGAGAGAGAGACAGACAGATAGAGACAGAGAGAGAGGGAGGAAGCATGGGTTTATCTTCCTGGTGTTGCTGCACTTCTTGGATCTGTAGATTTTTCACTGAATGTGAGTAGTTTTCCTTTGTCATCTCTTCAAAAATATATAGTGCTCCTTTCTCTCTCTTCTCTCTTTTTGAGACTCTGCTTAGAGTAGTTTATATCATCTTAAGTCACAGAAGGCCTGCTCCACCCCATTTGTCTCTCTGTTCTTCAGATTGATAATTTCTATTTACCTGTCTTCAAATTCACTGGTTTTCCCCACCTAGTGTTTAACCTGCTTTTAAGGACATAGAATGATTTTTTTAAATTTGTATGCTATAGTTTTCAATTCTAGGGTTTACATTTGGTTGTTGTTGTTGTTGTTATAGTATCTATATGTCTCCTAAGAATTTAATCTTTAATATTGTTTCATATTTTATTTGAACTTCTTGACTGTATTTCTAATAACTGTTATAAAGTCCTTATCTGCTGACCTCAGCATTTGGCTTATCTTGGCATCTTTCTTCCCTTGATTTTAGATTGTATTTTCTGGCCTTTTCTCATAGCTTATAATTCTTTTAATTTTCTGCCAGACATTTTAGATGATAACGTGTCAAATTGTATGGAGAGTGGATTATATTTTTATCCCTTAAATGCTGTCAACTTTTGTTGTAGCATAGTGAAAGAAAGCCATAATATTAATGTAATCCAAAATCTTAACTTAAAAATATATTTATACTTTTAATAACGGTTCCATAATCATGAAGACATTTTAAGATACTAACATTAAGCTATGTCTGCAATGATTTATTTATCATAGGACTGAAGGTAAAGGAATTAAATTAGATTTTAGAAACCTACTAGAAATCAGTGGAACCAGAAAGTGTATTGAACAATAACACAGGATATCTCATTTAATTTTCAGAACAGAAAATCCTTTAAAGCCTAATTCAACACTATGAAAAGAAATCCTCATAATGAATGTTAAGCGGTAGTATCTAAGAAGATAATTTTATAAGTCCTAAATTTATAAGATGAATCACTTTAATCAATTATTTAAATAGTTTATTGACAAAGATTGAATGTTAATGAGAATTAATTGGGTGTAAGAGCGTTCTTATTTATTTGTTCCAAGTAGAAATTGGGATATGTTTTCAACTGGATAAGTAATTTCATAATTTCACATTTTACTTTTGCTACTAAATCTGAAATAAACAATTGGTTAAATGATAAGATTTGGATATTAATAGTACATTCAAAATATTCAGACTAAAGTTATTCCTTGTCTAGCCCAGAATGCAGTAACTGACACTATTTGACATAAAGTGGTTAAAACTCTAAATTCTTCATGAAATAGCTTCTTGGCCCAATAAAATGGTTATGCATTTTGACAGAACTTTGCTTTATGGTTGGACTTCATTCTGTCAATAGTCTATTTAGTTTTATTTATAAAATGAAAGATTGGTCTTTTGTTATCAGACTGAAAAACTTTAGTGGATATAGAAGAAAACCTTAATTAACATTGCTATTTTTTACCAAAAGGTAGTGGGTTCATCTGTTGTTCTGGAGGTTATCATAATGGAAAAGACCTTTGCAGTATAAAAAATTCTATGAAATATTCAATATTGTGAAAACCTGTTTTTAGGAGCAATGAATGTGGAAGCATTTTATTCATAGTTCACAAAGCCTAATATTATATTAAGTGTGTCTTCCTAGACCTATGAGTTGTTACATGGAAATCACAGGTTACATATAATTTAATAATGTCCACAAACATAAATCACTTAATTCTTTTAGCTATTACCTTTTTATTTTTATTGAGTACATTCTCCACTCAATTCTGGAAAAAGCCCAAAGTACTCGTTCTAGCGTGGAAACTCTCAGTGTGATTTTGTGTTTCAACAGCCTCTATTTAGTTGTATTTACACATCTTCGGTATGACAAACCAAAGTTTTGGCAAGAAGCACATTCATTCAAACACACAAGAAAGGATGACTATTGTAACGTGGGATCACAAATCACATTGTTCTTTCTGTGCTTTCAAGTTTTCACTTCAACATTTCTTTAGACAGTCTAGGCAGAAATACTTTGGACAAAAGGGTCTGATTAAGAGCAAGTCAGCTTACACTATGTGTTTTTATAGCACATTTTTTTTTGAAATCCATAAATAACAGAGATATTATCTCCTGGTGATGGTGTTGCTATGAGACATCCATTCTGTGTCTTGATTTTCCAACCCCAGCCACTTGCACAGAAAAAGTAAGTCTGTGCAGTGAACAGAAGAACCCCCCTATAACAAAAATTATCTAGTTAACAATATCAGTAGTGTGAAGGTTAAAAAACCTTGGCTTAGAGGTTCGAGAGCTCAATACAATTCTAATGGTGGAGCAAGGTTTTATCATCCTCTATGTATACAAACTGTAGATCTTTATATGTGACATTTAGAATGCTCAGTTTTTCAAGGGACAACTTTCACTTCTTCCCACATTGCAGAGAGAGAAAAAGCTCTTTTCTTAACACCATGTTTTTCACAACCCCCCCCCAATCCCATTGATTCCTACTTTTTTTATTTTATCTAAGCCTTAGCTTACTTTGGTGAATGGTAAAATGGCACTGTAAATATGTTTGTGTATTATTTTCCATCTTTCACTGAAATCTATTCAGTGTGCTCTGCGTTTGGCTGAGTTGAGGAGACCTCAGAGTGTTCTTTCTTTTTTCTTCTCAGCTGTAGGTCCTACCAACAAATTATGGGGAAGAGCAAAAGTCCTACTTAGCACCTGTTACAATAGTATGTCACAGTGTACTAAATATTCTCATGTAAATTTTTCATGAAATCTTTACAGTGGTATTGGAAATTATGTATTATCATCATTAATATTTTGGGGGTTAAATTAAGAAAATCAGTGATGTCATTGTTATCAATAACATTTCCTTCTAACTCTAGAAGTTTTTTTTTTTAATTTTAAGTTCTTCTTTATGAGAGGACATTTGTAATTAGAAAATTTAAGCTCCTATGAGTTTTGCTGTAAAGCACTAGTATACCATCTTTTATATTTCAGCTACTTCCCCAAGATTCTTATAAATTCCATTCTCTGCTCATTCAGCCACATGATCAAAATCACTTTCCTCCAAGAGACGTGGAATTTGAGTGAAAAATAAAATGAGAACAAATACGCCCTCCTCATTCAGTGATCACCTTGAAAGTGGGTGGGAAGAATGCCTGACATTTATTTCAGAGCAGTTGCTATGGATGGTGGAATCCTTTCTTTTGTGAACCATTGACACAAAATAGTAATTGAAAAGCTTTATTTCACAGTGTTGTCAGAACTGAGGATAAGAATAGAGAGAACTAATGCTACATATTAATAATGCAGTAAGAGTGAGAAATTTGTAAGTAATTATAGTCAGGTAAAATTTTATGCTGATTTTATATGCATAATCTAATAATGAACAAACAAGTTCAGATATTTAAAGTATAATATCATGGATTTTGATATGGACAGAATAGAATTTATGTGAAGAACCAGAAAACCATTTCTTTTTTTTTTTAAAGTGGAACACAGTACAAGAATATTATGAGCTGTGATTTTGTTATTATTTTATTTTTAGATAGGCCTTACTTTTGGAAGAGTTTTAGGTTACAGAAAAATCATGAAGATAGTACAAAGACACCTAATTTCCACTGTTGTTAACATCTTATATTAGTATGGTACATTTATAACAAGTAATGTCAATCTTGATACATTATTATTATCTAAAGTCCAAAGTTTATTTAGATTTCCTACTTTTATCATGATGTCAGTTTTCTGATCCAGAATACAATCCAGAAACAATGTTACATTTATTTCTTCGGTTTCCCTAGCCTTCTCTTGGCTATTAAATTTGTAAGAGTTTCAGTTTGAATTGGAATAATTACATAAATTATTTGGAATCCTTCTGCAAGGGTGATTGTTTATCCCACTTATTCATTTATTCAGTTATTTATTTATATCAATATAGATGTGTGTGTTTGTTACATATTAGGTTATAATAAATTGCTGTTTACCTTTCAGTTAGCTCCTGTGTCCCTATGACGTACCCCCACCAGTGTGTGTGTGTATTAGTACTCTTTTACTTTCTAGAACTGTAAAATGCTCCATGCTCGTCTTATAGATGCCCTGGCTCCAGAATACCCCATATGTTCAAGAAGTCCTGGATCCTTTTATTGAAGAATGGCACTAGAAACCAAGATCTATGTGCCAAACGTGTCTGCTGCCACTTGAATGTATTTCTTCT
Source organism: Lynx rufus (assembly GCF_022079265.1). Lineage (NCBI taxonomy): Eukaryota > Metazoa > Chordata > Mammalia > Carnivora > Felidae > Lynx > Lynx rufus. Next base: position 60,910,651 of record NW_025814827.1, read on the forward strand.
AGGCCTTTGCAAGTGACAGAACAGGAAATATGTGTTTGTTAGCACCTGTATATACACATATTCATAAATAGGGTATGATATAAAATCATATTAGATGACTGAGGAAAAATTATAATAACATCTGATATGATGTTCAACGTATTTGGAGGGAATTCCTAAACAATTAGAAATGATAATTGGGAATGATAAAGGGACTTCATGGACATGTGATTTCCACACTTCACTTGAAATAGTGAATGCCATATACTGTGCTAAGTTAACTATATATATAGTAATACTTATAACAAAAACTAAGAAAACTTTACGAAGCAATATTCTAAAAACGACTATATATAAAACAAAATGTTATTCTAAAAATGTCCAAGTATACATAGGAATACAAGTACCACACTTCACTTGAAATAGTGAATGCCATGTACTGTGCTAAGTTAACTATATATATAGTAATACTTATAACAAAAACTAAGAAAACTTTACAAAGCAATATTCTAAAAACCACTATATATAAAACAAAATGTTATTCTAAAAATGTCCAAGTATACATAGGAATACAAGTAAAGAGAAAGAGGAACAAGAAAAAGAAGGAACAAACAGAAGGAAAATGGAAAAAATAAGTCCTAACCTTTCAATAATTACTTTAATGTAAATAGCTTAAATATAACAATTAAATGACAGAGATTGGTAGAATGGGTACAAAACATGAGACAACTATATGCTTTTAAGAAGCTCATTTCAAAAAAACACATAGATAAGTTTAAAAGTAAAATGACAGAAAAGATATACCAAATCCTAATTAAGAAAAACAAAGCAGGGGTGCCTGGGTGGCTCAGTCGGGTAAGCTTTCAACTTCAGTTTAGGTTATGATCTCATGGTTCCTGAGTTTGAACCCTGCTTTGGGTGAGCACAAGCCCTGCTTAAGGTGAGCTCGAACCCCGCTTTGGGCTCCACACTCTCTCCCTCTCTCCTTCTCTCTTTTGCTCCTCATGGGATTTTCTCTCTCTCCCTCTCTGCCCCTAGCTCACTCATGCTCTCTCTCTCAGAAGTGAAAGAAAGAAAGAAAGAAAGAAAGAAAGAAAGAAAGAAAGAAAGAAAAAGATAAAAACAAAGCAGAAGTGACCATATACTTGATAGAGTAGATTTTAGAGAGAAGAAAAAGAAAACTACTAAAGACAGAGAAGAACATTATATATTGATAAAAGTACCATTCCATCAGAAGACATACAGTTATAAATGTGTATGCACCAAAAATCAGAGCCTTAAAATGCATGAAACAAAATTTGAGAGAGCTGAAAGGAGAAATAGATGAACTCACAGTTAGAGTTGAGAACTTTAATGCCCCCACTCAGGAACTAATAATAACTGCTTAGAAAGAAAATCAACATGAACACAGAAGCTGATAAGCACAAGAACATAGATCTGACAAGCACAAACAACTAACACATTCTAATTGACATATATAGAACACTGCACATTGTTTATCAAGTGCCCAAGGAACATTTACCAAGATAGTCAATATCCTGGACCATAAAACATGCCTTAACAAATTGAAAAGAAGTGAAATTATACAGTGTGTGTTCTCTGATTGTATTAGAATTAAACCAGAAAGAAATAACAGAAAGAAAATGGGAAAAACTTCTAAATACATGGAAATTAACACATTTTTAGATAATTTAAGGGTTGAGGAGGAGGTCTCACAGGAAACAAAATAATAATATAGAAGTAATGAAAATGAACACACATATAAAAGCATTTGGGATGCAGTGAAAGTGATACCAAAAGGGAAATGTATATCACTAAAAGCTCACATTAGAAATGATAAGTTTTAATTCATTAACCTAAGTTCCACACCACACTCCAGGAAACAGAAAAGTATGAGAAAAGAAACCAAAACAAGCAGAAGAATGGAAATAGTAAATGTAAGAGCAGAAATCAAGAAATTGAAAGTAAAAGGATACAGAAAATCAACAAAACAAAATATGGTTCTTCAAAAACCAAATCAATGTGATTGACAAAAGTCTAGCAGTATAGATAAAAATAAGAGACAAAAAAACCAATCAGCAATAACAAGATTGAAATAAGGGCATTGGTCCTTATCTTACAATTACACACACAAAAAAGGAAATAATATGAACAAGTTGACATTTACAAATTGGACAAGTTGGATGAAGATAATTACAAATTAAAACTACAAACTATCAAAAATCAACTGAGTTGAAATAGATATTATGAATATCCTTATAAAAATTAAATGAATTTAATTCATATTTAATCTCCCCCCAAAGAATTCTCCTTGTCCAGAGATTTCACTGGAGATTTATACCCACCACTTAGAGTGAACAACAATTTTATATAATCTCTTCTAGAAAATAAAAGAGGAGATACACTTCTAAACTCATTTTATGAGACCAGAATTAAGCTGCTACTCAAATCAGACAAATAGGAAGAAAATAATAATAAAATCACAGACCAATCTCTCAGTAATGTATAAAAATAAGTGTACACCCCAAACCAAGTGGAATTTATCAGATATGCAAGAGGTGCTCATCATTTTAAAACCAGTGTGGGGTCCCTGGGTGGCTCAGTCAGTTGAGCATCCAATTTGGTTCAGGTCAGATCTCAGGATTTGTGGGTTTGAGCCCCCTGTCGGGCTTTGTACTGACAGCTCAGAGCCTGGAGCCTGCTTCAAATTCTGTGTCCCCCTCTCTCTCTGCCCCTCCCCTGCTCACACTCAGTCAGTCTCTCAAAAATGAATAAATGTTAAAAAAATTAAAAATAAAAGTCTGATCTACCATTATCAATACTAACAACGACAAGAACAACAACAACAAAAACGAAGATGTGTGGGTTTTTTTTACGTTATAGAAACAGATATTTGACTAAATCCAACATTCATATGTAATAAAAACTCTCAGTGAATTAGGGAGAGAATAGAATCATTTCAACTTGGTAAGAAAAAAACCCTTGATTCACAACTTGATTCACAAAAAACCCTGCTGCTAACATTACATAAAAAGTAAAATACTGAATGTTTCACCCCTAAGACCAAGAACAAGAAAAGGATATTCATTCTCGCCACCGTTGTTGAACATAGTACAGGGAGCTTTAGACAGTGCAGTAAGTGAAGTTAAAGAAATAAAGGCATACAGATCAGAAAGGAAGAAACAAAGCTGTCCCTGTATGTAGACTATATGATGTTGACATAGAAAAATCTCGACGAATTAAAAACAAACAAAAACAAAAACCTATGAACTGGTAAGTCCAGCAAGTTTAAAGATTTGATATGAAAACATGAGAATAATCACATTTTTATCTATTAATAATAAGCATATGTAAACAAACACAATATCATTATATTCACTTCTAATAAAATGAAATATATAACTATACACTTAAAAATGTATGAATCTATATGTTGAAAATTACAAAATGATGATGAAAACAATAAAAGAAAACCTAAGTAAAAGGATAAACTACAATGTTCATGCATTGGAAGATTCAACATAATAAAGATGTCAACTCTCTCTGCATTTATTTATGTGATTACTATACTTTCTATCAATTGCATAGAACTATGCACACACAAAACATTTAAAAATTATTTTTGAATTAGTTTATGATTTTGATGTCTTGAACATGGCAACTTGGTTTCATGTAAGATAGGATACATATTTATATTTTTATTTTTTTAATTTTATTTATTTTTGAGAGAATGAGTGGAAGTCAGCAGAGAGAGAAGGAGACAGAGAATCCCAAGAAGGCTCCATGCTGTCAGTGCAGAGGCTGATGTGGGGCTTGAACCCATGAACCATGAGATCATGACCTGAGCCAAAATCAAGAGTCAGGCATTCAACTGACTGAACCATCCAGGCTCCCCAGGATATATATTTTTAAAAATATAGTTGAATAATATGGCAGATGATACTTGGTAATTGTAATCAACTCTGAATGGAAATAGACTCTTTTATTTTTTTTAATTTTTTTTAACATTTATTTATTTTGAGACAGAGAGAGACAGAGCATGAACGGCGGGGAGGGTCAGAGAGAGAGGGAGACACAGAATCTGAAACAGGCTCCAGGCTCTGAGCTGTCAGCACAGAGCCCAACGTGGGGCTTGAACTCACGGACCGCGAGATCATGATCTGAGCCAAAGTTGGCCGCTTAACCGACTGGGCCACCCAGGTGCCGGGAAATAGCCTCTTTTAAATGCACACACATGCACGTAGAACTAATAAAATCTGAATAAGCTCAGTGGATGGTACCAGTAATAATTTCATGTCTTCAATATGATATTACAGTTATGTAGATTGTTACTATTTTGGTATACTGAGTGGAGAGTAGCATGAGACCAGACAAATTTTTTTTTCTTTTGAATCTTCCTTTGAATCTATAATTATTTCAGAATAAAAAGTCAATAACAACAATGAAATGTTCCAACGATTCTTCCTTTGGCAGTATTATTTGAAGACTCCTAAAGTGATTAGAAACTTCAAATTGTAGGAGAATCAAGAAAATGATCCTTAATAAATAACTCAAGAATAGTATATTGCCATTCAACTAAAACATTCTGAATGTGGCATCTATTTATTAAAATTTATGTGTAGAGCTTTATTGGTTTTTCTGATCAATTTTCCTATATGATTTCCTGCAACAAAGATTTCTTTATGTTTAGGCAATTCTCCATTTATCAGTATTTATTTTGTCTAATTCTTTTTCTGACATATCTACCAAAAACAAAATCAACCTCTCAGGAGAACAGACCACTGAAATACCTAATAAACTACACCTGGAAATTGTTAAATTGACCATTTATTATAAGACAGTTTAAACTACACATTTTAACAAGTGTTCTGCCAAAGACACTGTCACATACATCTAATAATCTATATTTTCTTGTGTTTAAATTTGATTTTGTGTATGTCAAAATACTTAAAAGCTATTTTTGAATCATTTTTTGTGATCTCTTGAACATGACAACTTGGTTATATATAGAAGAGTAGGATATTTTTAAAAACCATATTGTATGATGTGAAGATGGTTAGGTAATTATAATTGTCTCTGAGTTGGAGATTGGCATTCTTAAAGGCAAAAAAACAAAAAAAAAACAACAAAAACCCCCCAAATAGTCATTATCTTTACATCTAAATCTACTATATTCAAAATTTTCTAACAGGAGAAACTAAGAATCAAAATATTTTTAAATGTATGTTTCAGTCACTCAGTCTTCAATTGATATTTGGAATCCTATAGACCAGTTTAAGAATTAGCCAATTCCATGTGAAAATAAAAGATATCATCTCTATTCAAGGAAAACCACATAGAATTTCATGATTATGAAAAAAAGGACAGATTATTTTTATTGCTTTTTTTTAAAAATAAGAATTGTATGTCTTTTTTTCTGGCATTGCTTGTGTGTGTGTGTGTGTGTGTGTGTGTGTGTGTGTGTGTGTATCTTGGTAAACAGAGTGGTCAAATGTAATGATGAAGATTCTTTTATCAGCCAGGACTTATTTTGTTTTGTTTAAAATGAGATTAAGAAAAAGAAATTTGCACACAAAGAGTCTTGACATTTTCTTCTCTGTATTTTTCAAGATGTTTACAGCAAATGAGATGTAATCTTCTGTGATTATAGACAAATATAAAATCTATTCCTGTGTCTTCCATATGTGTCCTGTTGTTTTAAAATCAATATTAGTAATGTTAACAACATAGTTGAGACCCCCTTTACAAATATAAATCACAACCCCTTATTGAAATCACACTATCACTAGTAGTATGAATCAAATTAGCATTTTAACTGCTTAATTATTTCCTTCATCCTGGGAAAAATAAGACAGTCACTATTCCATATTATTTACAATAAAGTGAATATAATTATCTTTTAAATTCAGAGTAACTTCCAGATAGGCTGTTGGTTTATAGGCTGTTGGTTCATCTACACTCATACATAGTGTGAGCATAGTATCAATGAACTCTGAGTACACATAGTATAATGCCCATAAGAAATTGTATTTGTATGAATGGGAAACAAAGAATTTGAATATGGAAGTGACATACAGCGCCGTTTAAATAGGTTTTGGATTCTGACTATCTGTGAATATGCAATGGTTCCTGAATATATTATTCAACTTTTTAAAAAACAAATATCTTAAGAAACAGTCTATATTTAACATATATTGTGCTATTTGCCCTCTTCAGTTTTCCATTTAATTGCCAGATATGGTAGCCAGCTTCCAAGATGGTCCCCGATAGTTACCACCTCTTGGTATTCATGCCCTTGTGTACTACTCTCCTACATTATATATAGGGTTTGGTTTTTGTGACCAATGGAACTAGCAGATGTGATGGTAAATGATTTCTGAGGCTAGGTCATTAAATTCATTATGTCTTATATGTTGCTCCTTCCTCTTAGAACCTAGCTTTGTAGAGAGGCACTTGTTATAATGTGAAGACACGCCAGCAACCCTTATAAAGAGATCCACATGGTAAAGGAATGGAGGAGGTCTTCTGCCAACATTCAAGTTGGAATTGGATCCTCCAGTTTCTGTGAAGCCTTCAGATGACTATAGCCTTAACTGACCATTTAATTGGAATCTTTAGAAGACTCTGAGCTGTAATTACTCAGCTAAGCTCAGCTAAAATGTCCCCAGATTCCTGAAATATGGAAACTGTGAGATAATAAATATTAATGTTATTTTAAGGCACTAGGTTTTAGGCTAATGTATTAGTAGCAGTAGATAACTAAGATCGATTTAGGTACCAGAAGTGTTACCTTAGAGAGAGGGAAATTGTATTTATATGAATGGGAATTTGAGTGTCCGTGGAACTAGATACTGGGAATAATCTGGAAGAACTTTGAGGAAAGTGTTATTAAGAGCTTAAAGGTTGTTCAAATAAATATTTGTAAAGGCATGATGATGGCTTTTGAAGAGGCTACGAGTGAGGGCTTAAAGAGAAGTGAGAAAAACCTTCCGGAAACTGGAAGGAAGGATATGTTATGTCTGTCGTGGCCCAGAGTGTAGCAACTCTGCTGCCTGTGGTAATATAGGCAGTAGGAAAGTTTTTCATGAACTTCGTGATATAGCTAAGGAGATTTCCTTTCAAGAAGGAAATCCTTTCCTTTCCTTTCCTTTCCTTTCCTTTCCTTTCCTTTCCTTTCCTTTCCTTTCCTTTCCTTTCTTTCCTTTCACTTTCAAGAAGAAGGTGTCGCCTGTCTTGATATTTGCATGAAGATTCCAGAAGGGAAGGGTGAGGCAATAAAAAGATTATTAACAAAACATGAGCCTAAACTTATGATTTTGAAAATCTTAGCCTCTTCAGATAGCAACTAATGCTAAAATTAGAGTAGATCCTGAGTGTTCTTACAACATACAGACATACAAACAGTAGCGATGTGAAGTGATGAATATTTTAATTAACCTGACTGTGGTAATCATTTCACAATATATACAAATATCAAATCACATTATTCAATTATACCTCAAAAAAACTGGAGGGAAAAGAAAGAAATTACTTTCAAGGAATGATCAAATCCAGGACACTTTTAGAAAACTTGCTCTGTATATGAAACTGCGGTTGTTACTATAAAATCATTTGGTAAGACGACCCCAGAAAGATCAATCGTGGTGCCTCAGAGGGCATGCAGTCAGACAAAAGACACTCTAGATTTCAAGGATGCTCCTCAGTCATTTTGTTAACCAAATAATAGAGATTCTAATAAGCTTATGTGCACTTTCCTTCAGTAGAAGCTGAAGGTAAGTACTGTCTGAAAGTTATTTATGGGAAGCTTTTATCTACTGGAATGAATTTCAGTAAAATTTACTGAAAGACCACACAGTCTTATTAATTAATTAGTTAATTAATAAGGATATTATATTTATAGAAACACCACCAGAGTAGATCATAAAAGAGAGAAAATACAAAATGGATTGAGAACTTTGGAACACCAAATTTCGATAAGCATAGAACAGGTTGAGAGATCTACTTACCTGCAAACACATGCTACCTTTCATTAAAAAAGAATGGTGATGGAGAGGTCAGAGCAATGAGCCATGAAAAATTATTCCAGTCCCCAAGTTCTAACCAACAAACTTTTAATGTGTACTAGGCCGAATTTCAAAATTGCTGTGAAGTCCTTTGCTCTTCCAAATATTCTTTTTGAATAGAAATGTCTATTGCAGTTGTCCTAAGTGTATCTTGTTGTTATATGCTGCATGTAGGTGGAGAAGATCACTTATGTCTTTAGTTTCATAGTTTAAGAAAACTATAATCAAGAAGCTATACTCAAGGAATTATAGCTGAAGAACTTCTTCCGTGCATATATATGACTTACATGACAAGATTCTGACTTAGAGCAGATGCTGTAATGGGAATGAGGTATAGCTAGGAAGGGGATAAATGTACCTGTATTTTGTATGTGGGCGGATGTAAATAATTTATGACCAGAGAGTTGATTGATTGTGGTTTTAAAACATGTCCACACATTTTTTGATACTTCTCTCTTTCAAAAGGTGACTTGTGGGTGGGCTGTACTTTGTGACTTATTTCCAATAAATAGAATGTGGTAGAAACAATGGTGTCACTTCTAAAATAAGGATATAAAAGGCATATAGCTTTCTCCTTACCTTAGCTCTTGGATCATTCACCTGGGAGAAAACTTTACTGTATAAATGTTCCTATTTATGTTATGATTTCACCTTTATGAAAAGTAATTGAAACCCTGGTTAAAAAAATGCTGAACTTATTTAGATTATAAAAATAATGAGAATATAATGTATATCCACAAGTGATGGTATTTTTAATTGTTATTTATTTTGAGAATTTTATAAAATATCATAAATTATTTATTTTAATGGATTAAAAATTAATGATAGAAATGTCAAGCATCCTTGTTTAAAAATAATAAAAATAATAACTTTTGTTCTTGTAAATGGAGGTCTATTGCCTAATGAATAATCAATTTATTTTCCACAAAGTTACATACCAAGTATTTTTGACAATTCTTCATCTTCATGTTCTTGATTTTAGAGAAAAACTATTTACTTCTTAATCAGGACTTTTTATCCTAAAATATTTCAGAATAACAGAGAAAAATATTTTGTAATATGTTGAGAATGTATAAGCTGTGATGAATTAGTCTATTTGGATATAATTTGGTGCATAGTCATTTTGAATGTTTTAAAATGTCTCATTTTAATTATTTGAAATATTTTTATATCAGGAATTCTACTTTGAATCTTATTTGAAAATCTTGAGACAAATTTAAATAGAAAATATTATTGTTTGTATTAACATTACAATTCCATTTTTAATAATAATAAAGTAATACTATATAATTGTGGGTTTTTTTGCAAAATAATTCATTTCTATAAGATTACAATAAATATTTTTGAAGATATCTAGCTAGTAAATACAATGCTTTATAAGACAAATTACTCAAAATAATAAAATACTCATTCCTCAATGAATATTTCATTCCAAGTTTTTAATCTCAAAATTTAACCTTTACCCTTAAAACATTAAAACTGTGTTTTAAGATACATCACTAAAACATGATTCGTTTTATCTAAATGATTATTCATTTAGATTTATCATATAGTACCATACTGTTTTGGTTATTTTATGTCTTTTCATACAAAATAAGTTATTGAAACCAGACACCCTATTTAAGATATGTTGCGTTTCTTATAGTTTTCAATACTCTTAGGTCTCAATTATAAATTTTTTTTCAAGTTAGAAAAGGATGTAAATAGATGATATTTCAGTTTCAAAGTAAAATTCCCCTTTTGAGTTTTTGAAAATTGACATAATTACCTGTTAAGTCATGAAATTGGCTCGTATTATATCTACAAATAGGTATACAATATCACACAACAACGGCTTTAAGACGATAAAACTTGACTAATACTTTATTGAATACGTTAACAAATATAAAGACATAATCAACCAAAAGAAGGATCAGTCAGCATAGAGGTACAGAAGAAAAAAGTAATACAGAAGAGGTGAATTGGTGCCCATCTAAGCACGATTCAGATGAAAATGCTGCATTCAGGCCTGCACCTAAACCTGTGTGGTTTCAGTAATAGGACTTTTCCATAGGTAATAACATATTGCCACCTGCTCGACTAGTGTTTCCTGATTTACTTTTGTAGACTTAACTATAATGTACTCCCACACAGTGCTGTACATTTTTCTTCCCTTGGTAACAGGTTAGAATTAATACAGATTTCCATAATTTTGACACATTACTAGAGTATAAGACTGGAGTTTGTTGCAGTAACTTAGTGAATTTCTGTACCTTACCCAGTGACTCACACATTTAAGGCCTTTAATTCCATTAAATGAAAGGATAAATAAACACTTCAAAGTAAACAGTGCATTGCAATTTAAACTTCCAACTGTTGTCAATTTTCTTGTTTCTGATGCCATCCATGCCAAGCTATATTCTAAGCATAATTTTATATCTATGTATCTTTCATTTTGGCAGAATGTATTAACCAGAAGATGTGTGTATGCATTCCTGTAAACCTTTATATTCTCATTAGACATTGATAAATTGTCTTCTGTTTTAAACAGTAGTCCCACATGAAGATTTTTTAGAATGAGTTAGCATTTCATAATTTGTTAATCTGTGACACTGACCAAATCAAATTTTTAAGCAAGTAAATTTTGAACTTGAGCCAGACTCTGAAATACATTTACAGGAATGTAAAAGTTACTATACGAATACTCTCAACAGATAATTAGAATACTTTAAGCTCTTATTAACATCCTCATCTAGATTTCATTTTAAACTCATTTAATATGTTTTGAAATTATTTAAATTTTATTTTATGGTTGAAAATCTCAAACATTAATTTCAATATTTAAATATATTCATAGTACTTATACAATATTGCACTTATATACTGCACTTTGACTATGAATGAATAAAACATGCTACTATGGTATAGGTACAATATGGAAGGTAACATTATTTGCAAGATATGTGGTAACACAATCAACAAAGTGTAATTAAATGCAAGTTTTTCCTGACTTAGTAAATAAGAAAGAATAGCAACAGACTTTACATATTTTGAAAAGCTTTTAAGCATTATCCTATTGTGTAAATAAAAATGCTCTTAGATGAAGGAAACACAGGTTCTAAAGCTAATTTTACCCCCAGTGATTAAAGGTTGCATTATCATTCAACTTAATATGTTCATGTTTTTATTCTGTTTGGAGAAAGTAAGTTTACTATTTTATATTTCTCCAGTGTCCACATTAATGTTTCTCAGATTGTGGTATGTATTTTCTTAGAGTTAGTGATAGTCCAAGGGGTATGGAAAACTACATGTGTGGCAAATGCTCTTGGGGAGTTATTTTTCTGAATGAGTTTTTTAGAAATAATGCTTTTATACTAAAAGCAATAGCATGGATTAAAAAGAAACATTTCTTAGGGTATGTCAGCAATTGGCATAAATAAAAGGATCACTTCAGTTTATTCCATCAGACCTCCAGGGTTATAGATCATTCTCCTTAGTCAGAAGTTACTTGGTGGGAACTTTGGAGAAATACCATTCTGCACACTGCCTAAAGAAATTCATAAGAAGTGAAATTAATTCAATCAAACATTATTTGACCAATGAATAGAAAGCCTTGGTTGTTCTATGAAGTTTGAGGTCAAGTTTACTGTATTGCTAGTACCATTCAGCTAACATTCAGATTCTGGTGAAACCTTTTAATATCTGTCGTTCAAATTGTCACAGTTCTTATTAAGGATGCACAAAGTACAAAATGTATATGTCTTTCAACTTTCAACATCGTATATATCAGTTTATAAATAGATTTCTGATATTTTAAAAAGAGGGTAATTATGTCTTTAGGCTATTTGTGTTAAATATGTATAAATTCAGGTGTAATGTGTGGTGAAAAATTCTGAGGATGTGCTGTAGGACAGCTCTGACAAATAGAATTTTCTGCCATGATTGAATGTTCCATGTTTAATCTGTCTAAAGTGGCAGCCATTAATCAGATGTGCATATTGAGTACTTAAAATATTTCCACTGTGGCTGAGTTGTATATATAATTGGGAAAAAAGACCTTTCAAAACTAAGAGATGAGCAGAACTTAGGACATTTTGTAATAAACTGTTACATTTTTTCTATTTTTATTGAAGTATAATTAACTCACAATGTTACATTAGTTTCAAGTGTAGAATATAATGATTTAACAATTCTGTATTCAGTGCTTGTCTTGATAAGTGTACAAAATTGCAACCTCTAAGATACCCCCCAAAATGCTTTGTTTTACAGCCTCTTCTTATAGACGTTACTTGGCACAGTCAGCAGGATCCAAAGTGTCATACCTCCATCTCTGGCGTTGCCTCAGAATCAAGTGAGATACCTACAAGAATTCATTGGACTCTGTCGTCTCCTTGGTGGCTTCAGATCATGGTGGTAAGTCCTCTTGGTTCCGAACCTCCCACCATGGTTGAGGTTCAGGCCTTTATTTGGATGTCTTCTGTTGCTGGCTTTGGTCCTCATTCATTTCTGTGGGTAAGATTCCATCTTCACTCTTTTTTTTTTGTATTTGTTTATTAAACTATATTTTATTGAATTGAGAAAATATGTTAGAAAAATTAAATGTCACTATTTTTCTTTTCATATTTGCATACTTAGGCAAAGAAAGAGGGATTGGGAAATAATTTAATCTGTCTTTACAATGCTACCTGGACTTTTCCTTTCCTTTTTTTTTTATTATTTGTATTAATTGAAGTATAATTAATATGGAAACAAAAACAGACTCTTAAATACAGAGAGCAAACTGGTGGTTGCCAGAGGGGAGGTGGGTGGGGGTGGGTGTGAGTGAAATAGGTGAAGGCGATCAAGAGTATATTTATCATGATGAGCACTAGGTAATGTATAGAATTGTTGAATTATAACATTGAACAGCTGAAACTAGAAATAACGCTGTGTTAATTATACTTCAATAAAAATGTAATAAACGGTGTTAAAAATAACTCTTGTCATAATCTTTACAGTAAACAAGTACAGCAATTTGTAAGCATTAAATACATTGCCTGCAATTTAGAATGGGAGAGAAAGAAGGACTGAATGTCTTAAATCGTTCATTTATGTTCTCTTATATGGCATGCACTGTGTTCGATGATGAACATTAAAAATCAGATAGGATTTCTGCCTTCAAATCTCTTATATTTTAATGAGAAAGATTCATCACCAAACCTGTTTGGCGAATTTTGGTGTATGTTAAAAGAATGATATATAAGATTATAGCTTTGGTAAGAAGAAACATTCCATAGGATGGATTGTGCATTGAGCAAGGAAAGAAAGGATTGTTTTGGAGTTGGAGTGATTCTCCATCTGAATCGTGAACAAAATTTGTCAGTGTAAGGCATTCCAGGTGGGGGTATAGCTGTGCAAAATCATCAATTTATGAGAGAATTTAGAATATTCAAGGAGTTTCAAGATGTCAGAACAGTTATAGAATATGGTGCTGGTTGCGAGCAATGGCTTATCAATCAATCTGAATTAATAATACAGAAATTCCCATAGAGCTTTCAACAGCGGGGATGTAATATAGGGAATTAGATACAGGTGTTAGAGGGCTAGAAAAACAAATTCAAGATAAAATGAGATAATGACATTAAAAACAGGTACTAACTGTTGGACTAAAGCAACAAATGGAATCAATGTTATAAGGATAGAGAAACTTAGAAGAGGGTACCTGTGAAGTCGGGGCTCTGATCTCTGAGGGGAAATTGCTGCTCAGCTGGTGCTGATACCTTTGAGAGTGCATGGTAAGTTAGTTTTGGTGAACTAAAGAAGCTGGAAGGAGAAAAGCAGGACATTGGTTCTCCCTGTTTTCTGTTTTAAATTCTTAGTGCCTTTTTATAGAGACTGACAAGAAGTCAGTGAGAAAGCTAAAAGGATATTTTTATGTCTCCAGTTTTAGCATCCCAACTAGGGAGGCACAATTTGGAATGGACTAAAATAATTACCATTCTGGTCGACTTCCTTGGTCAGTCAGTATTCAGACTTTCATGCCATACCAATATATTTATGTTTCCATGCAACAACATGTAATAATCTTTTGTACCAAGGAAGACACTTTACTGTTTCTACAAAAGTGTGAGAAACAAAATCCCAGCAGACACAGTGTGATCTTTGGGCACCAGTCCCAGTATCCATCTGTGAGCAATGCAAATTACTCCTCTCATTCAGTCATAATGACTACAGAATATTCTATAATTTAGGAGATTAAGTTAAAAAGCCAACTACCCACCAGGAATTCTTACATAAAATGATAAGAGTAAAGGACAGGAGAATAGTTAATATAAATAAGAATAGTTAATATAAACTAAACTGTGTGTGATAATATATGTATTTTTATGTGTATACACAAAATACAAAAGGAAGAAAATGTACAAAACTGAATTAGCCCCTGTTTGTATAACAGGTTAAGAGGCTGTGATTAATTGAGGTAGCTTCCTTCTTCAGCCACCAATCTCTTGGTTAAGTGTCACCTAACTAGCACTTTAATTGGTCTAGTTTCCTTATCTGGTCAGGTTACACAGCCATTGTCACCTGCCATGGAGACAAAGACCTTCAAATTAGTAGTCGCCAAAATTGTGAGGAAAGAAAGCCAAACCTGTATGAGTAGATTATTATGTGTAATAGTGACAGGAACAAATTCTGCTACTAGCCTTTGATTCTTGGACTCATTTATTTGAGCTTGGGCTAAACTGCAGCATATAACATGATTATTCAGAGTATAGACTTCATCCTGAAAGACAGAAACACATACTTTTCAGCTTCTTCTCTCTCAACTGGTGCTGTAATTGACTCTTCAGCAGCCTATTACGCTATTCTGCCATTCTCTCATGCCAGCACCTTCTAAGTGATATAGTAAGACTAGTGAATTCCATAGTCAGAAGCCAATTCTAACACTTCTTTTGATATGAAATGAATTTCTTGGCAAAAGAAACTTTGGGTAGAATAATAAAACATAAGTAAGTCATTCCCTAATTTCATGGATTTTGATACTGAGGGAAGAGTTGTGGACATGAAAGGCATGTTCATGGAAAGTACTACATGTTTATTTTAGTGATGCAAATTAGTTGATATCTCCATATTGAAAGGGATTCAGTATAATAGATCTGCCACCAGGAACTGGCTGGTCCCTCTAGAGATTTGTATGTCAGGACAGCATTTGTCTTTGCTGTTGGCAGATAAGTTGCTCAGCAGTGATGGCAGCCAGTTCAGACTTGGTGAGGAAAGTTGACTTTTGTTGAGCCCATATATAGACTCAATCTCTGTTACCATGACCATAGCATATTTGTGTTCATTAAAGAGGCACCAGAATGACTGGGAAAGAGGCTTACTGATGTCTGCAGAATATATATTTTATCCACCTGCTTACACATGGATAAGATTTCAGATGAAAGCAAACACTGTAACATCCTTTGTCCTTTTCTAAAAATTTATACTTACTTGTCTTCTAATCTTTAGGTCTTCCATCTAATTCTTTCCATTTCCTGATAATAAGGCCAAACTATTAGCAAGCACCAATTAATTTGTGAAGATCCATATTTCTAGGCACTTCTTATTATAAAGTAGATAACTTAAAGTATACTTTTCCAGGTTCTGCCTATTAGTAATATTTCCCTTCACTCTTGTGTTTTAGGGAAGTTCTTGATTGAGATTGTGGTGTTGCAGGTATCTAGTTCTGGTTGGTACTAGTATAGGATGAAAACAAATGTTAAACAAGAAAAATTTTTTATTTTTAATCAGCCAGTGGTGATTGTATACTTTCAGGTTGTAGGTGTGGATTAAGGGAGAGGAGAGGATATAACTCTAGGAGTAAATATGGCAGGAGTCTCAGTACCCTGTTGGTGTAACTTTCTTGTGCTTCCGGATCTGTTGAAGCCCAGTTTCTGGAATCTTATTTGTACTTGATAGACTGTTGTCATTAATGCCCAACTTTTTGGCTTACTGAGTCAGATAAGACACACTTCATGGGGCACCTGGGTGGCTCAGTCGGTTGAGCGTCTGACTTCGGCTCAGGTCATGATCTCACAGTTTGTGGGTTCAAGCCCCGCATCAGGCTCTGTGCTGACCGCTTGCTCAGAGCCTGGAGCCTGCTTCAGATTCTGTGTCTCCTTCCCTCTCTGCCCCTCCCCCGCTCATGCTTTGTCTCACTCTGTTTCTCAAAAATAAATAAATGTAAAAAAAATAAAAAAAAACACACACTTCATGATAGGCTACTGATATCCCTTTGTCACTTGGTGTTATGTGTCAGGTATTCAGTCCCTGTCAGGGCTTAAAAACAAGACAGGGTAGTGTTTCACAAAAAGAATAGTTATCTTCAGTAGATTTCATGGTGTTGCAAGATCTTAGTCCTAGAATCAAATGTGTAGTGTAGAAAGGGAGACTTGGAGCTAAGAGATAACAATTTAAACAGATTGTCTGCGAGAATGAAAGGTAGCTTGAATCAGCAGCTTAGAGATCCATGTAACCCTTGAAAAATACTTTATTTTCTAGTAAACAATTAATCATTGAACTAGGTTGAGTTAGAGAGTAACACAAAGTGTTTGTTTTTTAAAAAAAAATAGAGACTATCATGAAGTATTTGCAATATAATAAATAATAGATTTGAGAGTGAGGAGGACAATACTAGAGACAGGAAATCTAGTTAAGATATTTTTGCATTAGGTCAAGCCAGAGATGGCAAAGAAATGAATATGTCAATTGGCAAAAGAACTTTACACATGTTAAGGATCTTGAGATGGGAAGATTATTCTGAGTCATGCAAGTGGGCCTAGTGAAGTCAGAAGGGTTCTTTTAAGAAGAAGCTAGGAGTGTCAGAGTTAGAGTAAGATGTGAAAATGCACTGTTGCCTTGAGGATGAAGGAAGTGGCCATGAGCCAAGGAATGCAGGCTGCCTGAGAAGATGGAAAAGGTAAGGAAACAGATTTTCTACTACAACCTTTAGATGGAATACTATCTTGCTGACACCTTGATTCTACCTCAGTGAAACTGCTGACCTCTCGAATTAAATGATGATAAATGTATGTTGTTCTAAGCTAAAAAAAATATTATAAGTTAGTACATCAGCAATGGAAAACTACTATATTCTGGAAGGACCAATAGGGACTAGAATAGCAATTCTTCCAGTCACCAAAATGAATTTTAGGAAAAGTTACAAGGCAAGCAGGTGTTTATTATGTTTCAGTGAATGTAAAAGTGTGAGGCGTTTACTGAAGAATTTAAGTATCTGGGAAGTTTGAAATGAATTTGAAGGGAATTTCATGATGGTGAGGGTGAGCAGAAAGGAGAACATTCATGTTGACGTAAGAAAAGATAGTTCAATGGTTTCACTTATGAAATGAGCAAAGATAACAATAAAATGTATAGCATTGTATTACATATTCAATCATGTCTTTAATTTTAGGATTTTATTTTTTTAACTTTTGCAATGTCCTTGCACAAAGTAATATCCGAAGCATAGTTAGAGTTATTGTATCTTCGTCTAACCCTCATTGTGTTTTCTTATTTTTCTTTTTTTGGAAGAAATTTTTTAAAAATTAAATGCCAGCACAGGATAAAAACTGGCCATATATAAAAACTGGCCAAAGTACACAAGGACAACTGTTTAAATACACACACAGACACACACACACACACACACACACACACACACACACACGCACGTACCATCCATACCAAAGAACAGACCATCATGAGTGATCCAGAAGACTTTGTCTTAGCATATTTACCATTTCTCTAAAAGATAACCAGATTAATGATTTCCATTACTGATTTTGTTTTTGGTTGTTTTTGAAATTTATATGAATGAAATTGTCAGGTACTGTCTTGTAATTGGCTTCTTTTGCTCAATAGCTTATTTTTGAGTTTTCTTTCAGTTATTGAATGTAGTAGTAGTAATTTTTTTGTTCTTTGTTTTGCTTAGTTTAGTTTTCCCCCCAAGTTTGGGACTATTATGAATAATCCAGTTGTAAATATGTTTTGTGCATATCTTTTGTGCACAAAAATAGATATGTGTTTCTCTTGATATATGTACCTAGGAATAGACCTGTTGTGTAATAGGATATTGAAGTTGTCAGATATAGTAGATATTTCCAAATAGTTTTCCATAGTTTTATCAATTGACACACCCATTAGCAGAGTATGAGTGTTAGTTTCTCTGCATCCCCATTAGAAATAGTTAGTTTTGTGGTTGTTCGTAGCATTTTTGTTGGATTTGTAGTGGTATTGCTTCAAGGCTTTACTTTCCCTAATGAGTTAATTTCTCATATATTTATTGGCTTTTGGATACTATCTTCTATGAAATACTTTTTCAGGACTTTTGCCTACTCTTAAAAATGTGGTTGTCTTAACTTTTGAAAATTTACTTTTAGGACTTTGTGTTTAAATGTGTATTTATTTATTTTGATAGAGAGAGAGTGACAGTGGGAGAGGGGCAGAGAGAGGTAGAGGGAGAGAGAATCCTAAGCAGGCCTCATGCTCAGTGCAGAGCTCATACAGGGCTTGATCCCATGAAATGTGAGATCATGACTTGAGCCAAAATCAAGAGTCTGACACTTAACCAACTGAACTGCCCAGGTGCCACTAGGACCTTTTTAACTGGTTGAAAAATTCACCTGAAATTTATTTTGTTTATATTGTAAAGAGCAAGATTTATTTTATTTCCTATGTGAATATTCAATTGACTCAACATAATTTATTGAAAATACCACTACTTGGGTCATACATTAAATTTTGCCATAAATTAAATTTTCATATGTGTGGGTTTATATCTGGACACTTATCTGTTCCATTTGTGTATTTGCCTATCTTCTTGCTCACATTACCCTGTCTGCATTATTTTAGCCTTATAGGAACTCCTAGGGGGCACCTGGGTGGCTCATTCGTTTGAGCATCCCACTTTGGCTCAGGTTAGGATCCCACAGTTCTGGAGTTAGAGCCCTGCATTGGACTGGCTCCCTGCAGTTAACACAGAGCCTGCTTGGATCCTCTGTCCTCTTCTCTTTGCCCCTCCCCAGCTTGTGCTCTCGGTCTCTGTTTCTCTCTCTCTCTCTCTCTCTCTCTCTCTCTCTCTCTCTCTCAAAAAAAAAAAAAAAAGCTAATTGCTGGATAGTTTACATCAACTAAATTTGTACATCTTTATTAACACAGTCTTGGATCATGTTGGCTCTTCTTGGTCCACTGCAGTGCCATATACATTTTAGTATCAGCTTGTCAACGTCACACACACATGTGTAACTCCTATGGTTTTGGTTGTGATTGACATTAATATACAGATAAATTTGGATAGATTTGCTATATTTACAACTGAAATTTTTTCAGTATAATTTCCAATCATTCCTCTATGTTTTTTAAATGAACTATATCCACAGTACCACATAGAGAAGGAGTGAAAATGTAGCATCAAAGCATTTCTACTTATGAAATTGTTTAGAATTTAAAATTGAGGGCGTGCTTGGGTGGCTCAGTCGGTTAAGCTTCTGGCTTTGGCTCAGGTCATGATCTCATGATTCTTGAATGTGAGCCCTGCATCCATCGGGCTTGCTGACAGCTCAGAGCCTGGAGCCTGCTTCAGATTCTGTGTCTCCCTCTCTCTCTGCCCCTCCCCCACTCAAACTCTCTCAAAAATAAACGTAAATAAAATAAAATAAAATAAAATAAAATAAAATGGAACCTAATAATCTGTTAGTAGGTTGTAGGAACTTGATTCATATTTTAATTAGTAGGTTAAAAAACAAGTGCAGTCCTGATGCTAAAACTTTAAAAATGTAAACATTTGCATACTAATGATATTACACTATTTAAGTTGTTTATGATTTTGCCTTTTCTGTTCCTTCCTTCCCTTCTGTATGTTTTCCTCTTACAGTTTCGTCACTATAGATGACCATGTAATGAAAAGAATAATTCACTTTAAATCTGATAATCTGTGTTGTGGTCCTGGCTATACCTATAGATGACATACTTGGAACAATACTCTTATTATTCTCTATAAAATGTGTTGTTAGGAGCATAGACTATGGAATTAAATTGCCTGGGTCAAATCCAGTTCTACCAGTTCTAGCCAGGGAAATGTTAACAAGATATTTAGCTTTTCTGTTCCTTGGTTCTTTCATCTGTAAAATAGAGATGATTATGTGTGGGGATTAAATGAGTTAATACATATAAACTTGTTTGAAGAATACCAGTCATGTAGTAAGCATAAATAAGTGTTTTTAATTATTATACCTATCTCTTTTTGTAGTGTTGTTTTTAAAGTGGGTTATTTTGTAAAAATATGTGAAAGTAATTTGAAAAAGCAAAAAGTGTCATACAAAAGTAAAACAGCAATCATTTTGTTTTATAGAAGCTAGTCTTATCAGTAGCCCAGATTATCTATCTATATATTCATCTCTATCCACTGTTAGAATAATTTTGAAAACTATCAGTATTTTTACTACATACACATACACATGTAGTATGTATTATGCATGTGATATTATCAAAGATTTGGAAATGTCTTCATAGACTTCATAGCTTGTTATCAGATAACAGATATTTTTTTTTCATTGTTACTAAGACTATACTCTTAGCAAACTTCAAGCTTGAAGAGCTTTGGCACTTGGGTTATAGGCCAATGTGCTTGAGAAAGAGGAGAAATTGGATCAATTACTTATATCACTAACTTTGTCGCATAGACTTATAATAAGTTCAGTGGAGGATAAGAAACAATTTCAGCCATCTGATCAAATTTGAAAGTCATAAATTTTAAGTCAAATTGAAAGATATATTTGAGTGACAAGGAATGAAATTTACATCTTAAAAGCCCAGTATTGAAACTCTAGATATAAAATCCAACCTTGGGTATCTTTAACCCCATTTTTAATAAAACCTTGAAGGATAGCAATTTCTAGGATGTCTAATATAAAATGTGAAACATTATCTACATTAACAAATGCTCTATACACAAAACTCAGATACATACACACACACACAAGAGATTGTTCAGTGTTAAATCAAATAAGCAAAAAAAAAAAAAACAAAACCGTATACTCACAGAATTTGTGAAAATATATTAATTTATACTCATTAGTAAGTAAATCTCTTAAAGAAATTTTCTTTAAGAATGAGTACTAAAAACTGTTAGAATTTTGGTACAGTGATTACTTAATGAAAAATTCATAAGAAATTATTCTATATATAATAGAAATATTTCACCTTTAAAGTCTGGACTAATACTATTTTAACAGAAATATAATGAAAGGCAAATACAAAATTTAGAACCCCTTAACACTGAAATAGAAACATATTCAATTAATATTCATTTAATGCTTTATTTAAGCAACTGTATTTAAGCTATTATTTCAACTAGTAACAGTGTAAAAATATTGATGAACAGATATTTCACATTCTTTTTTTTTTTGTCCAGTTTTTGAAATCCAATGTGTATTTTATATTTAAAACACAGCTGAATTTGGACTGGCCACATTTCACATGCTCAGTAGCTACATGTGACTAGTGATTACTGTGTTGGAAAGAATAGATCTATATGTTATGAGAAAAATATAGGTGAGGACTATACAAAATGGTGCATATAGTGTACAGATATAGTCATCTGATTATTGACTGAGGCAAGTTTTAGCCTTTAAACATCCCTGACAGGGAGAAAAAAAGTTTTCAAGATCTTTATTATCTTAGTTTTTGTGAAACATCTATGTGCTAGATTTTATGTTCATTACTCTTTAAATTTCCAACATATTTTATAAATTGCCAATTTATCGGCCAATCTTTAAGAAAGCCTAAGTGAAAGTAGAGGGACCATTTAATAGTAAGAATTGAGGGCTTATCTTACCATTAGAAATGCAGGATATGGAAGTCAAAACACTACCTTTAGGAAGTTTGATGTATAGGTCACTTGTGAAGGTCATCACCAATGACCCCAGTTACTCACATAAACTAATGAAACTTCTAACAACTGGGGCAATGCCACTTTTCATGACACAGGGGAAAGGGCCATAGCAAATTAAGCCCTTTACCTTAAAGACTGACCTAGAAGGTGATACGTGCCACTTTTTGCAGAGGACTTTGACCAATCCTAACTTGGCAGGAATGTGACATGCAATTCTAACAGGTACAGAAAGGAAGAGAAGAATATTTGTGAAAAGCTCTCAGAATTACCATAAGACATGATAGAAGCCATGTTAAATAAGATAATGACAGCTAATCTTAATGATTTGATGAAAGTTACATATCTCCAGATTGAAAAGATATACTTAAATCCTAAAGGATTAATAAGTATTAATCCCATAGCTAAATACACAGTGGTAAAATATATCAATGAGAAATATTAAAAGAAACTCTCGACAAAAGAGATATTATCTACAAATTGATACAATTTTTGATACAATACTGGAAGAAAATTTCTATAAAAACAATACCAGCAAATGCTAGTATATTTTAATTGTAAGTTTGGTTAATTGGCTAGTGATTAGACATGATTACTTGGGTGTGACTAAACTGGCTTCTCTACAGTGCTCTTTTTGCCTTGTGTCAGTTTGGCTAGACAGAACTATATTCCCCTGTGTATATTAGCTTCCATGTGTGTTTCTAGTTCATCTGAGTGAGAAGAGACATTTTTTTCATGAGATTTGACAATCACTAGTGAAGTAAAAGACATTTAGTTTTTATGCTTGGAAGGTCAAGCAAGGTGTTTGTCATCTTTCCTTATGTGCTAGGTTACCTTACTGAGGTGAGGGAGCTTTGGGTCAGCAACTGATATACCTTTTTTAGCTTCTCTGCTTCCTGGATCAGGTGTGTATTTACCACTGTAAAACAGGTTCCAACTTCTTCAGGACACCCAGGTTCCAACTCCTCCTTTAGAACACTCAGTTAACAAAGTTAGAGTTGGTAAGAAGAACATGAATTTCCAGTGTTTCCTTATGGATTCCAGACTGCTTGTGGTCCTGGTTCCCAGTTTATTCTCATGAGATTAAACTTGTCTGTACTCTCCCCTTCTTTACATCTGATTTCATATTCTTTGGATTTTAGTCTCCAGCATCAGACACAAAGACAACAGCTATGAAGAGACTATTTAACCTCTGCTATAATTGCATAATGTCACCTGCAATGCTTCACTCTCTTCATGTAAAGGAATAGTTTATTTCTCTTATTGAACTCTGATTAATAAAAAATTTGGCATTGATAGTGTTTCTGAGAGAACATAATATTAATTATGTGTTTCTGAATTCGTTTTAGACTATCTAATATTGATGTGGTTAGATTTAATGGCATTAATGACTCTTCAAAGATAAAGAACACAGTGGTAGCTTATGACACGCAGTGGCAAATTATTACCTGTAGATAATGCAAGTGTCTATCTCCAAAAGGTAAAATTCCTGTTGACAAGCATTTGTTGACATAGGAAATGTTAGTAAATATAAGGATTATGTTGGCTTATAAGGAAATGTTAGTAAATATAAGGATTATAAATGCACTGGAAAACATGTGATAAGAAGGTCCTAAGCTCCAGACTTTGAATTAGTTCTCAGCTCAAGGTCTGCATAAGTGACCTGCATAAGCTTCTGTGACTGCTCTAAAACTCTTATCTTCTGTAGCCACAAGGCTAAGATTTCTGAAAACAGTATCCAAAATCAAATCCTGTGAGTGGCTTTTATAATGCAAATTTTATTTCTAGACATGTAGTATATCTCAGAAAGGGATGAGATCTTGAAAATTGGAATGCAGCCATATGGGCAGATTCCAATGAAGCTAGGGACCTTGAACTCGAAGCAGCCCTTCAAAACTGTCCATATGGATGCTATTCTTCACTTGCCTGAGGACCTGTAATGGCTTCCCCACAGTAGTTCCACAAGAGATTGCTAATCTCCCTCAGTACCTATCCCACCACATTTTCCTACTTCTATATGTATAACTAGACTGAATTCCCAGCATGCCTTCAACAGCGAGATACAAATGTGACCCTTGAGAAGATGTGTTACATAACAACAGAATTGTATGTATTTGCCAACTTATAATAACAAATCTGTGGATGCTAAGAATAAGAGCTCAGAGCGTAAAGAATATGAGTTGAATCAGCACACATTTATTGATATGGAATCATAAACAGAGATTCTAAATTCAGTGGGTAGGCTTGAGGAGCTGGTAATGACTTCAGTAGTTTGCTAGCTTAGTATACTGAATTATCAACCCAAGAATTACCTACAATAAATTTAAATGTCAGAAGGTATTTAGTAAGGTATCCAAGGCTTAGGGGGGTTGGGATGCTATCATGGATTTATCATTCAAGAGCTGCTCTATTTATCCCCTCACCATGTGCTCTGGGAATTATAGAAGCTGAGAAGTTCCATGATGTGCCGTCTGCAAACTGGAGACCCAGGAAAGCCCTTGAGAACCTGGAACTAAAGTCCCACTTTGAGGGCAGGAGAAGACTAATGTCCCAGTTTAAGCTGTTAGGCAGGGAGAAATCTTTCTTACCTTGACTGTTAAATTTATGCTTCCAACAGATTTGATGGGTCCCATCCACATTGAGGGGAGAAGTCTACTTTATTCAGTCTAGTGATTCACATGTTAATCTCATCCAAAAACATCCTCACAGACACATCCAGAATATTTAACCAAATATTTGGGCACCCTGTGTCCCGGTCAAGTCGACATATAAAATTAACCATTCACATATTCAGTGCTTATAGTCTAATATCACTCTCTTGAACTTACTTCAAATTTATTGCCCTTTACAAACTGGAGAGTTCCTTGGGTGTCTGGGTGGCTCAATCGGTTAAACGTCCGACTTCAGCTCAGGTCATGATCTCTCAATCTGTGGGTTCGAGTCCTGTGTTGGACTGTGTGCTGACAGGTCAAAGCCTGGAGCTTGCTTCTGATTCTGTGTCTCCCTCTCTCTCTGCCCATCCCTTGATTTCTCTCTCTCTCTCTCTCTCTCTCAAAATAAATATTAAAAAAAAAACCTGGAGAGTTCCTCAAAATGAGGGAGTCATTTTAACTCACAGTCATCTTCATATACCCAAAGATGTGAGCAAATTAAATAGAAGAAGCACTTGATTAAATGTACATGAGGAAAACATGAAAAATGAAAAGAGTACATATTATGTTTCAGGGATAGAACCAGGCATTCTTACTTCTACCATATCACTCATTGACATTAACATTAACATTAACATTAATTAGTAGAAAAGAGTAGAGTTACTTACACAAGAAGAAAATGATTTCTTATATTGGTAAAAACAAACACAGCCTCATAAATATATTATGACGTCAAAATGAATAGAAATCAAACATGACCATTATTAGAGATTTGAAAAGCAGCCTATGAGGGGCACCTGGGTGTCTCAGTCAGTTAGACATCAGACTCTTAATCATTTCTGCTCAGGTCATGATCTCAGGATTCTGTTGAGAATGTGGTCAGTGCAGAACCTGCTTTGGATTCTCTCTGCCCCTCCCCCACTGGTGCTTTTTCTCTCCCTCAAAATAAATAAATAAACATTAAAAGAAAAAAAAAAAGAAAAGCAGCATGTGAAGTCCACAAAATGCTAGTTAGGGCAACCCCTTAACTTGCTATTTAGCATAACTGGAAACATTTTTGGGGGAGGGACAGGTTATACGTGTTTGTTTTTTCCTCCTAACTGTGGCTTTGGAGGAGCTACTTTCTCAGCTACTTGTGTATCAGCTACTTGTGTAGCTGTAATACTTTAGTTACTATTTCTGGGGGTTTGCTGAGGATTAAATAAGTTGAGAACAGTTATTTTGTTTAGCAAAATTAAAAGTGTGTTAATTGGTGGATGAAAATAATTGCTCTTGCATCTGGAGTGGGGAAGAACACCTCACAAACCACCAAAGCAAAATAACACAAGCTAAAACAAAACAGATTTAGAAAGCAGAAAAATAAGGTCTTGCAGAAGACAGTCTTTCTACTACCTAGTTTTCTTTACTTACAATAAATATGGAAAATAGCTTATATCTCTAGGTTATTAGCAAAAGTGAATTATGTAATTATACATAATTTTGGAAAAAAAAAGTTAAATACTTCTCAGGCTGCTATTTTTTTATTTTGCCCACACACCAATACCTCTTTTTTTATTTTTTTTCCTGTTCATTGTATATTTCTAATCCTTAACTTGAAGGAGTTGGTGATTTTCTTATTTATAAAACTTACAAGCCTCCAGTTAAAGGATCTGGCTTCCAGAATAAGATCCCCTAATTCTGTGCACCTTCTCTTGAATGGTAGGAGTCATATCCAGTGCCAGGAGCAATCAATACCAGTGCCAGGAGCAATCGATAGTAACCCGAGCCTGGAGCAAACTGACACAAAGATAATCGGAATGCAATCAATAGTTTGCTATTTCTCTTCCATAGGTTTCTAATTTTCTTTCACCTTGTCATAGCCATGTACCAGTCATTGTTTCAAGCCAGGTCTGGATTGAACAGAATGGATAAAGTTCCGAAACTACCTTTATAGTCCAGACATTTAAAAATTGAAGAGTTAGGACTATAGTTGTCCCATCAGTGAAAATTTTAGTTCTGCCTCCATTTTTTGCCAAATGAAAACTAGGAAGAAATTTTTTTTCATTAAAAATCTCATTGCTTTAGATTTCCAATGAATAGTACTTTTTAACCTCCTCAGCTCAACCAACACTGGGAGAGTGTTCAACAATCCTGATGGTCTAGATTAATAAAAATTGGCACATTTCCTAGTAAATATTTTATACTATAAGCATTTTTTAATATACTGCATATTTTGGTGAAAGAAATCAGGGCACATGGTAGCTGTTCAGCATAGGATCTCATTTACAACCTCAAACCCTGCAAGTTAGGTGCCATTGCCATTTTACAGAGGCATAAACCGAAGTTCAGAGAACTTAAATAACACATAGAAAGTGTTAAACCAGGAATCAAATGCATATCTTAAATATCTCTAGTGGATAAATTTGTAGCTTTTTATTATCTTACAATCTTACAGTTAGTGGTATTTATGCCATTTTTTTTTACAACACTGGCTTGATTTTATAAATATTCAAGTTGAAATGAAATAAGTCATCTATCTTTCATCACTATCACTCTTGCATTTTCTGCAATTCAGTACTTGTCTAATTGCATTCAAAACCGTTCAGAGACTTTTCTTTTCTTTCTTTCTAAGCCATTATTACTTAGATGGTCTCCCTTCATTAGGCTGAATAAGAGTGCAGATTTTCAATTCCTTGGAGAGACTCAAAGCTATCTGTCCCTGTTACCGTTTTATTATTCCCTCAGAGTCTCATTTTTTACATCCGGCAAATTTCAAAGGCCAAAAATGTTCACTTCAGACATGATTTCAGATTCTGAGATAAAAGTCATACTTGCAAGCTTAATATAAGAGAAAAGAGATGGAATCTGGAAGGGTTAAGGAAGTTTCAATGTGCCAACTCATTCATTTCAGGATCAACACTTTGTATTAATTTTTGGTTTTCTTCCTTAGCAGAGCATCTAGTTTACAAAAATAGTTTCTATATACACAGTTCTTATTTGTTTTCTGGATTAATTTCTAATACTTTTTCCATCCATTTCTATGAATCAAATCTCTTAAGATTTCTTTCGCAGTTCTTTTCTTTATGTCTAGACCTCCTCTTTTTTAGCCTTCTCTGACTTTTTCTTTCATTGTGCCTATCATCTTCTCTTTTCACTGCAGCTGTTAAGTTAAAAAAAAATCAGAAAGCTATTGATGTCGCTATCTTTCTCTTGTCACTTTCATCAGAAAAAATGGAGTTCCAATGTGCAGCATCCAGTTGCTTAGCAACAATATTTTCAGCATCTCTGTCAGCATGAAGAGTGCAAAGCTGTGTCTGCTAATGTGCCTGCATTACAAAAAAAGAGCATAGTTTGAGTGGAAATAGGAAGAAATAAGCCCTGAAAAATTCAACAATCTCAGGATATAATGAATGCAGAAAAAGGATGAGCATTTTGCAGTGGAAACTTTCTTTTTACCACATGACATATCACTTGCAGAAAAGTTCATTCTCTAAAGCAACATTTCAGGAGTTATGCTATCAAAAATGCCTACATGACTGTTCTGCATCACGTTGCTATGCTGCCAGATTACTTTATTTTCCTATGCATATATTTACAATTCCAGGAACAACTAACTTTACTATGAATGATTTAGGCCCAAGCAAGAGTGAAAAGAATTTTAATTATAACTTTTCAAAGTTTGTTACCATTATTTGTTTTAATGAACAAGGACTGATAGCCTTACTAAGTACGTGAATGCATTCCTATTGTTTTTGTGACTTTATTTTAATCACACAGTATTTTTTCTGCTCTAATACACATGTACTTTTTCATGTTTGACATATTTATAGTTGACTCATTTTAAAATAAAATATTTGATTGCTTTATGCTTATGTTGTCAATGAAATTCATTTTCAATACAATTAAATGTAAAGTTATCTTTTCAGTTAGAAGATAAAAAACTATTTAAATATACCTTATATTTTGCTAATTTTATCACCTTAAAAATACACTTATTGCATACTATTTTATAATTCTGTTTTTATCAATTCTTGACATTTATATACAAGTTTACAGAAAAGTAACTATAAATTAAATATTATTTGAATTTAATACATTTTTATAATGTGTGATATTCTATTATGGCAATAAATTGCAGAAGCTTTTATCTTGTGTTCCCATTTTTACTTTGGCCTTTATCTGCTTTGTAACCAGGAACATGTTTTTTAATCTGAGATTAAGGTTCTGCATCTTTATTGACAATATACTTCCTCATTTCAGTCCTACTAGAAAAATTAAAGTGAGATAATGAATGCAAAACACTAAGCATGTCTGACATAAAAGAAATATTTTATAATTTAAAGTTATTATTGCTTAGAAATTTTCATAAAATAGACTGCCTAACCATGTGGATTTTTTTTCCAGACACTTTCTGCCGTTTTTGTTTAATACATTTTTTTAACCACTAGTATGTGCTGAACATTGCAGCATTCTTGACATTAAACGTTTAAACATATAGGATCCAAAGAAGGAAATGAGATATGAATAATTAAAAATCTTAATAATAACCAGGAATATTGAGTGGGTGGACATTAATATTTATTAATATTTTTGTTGAATGTATAAATAGTAGACTGTGGACAACATGACCATAAAGTTCTTTATTTCCATAATTGTTGTTTTAATTTTCTTTCATAGAAGGAAGTCTTCCTTTACAAAGTAAAAATTCACTATCTGTTCCTAGTGGTAAGAAATTCTCTCCAAAGATTACAAATGATAATATGGAAATATTTTAAATGGTGTAAGTTTATAAGAATGTAAAGAAGGGATGTAAAACCAGCAGCAGATACTGTCATTTAAAACACTTCATAAGCTGGAAGGCTGAGGAGCCTTTAGTTGAGAATAAAAAGTGAAAACTATCCATCATGAAGGAGTCAATTGAATACGTGCCCCACTGAAGTCACTTCTAACTTTGAGAAAATGAACATGCAGTGTAGAAAGTGAAATTGACTTGTAAGATTAAGAATAAAGAATCAGTTGGAAGTCAATATATAAAACATCAGACCCTTGCATTGCAGATAATTTAGAACACTTTTCAATCAAGCAAAAAATAAAAGTCTCTTACACAAAAACCTCAGTATCTTGACATTTAAGAGTTTCCAGTGTAGTGGCCATTTGATTTTGACCAATTGCCCAAGGTGAAGATCTCTGGACGAGCCCTCCAAAAACACATTTACAACCTTATTTATTCACTCAATTCTTAAGTATATGTAGGATAATATGGTATTTGAAGAAAGCTTGAAATATGAAACATATAGTCCAAATTAAACAAAATAGAATCTTCAGAGAAACATAAAAAACAAACACACACAAAAAACCCCTAAGATATTCTTAGAGATGTTAATGAAAAGAGTGTATCTATAAGGAGTAAAGAATATTAAAAATAAGTAATAATAAAACATACACATATATGATAAATTAAAATTCTGGTAAAATATGTAGTTTTAGTTGATGAAATATCTTCAAAAGAAGAACAGATAGAAAGAGAAATAAATATATACAATAAAAATAGGAAACAACCTATTTTATACAACCTACAAGGTCCAACTTCTGACTTGTAGGATATATAGATAGAAATAGAAATATAAAATTTGTAAAAATGGTAAAAGCAATTCCTAGAACTGATGGATGAGAATATTAACATAATGAACTTAGTAAATGCCCAGTCCAAAATTTAAATAATATCTGTGTACTGACATATTATTATAAATTTTCAGAACATCAATGATAAATATATCAAATGTTTCAGAAAGTGAAAAACATCATCAGTAAAGGAATGACTTTCAGAAACTTCGCATACCATGGGGCAATGAATTCAATAAACTGAAGGAAATTTATTTCAGGTTAAGGATAATATACCCACCCAATTCATTGATGAAGTGAAAGGAAAAATGAATAATATTTTCAGACATGCAGGATCTCAGAAATTTCACATCCTACACTCTTTATTAGGGAACTTTCTTTTGCAAAACTTTTATTAGGAAACTTTTCTTTTGCAAAAGAAATCCTTAAGAAGTGTAAAAGGAGAAAGAAGCACAGAATATGAGGAAAAATTCTATGAGATGTTTAGCATTTATAAAGAATAATTGTTTGGATAGAAACAAATATTTAGGGTACCATGATACCAAGATCAAGGAACAAAAAGGAGTCCAGAGATTTTTATATCATCCTTGACAATATGAGATGACTTAAAAAGATGATAAAGATGTCAATTCTAATTACAAAGGAGATAAGAGGAATTTAAAACTCCAGGAAACACAAAAGTCTGTATTAGAAAGAAATGCAATCATAGCACAATACTTGCTTGTTAAGGGAGTATTTAAAAGTCACTGTAACATAAAAACGGGTATTTTGAGTGTACTGTGAACACTGAGCGGCAACCTATAGACAAATAGTATTAGGTATTAACAAATATACAACTGTAAATAAATGATAGCAATCTTGACATTGTAAAAGTAGAAATAGAAAACAACAAAAACATAAAAACCTTACATAATCAAGTAAGGAGTTCATGTATATTTTAAGAAATGATGGAAAAGAAATATATCCTTAGTATATACAGGTAAAATACATAGGACAATTGAAACTCATGATATAATAATATCATGATTGAAAGAGAGAATGTTTGTGATATACCCTCAGGTATTATATCAGGGAAATAATAGAAAATGCCTAAAAGTAATTAAGCCAAGAAATAGTGATTAAACATATGGTTTAGAAATATGAATTAAATAAAATACCCTTTAACACATGACATGTTTTCCTGAATTTAAAATGCGTGTGTTGTGTGAGAGCCAAGGAGGCCTTGTTTCTCATTAACCTATCTGAAATTTTATTTTTTCAAGTACACACAGTATTTTAGTAAGTTTATTTGTGTATTTTAAAATAAATGAATATACATAGAGAAAAATTTTAGTTACTAATTATAATTCTCTGTTTCTGTTTTTTTAATAGTCAATGATAAGATTACAGGCCCTTCTTAAAAAAAGCAAACAAAACAAAACAAAAAACTTGAGTTTCTTCTTAGAGTTGGTGAATAACTTTTAGAGTATGGTTCTTGTCTGCAAGATTTAAGATTGTTGAAGTTAAAAATTTCAAAAGAAATACACCAAAAAACTGATAGAGTATATTAAAAAGAATAAGTACAGGAGACATCATGCTTCATAGTAAGACTAAACTGTTTATCTCTATGATCACAAACAAATCAAGAGTGTCTGTTTTCAACATCTGTATTTAATATTTTACTGTAAATCTTAGTGCAATAAGGTAATAAAACTATAAAGACATAAAATTTAAAAGAAAGGAATTAGAATTAGACCACAACTTCGTAAATATTCTCAAAGCCTTTGAATTGTACACCTTAAATGGTGAACTTCATGGTATTAAATTCTTCTCAATGAAGCTATTAAAAAGAGAGAAGTGAAGCTTCCTTCATTTATAGTCAATATGACACTGTAAGGAGAAAATACTATTGATGCCACACAACACTACTAGAACTTGCATTAACACTATAGCAAGATGGCAAGGTACACAGTTTTGAAATAGAAAAAAATCATTTTATTTCTAGATAGACTCAATTAACAGATAGGAAATATTTTTTAATATGCTATGTACAGTATCACCAGGACTATATCTAGTGCCTAGAATAAATCTAAGCCAAATTGTGTCATATCACTCTAACAAATGACAAAACATTACTGAGAAAACCTGAAACTAAATAAATATACCATGTTCTCTGTTCATGGATTAAAATAAATGATAGCATCATCAATTCACTCTAAACTGAACTATGTATTCAACACAATGCAATTTTAATCCAAGCTTTTTTTAAATAGGAACTGACAGGCAGGTGAATGCTGTAACTGTTGTAGAAACTATACAGAATTCCTAAAGTTTTGATATGTTCTCGTGTAATATCATTGCTCATAATTCTAAATACTGAAGTGTTGTGTGTCACAGAAATAACCATATTTCATTATCAGGTGTGTTATCATAAACTCTCATCAAATCATTAACAAAAAGAAAAAATAGAAATTGACAAACAGATAACAAACATTTCTATGGAAAGACAAAGCCTCTGAAATAATCAAAAATTTTAGAAGAAAAAAAGAGGAAAATTGAAATATTTATACTACTCAATTTCAATTGTATTCTCTTAATCAAGACAGCTGTATTAGAATAACAATAATATATATAAATAATGTAAAGGAACAAAAGTGATATTCCAAGAACACACACATATACACACCCTCTTGTTCAATTAATTTTTATTAAAGATGCCAGTTAAAAAGTAAAGGAATGCCATTTCAACAATTAATGTTGGAGTAACTGGATAAAAGTATAAAAGATGAAAAAAAACCCTGTCTACCTCACTCCATACTAAAAATTAATTATTAATTGATCATAAACTCAAAATTAATTGTTAATTAATCATAAACGTAAATTAAAAGCCTACAAGTTTCTCCAAGAAAACAAAAGAGAATTTCTTTGTGCAGTTAGGGTTAAAAATATTTTAAGGACACTTAAGACAATATAACCTTAAAATAAAATAAACATGTAAATTGGCCTTATAAAAATCAAAAATCTCTGCTCATCAAAAGACATTGTTTAAAAAAATAAATGGATAAGACTTAGGCTAGAAGAAATTTTTCACAATATGTTTCTATAGTAGATGATTTGCATTTGGAATATATAAAGAACTCCAACAACAAAAGATAAGCAACTCAAATAAGTGAATAAAATTTTTACTCCTACTTTATTAGGAAGATATGCAATATCCAAATATTACAAGAAAGTTTCCCAGCATCATTATCCATCAAAGAATTCCATGTAAAAGCACATTGGAATTTTCTTTTAATGTTTATTTATTTTTGAGAGAGAGACAGAGTATGAGTGGGATAGGGGCAGAGAGCGAGTGAGACACAGAATCCAAACCAGATTCCAG
This sequence comes from Lynx rufus, assembly GCF_022079265.1. Classification (NCBI taxonomy): domain Eukaryota; kingdom Metazoa; phylum Chordata; class Mammalia; order Carnivora; family Felidae; genus Lynx; species Lynx rufus. The sequence goes on from NW_025814827.1 coordinate 60,944,188, forward strand.
GCCCTGAGCTGTCAGCACAGAGCCCAACGCGAGGCCGGAACCCACAAACCATCATGACCTGAGTTGAAGTCAGTCACTTAACCAACTGAGCTACTCAGGCACCCGAAAAGCACATTTAGATAACACTACAGACCCAGTAGAGTAAGTAGGCAAACAAACAAAAACACTGACCAAACCAAATATTGATTAGAATATGGATATTGAGATTTGGACACTCAGTATCACTGATGGGAGCGTAAAGGTACACATACTTTGTAGAATGACTTCATAATTCCTAATAAAGTTCAACAAACATCTACCTTTTTACTCAACAATGTTACTCTTATTTACTCAAAAGAAATAAAACATATGTCCACACAAAAAGACTTGCAGTATAAGCAGCCTGATTTAGAGTTAACCTAAGAATGGAAAAAAAATGCAGAAGCTCATGAAAGGAAGAATGTATAAACACATGTTACTACATTCATTACATATATATATATATATATTATTTTACAGTAAAGAAAATATACACATAATCCCCTGATTAATGTGATTTAATCTCAAAAAGTTTATGTTAAGTAAAAGAAATGAGTCAGAGGGTGCCTGAGTGGCTCAGTTGGTTGAGAGTGACTCTTGATTTCAACTCAAGTCATGATCTCACAGTTTGTGACATCTGCATTGACAGCTCAGAGCCTGCTTGGGACTCTCTCTCCCTCTCTCTCTGCTCCCTTCCCTGCATTAAAAAAAGCAATACGTATATAAAAAAAGAAGTGAGTCTGTAAAGAAGAGTATACTGTGTGATTCCATTTATATGAATTCTAATAAGAAAACTAATCCATAGGGATGGAAATGAGTTAGTGGTTGCCCCTGTGAGGGGGGCAAGGATTACTGGAAAGTGACATAAAGGTCTTTCTGAGATGATAGACATCTTTCTCGTGTTTGGGTGATGAATACAAGGGTGTATACAGTTGTGAGAATTAATCAACTAAACAAGCTCTGTGTTATGTAAATGCATCAATTAAAATATATATATATATATATATATATATATATATATATATATATATTTTAAATGAATATATATTCTTCAGATTTTCAGTAGTAGGTATTTTTACTAACTTTTAAAAATATATAGTCCTGAAAAGAATAAGTATTCTGCTGTTACTATATTCCATATTTTGCTTTTGTTCTGTATATATCTTTTAAATTGGTTCATAAACATTCTTCAGATGATTACATAAGCCATAACACATTTCTTAGTGTGAAGAATAATAGCGATTTTAAATACTGATTGTCAATGTTTCATATAGAAACTTAACTAAATTTTGTTCAAGTATGTTCTATTCACATACTATACAGGCTAAATTTTCCTTGATGATATTAGGATGCATAATTTTCCTCCTCTGTTACAGTACAGTTTTTTTAAAATATGATTCCTGATAGTTTATTAGGTATAAATTCAAACACAGTGTAGCACACTTTTTGTTTTGTGAGCATTTATTTTCTCATATAAGAAGAGATCAGTCTTTTCAGCTTTTTATTATATAGGAATAAATCTACTTTTCATGGATGACTAGAAGCCAAGTTCAGTTGCTTTAGAATGACAAGTAGATTTAAGATAGAAGTAGCATCAGTGTATAAATACCATGAAATATGACTTAGCCATATAAAAGAATGATATCTTGCTCTCGGTGACAGTATCGATGGACCTACAGAGTATTACGCTAGGTGAAGTAAGTCAGACAAAGACAAATAATATATGATTTCACTTATATATGGAATCTGGAAAAAATGTAACAAATGAGCAAACAGAAGCAGAATTATAAATATGGAAAATAAACTGGTAGTGGCCAGAGGGGAGGGATTGGGCAGAATGGGTGAAATAGGAGAAGGGGATTAAGAGGTACAAACTTCCAGTTATAAAATAAATAAGTTACAAAGATGAAAAGCGCAACATAGGGAATATAGCCAGCAATACTTTATAATGTTGTATGGTTGCAGATAGTAACTACACTTAACCATGATGAGAATAGCTTAAGGTAGAGAACTGTGGAAGCACTATGTTGTACATTTGAAACAAATATAACATGGTACGCCAACTATGCCTAAAAAAGAGAATAGAAGTAGCATGCAACTTCTTGCAAGTTTATCCTTTTTTTAGTAAATATTCTGACTGATTATATTTATTATTAGGGCATGCACTTTCTATGCACAGGGCTATTTTCCTGACTGATATGCTAGTGCACAATAGTATATACAAGAGTAGTTCTAAGCAGTAATGACAATAACATGGTTCAGATTTTCATTTCATAATTGTTTTTGATATCTTTTTAAACTTTTGGCCTAGAAAAATTATCTGATAATATGAGAAAAAAATAGGACCTTCATCATATATGAATGCACAGTGCCAAAATTTTGTATATGGCAAGCAAAAAATAACAAGTAATTCCCTCATTTGTTTGGCAATATGCAATTATTTGCTATTGCAAATATAGCAAATATTCTTTCCCTATAACAGCATGTGAAAATATTTAAAAATAACATACCAATTGCTAGATTGCCACATATAGATAATTACTTACAAGGCTTTCTTTAAGAAAGAAAATCTAAAAATGGTTAAAATAAAAACAGTGTGCTTCCTTCTTGAAACAGTTTCTTCCCTTGGATGGTGAAAATAATGATTCTCTTAGTCTTAATGAAATTCAACAAATCTGTTTGTTTCTAATAAACTCTGACATATTGATTAATAAGGTGATTGCACTTGATCCACCACTTTATTAATTTTTCTTAATTAAGAAAGCTCATTCAAAATATATAATTTAGAGTATTTTGGTTAACTTTACCTTCTATTCTTAGCATGTCTTACCACATCACTTAACATGTAATAGACATTCATAAATGTGTGTTGTATATTAAATATATAATTACAAAATTAAGCAGTCTTCAGTTATCTAAAATGATCAACTGTTACTCACTTAAGTGATAAGCCAAAGCTATAGAAGAACTAGGAATTATCATTCAGTGAATCTAAGTATACTATTTAAAGGGTACTATAATGTCTCAGTCTCATAATAAAGCATGGTAGTGAAAGAAAGGAGATGATTTCATTGAGAAATCATTCTATACAGAAAAGACATATTATTGGAATTCTTGATCAGAAGCTTAGAAATTTAGGAACTTAATGCTTAAAAAATAGGAAAAAATACATAAAATAACTGAAGAGCATAACTAATAGATAACTGAGCATGATAGTTTGGCACAAACTTCATAAAAATTAAGAATTTTATAATATGATTGTCCTACATCTGTCCTTGACCAGGTGTGGCCTCAAGGAATCTGATCTGGACCAGACAGCATATACTCCATTCCATCTTTCTCCGTATATAAGCAATAGATTTTGTTTTCTGATGGCCCAAGGACTTTTACTATTTTTCCATGGTCCACAAATTATTCTATGTGTATGTGAGAGGTGAACCACAGTTCCAAGTTGCATTTTTCTCTCATACTGCTTACCTCCTATTTGTCTTTTTTTAGAGGTCTCTTATAAACCTCGTACTAAGTATTTATTGGCCTCATTACAGATATTTGAGTGAATAAATTAGATTTCTTTGTCAGTTATAGCAGGAAATGATAACGTATATATCAAAGGATAGAGGAAAGTCAAATGTTATTAGCGATGTGTTGACAATCTTAGGCACCAAATATAAAACAGAAAAAAATATCTTTCTTTCTTCAGGATAAATGTGGTATGAGGTAAGGGTATGTGAGGAATTAAGTATGGTTTATAAGTTAAAATAATCCCTCTGATATTTGCTGTTTTTAAGTGATTAAAAGTAACTCTCAGTTACTTTTTTTTTTATTTAAAAGCTTACTTTATAGTATGGTTGAGTGTTCATAATGTAGAGTAGAACAAAAATACCAAAGAAACATAATTGCCATTCCATGGAGGATTCTTTAATATGGTCTGTGACAGTTGCTTTACAAAAGTTCTGTCATGGGGCACCTGGGAGGCTCAGTCTCTTGAGTGTCTTGACTCTTGATTTTGGCTCAGGTGATGATCCCAGGGTTGTGGGATTGAGATCTGCATTGGGCTCTGCACTGAACGTGAAGTCTGCTTAAGATTCTGTCTTTCTCCCTCTGCCCCTCTCCCCTGCTCATGTTCTCTGTCTTTCTCTAAAATTAAAACAAAACAAAACAAAACAAACAAACAAAAAGTTATGTCATGGGAAGTTGATCATTCCTGCTGACATTTTGACAGGGAAAGAATTAAGTTCCCCCAATACCATCTGCCCTGTTCTGTGATGTTAGTAGAATATTCTGTTTGCCCTGACTCCTATGACTGTAATCCATTTCTCTGAGTAGAATATTTTGTATTTCAACTGGAATCCTAGAAGTGCAAAGGACCTTCCTGAACATGGGAGGTATTTTGTGTTGACACTGGAGAGCCATCTGCCAGAAACTTCAACCATGATTCAAAGGAAGCCATTGCTTGTTGTATGAATGTTCAAAAGAAAACGGCTCTGAAAAGATAAGGGTAAGCAACCTCATCTTTGAAGCATAATGACCATGACCCTGAGGCCAGACAACCTAGGTTCATATCTGAACCCATCACTTTCAAGATGTGCAACTCTGGTGAATTTACTTAATTCTTTGGCAATTCAATTTTATTATTGATTAAATTATGATATTTGCCTCATAGGGTTATAGTGAACACTAATTTAATGAAAAATGCTTTGAGTCATGGATGTCATTAGGTAAATTCAACAAGTAAAATCAATGTTATATATTATTACTATGATAAAAAAATTGGCATCCGATTTGTAAAGATTTATAAGGACACTACATTTGTAAGGATACCACATTTCTAAGACATAAATGTAAGAGCCCTTTAAGTTTTCTCGTTGGTGAGAGACAATTCTCCATGTAATTTCTGTCTGTCTTCAATTAATTTTTGTTCTAGACTATCCTTTCAAGGACATTTATATAGCAAACTTTCTTGAAAGATATAGTATGTCCCTTGGACACAGAAAGTAGATCTGTTTTTTGACTATGATGATAAAGATTATGTCTCCCTCTCAGATAAAACTTTAGCAGTTTGGCTAGTAGTTCCCTTAAAAGATTGGGGGTTTCTGGGGTGCCTAGGTGGCTCAGTCAGTTAAGCATCCAACTCTTGATTTCGACTCAGGTCATGATCTCCCGGTTTGTAAGTTTGAACCGCTCATTGGGCTCTGGGCCGACAATGCGGAGCCTGCTTGGGATTCTCTCTCTCTCTGCCCCTCCCCCCCCCCCAATAAATAAATAATTAAATGAAAATTTAAAAAATAAGATTGGAGGCTTCCTAAACTCGGAGTTCATTAGCTATGGCAGAAAGCTGCTGTGTGAGTATCCATCTGGGCTCTGCTTCTCATCTCACCAGTGTGACTTTAACTTTGGGGGCAGAGGGTAGTGGAAGATGCAAGAAAAGTGAAGCTCATTCACTCTGCTGCACTGTGAATAATAATGACCTTTGCCGCTACCAGGAGTCTCGGGTACTTTGCCAGCTTCTATGAAACTGTGGCAGGCTTAGGGTAAATATGTCAGATCCTTGACTGTCTTGACACTCATTTCCTAAGCTTTGGCAGATGTGAGGGTGAGTCTTAAGTCTTTAAAAGGTGCGACAATCAGTAAATGTAGTAGAATGTAATAATGCTCAGCATATATTCACTTTTTCCTCTGCCTTCCATGCAGGAGTACAGTTTCTTACTGACATGATTCTGTATTTATCCATGAGACTTACTTTTTGTGACTACTGTGTGAGAAAAAAAAAAGCCTTTAGGTGTGCTTGGGTGGGTTAATTTGCCCTCTTGCATTCCTGTCTTCCTCCATGGGAAAACTATGCCAAGCTAGCTACTAGTTCCAAGAAATAAAGCTACCTTGAACCCAGTCTTTGGCCTGGAATAAGTCTAGCTGCTTTCAGACAATCTTAGCAAAACCCATTTAAGCCCACTTGAACAACAACTGGCAACAGAACTACAAGAGAAAAATATTATTCGTAGTTGATGCCACTAATTTAAAGAGTCATTCTGAAAAGTATATAATAAGTCCTAAGCAGTAGATATTGATTCTAGGAATCACTGGATAGCTGATTTTTCAAAAATGTCACCTCTAACTCCAATTATTTCTACTTGAAAGATCAAAATTTCCTCTAAGGGGAGAATATATAATTGGAATATAATATTTGTTTGCTTGTGATAATCATAATAAGAACCTTAGCACTATTATAGGCCTTTCAGATATACAAATTACTACTTATTTTTATCGTGTGAACAAGAAAATGAGAGGATTTGGGGGATGACTTTAATACATTTAAAAAAAAAATTTTTAACGTTTATTTTTGAGACAGAGAGAGACAGAGCATGAATAGGGGGAGGGTCAGAGAGAGAGGGAGACACAGAATCTGAAACAGGCTCCAGGCTCTGAGCTGTCAGCACAGAGCCCGACGTGGGGCTCGAACTCATGGACCACGAGATCATGACCTGGGCCGAAGTTGGACGCTTAACCGACTGAGCCACCCAGGCGCCCCAATACATTTTTTTCAGACCTAAAACTTAGACTTCTTATAAGCCTATTCAGACCTCAAAGGTAAGCTATCATAATTATTTGCTACCTATATTTATTACAATGCACACATTTGAATCTGAATAATTAGCACATTTCCTAAGAGATTACTTTTACAAAAAATACTTTAATATTTTCTTTAAGTACAATTTTATCAACTTCATAAAATACTAGTATTTGTATGAATTTATGGTATTTATTATACATGTGAATTATCTATATATTACATAGAACTATACTCATGTACACACACACACACACACACACGCACACACACACTCACACATGCACATGACAAAACTTGGGTATTCCTAACTGATACTTGTTGGAGATAATGACTAACGTTAGCCAAGTTTTGGCCAGGGGACATAAGAATATCCGAATCTGACTCATGATGAGCAGTATCTCCTCTTGAGGCCCATGAAGAAATGATATTCTGCAAGGAAATGGTGAGTGGAGCAACAACTTGGTCTTGCCCCCAAACAAAAGAGCATAGCATGTCACCTCTTCCAACTCCACTTGAAAGCCTCCATTTATCTAATACATTCCCTGGGCTTTGGTTGTAAAGGCAGAAAAACAAAATCCCATTCTGCTACTTTTTTCCTCGTTATAGAAACACTCGTTTATGTTTGTCAGTTCCTAAGCCTGGAGAAGAGAAGAAGCTAAGGAAACTTGACCTAGTATACCAAAATCTATGACTCCTACCAGTGCACAGTCTAAGTGCAAACATGGAGCACTTCCTGTCTGCTTGCTGCCAGGGAATATTGTCCTAGATATGAATGACATTTTTTTTCTGGATTTATGGCAACCAGAGGTGATATTATAGATACTTTTAGTTCTTTTTCCAAAAGTAGCTCTGACGCCCAGAGACAGTGATATTCCTGCCATCAGAAATCAGTGAGGAAAATGATCCTTAATCCAAACAAAGGAATCTTTTATGGACCCAATCCAGGTTCTGACCTTCATCTTGCAACTCAAAGTACTGCCTATGGATAAACAGCATTGACAACAAGCTGGAGCTTTTCTTTTTCCATACAAGAAATGTAGATTCTTAGGCTCTATCCCAGACCTAGTGAATTAGAATCTGAATTTTTTTTAACATTTTTTTAATATTTATTTATTTTGGGGAGACAGAGAGACAAAGTGCAAGCAGGGGAGGGTCAGAGAGAGAGGGAGACACAGAATTCAAAGCAGGCCCCAGGCTCCGAACTGTCAGCACAGAGCCCGACACAGGTTTCGAACCCACGAAGCATGGGATCATGACCTGGGCCAAAGTCAGATGCTTAATCGACTGAGCCACCCAGGCACCCAAGAATCTGAATTTAAATATGATTTCCAGTAATTTAAATACACATTAAAGTTTGAAAAGTCCTGATCTAGCTGATTTCCTCCCAGCGCAAAAACAATGCCCGTGTTATGGGACTTTTCTACAACAAAAGTTGTGAGGTATTCAGCACTGTACAATAGAATTTTCTGTAATGATAGAAAAATTCTTGATCTGTGCTTTCTGATATAGTAACCATTGGAGACATGTAGCTTATCAAACAGTTGAAATGTGGCTGGTATCATGGAGGAAGGAATTTTTATTTTTATGTTATTTTAATTAATATACATTTAAATTTAGATAGCCGTATGTTGTTAATTGCTACATGTCATTCTTTGAAGGTCTAGACAATGTTGTTTGTCCCACTGTTAATGATAGACCTTTCTTTGTGCATTCAAAACATTGAAAACAAAGTTTTGTGGTTAAGAGCGTGGACACAGGGATTTAGATTGTTTGAGTTCAAATACATCTCAACCACTTACTAGTTGTGTGACCTAGGGTAAATTTCTTAACGTATTAAGCCAGTTTCCTCACCTAAAAAATTAGAAAATAGTACTTATGATTATTATAAGATTAAAGAAATTAATAATCTAAAACCATTAGAGCAGTATTAGGGAAATAGTGCTAAATATGTTTATTAAATTAATAAATATCCCACCAGCTCTACTTCAGTTAGAGCCTAAAACACTAAAAGAATGAGTTCTAACCATTTTTCTAAATTCAAGCACCATATTTCCTTTAGAAAATTCTGTTAATCGCAGTTAAGGCAAACATTAATAGAGAAGGAAGTACTGTTGTGAAGGAATGCGTGTGAAAATCTTCACATCTGAGAATAGTTTAAAAAGTTTCTCCCAAAGATAATCTGTCATCTGGATTGAAAATCAGTCCCCTAGAACTCTCTTTAAACTCTTAACCTCAGTGGTTATATTAGTTGTTTTGCTTCAACTATGTCAAATGTAAGAGATGGAACCTGTAATTATGGCATCAAGGAACACCTGGATCCTTCCAGTCAAACAGCTTTTTCTATCTCAAGGTTGCATGCCCAGGGAAAGATTTAAAAATTCATAAATATTAGCTGGGTCTTAGGCCCAGAACTTCAAAGAAAGCTTTTAACTTGTGTGTACTTGCTTAGATAGGCTTCAATGGCCTTCTTTATCATGGGTCTTATGCTGGTTTCTTCTTGGTATGATACAGTGCATGGTGTCTGAGTGGTCCTATCACTCCAGCTGCTAAGCAGAAAGCAAGCCTAAGATGAGAATATATCCAAGTACACTTGACTTTTAACTGGAAAACTGGTCTTTAAAATGTCCTTGATTTGACCAGTAAAGGCCTTCCTCCTCCTTAGGAATATAGTTAAAGGAAAGTGGTAATTAAGTTTGAGCTTCTTGCAGGATGCCAAAATATAACATTTTAGACCTTCCCTATATCTGCTAAGATGGAAAGGCAGAGTAGCCAAACAACATTGAAGGGCACTCATCATGACTGCAGTAGGGGGCCAGGTAGCAGGATGTTTCGTCCGTCATGCTGGGCAGCAGACCACCTGAAGAGAAATGATTGGGCAGAAGCTGGGTCAGGAAGAAAGTTGCACCTTCTGTTGGTGTACATTTTCTTCTCTGCGGCTTCTTTTTGCTATGTAAAATATTTCCTCAGCTTAATGATGTTCTGGACTTGGTGCCTCATTCTGCTATTCTGTTTAGTTCAGAGACAAGTTATGTACAGATACTTAGCAGAGAAAGTGTGAAATGATCACAGCAGGTTCAGCATCAGAGAGAACATCTCATGGATTATATTATGTTTTTGAGAATAACATTGTATCTGACTAATTGGTTTATTATATCTCTTGTGATTACATCTCTTGTGCCATTGAAAGTTTGGTTTTGGGGTGTGTGTGTGTGTGTGTGTGTGTGTGTGTGTGTGTGTGTTTTAAATTACTTTTCTAGGGAAGCCATCTGATTCAGAATGTGTGAGAGCTCTTACATATCTGTCAGCTGGGCTGCATTGGGTATTCCTTGCAGACATGTCCCAGCACACATAATTTTAGGGCACAGTGCATGACCTGCATCAAATCGAGGCTTAGAAATGTTTTTCAGATTGTGTTGATTTGAATATTTTTGTTTTACCTCTTTAAAGAAGAGTACTTTATGCCAGATATTGTTTTGGTTAGACAGGACTAACTAAGATTTATTTTTATCTCCAGGCTCTCCTACTGGAGAGAAAAAAAAATCAAGGTGTCTTTTTAAAAGTAATTTTCTCACATTGAATTTTAATTTTCAATAGAGAATTGGTTGATTTTTCATTATATTGAAATCAACATTCATTGTGAAGAAGTAAGAATCAGCAAAGGTTTTTGCTTTTAAGGAGCTTACACTTAATTCTGAAATTTATCAGTGGACATAAAGGTTCATTTATATATATATATGAATATGTATAATATATATATAAATTTATATGTATATAATTTATATATAAGTTCTTTAATAATAGTGTTTTGCTTTTCTTTCTGATTTAAGTTGTCTAGATGCCAACAAAATGAGCAGATAGCTCATGTATTGAGTGTTTGGCTAGTTAAGCTTTAGGTAATACTTAGGAAAATACATTTAATTCCTAGATTAAAAATTATTGACAAACAAAAATTATATCAGTATGGACAATTTTGGAGTTTGCAAAATAATGTGTTCATGGAATCAGAAGAAAGATGTTTTTGTCCTTATCTCCTCATAAAAATCTGGGTTTAATTTTCTTATTATCATAACCACCACTGCTGCCACAACCACCTTCACCACGACCATTATCTGGGGATTAGATTAGCAGGGTCGTCGATTTATGTTTTAAATCCCTTCTTTAGTAATTAAAATGAGGAATTTGGAAAATAAAATGTCCTATCAGCGATTTATTTGGATGGGGGGAAAAGTAAAAAAAGAAATTGATATACTCTGAACAGTGCTTTCAGTAATAATGGTAGACATCTTCTCAATCACTGTACTATAGATATCTGTTTCTTCATTCCCTCCTAGGATCCCCAGATCTCTTAAATGATTTTTTTATTAACTTATATACATTAAGCTTTACTTTTTGTGCTGTAAGGTTCTACTGGTGTTGACAAATGCATAGTGTTATGTATCCACCATTACGTATCATTCAGAATATATTAAAAATTAAAAATCTACCTTAAAAATTCCCCTTTGCTCTATATTTTATTATATATCTATTTATATATAAATATATATAGTTTATATATATTTCTCTCTATAATATATTATATATATATTAATTATATTTATATACCATAATACTATCTGCTGTCTGTAGATTTCTAAAAAAACATACCACTGGAGGACAAGGACCAAACCAAGTCCAAGTGGAAAAAAGTCTTTCAACACTGATAGTCTGGTTACTAGTTGGATAGCTAGCCCCAACTATCCTTGCCTTCCAGTATTCATGTTTATATGTGATATTTATGTAAACCATTTTAATCTGCTGTACAATAAACTCAAAGCCTGCCAAATATTAATGATGCTTAGAAGCAATATCTTTCCAGCTAATGAAGGCTGCATTGCTGGCTTATTACATAGAATGTCGATGGTGCTTGACATGTCTGTAGCTGATGAGAAGGGAGATAGAGACTGAAGTAAGTTCTAGTAAGACAACTGTAGTAGAGATTACAATTCTTTTAAGCAAGTAAATGTATCATTTTTGAGAAACAGTTTTGACTATTTATGGCTCTGAGAGAATAAATAATATACCAGGGACAACAAATAACCATCTAACATGAGCCAAACCACTGTACTGCTAATGTCCAATTTAACTAACAGCAACTTTCAATTTTGCACTCCAGTATGGTTCCACATTCCAAGAGAACTAGCTAACCCATTGGCTGAATATTGGTTACACTGGACACTTTTCACTATAGGAAGATCAGATATTTGTCCCCATTGGAATAGGAACTTAGCCTAGATCTACATTTTCTTTCCCTGACAACATACTTATATCATCAACACTACCATTCTTGGATTTTCTGAATACTTCTATTCACCATTATTGGTTCTCATATAATATTATGTCTGTCCAAGGATATTACTTTCCAATTAAACATGAAGATAACAATTAAATCCCATAGCTTTTCTGTTCTCTGAGTTTCCAAAACCATTGGATATATAGAAGACTATAATGATATATTGAAGCTCATTACAGCAGCAGCACAGATAAAACATCTTAAATATTTAGAATGCTCTTTTAGTGATTGCAAACATTCTCTGAACAAATAACCAAGCTATATTATTTTTGTATACCATAGCCAGTATGCCCTAAATTCCAAGAAACAAGGAGAAAAAATAAACTTTGCCCACTCTCATATTTCTGACAATCATTTTTGTCACTCTAGGCACTGTTCTTTTGAGCTCTTAGAATACAAAATTGAAATATTTCTATCAGGCACAATCCAAGTGAATTAGAAGTTGTGACCCCCACCCAATCAGTTTTCTTACTTTCAGTACATCCAAAAATAGGGAGAAATAATGATGGATTGAATGACAGAATTGAGCTATCAAGATTAAAGAGAATTACCAGCTTAAAAATCAGGTAAAATGAAAGCATACACATGGAACTCTAAGAAAATTTGGGGAAGATTTTAGAACTTTCATGATTCTCCAGGCTTTCTGGTGATTCTGGAAAATGTTCTTTTTGTAATATTTTAAAAGACATTGGTTTTACTCTTAATTTTGGAATAGAACATATCTCTACTACATCAGTACAGTGAAAGATTTGTTAAAGAAGATTAATTGCAAAAAGCACAAAGGAAAATGTAGATCAACTTAACTAGATTACAATTTAAAATGACAGACAAGAAATATTCATAAACAATGAGAAGGCAACTACTTGCTTTTTATAAAGCATACGTTGTTTTATATTTATATCTTCAGTAAACTATAAACATTTTGATGATAGAAATTATCTTATAATTGATAGTGCTAAATAAATATTATTAATTAGGTTCTTTTTAACTTAAATTGAAAATTATTACCAGGAAAAGATTTGTAGAGAACTGTATTTTTTAGATAATATATAGGAAAGATTATCTTACATATATATTTCAAAACATAAATCTAAATCACTCAACAGTTGAAACAAATTACACCATGGCCCATTGTTATAGTTAATGGAATGGCATTCTCTAGTGAATATGGGTCTCTCATGTTGACAGTACATTTAAATATCACAGGAGGGACACTAGGTGTTGTTTAAGTTTACATATCAGTTTGGAAATAATACTTCAAATATTTCATAATGCTTAAATTTGATTAATTTCCCTGTTCGTTTTTTATTAAATCCAAATAAGTATTGCCAAGAGCATGATAAGCAAAATATGAAAGATACATAACAACCACAATTAGAAAGTAAAGAAACAAATAAGGAAGCCCTGATCATGTAAAAAATAATAAAAAGTCATTCAAGATGCATCTTGGTTAAATAGTCTCCAGATGGCAGTCAAGTACTACCTCAGCCAAAACTTGGGCTAGAGAGGCTGGGTATCTTCTATGTTCTTAATTTCTGGTGAAGGAACCCCTTAATATTTACCATTCTCCTGTGGAAGCAAGGAGTGAATACTCAGTTTATTCAGTTAGCTGTTTAGAGCTTTCATAAAACATAAAATAAATAGTTCTGTATTTAGTTATTTTCAGAATCAAATATACATAAATTGACTCTAAGATTTATATTTTTAAAATGAAAAAGGTATATATTATAAAACTTAATTTTTATAATAGTATCATACTTCAATTAATATGACTTCCAATCAAGGTCTGAGGAATAGCTGTTCTTTCCACTCTCAGAATGATGATACTTCCATTGGACCCACATTCAGATAAGATCAATTATAAACAACTCTCAAATAAGTCCTTTCATTTAAAATTTTGATAAAACCTAGCCTTTAGTTCATTGTTAACAATGTATAAGAGAAAAAAATAGTATCTCAATGTAACATTTCAGTATTTAAAATTATGGGCCTTCACAAACACTCCATGTTGTCTATTCTTCTTTAAAAAATACATTTAAACATACAGCATCTTTTGTATATTCTTTGCTTATTTACTGTGTTAGTCAGTTTAGGCTGCCATAACAAATACAGTGTGATTGGTGGCTTATACAATAAAAGTAAGTTTTCTCACAGTTCTGGAGGCTGGGAAGTTCAAGATCAAAGTGCAGACCTATTTGGTTCCAGGTGAAAGCTCCTTCCCTGGTTTGCAAATACCACCTTCTCACTTTGTACTCACATGGCAGAGATCTCTCTTCCTATTCTTATAAGGTTTCTAATCCTGTTGGTTTTGGAGTCTACCCTTACAACCTCATTTAACCTTAATTATCTCCTAAAAGTTTAATCTCCAAATACAGTCACATTGGGTGTTAAGGCTGCACATATGAGTTTGTGTTGTTGGGAGGTGGGGAGCACAGTCTATAACATCTGTTAAAACCAAGTGTTACAGTATGGCTTCAGTGTTATAGTAGAGACATTTTCCTTTCTGGCCAAATTTTCATAAATGAGAATCTAGTAATATATCTGCTGTGGTTTGTTTTGTGAATTCTCTGTTAAATTCTCTACTGATTTCCACTATAAAAATGGGCAAATCATGTATCTTAGTATAAACCAGACTCAAAGTGAAAAGTTAAATAGAATAATAATTATATACTGTATTAGAAAAAGAACAATTAGTAGAACTCACAGAAGAAAACTAGTGAAAATATAAAGAAAAGAAGAAATCAGTGGATAATAGGCATAATGTATGGTTTCTTTGAAGATGTTTATTGTTTTTTTTTATGTTTTTCTAAACAAAAAGAGAATGATTATAGTAGTTGAATGGAAAAAGGAATAGATAAATAAAGACTACTTGGGGAAAAGTAGTCTTTTAAAAACAAGGCTGTGAAAAGGAATTCACTTTTAGGACCAGATAAGATTAAAATGGAGGTAAAAGAGAATCAATATATTAACCTGATATGTCAACTAAATGCAATGTGAAATCAGAAATTAACACTTTTTAATCCAAATACATTATAAATATTATGTGATAAATTACATAATTACATACATTGTTTCCAGAAGCATTATCTACTATTTTTAAACTGTGTCATTCACTACAAAAAAGGAAAGTATGTAACATGAGCCATAATTGTTATTTTTAAAATTCAGTTTTTTAATATGAGGATTATCTATTTTTCCTTAAAGGAATTAGTGAAATACAAATTAGAAGACTGTATCATCAGAAAACAAAATTGACTAAAAGCTTAAAATGGTCATCGTCTACCGGGGTGAAAAAATAATCATTTAAATCTAAGCAGTTAATTGGAAGCCATAAATAGCAAGCCAATATTAGAAAAACTTCAGTAATTTTGTAAGCTAGAGAATTTATATAAATACAGAACAGAAAGTAAAATTCAATAGGAAGAATAGTAAAATAGATGTGCATCAATTATGAATTTTTATACTGTTTTAAAAATTTGCATGACATATGCATGTATTTATATTTTTGACATTTAAAGAGTAGTTGAAAGCTGAAACTATTGAATATTAACATGCATTTAATCATTTTAGTACCACTATCTCATTCGTTATTCCTTGGGAAACATAATTTGATTATTCATTAAATTTGCTTCTCATTTATAATAAGTAAATCAGACTGATGGAGTCTTAGGGTTCCTTGATAGTTTTTTTTTCCTTTTCTGAAAGCAAGATTGAATCATATAAGAGTCTTTTGGAATTTGATATCATTATACTTTGAACTAGAAAATAATCTTGCACAATCTAGGATAAAAGCTATTTTCTTAACTTCTTGTTGGAGGCAGACTCATGTAAAATATGGAGAAACCTGTTTTCTATATCACTTAAAAAGGGTTGATTTTTAAATGGCCTCATCATCATTAATAAAGTAGTATAGAGAAAACAATGAGAGCAATTGTGAAGGGAATTTCTGTGACCATTTGTATCATTCAGGGTCCCAGCAGGAATCACAGGCACTCAACAAAGGAAAATTAGAGGAAAATTTTAATGAAAAAACTGTTTTACCAAAATGTACATATAGTACAAAGAAACAAGAGAGGGTAGTTCAGTACCACTGTACTTATAATAGTGAAATTGTATCCATCCTGAGGCTGGAAAGATTGAGAAGGAGGAGAGGCTCCTGGAAACCAAAAAGAGTCATATACAGATGATCCCTGAAGGCAGGGGTTAGGCACGCTGACCTCCACACAGTTGAAAATCCATGTATAACTTTTGTTTCTCCAAAACTTAACTACTTAACTACCAATAGCCTACTGTTGACTAGAGCCTTACCAATGAACATAAAGTCAATTAACACATATTTTGTATGTCATATGTGTTATATACTATATTCTTACAATAAAGTAAGTTAGAGGAAAGAAAATATTAAAATCATAAGGAAGAGAAAATACACTTACAGTACTATACTGTAAGAAATGTGTGCAAATGGACCTGTGCATTTCAAACCTATGTGGATCAAGGATAACT
Organism: Lynx rufus; assembly: GCF_022079265.1. NCBI lineage: Eukaryota > Metazoa > Chordata > Mammalia > Carnivora > Felidae > Lynx > Lynx rufus. The sequence continues at coordinate 60,960,606 of NW_025814827.1, forward strand.
GTACAGAGGGACAGTTCGTCCCTGAAAAGAAGCAGTGACCTTTAGTCAAGGGACAAAGTTACACAATGGCAGGTCAGCAGGAAGAGAGCCAAAGAGATGCATTATTCAACCTCACTATTTTTCAATCTCCTACCAAGTCCACTACTTAGTTGAGCTCTATCAGAACCCAGAACTCAGGGAGCTCTTTGATACAGTGTGCAAGTCAGTCTTCTGGGATAGAGAATAGGGTGGAGAAGGGCAGAGAATGTGTATTACTCCTGCTTCTCCAGAGAAATGGAACCAATAGGATATATATTTAATAGGGGATTGGAAGAACTGGCTTATGTAATTATGAAGGCCAAGAAGTTCCACAATCTGTAGTCTCTAAGCTAGAGAACCAGGAAAGCCACTTGTGTAAGTTAAGTTCAAGTCTAAAGACTTGAGAATCAGTGGTCAATGATATAAGTCCCAGTCCAAGTCCAAAGGCCCAAGAGCCAAGAATCCTAATGCCCAACGTCAGGATGAAATGAATGTATCTGCTTAGGCAGACAGAGCAATTTGCCCTTCCTTTTTTGTTCTGTTCAATCCCTTAACAGATTGGATGATACCACCCCACATTGGCGAGCAGATCTTTTTTACTCAGTCTACTGATTCAAAGGCTAATCTCTTCCTAAAACACTCACACAGACCCAGAAATAATGTTTTACCAGCTGTTTGGGCATCCCTTAGTGCAGTCAAGCTGACACATAAAATTAACTATCACAGAATGGATCTAGTAGGGCAAATAGTAGCTATCCGGAAGATAGTGTCTTTCCAACAATCTTTGGGAAATATTTATGAAATGAGTATAGTACGAATAGTGAGCTTCTTTTTGCCTGATGCATAACCTACTTCAATTCCCATTGATAGATGCTTAAGATCAAACACTTTTTAAGCTGTAATTAACAATTCAGGAAGCAACAGGTGTTGGCAAAGATGTGGAGTAAGGGGAACCCTTCTGTACTGTTGGTGGGAATCCAAACTGGTGCGGCCACTCTGGAAAACAGTATGGAGGTTCCTCAAAAAATCAAAAATAGGACTACTTTACGACCCAGCAATTATACTAGTAGGTATTAATTGAAAGGATACAAAAATGCTGACTTGAAGGGGCATATGGACCCCAATGTTTATAGCAGCATTATCAACAATAGCTAAATTATGGAAAGAACCCAAATATCCATCAATCTATGAATGGTAAAGAAGACATGGTGTGTACATATACATATGTGTGTGTGTGTGTGTGTGTGTGTGTGTGTGTGTATAAAATACTAGAATGAATACTAGTGCAATACTACTAGAATGAAATGTTGCCATTTGCAAAAATGTTGATGGAACTAGAATGTATTATGCTAAGTGATATCAGTCAGAGAAAGACAAATATCATATGATTTCTTTCATATGTGGAATTTAAGAAACACAACATGAAGATAGGGGGAGAAGGAAAAATAAGATAAAATCAGAGAGGGAGGCAAACATAAGAGACTCTTAGAGAACAAACTGAATTGCTAGAGAGGAGATAGGTAGGGGGATGGGCTAAATGGGCGTTGGGCATTAGGAGGGCACTTGTTGGGATGAGTACTGGGTGTTCTGTGTTAAGTTGTAAATCACTAAATTCTACTCCTGAAACCAATAATACACTGTATGTTAACTAACTTGAATTTAAATAAATAAATTTTTATTTAAAAAAAATTTTTTTTTCAACGTTTATTTATTTTTGGGACAGAGAGAGACAGAGCATGAACAGGGGAGGGGCAGAGAGAGAGGGAGACACAGAATCGGAAACAGGCTCCAGGCTCTGAGCCATCAGCCCAGAGCCTGACGCGGGGCTCAAACTCCCGGACCGCGAGATCGTGACCTGGCTGAAGTCGGACGCTTAACCGACTGCGCCACCCAGGCGCCCCAATAAATAAATTTTTAAAAAGCTGTTTGTGAAAATGGAATTCTTTTCATTTTCTAGAGCCCTACATCTACGAAAGTTCTATATTAGGTCAGAGTTGTGCAGGTCCACTTATACATTAGTTTTTTATATTCTCATATTTTTTATATACTGTATTCTCTGTGTACTTCCATGGGTCCACAGAGTATACAGATTAAATTGCAACCTCCTTGTTCCACAATTTGAGTCTCCTCAGTCTAAAATCAACCTGTCATTTTCTACTTAATATCTTACGGGTATTTAAATTTTTTTAACATTTATTTATTGTTGAGAGACAGAGACAGACATCATGAGCAGGGGAGGGGCAGAGAGAGAGGGAGACACAGAATCTGAAGCAGGCTCCAGGCTCTGAGCTGTCAGCACAGAGCCTGACGCGGGGCTCGAATCTATGAACTGCGAGATCACAACCCGAGCCGAAGTCGGACGCTCAACTGACTGAGCTACCCAGGCACCCCTTATGGGTAAGTATTTAAAACAACACTTTCTATTCTTCCTGAGTATGTTAGCTCTTTTTTAGAAACTTAAAAATGAGATGTCAACTATGTTATTAGGCCATATAGTTATTGCAACAATGACCCACATTTAGTGCTCTATATCTGAACTAGGAGACATAAACTAGGTTGAACATGTCTTTGGGCTTCCCTGAATCTATTGATTTTTGTAACTGGTATGTCCCAGGGAGAGACCTGGAAGCTGTCTATGGAATTGTAACAAGAAACATCTTAAGGACCATATAGCTTCATGTTATTTCTATACCTTCCTGATAAATTTTATTTCATTGCTTCTGAAACCATCATTTGGTGAGGTATAGAGAATCCCTCCTGGATAGCTCTGTGGACTGCTCTAAGAACTATTCCAATTGAAGATAAATATATGATTCTGCCTTGCTGCCATACTCTGTTTTCTTTCCTATAATCTTCCAAAGAATCTGATGCCACGGTTGACCTTAGCTGAGATATCTAACAATTATCAATATAGATAGAGAGTTATAAGTGGCAGGGGTAAATTCTAATGCAGCATACTTTCTTCTATTACCTAAATTCCAGTGACTGTACTTTATGAATCAATTATGAATTGCATTTTACTGATAATCCTAGTAAAAGAAATACAGATGTTGCAATATTTTAGAGGTTTCTTCTTCCTCCAAGTCAAATAAAAATAGAGTTGGATGTTCCCAGTGTGGTGGTATAGCTCCTCCACAGTATTATCAGTGAGACATATCCTCCTCTTCTCTTTCTGCTCTGCCATTCTCAGTATATAGCTTCCCCCTTAAAGTTGCCTCATGATTACTTAGAGGTTCAGGAATCTCCTGTGTTCCATGCAGGTGAAAGCAAAAGGTGACTGGAAAGAGATATAAGCCAGATGAACCGCCAACCTCCCCCTTTGCTTTCAAAGAGAATTCCTGGATATTGTGCTCAACAAATTGTAATAAATTTTTACTGGGTTGGCAAAGAGAAGTAGGAAGACAAGAAGGAAGGGGAGGAGGAGAAGGAAGAGACAGAAGAGGGAAATGTAGTTTTTTAGGTGGAAAGTTGTTCCCACTAACAAAATAAGAATGTCTTCTTGAAAAAAAAAAGAGGTGAGGAGAATATCAACCTCTGTAGGTTACTCTTTTTCTTTACTTGGTTAAGCTTTTCTACATTTTTCTAAGACTAATTAGAAAGGAAAAAGACCATTTCACAGAAATTGACTGATTTCTACCTCAATCCCTCTGCTACATCTTTGTATTTTTAGTAGTATTGTAGCATTGCTATGTTGTTAGCATGCCCTTTTGCTCCAAAAATTTTACAAAATGAATCAGCAAGAATTTTAAAATCACATTCTATATGCTCAATTGTGTATTCCACTCAAAACTACCAAATTGAGCAAACTTAAGAGTATGTGCAGGCATAGAGAGAAGAGATAGTAGAAGGTATCAGAGATTGTCCATTGAGCAACTTATCCTTGACCTGAACATTAAAGTCTGTGTAGGAATGTATATCCTAAGTAAAGGCTATGTAAAGCATAAAGAATGTTTAAAATAAAAGCTCTGAGTGGCTCTGAGGATTAGTTTTCAAAGGATCGTAGTTTTCCTGAGATGTTCCCTATTGAATGAAGCTAAATTATTGTGGAGACTAGTCTAATGCCATTCCTAGGTACCTTAATTGTTTCATTGATGGCAAAATTACTCCCTTCATGCCTTTGTGATTGTTCATTTTGGGGTATTTTCTTTATAAGTGATTATACTGTATCACACTATAGTATATATTATATTATACTTCAGAATGTTCCCAGTCAAATCTAATATGGACTTTAACTATTTTACTTTTAATTTGGCCTAAGTGTTGCTGCAAGCTCACATGATTTCTAAAGCAAAACAATTTGTTTAGAATAATGATTATTTTCTAATCTGTATTTTTAAATTGCTTATTTATATTTTAAATTTTATTTTGTTGTGGTAAAAACACTGGACAGGAGACCTCTGTGAACAGATTTGTAAGTGTACATAGAATATTGCTAACTATAGGTACAACATTGTACTGCAGATCTCTAGAACTTACTTATCTTCCTTAATTGAGGAGACTTCACGCCTATTCATTAGCAACTCCCTATTTTACCCTACTTCAGCTTCTGGCAACCACCATATGATACATGATGGATTTAATGTTTGGCTATATTAGATACCTTATATAATGTGGAATCATATAGTGTTTGGCCTTGCAAAACTGGCTTATGTCACTAGCATAATGTCCTTAAGGTTCATCCATTTTGTTTCATATTGCACAATTCCCTCTTTTTTAAGGATGAATACTATTCCATGGTGTATATATATCGTATCTTCTTTATTAATCTAAAGGTGGACATTTAGGTTGTTTCTACATGTAGGATATTGTGCACAGTGCTGCAATGAACATGAGTATTTCAAAGAGAGATTAACGCTCTAATCTTCTATTTAAGATAACAAAGTTCAATAACTAAATTTGAAATTTGGAAATTTGTACAAATTTTACATTCAAAAATTATTGAATAAATTTACTTTATTAGAAAAGAAACTTACATTTGTGTTCTAATTATACTTGATCTGGACATGTATTATCCATGGACATAATATATTAAGGTTATGTTAGTTGTGAGCCTAAAGTGGAAATCTAACAGGTTCCCCTCCCTCCAGATACTTATGGCACAACATGAAACGTGTTATAAACCAGCTGTGAAAGTGCTCCAGTCTAGTGGGAAGATACATGACCCTGCCTCGCAATTTCTGCAAAGATTTAGGAAGATGATTACATTTGAGGTTTGGGGGGGGGGTTGTTTTTGTTTTTCATTTGTTTTGTTTTGTTTTTTTGTCCTAAGGTATACAACCAAAATAAAGAGAAGAATATTCTAAATAGGAAAACCACATTTATAAAAGAATAAGAATTTAAGAGGATAATCTGAGGAAGGCTTTATGTGTTCTTTCACTTTTTAAAACATTCATATACATCTTGTAAAAGTAAAACAGTACAGAAAAATAAGACAATTTTTTTTAAGTTGGACTTCAATTTGACCTAGACCAGTGACAATTCTTGGTATGTAATACCCTCCTATCTCTACATGTAATGAATACTACAGCCCTCTGCCAGAGCATCACTAATACACTCAGCTTGTTTTCCTTTCTCCTTTGGTCCTTAGCCATTTCTCTCATTATTTTTAAGCCCATCTTCTGGAGTGAATAGACTGGTTAACTAACTATCATCATTCCTATTGAGTAGAGCCCTCTGATCAAGTCTCATCTACATAAAGGCATAACCCACTTCTTTACAATGTATAGTCTAACTCTGCTTTTCCTGAATAGAGATCAATTTCAGAACTTTGAAAGAAATTATGACTGAGAAGCACAGAATAGGAGTTTACCCATTTATTTGCACATATAAAACACCTTTGTGATGATACAGTATTTAGAGAATTTGTATGAGCTTCAGAACTTCACATTGCTTTTTTACCATTCTGTGATGGCATGTGGGTATTTAATAGATTATTTTTGATATACTGAAGATGTAATTTAATATCATTCAAAAAGAAATTAGAAAGGAAGAGAACAAATATAAATATGGGTTTCTTCTAATTTTATGTGAAAATTTGTTATCCTATATATTCAAACTATTCTTAACTGGCTACCCTAGTGCTATTTAAATTTATGTAAATGTGTATGTATTTAAATCCTATTGAGAACTATAGCCCAGATGGAGAGAATTCCCAGAATATTCCTAATGCATATCAATTAGGAAAGATTGGACTTTATGGATTCCTAGTTGTGTTTCAGAACACTTTTATTTTTTTGTATTTAAAAAATGAATAAAGATGTGTAAATGGTTATTACCTATTTTGTGAGGAAGGGGACATTCATGAATTTTAATAAAAATATTCTATTTATTTCAACATGGTTATTATTAGGCAGTGTTGTATTTTATCTTCTTTTTAGAGGAGTATTTGTGTTCTGTTTGCTTCTTTTGGTTTTATTTTTTGCTATAGTCATTTAGTTAGTAACCAGTTACCCCTTGAAGCCATTTTGAATGTGAATAAGATATTATTGACAGCTTATCACTGATAAATGCTGAATCCTAAAGGAGTTATTATAGAAATAAAGTCACATCTCTTAAAAAATTTTCATCAGTCTTTTTGTACAAGTGTATATAAATTAGGTAAATAGTTTAGGGGAATATATATTTATCAATTTGTCTTTTGTTAGTAGTTTTCTTTTTTTTTTTTAAATTTTTTTTTTCAACGTTTATTTATTTTTGGGACAGAGAGATACAGAGCATGAACGGGGGAGGGGCAGAGAGAGAGGGAGACACAGAACCGGAAACAGGCTCCAGGCTCCGAGCCATCAGCCCAGAGCCTGACGCGGGGCTCGAACTCACGGACCGCGAGATCGTGACCTGGCTGAAGTCGGACGCTTAACCGACTGCGCCACCCAGGCGCCCCTTGTTAGTAGTTTTCTTAGACTTGAAGCTTAATTTTCTAGACATTGTTTTTTAGAAGATGATGTACTGCTGTGGCCCCATGTTCTGTCACTGCTGTTAATTTACTTACAAATAGCACAAGTGAACTGGTGAATATTACTTATTGGTACCAGAAATAATCACATTTTAGTGAACTAACAAGAGACTATGTTGTACTAATTCATCCCTGTTGACCAATTTAGGGAAAGAAAATATATGAATGCTTTTAAGTGGGCATATGTTTCATGAGATTGCTTACAACATGGTTTAGGAATATGTTAAGGGCACACTAAAGTGGGCATAGAACTGCTTAATCTAGAAGTATTCACATAGCTAAAGTGTGACGAGACAATATAATACAGCTTGGAAGATTATTCTAATGCTAATTCATATGCAAGGGTCTCTTACAAACAAAAAAACAAACAAAAAAGACAGAAATATGAGGAAACAGCCTAAAATGGGTAGAAGAAGAGACCAGGATTCATGCATTACTTTTCGCAGGCTGGTACATTACTGCACTTTGTAACTGGCAGGTTAAAAGGTGTTTAATTCTGAACTTCAGATTCCTCTTGAATAAAAAAAAAAAAAATGATGAAGTGTAATTTACTTTCTAACTGGTTATGAAGCAGTTCTTTAAATAATGAGAAATCTAGGTTTTATCAGATGAGATTTTAAGATTAAAGATATTTTCCAGCCTGCCACATTGAGTGGAAGGGAGGTACATATTGAAAGAGAAATAAGTTAATTGTTTTTGTGGCTAAATATAAACAAATAGCCACATATTTATTTATTTATATAACAAAATTAAAGGGGCAAAGTAAGTCAGTGAAAGGGTTTATTATTACACTTGAGATATTTGTAATAAAAATTTAAGTTTGCTGTTACACATTTTTACCTGATAGTGAAATAGATTTGCCACAGCAGAAGCTTTTTATTACCCTTAAGTTTTAGTTACCAAACCTTGATTTAAAATGGAATGTGCAAAGAGTGTTAAAAATGTGGTTTAAATATGAATAAATTTGACATCAAATAATGCTACAAAGACAAGTATGTATCTACAGCCTTACGGAGAAGGTAAGGCTGCCAGTAAAATCCAGACACCAGAATGAAACATGCTCTTAATCAGCATCCTCTAGAAAACTGCGTGAGCCCTGAACCTAGAAGAGCTGCCTGATAGTACTTAAGAAGCAATGAGAGGAAGAAGCCCATATGCTGCAGAGCATCCCTCAGGCTCAAATGGTCTTTTGGATTTAGTTTAGTGCTTGTGGCTGCCTCACAAACCCCAGGGTGGCCTTCCTCTTAATCTTGCCTAAAGATTTCAAAATAGCTTCCTTGCTATGAATAAAAGACAAAATAAATGTTTTTAAAAAGTTGAAACTTTTACTGCTGCCATAGGAACAGCACAAACTTATTCAGCTGTGCTTGCACACAGTGGTGGGAGGCATCACCATTAGAGCAGGGGGACGTTAACGCAGTACTTGTAACAATGGGCTGTGGTTCCTCAGTCTCCCCACAGGATCATGGTGCATGCCAGCTGCCACCAGCACGGGCTCCGTCTCTGCAGGCACCTGTATCTTCTTGGAGGTAATTGTCACAGTTAGTTACTTGCTTCCAGATGGCATTAAGTGCGTGACATGGAATATACTGATATACAATGAGCATGTATATCCTCAGGGATATTCAAATTTCCCTCCTAAACATGCCCATGGCTTGCCCATCCATTTTCTGAAAACAATGAATAAAAAGCAAGTGGAGAAAATTACATCAGAATCAATTTATAACATTATCAGCCTTTGAAGTTTTGTGGCAACTCAATCTTATATTCTCATGTCTAAGATCTAAATATAACCAGTAAAATGGGTAAAGGAGATTTAGGGAGGTCATTCAAGCACATTTTATCTGTTATAAAGTCTTAACATATTTTTATGGGTTCTAAAATATCAAATTCTTTGAGATTATTTTATTACATTATCACTATTATAAATTAGCCCAGGGACCAATTTTCCCCAGATAGTGTTTTGTTTGTTTTTTATCTTTGCTTTTTTTTAGTTTTGTATGGGAATTTTAGCATTACATTTGTGTTCAGGATTTTCTAAAAGCCAAAAGGTTTCAACAGCCATATTATTCCTGCTCTGAAGGACAATACTTGAAAATAGACGTCTATGTCCTAACTGAAAGGAAGAAGCAGTGTAGAGTTTGAATTTAATGAATCTGAACATCAGATCAGAAACTGAGCTTTTATCAAGACTACAGAGAACAGCTACCTGACAAGGAGATGATCTGTGTGTGTGTGTGTGTGTGTGTAGAAAAGGAAGGATTATACTTGATCACATAGATCTAATTCAACATATTTCTGAATGACTCTTAAATAAAAGTTATTAAACAATGATAAAAGTGTAAGAATTTTTGATACTGTCTTCATTGCCACATTATTTTATCATTTTCTGATTGATTTAAGTGGAAATATTTGTAAAACATACCAGGTTATAATTTGACTAATCATTATAGAGATCTAAGGCTTTGATTTTTATAATGTACTTTTCAATGTTTCCTATACAAGAAAGTAGGGTGTGTGTGTGTGTGTGTGTGTGTGTGTGTGTGTGTGTTCGCGTTCTGACTTAGGCTGGATATTTATAATGTATAACTTCATGACATGTAAAACAAAACTTTGCCCAAATCATGTTGGTCATTTTTTGCAAGTCCTTCTTTTTCCAAATTTTCTTCATCAAAACCCATGTACCATTTTTACTCCTTTATGTATCATATCCTACATCTACTTTATTAGCATATTTTATTTCATTCATTCCAAAAGGTTTTTTTTTCCCAAAAGGTTTTAAACATCATCTAGAAGTAAAACAAAAGCACAAAATTTCAAATGACTATGTCATTAATCGTGCATCCATAAGAGATTAATTCCTCTAAATCCATAGAATTATGAACTGTGCCCCTATTTATATTAAATTAACTTCCTAAATACTGACAGTAACTCATTCATTTTCCACTCCCCCTCTCCTTAAAGATTGTAAATGTGACTAATATACCTAAAATCATCTTAATTACCTACTTCACTGTATTTTGCAATTTGTTTTTCTCTTACTATTTTTTAATTTCCTAGATTCTATGTTATTCACCTGTCTGCTTAATGTCACTACTGCTTTTTTGTGTGTTTTTACTCATTTCTGGTCTATAATTAACACTAGTGTTTTGTTTTTAATATTTATCACTTTCATTCTGAGATTTCATTGAACATTCCTTGAACCAGCAAGTTCTCTCCACAATGTGAGAAGTTGGCAACTTGACTCCCTACCTCCAGGCAGGTAAAATTTACAATTTTAGCACAAATACACAGAAATCCTTTTTGACAAATATTAAGGGGAACAGCATATGACTCAGCATTTTATGGCAGGTATACGATCAAGTTAAATATTACCTCATGCTCCTCAAGTTGCGCTTCAGTTGCAAATCAAAGCTTAACAATTTATCATTTTAAAATGGAAAGGTTTAAATTATATTTAGATCTACTTGATGCAGTCTGAAAGGTAGTCACATCAGAATTATCCTCTGTGAGTAATTTGGGCACTGTCATTTCCTCACTGGTTTATAGGAAGTGTGCCAAATCCTTAGTCATTAACTCTATTTCCTGTGGAGATGCGGTGGCAGACTTCAGGAGAAATGCAAATACAAGCTACAGCCATCTCCTCAGATTTGACAAGAAGAAAATCCACAGCTATATGACTCTGGACTTCTGCCATAAGCAATCTTGAATAAATAACTCTGAACTTAGGCTGTATGAGCACATTGAAATTCAAATGAGGGCTTGAGAGTTCCAAGGTTCATTTAAACACCCCGGGATGAAACATGTTTTGCGGAGCTCCCAATTCTCTTACATAGATTTTTTGAGGCCACTTCCTGTCTACATCCAATTTAAGCTTAAAGTAACTCTGCTTATTCTGTGTATGAGGATTATGTGGATTAAAAAGGTATTTAAAGGAAAACAATAATAAACATGTTGTTGATAATAGAAAATATTTTTTCTCATTCATGAAGCAAAAATTCTACAATATAAAGATATATGAATTGATTTTCTTTTAATTTAATGACAAAATAACATTTCCTTGATTCGTATTTGTTATATCTGGCAGAAGTTTCTGATGTTCCTTAAAAACATAAAAGAAAAGCAACTGTGTTACTACCTCCATTGAGAATTATAATTTGAGTGGCCATATTATTGTCCAAACCAGAACTTTAAAAAATGATGAGACTTGCTTTAGAATATCTCATAACTAGAACTGTCTTGAGCACATCAAGACATATGATCCCTTGAGTTTTGGAGGGTGTATATGTACTGACTTCTCTTTTTGAAAGTAACAAATGTTATTCTCACTGGTTATTAATCTATACAACCAATCCTACTGTCACAAACAGATCAGAATGTTTTAAATAAGGCACATAGATCCATGTTATTTTCATTGATTCAGTCTTATGAAGTTGTTTTAAATTCTTCTAATATTCTGTATTTTGAAGAGTATTTGGCAATTATTTCTTGGTTTCTAAAGTTAATCGTCTATTTAGATTTCATTCCAGTAATAAGAACAAAGATCATATTTTATGGAAGTTTAATTTGGATGCATGTAAAATTTATGTATATGGAATTAGAAGGGGAATTAGGATGCAAATTAATTTATATGGGATTAGGAAAGATATAATTTTATTCCTAAATAACTTTTTATAGCTCATTCTCTCAAATATTTCTAATCCTCTATGAATTCTATCACTGTAGTGATTTTTAATATAGAAGATATTCCACAATGTTTCATTGAAGGTATTTATTTAATATCATGTATGTATTTATTTTTGGTTCCTTACAATTACTGGGAAGATAGTCTCAGGGCTAATATTTCATGGGAAAAATCAAGCAGTCTGCAACACATGTGAGTAAGTCACATTATCTCTTTGATACAGTGGTGCAGAGCAGACATTTAACATTAGGGTGGCTTCCTACAGTCCTTACCCATACAGCCTTTGTGGCTTTCCAGAGTGAAGCCGAATTAAGATCCTTTCCAAGAGGTCCTTTATCCAAGCCAATGTTCATCACAACACTCAAAATTACTTGAGATGATTAGCTATTATTACATTTGAATTTGTTAAAATTCTATTTTAAATTCTAAATAGGAAAATGATTATTTTTGCCTGAAGACCAGAAGATCATTGCATATAATAAGTATATGATATGCCTGAAACTTCGTAATTCACCATTCCATTCTTTAGCAGGGTTTGAATTGCATAACAACTGGTTTTCTAGCCCCTGTTATGATTCCATTGTCCTACTGGAAAGTAGAGGTGTCCTGGGTCTAGGTATATAATTGTTTGACTATTCTCATTCATTTTCAACATTGGTTCTGGGGGCATAATTCATAAGAAAAGAACTTTATTTCCTATTTTAGGAATGGACGTGGAAAGTTTCACTTCATTTAACAATGCCTACATTTTGAGGAAACATTTTGATTCTTTTCAAATGTATATACCTTTATGTGATTCATGTGGATTTTTGCCCACAAGATGTCTTTTATGCCTCACCCTATGCCTAAAACTTTTTTCAAATCCTGAAATTTTTTTCAACCTTATCCTCTCATCCAAGATCAATGTAATTGTAAGGGAAATAATTTACTTCCCAAATAATTCTAATTAGAAGACTTCTACAATGTGAAGAATTTACTATTTCTTGTTCTAAATATAAATTATATGTTGGCTCCCTTTTTGCTTTTGAAATCCTGTGATTTATATCAAGATCTGTCTTGAAATGAAAAATTCTGAAATGAAATATTTTTGGTTTATGAAAATAGTGTGTCCTAAGGACAGTTGTCTCCCCAAGTAGATTGACAACACTATCATAAGTATTTTTTTAAGTTCCTTGATATAGTTATGGTTGCTTACTGGATAGATAAAATCTGAAATATGTCTAATTATCACTTTTATTTTTATCTTTTATTGAACAGGTTGGCTTACAAATTGTGTCATATTTTCCTTCAGTTGTAAAATTAAGTTTACTCTTTGAAAAAATGCTCAACAGTTTAATAGACAGGCAAGATAACTTTACTACATAAAGCCAGAATACAACTCTGTGTCATGGACGTGTGGCTGAAAGCAGAGAATGGCTAATACTTCTGAGGCTATTTCTATTTCAGCATAAAAAATGTAGCTAATTGGTGACTTCAGTGACTTAAAAGGCTGGAATGAGTGCAGTGCCTATCTAATGCAGCTGTTGAATTATGTCTAAAATATTTTATTTCTCAGTAGAAGAGAGGTTTCAGTTGCACACATCATTTATGCATGTACTATATTCCCACTGAAAATTAAAGGTAGTTATGCTGCACTTCAGCATAAGGTAGTTCATGTACTTGCCAGAATGGATGATACACAGCTACCTCTTCTGATGTCTGTGTCTGTAGAGAGTTTTCTGCCTATGTGTGATTTTTCATATCTTTGCTCACATTTCTAAATGCAAATCCAACACTAAGGGACATTGTGAATATATGACACATGGGAGATCTGTTAATTCTGTGGACAAGGATTATACTTCTTTATGTATTCATCTTTTTAACGAGGAAAAATGATACAACACAAAAAAATGAGGGTGTGATTTAATTAGAGTAATTTGTATGGGGTTTAATTCAATTTTTAAAATGAGATTCTAATATATTTTATTGCAGTTTCATCTCTCTCCACATTTAAAATGGTATCTAGAAATAAATTCTATTTAATGAATGGAAACAGATGAATTCCTTCATTTGCGGGCTGGCTGGTAATAACTGAGGAATGGACTAAGTGACATACTAATGATGCTAAGGCCAGTTATCAAATTACTTTCTTAAAAATACATTAATTAAAATACATACTTTCTTTGTTCACTTTGACCTACATTTTTGGAAATATGGAAATCTTAGTTTGGTAATTAAGTAGAATTCCAGTAGTCAGAGAAGTGGGGGGGGGTTAATTTCTGTATTTGAGCACAGTAGACATACAATGTTACATGAGTTTCAGGTGTACAAAAGTGATGCAACATCCCTATATGTTATTCTGTGCTGTCCACACAAGGGGGGGGTTAAATGTAAGTGGATTGTTCTGATTTAAGTAACTATAATGGTAAAGTTTAGTCCACAGCCATGGGATTTCCTTAAAGAAAATATTGCCATCCGGTATGTGACAAAATAATATCTTCTGGTAGATGTCGGATTTATGCCATTTTCTTGAATTTAATGAGAAGGTTGTTCAGAGCAAAACTCTACTATTCTGTTGTTGTTGTCAAGACATGCAACATCACTCATCCAATGAAGGAAAGATCTAATATTCAAAAGCTCTATTACCTAAACTTCTACGCGAGAGATATTTTAATTTCCCTGGAAAATTAATGTAATAGTGAAGCTATGGAATAATTTAGTAAGGCTTCTTATGGCTATTTTTGGTGAAAATAATGAGTATTTTTTTATGCTTTTATTTTTTTAATGTTTACTTTTGGGAGGGGGGGTGGAGAGCAGGAGCATGAGTTGGGGCGGGGAGCAGAGAGACAGGGAGACACAGAATCCAAAGCTGACTCCAGGCTCTGAGCTATTAGTATGGAGCTTGATGTGGGGTTCGAACCCACAAACAGTGAGATCATGACCTGAGCCAGAGTAGGACACTTCACTGACTGAGCCACCCAGGCGCCCTGAGCATGTTTTTTAAAATAATAGTTTGTATGTGAATGGATTAATGATTTGGCATTCGTTACATTTCAAATTAGATTGTAATCCTTGATTTTACTATTTTTATATTTCTCACATATTGATGAATGATTGGTAACTATATAGAAATATGACAAAGTTGTGTTGGAACACATAAACTAATAAGCTTGCCTAACTTTTAGATACCTTTGAAAAAATTTAGAAATCTTAAACTGCTATTGTAATTCAGTTTAACAAACATGGTTTTGTGAGGAACTAGGTGATTTTGGTGATAGAAAAATGCAACTTCCCACGTTGTTATTGCTTCTGTATTTGTTCCTGTTGCTTGTGAATTGTTCCCCAAGTTGTTATAGGCTTCCATATTTGTTCCTCCACCTTGGAATGAAATTGGCCTCTTAGAAACCTTGAAAGTATTCAACCATGCCAAGTGCTGGCAACTATAAATACATCATTAAAATGCCATCGTTAAAAAAAGTCAAAACTCAATCATCATACATGATAGATGCCTGCAGCAATACCTTAAATCTGCAAATAAGAAGTTTAGTCATATTTTTTTATATTCTCTCCTATCCCTCACACTTCGGATGATTCATCTTCTGACCTTCTTCCCTAAATACCCCAATACCCTTTCATTCACTCATTTTGTTATACTTGCATGCATTTAGCTACACAGCTAATGGTTTGCAAGCATAATCCACTCCAGAAACATGCTTGTAATCCAAAGCACTTGTATATCAAAGTGAATTTCCCTGTAAGAAATAATGAAACTCAGATGATTCATTCCATTACCCAAAGATATTTATTTAAAATGATAATACTGTAATATAATACAAAATAATAAAGAAAATACAAAACATAAAGAAAAATAAACAAATTAACCAGGACTTACCTTTGAAAACCTCCGTGGCTGGTGTGAGGCAGACAAGAGAGAGGAGGGTAATTGCATAGGATGACTTTCACTATCACTAATGGAATCACTGCTCTTCATTGGTTCACTGGAATATTTTTCTGTATGGGGGCCATTGTGTATGCTTGCATGGATGTTGATTACAGTACAGTATTTTTTTTTAATATTCATTTTTGAGAGAGAGACAGAGTGTGAGCAGGGTAGGGTCAGAGAGAGAGAGTGGGAGTGGGGGGGGGGGGAGAGAGAGAGTGACAGAATCCAAAGCAGGCCCCAGGCTCTGAGCAGTCAGTACAGAGCCTGACGTGGGGCTTGAACTCACAAACTGTGAGATCATGACCTAAGCTGAAGTCAGATGCTCAACTGACTGAGCCACCCAGCCATCCCGACTATATTACAGTATTAAGAAACTCTTGTATACACTGTATTCAGTGTAATTGGCAATAAGGCAGCAGAGGAAAGGGTCTATATCTGCAGGCAGCCTGACCTAGAATGAAACAAAGCATTCCTATCCTTACTCTTGCATGGAAAAGCAAAGGACTGTCCATAGGTGCTTTGAAGTAACAAAAAATACACTAGTGCCACTTATGGGCACCTTCCGATATTCTGAAAAAACACTGATTTCTGCCAAACACCACAGCCTGAGACCGAGCATCCAAGCATGGGAGACGATCACCCACAATCACCCAGCAAGAGAGAAAACCATTGCCTCAGTTATGAACACATGATGCTTGGTGTGTCATACTACTCATATTGAAGACATTGCTTGTTTATCAAGCTAACAATTATTAGAAATGTTTGCTCATCTTGCAGAACACTCACAGAACAAGTTACTTGCAATCTAAGGTCTTACTAATATATATATTAATATATAATATATTATGTATTTGATTATATAATATTAATACATAATATATTATAATTATAACAATTATAATTATAATTAACATTATAATATAATTATATATAATATATATTTGATTAAGTATTATTAGAGATTAATCATATATATAATAAATTTGAGTCTAGATTATAAACACCGTGACCTTTAATGCAAAACAGAGTAATTTAGATTTTATTTAGTAGGGTGATCTCATGGTAGTGCTGTGTTGCCATTGGCAAACGGCTAAAGGTATATAAAACAAGAGGCCAATTAAGAAGGTATTGCAAATGTGGCACCTGGGTGGCTCAGTCAGTTAAGCATCAATTCTTGGTTTTCACACAGGTCCTGATTTTACAGTTCATGAGATGGAACCCCATGATGGGCTCTGCACTGCTGAGAG
Organism: Lynx rufus; assembly: GCF_022079265.1. Classification (NCBI taxonomy): domain Eukaryota; kingdom Metazoa; phylum Chordata; class Mammalia; order Carnivora; family Felidae; genus Lynx; species Lynx rufus. The sequence goes on from NW_025814827.1 coordinate 60,977,429, forward strand.
CCTGCTTGGGATTCTCTCTCTCCATCTCTGTCTCCCCTCACCCACATGGGCACACCCCCCCCCTCGCTGTCTAAATAAATAAATATTTTTTGAAAAGAAGATATTGCAACCGCAAATTGAGGCAATACCATATAAGGCAGTAAAATGGCCACTTGACTAAAGGAGAAATGGATTTGGGAAAATGCATAAAAAAAGTTAGTAGAACTTTATTGCTGGCTCTTAAGAGTGTGTTTGGTATTCATAGTTTAAGATTGACAAGATAGAGTTTAAAGTGTTCTGTTGCATTTTCAGCTCTCAAACTACATCAAAATGTTTCACTAATCTTCCTTTATTATTTTGTTAAATATAAACAGTTTATTAAAATATAAAAACAGTTTATTAAAAATATAAAAACTCTTGTTATCGGGAATTCATTAAAGATTAAAGATAAAATAAAATGAGCCCTAATCCAACACAGACATATGCAACATGTTTAACTACAACCCCAGTCATATGTTTAATTTTTTAACTTTAATTTGATTTTTTTATAATTAATATGTAAATATCAAGTTTTCCAGTCTGCTTTTTAAAAACTTATGTCAGAATGTTGTCCTGTGAAATTAGTGTTTTTAAAATTTCATTATTAAAAAATGTGGCATGCAATTTACTGAAGTATCACCTCTGGCTGTGCATTTAGATTGCTTCTTAATTGTTAGACTTCTCTATCACATTCTTTTGAGATCTTTATTACTAAAATCTTTGTGTACATTTCTAGGTTTCCTCTTGATATGGAAAATTTAAGTACAACATTAAATTAGAAAATACAGCTTCAGTTACATTCTCATCAGATATATGTTGGAAGGCATCTGATTAATAAATTTCATTTATTCATAATTTAATGCTACTATCATTTTTCAAGACCTTTGCTAATTTGACAGATTAAAAATGGTATTATAGTAATTTATTTTTCATTTCTTTCATTTTTGGGTTGATATTTCTAGATATTAGTAATTAATATCACCTATTTGGAATTTCTGTACAATGACCTATTCTCAGTTTCTTTCTTTCTTTTTTTTTTTATATTTATTTTTGAGAATGAGAGAGAGAGAGAAATACAGCATGAGCAGAGGAGTGGCAGAGAGGGAGACGCAGAATCCAAAGCAGGCTCCAGGCTCTGAGCTGTCAGCACAGAGCCCAATGTAGGGCTCGAACTCAGGAAACCTGAGATCATGACCTGAGCTGAGGTTGGATTCTCAACCGACTGAGCCACCCAGGCACCCCTGACCTTTTCTCAGTTTCTAATTTAGTTATGAGTTATTTGTATAAATAATGTGGATTAATTTTCAGGGACATTTTGCATAATATTTTCAATTACTTTGTCTCTAAGTAATTTCTTACACAAATATCTTGTCTCCTACGTGATACCCCTTCTTCCGTGGTGTAATAATTTTTGTCATGTTCTTGTCTTCATTTTTTATAGTTGCTTTAACATTTAACAGGACATTATTAGAGTTTATTTTGTTTTAGTGAAAATGCAAGGGAGTTCTTTTGGTATAAAGTAACTCCAAAGTTATTATTCATTGCAACTTAGGAAACTGATCAAATCTGTATCAAATCTAACACTAATACTTAATGTTCTCTCTCCAATTAAAATATAACTCCTTGAAAAGTATACTTCCAAAATGTATGCAAAACTCAAATATCATTCATACATACATACATACATATATACATACATACTCTAGCTTTAGGTATAACCCTCTTTTCTTGTATTGCTTGTACCAAGTTACACTTTAGCTGTCAGTGTTTGAGAGTTCCCCTTTCTCCACATGTTCCCCAATGTACTATAACTGGTCAGACTTCTAATTTTGAATCAAATTGATAAATATGAAATTGCTAATACTAGTATATTAGCTTACATGAATGCTAGCCATTTTGTATACAGCCATAAGTTCTGTATACTTATGGACCATTCTGGATTTTCTAATTTATAAATTGCTTACAGATGTTTACATTAAACTAGTTGTGTTTGTCTAACATTGACTTATAGAAGATCTATATACTTTTGAGACTAGCTCTATAAGTTGATTTAAATATATCATTTGTCACTCATAGCTTATATTTTATGATCCCTTTTATACAGAATTTCAATGTATTCAAATGTCAGTATTATCAACATGTCAGTACATCTTGCCAAACATTGGATGAAGTTTAGCCTATGTAGTTCTGATCCAAGTGGCATTGGTTGGTGTCATGTCTCAGCTGAACAGCACTATTAGCTGCATTAGGCTGGAAGATTATTGAAGGCTTTGTTACCCATTGACACCTCAGTACACATCCACGTTTCTTTTTCTCCATGTGGCTCTCTTGGTGTTCCACACATTGTGCTGATCTCAGGAAAGTCAGACAACTTACCTGGCATGTAGCTTCTAAGAAGGAATGTTTTAAGTGTCCAAAAGGAAGCTGTAGACTCTTGAGGCCCAATGTCAGGTATTAACAAAGAATCATTTCTAGCATATTTCCAGCATATTTACTTGATCAAAGCAAGTGATGGGCAAGTGTTATTAAGAGGATGGGAATGTAGACTCTACTTCTCAATGATAAGAGTTTGTGACCATCTTTAATCTGCCTTGGACTTCTTTCAGAAAAGATGCAATTGTATATATTTTTTCCAGTGGATTTGAATCTAGAAATACATTTTTAAAAGCTGTATGTGTGTATATGTGTATGTGTATGCCCAGCAGATTAATAAGTTCAAAATCTCTAGGATAGGCCAATTAGGGTGGAAAGTCAAAAAAGGTGTGTCAGTCTTGAGTTCAAAATACATAGGACAGGCCAGAAGTCTGGAATTTAGGCAGGGTTTTAATGCTGCAGTCTTGAGGCAGAATTCTTTATGATATCTTAGTTTTTGCTCCTAAGACCTTCAACTGATGGGATTAAGACCTTCACCAGCATTATCAAGGGTAATCTACTTAAAGTTAGTGGATTGTAAATGTGAATCCTATCTACAAAATACTATCATAGCAACATATATATTAGCATTTGGTCAAACAACTGGGCATCATAGCCCAACCTAGTTGACATATAAAACTAATCATGACACGCTTGAGGGAGATGGCTGCATAGCTCTGAAAGAAGAGTAGAGGGCTAGAGTCTTGAGTGTTGCAAGCTGAAGTATACCTAAAGTCCAGACAATGTGAGTCCTTGTATTTCCTTAATAAGAGTACAATCACTTAGTCAATTATTCTAGTCTGCTGGACCTAACAGGCATCTGAATCCCAAATACCTCAAGGCAATCACTGATTGGCCTTACCCAAGCCTAACAAATATTTCCTAAAAGTGACTATATCTTTTGTTAAAACCCTGGTCCAAGCTATCATCATTTGTTGCCTGGACAATTGCAACAGACTTTTAATTTCAACCTTTCTATTGTCCTGTACCCACAGAACAGCCTAATAATAATTCAAAAGTGGGTTTGAGGGTGAGCCATTTCATGGGTAAAATCTTCCATTGATGTTTCATTTCAATTAGATTAAGTCTGAATCATAAATATGGTATCTACAGCCGTGTATACTGTGACTAACTACTCTTAGTTACCTGACTACAACTTCCTGTTTTCTTCTTTTTTCATGACGAGCAAAAAATTAACTCCTTAAGTTTTTTTTTTTCCTTTACTGAGATAAAATGCGCATAACTCTTAAAATTTCACCACTTTAACCAGTTAAAGTATACAATTGAGGATTTTTAATATATTCACAATGTTGTGCAGTGGTTGTCACTATCTACTGCCAGAGCATTTTTATATTTCCCAAAAGAATCCCTGGACCCATTAAGCAGTCACTTTCCATTTCTTCTTCTCCCCCACCCCCCACCCAAAACAAACAAAACAAATCTAAATTGAAACTTACTATTGGGAAACAACAAAAGAATACATTGTGTTTTCCATAAAATAAGGGTAGTCATGATTTACTTGTGTTTGAGTAGAGAAATGACATGCTTTATCACTGGAATATACAACACAGTGAATGTGGTATAGTTAAGAATACCCCAAGTTACCAAAATCAAGAAAGTAGTTAATAGTGTTAAGGAGATATTATAATAGAGTCTGTTCCTGCCCTTGGAAAAACTCATTTTGAATCTGGAACCTGAACTGGGATTTATAATTATCATTAAGTAGAATAGAAAGTCCTCCTATCACTATGGGATACTCAACACACAAAAATAGTGATGCTCTTTCTAGAAATGTTGCATAGACATTAAACACGCTTTAATAGAAAGCTGCCCTGCAGAACTGAGTGAAGGCATTTGAAACATTGCAGTCAGCCTTTCTTAGAACACTTCTCTTTGTATATTACTGATAGAATTTAATTATTAAAATTAATTGTGTCTAAGAAATTAATTATTAAAATAAAATTGTGTCTAAGCAAGGACCAATATAATTAGAGTATATGCAAGGAAAAATGCAACATGGGAAAGCACATCAGCTTGTTGACGGAATAGCATGGGTTCCACAGAGAATCAATAGAACTTATAGAACAGTGAAAAAAATGTAATGAATTTAGAGCATAGGCAACGTTCTAGTGGTACAAGTTTGAAAATGCCCAGTAAAGTGCAAAATTTCAATTCTATGCCTCCTTAATCCCACCAGTATATACTGTTGACACTTGAACAATATCAGGATTAGGGGTGCTGACCCCTGGCTCAGTTGAAAATCTGCATATAACTTTTAACTCCTCCCAAACTATTTATAGTCTGTTGTTGACCAGAAGCCTTATCGATAACATATTAACACATATTTTGTATGTTATGTATATTATATACTGTATTTGTACAATAAAGTAACAGAGAAAATAAAATGTTATTTAGAAAATCATAAGAAAGGGAAAATACACTTAGGGAACTGTACAGTATCTGTCAAAAAATAAAAAAAGCTGTATAGGAAGACCTATGCAATTCAAATCTGTATTGTTTAAGGATCAATAATATGTTCTTTAGAGTCCGTTATAAATGTTCACAAAGAAATGTACAGGGTTATTCAAAGCAGATTGTCTCAGTGGAGTCCACTGATAGGGAAATAAGTAAGTTAACATATACATGTAGTCTAATAATAGTATGAAAACAAGTAGTTGAAATAAATGTTCCCAACAATCTATATCAATATGAATGATTTTGAGAACATTAAGTGAAAACATTATATTGCATAATTTTCATTTAGCATGACACCATTGTTGATGTAAACTTGAAAACACAAAAATGCTACTGTCATAAAAATGGAAGAGTCTACATAAAATGTAAAGATATGGACAAGAAAGATCTACACCAATTCATGAGAATTATTGCATCTCAGGTGGATGAGGGAAGAAATGGTACTGAATGACACAAAATGGGCTTTAATAGCATATCATATCCACAAGATATGAAATAAATGTTACAACTTGTTAACTTGTGTTAAATTGGAGCAGTGGGTAGATGTGCATATGCTGTATTAGTCTGTGGGAATATCATTAGAGTCAATACAGAAAAAAGTTTAAATGTAAGACCAATTCCTATATAGAAGCATTCAGGGGAAATTATTTAATCATTTATGATGGCACATATTATACTAACATGAACAAGAGTGATTCCTGATACTTGTGAATAAAAGTCAAAGAAAACAATTTAGGAATAACTCACAAAGCAAATTTCATGCTTGAAAAGTTCATGAGTTAAAACTCATGAGTTGAAAAAATATTCTCTTTGCCTTTCCTAATTTCTGGACTTAGAGATGACATTGATTTGTAAAGAAATGTTAAACTCATACATGTTCAACAACCTCTTCAATTAATCTATTAGGTTAAATTATAAACAATATTTACTTAATTTTAAAATTATTATATAAACCCTATTAAGTCACTAATCTAACAGGTAAACTTTCAAATATACCATTTTGTAACTGACAAATGGCTTTTTTCTGTGTCCTGTATGCTGAGTTTCTCAGTTATCAAAATGTTCGATAACTATAAAATTATGGAGGTAGAAATAATTCATTGTAATAAAATGCACTTAAATTTTATACTCTTTATGTGCGATGTAAAGTTTGGAATTCAAATAAGCAGCACATATATCCAAATAAAACTGTGAAACCTTTTCCTTCCTTTAATCTATCATGTAAAATTTGAAGACATACTACAAGAAAAAAGGATTTAGTCATTGAGCACAAAAAGTTTTAGGTAGTCTATTTGTATAGACATTAAAACACCCATGGCCAAACATAGGATATATTTACCAACATACTAATTTGAAGTGATACTACTGACCAAAATTAAATTTAATTACATTATGATGATGATTTTTGAATTATTGTAGAATAGCAATTAGCGGAGAAATAAGGGGCAAAATACTGCAGTTTCAGCTTCTGAATGTGTCACCATGTGCATGTGCACACACACACATGCGCGTACTCACATATGCCTTGTTCACCTAAATTCATCCCAAAAAAAGAGTTTCAAGCAAGTGACCATCTCACTAACCTAATTTATACATGCAAATAATATCATTTCTTCTCAAGAAAACTAAGATGAGGAGGAATTTCTTCTATTAGGGTTTTTGGATGTTTGAGATATTCTGACATATTCATTGGTAAGTGAGGGAGGACTTGGACTGTATATTTCAAACATAACATAATCTCAGAAGCTGAATATGGCTAGCACACGAAGACTTCAGAGTTTGTGAATTGTGAATCTGAGACCTTGCCCTTTATATTTGTTCAGCAAATGTCTGTTATTTGCAGTATTACTAAGACTGCATCCCTTCTCTGAGAGAAGGAGTTAAGGATTCTCTTCATTGCTCAAGAACTGCAACCCCCGCTTAGAGATTGCTACAGTGATAGCTGAAGGACAAGTGTCAGATCTCTGATAGGACCAAGCCATGCACCACAGCAATCATTTATAAAAATTATTAAACAATCCTTTGGCTATCTTGTTTCTACCTGTTCAATATTTTTTTATGTTCAGCATTGAATTGTTGACTACTTGTGGGATTTATTATTAGTTTAAATTCATATTAATGATATATAAATTTAGGATTTGGTCCAAAGCTAAAATGGAATTTGTTTATAGTTATTAATGAATATCCTTATTAAAGTCTACTTCTCTTTTTTTCAAGTTATCATTTAAGTTCTAGTTAGTTAACATATAACATAACATTGGTTTCAGGAGTAGAATTTAGTGATTCATGACTTACACATAACACCCACTGCTGAACACAAGTGCCCTCCTGAATACCCATCACACATTTAGCCCATCTCCTGCCCACCTCCCCTCCATCGACCCTCAATTTGTTCTCTATAGTTAAGAGTCTTCCTCTTTTTCTCCTTCACCTATGTTCATCTGTTTTGTTTCTTAAATTCACATATTAGTGATATCATATAGTATTTGTCTTTCTCTGACTGACTTATTTCAATTAGCATAATATATTCTGGCTCCATCCAAGTCTTGCAAATGGCAAGACTTCATTCTTTTCAATGGCTGAGTAAATACACACACACACACACACACACACACACACACACACCCCACATCTTCTTCATCCATTCATCAGTTGATTAAATTTGGGCTGTTTCCATAACTTGGCTATTGTTGTCTACTTCTCTTTGCTGTATGTAACCTCCTTTGAGTTAGCTGACTTCTCAGTCAGCCAAGATAATTAGCTTCGGCTACTCCTCAAGATGCCAGTTACACTTCAGATTTTCATCACTACCTCAAACAAATATTCTCCCAAATGGAGCTAGGAAAGCATGAAAATATGAAATGCTTAAAGTTAGTGGTTTATGGCTTCAGCATATTACCTCTTTTTTTCTAACAAGCATATTTTTTCATTAGTGTTGCAACTGAAGTAAATTAGATAAATACACAGAGAAAATCAACATAAAAGCAAGTAATTTTTATCTCAGAATTTAAATTACTGAAAGGAAATACAGTTTCAAAAAATGAAAAATGCATAATTACAGTGTCAACATACCACATGAGAAACATATTTTAAAATCGTTTATTATCAAATTTAGCAAGTTAGTTAATGGAAACAAAATGTAACAAGAACTATATAATCCCTCAACTCAGGAATGACATTTCCATTTTATCATAGTATCTGTGTTCAAATTGCCAATAAAATTAGAACCTTAAGTGTAAAGTGTATTAATATCTAAGTTTATATCTTACGGTGATTAGTATTAAATATAACAAAAGTATATTATATATCTAAAACAGATAAAGTAAGTAGAAAAGGTAGAAATGGGCTGCCTAGAGAAAGGGCGTTGTTCAGTGCTCCAAATTTGTTTTTTACATTAACTTAAACCTGTTGTTTTTATTTTTTTACTGAGTGTTTTTGAAAATTATGGATTTTATGTATTTAAGGTGTACAATTTGATTATTTTGTGTACATATACTATGTGAAAAAATCACCATGTTCAAGCTAATTGATATATCTATTACCTCAGATTGTTTACCACTTATTTTTTTTTGTAATGAGTAGTCTTCAGATTTACCTCCTTAGCAAATTTCTTTTTTTTAATTTTTATTTATTTATTTTTTGAGAGAGAGAGAGAGAGCGAGAGCTTGTGCACAGGCACATTCCCAAGTGGGGAGGGCCAGTGGAGAAGGAAGGGAGAGAATCTTGAGCAGGCTCCATGTTCCTTGTGGGAGTTGGAAGTAACCCAACTTGGGGCTTGGTCTCCTACCATGAGATCATGACCTGAGCCAAAACCAGGAGTTGGATGCTTAACTGACTGATCCACCCAGACACCCAACAAATTTCAATTATATAATAAAGTGTTGTAAGTATAGTTCACATTGTTGTACATTAGATCTCAAGAACTTATTCTTCTTGCATACATAACATTTCACCAGTTTCTCCCTTTTCCAGCCCCTGGTAACCATGATTCGACTATGTGCTTCTGTGAGTTTTGATTATTTCAGATTCCACATGTCAGTGAGATCTGTGGTTTTTAAATATGTTTGCAAAAATTCAGAAATGCCTAAGTATATTTTTAACATAGATCCAGGTAATTTGAAAAATCATTGTTCATTAGGTTGTGAAACATGAGCTAGTAAAAATCATAGGAAAAATGTTTTTTGAAAACTTAAATTTCAAGAATGATATAAAATAACTTTCTGGTATAATTATTCAATATACACATATTTGAAATAATATAACAAAAAGTTATTAAGAAAACATGAAAGGATGAACTTGGAGAAGAAACTGGAAAAGTAAAGTGAAGGAAATTATGTAAACATAATTTATTAACCTTCAGGACAAAAGTCTGTGAATTATTAATTCTTTCCACAAGACTCCCAACTTGTTTAATTTTTTGATCATTATTATTGCATCATAGCAAGGGTGTGTGCTATCAATGTGCATATAGCTTTTTAAAAATTGTGGTAAGATATACATAGCAAATTTACCATTTTGATCATTTTAAGTGTATAGTCCTGTGACATTAAGTACCTTCACATTGTTGTGCAACCATGACCAACATCCATCTCCAGATCTTTTCAGTTTCCCCAGCTGAAACTCTGTATCCATTAAACACTAACTCCTTATTTCCCTCTCCAACTATATTTTAAAATGTGTTTTTCTGAAACTCAGTCTTGTATATTTACCTTAGAAGTAAATAGATGGACCTATTTAATACAGCCACATTAACTTAGAATATTGGCATAGCTTGGGTGCAATTAAAGAAATAATGTTAGTTTATGCAGTTCATATGATTCCATTGTAGTAATAGTAAGGCATTGTATGTGCATGTGTATATCACAAATACACACACATATATACGTATTCACACATATACACTAGAAATAACTTACCAAACTAGTGCTTTTTAATTACTTAAAATATGAAGTACTCAGTAAAGTGATGGTGTACCAAGCTCTACAGTGGCCAGTGAATATGTCTTGAAGTGAATTCTGTCCACAAGCAGGCAACTCAGAGCTTTCATGGAACTTGTGAGAACAGAAGTAACAATTAAATAGAATCCTCTCTTAGTAGCATAGTAACAACTAACAAAACGCTGACCACCAGCTGGACCTCATCCCCCAACACAAAGGGAAATATATTCAATGTTCAATTCTCATTTTCTCTGAGATTTAAATCATTAATTTCCCTCCCAAGTAGACATGTTTAAAAACAAGGAAATTATTTCCTGTAACTGGATAATTTGTTTTTATACTGTTGAATTTGGACACTTCTCCATATATTCTTTATTAGACATGTAATTTGCAAATATTTTCTCCCAATTTGTAGCTTGCTTTTCATCTTCTGTGAGATTCTTTTGCAGTCCAAAAGGTTTTAATTTGGGTTATGTCCTCATTTATCATCCCCTCCTCCCCCGACCATGATCATTCTTTTGGTGTCAAATCCAAAAATTCAATGCTTAGTCAATGATCTTGATGTTTTTTTTTTTTCTTTTCTTTTTTTTTTTTTTTTGAAAAATTCAGTTTTGGTTTATATTTAACTCATGAACCATTTTGATTTTATTTTGGCATAAGATGTGAGTTTTAAGTTAATGCTGACTTTTATTTGTTTGTGGATGTCCAGTTGCTCTAGACCCATTTGTTGCAAAGGCTATATGTGCTTTTTGCATTGAATTTCTTTTACACCTTTGCAAAAATCAGTTGGATATATTAGTGTGGGTCTGTTTTGGGTTTCTAATTTTGTTTTATATTAATCTATGTGTCTTTTCCTCAGGCAATAATTGTCTGTCTTGACTATTGTACTGAATAATAGGCTTTAATAGAATATTATTTCCTCTTTATTATTTTTTTGGTATAGTTTTAGCTATCCTAGGGCCTATTGCTTTCCATGTAAATTTTTGAATTAGTTTGTCTGTATCTACAGAAAATTTACTGGAATTTAAAAAAAAATTACATTAACTCTAAATCAATTTGGAGAGAATTGACATTTTTACTGTGTTGAATCTATGAATACAATGTGTCTCTCTATTTAAGTCTTGAATTTCTTTTGAAAGAATCTTGTAATTTTTAACATACAGATCCGTAAGTGTTCTATTAAGTTTATACCTAGCCATTTCATTTTTTTTTGGAGTAATTGTAAATGTGTTTGTGTTTTAAATTTGCTATTCCATCTGCTCAGTGTTAGTACACAGAATTGAAAGTGAATTTTGTGTGTTGATATTGTGCCTTGTGACCTTGCTGAACTTACTAGTTCTAGGAGTATTTTTGGTACACTTGTGGGGATATTCTGTGTACACAATCACATAATCTGCAAGTAAAAACAGTTTACTTCTTTCCAATCTATATGATTTTATTTCATTTTTATGCCTGGTTGTAATGGCTACAATCTTAGGTACTCTGTTGAATAAGAGTGATGAAAGCAGACGTTCTTACTTTGTTCCCGGTATTACAGGGAAAGCATTCAGTTTTTTATCACTAAGTATGATGTTAGTTGTTGGTTTTTTTGTACATGTTCTTCATCAAGTTGAGGTGGTTCTCCTCTATTACTAATTCGCTGAGAGTTTTATCATGAATGGTAGTTGGATTTTTGTCATATGCTTTTTCTGCATCAATTGATCTTATCAATTTTTCTTCTTCAGCCTGTTGCCATGGTGGACTACATTAATTGATCTTCAAATGTTGAACAAATTTATTTCTCCACCTCTCAATCTGGGCTGACTCATTAACCAGTGATAGAAGTACCCTCTGCAACTGATGTCACATGACCACATATGGGCTAGCTAGTGGGATGACAGAGCCTATGTATACTAGAGGCATAACAAGCCACCAGTGGCTTTCCTGAATGCCAGATCCCACAAAATGTAGGAGCTGCTTAAATGAACTTACTCAGCAAAACAACTGCCCACAAACCTGCAGAGTCTTGAGCTATTAAATCCTTACTGTTTTCAGCAACTGAATCAGAAATAGATTATTATATAGCAAAGTTTACCCGATACAACCTCAGTCTTGTGAAAACTTAGTGTCAGAAAGTTTATTCTCCAAAATAAATTGAATTAAGAAAAAAATTAGATATTCAAAGAAAAAAAATAGACAAAGATTATCTACTTACCCAAGATGATTTGATGTTAATAACTGTAAGATGGATAAAAACATGTCTCTTCTTTTGTAGAGCCAATATAGACAATCATTTTAATTTGTTAAATATTAAACCCACCTTATAAAAAGCAAATTAAATTCCTTAACCAAGTGAAAACATACATACATACACGATTTGAATGAAATAATATCCAAGTAATATTCAAGTTCAGTTGTGTTACATTCTTAGCTACTGAAGACAAATTAATTGTCATCATGAAACCATTATGATGAATGTAAAAAAGCCAGGAAGACAAGCAAGGAGATTAAGGGAAATAAAGGAATTAATACTGTAAAACTCATAGAAATGAGACTGAGAAAACTGTAGACTTCTTACTTGACATTAAAAAGAAAAGAGAAAGGGGCACCTGGGTGAGTCAGTCGGTTGTGTCCCGCCCTTGGTTTCGGTTCAGGTCATGATCTCACAGTTCGGTTCGTGAGAAGAGCAACATGTTGGGCTCTGTGCTAACAGTGTGGAGTCTGCTTGGGATTCTCTCTCTCCCGATCTCTCTATACCCTGGCCCCACATGCTCTGTCTCTCTCTCTCTCTCTCTCTCTCTCAAAATAAATAAATAAACCTAAAAAAAGAAAGAAATTGACACAATGTTTAGGACAAGCTTATTGATTTTTTTAAAACGATTATTTACATACTAATCTCTATTTTCTGAAGCATATCCTCAAAATCTCATTGAAACATCACAACTACTCATTAAAATATTATTTTATCCCATTCATAAATTAAGATGCTGATAATTTAGAAGATTTTTAATTGCCTAAAATGGTATCATATTCAAGGAACAGCACTGGAACTGGATAGAATTCAGGTGTTTCAATACCATACCCAGTATAATTTGTGCTGTGTCAAATTTCCTGCCTCTGTGTTCAGAATGGTTTTTGAAACATTTTGTGAAATGGTTCCAAACCAACCATAGGACACATAATATGAATAAGTTATATATCCATTGGAAATGTATCAACGTATATTTGTGTGATTAAAATTATAGGAAATAAATACATAGACAAGTTTTTCAGGAAATCAGCCAATGTACATTCTTTATTATTTAATTTTATTAAATGAGTGTTCTTTTAATATTAAAACATCTTCAACTAATTGCATAGAAGAAACCACATTTAATTAATTTTATCGATGTCATATGAAAATAATATAAACTCACAATATGACACTGTTTAAAAATGTACATATGTGGGGAATAATATACCAAAATTAGAAAATAGAAAGTTTAGGATTCAATCAAGGGAGTTATAGTTTATTTTAAAAACTTTTAAAAATAGTCTTTAAATAAATAAATATTAAGTACCTAATGTATATTAGCGAATGTGTCATCATGTAGGTGTACAAAACAAAACAAGACAATGTCCTTGTTCTTAAGATTCCCATGGTCTAGTTGTGATGTTGGGTAAAAATACACATCTTTATTTATAAAGTGATATAGAAAGCATATAAAATAATATTTCCTACGAATTTTAATGAGGGTTTAGCCCTTGATTAAGCTGAGGGAATGAATCTGAGTACATGTAAATAATTATTGGATAATATGAAAACAGTTAATATAAATTGTGAAGACTGGCAATTGCCTTACAATTTAAAATATTTTTACATGGAAGGAAACTTATACTATGTAACTCTAGCAATTGGAAATTTATGGGTTTTGTTTGTTTTTGTTTTGTTTTATTTTTTTTCTAATTACGTACAAAGATGTTGTGGGAAATCCCTAGGTCTCAACATAATAGAAGATGTTTCTAACAATCAGAATATCTGAAGTGATTAGATTACTCTTAAAGAGAGTGAACTCTGACAAGGAATGTGTTCAAAGAGAAAATGAATTCTCTTCTGATAAAGAAATTACAAATTGGGTTAGTGCTTAGGCTAGATTCTATCGAAAGACTATTCTAATTCATAAATTCCATGAATTTGGTAGACTCTTGCAGGGAATCCATTATGTCATTTCTTACAGCCCAGAACTGAATTATGAAATGTCATTAAATTTGTCATATCCTATTAAGAATGACAAAATCAAAATGCACTTTAGGAAAAATATATGTATCTTGAATAATAATATTTCAATTTAATGAGTTTGATATGGAAATGTTGGGGTTCAGAGCCAATGGCCAAAAAGAATTATTGAGACATCTTCTGTGCAAAGGTTTTCTTAAAGGACCCAGGGGCCGAAAGACCTGCATTGCGGTTCGTGAGGAGTGACTGAATATACTTTCAAGCTGGGAGAGGTTAGGGACAGCATAAGCCTCCCAGGAATTTTGGAAACACAGTTGCCAGGACCCTGAGGGGGCTAGCTATTGTTAGGAAAATGTCATTTATTATTGATTAGTAAGCCCTTAGTCATGAGACCCTTCAGATTTCTATAAGTGGGCCATATGCTTGAAGGATGATTGCTAACATATATTAGGGGGTTAGAGGTAAAGGAAGTTTCCAAAGTAATTTGTATGTTTAAAAAAATTTTTTTTAACGTTTATTTATTTTTGAGACAGAGAGAGACAGAGCATGAACGGGGGAGGGTCAGAGAGAGGGAGACACAGAATCTGAAACAGGCTCCAGACTCTGAGCTGTCAGCACAGAGCCCGACGCGGGGCTCGAACTCACGGACCGTGAGATCATGACCTGAGCCGAGGTCGGCCACTTAACCGACTGAGCCACCCAGGCGCCCCAATTTGTATGTTTAAAATAGACTCGTGTGGGAGGGGGGCGTTGTAGATAATGCCATTGCTTTTTACCCTTAGCAAGGTGTCAACATGGAGGCAGCTGAGCTCCCAAAGGAAGGTCACTCTGCTTGTTTCAAAGTCTTGTTAATGGCTATAAGCAGTAAGGAAATTTATTTTTTTCTTTTGCCTTTGTTTCCCACATCAAGTTGATAGGGGCTGTAAGTACTGTTAATTCTGTCCTTTGTTTCTTCTTTCAACTCATTCAGGAAAAGTAAACACATATTTGACACTAAATTAGAGTTTTGAATGAATTTAGTCAGTTAATTAAACTGACCTTAAAACACACACACACACACACACACACACACAGAACAGCACAGATTTGAACTGTATGGGTCCACTTATATGTGGATTTTTTTTATAGTACAGTACTCTGTAAATGTATTTTCTCTTCCTAATGATTTTCTTATTAACATCTTTCTTTTCTCTAGCGTATTTATTATAAGAATACAGTAAGCCATGCCTCCTTTTGCCTTATATCTTATATATGTCTTTATTTTTATTAGTTAAAAAATAATGTTTGGTGTAAGAAAGACAAAAAAAATACACAGAAAAAATATCAATCATCTGCTCTTTCTCTGTTCCTCCAATCCAATCTCTTTCTAATTAGCAAAAAAAATGTCCATCTGGTATATTTACTTTGGTATTTTTCTCATGCTTTTATGTATGTATGCATTAAATGCATTTGCATATAGATTTTTGTTTGTTACAATTTTATTTCATTGTAATATGCTTTAATTTTAACATAATTTAACAAAACACCATGAACAAAATTTCAGTTGGGTAGAAAGTGATAATTTAATCTATTTAGCTATATAATATTTTTAAAATTTATTTATTTTGAGAGAGAGAGAAAGAGTAAGTGAGAGAAGTGCAGAGAGAGAAGGGGAGAGAGGATCAAAAGTGGGCTCTGTGCTCACAGCAGAAAGCCCCATGCAGGGCTTGAACTCACGAACTGTGAGATCATAACCTGAGCCCAAGTCAGATGCTCAACCAACGGAGCCACGCAGGCACCCCTATATAATTTTTTAAAAAGGCAGATATGATATTATTCAGATACAGTTCCTCAACAATCAGTTGTTCCTTTTTTTCCCCACTGACAAAAGTTCCATACTGTGATATTTAGTATGAATTAGTATGAATTCCAAAATTGGGATTACTTGGCCATAGAGTACATGACTTTTTAAATTCTTATTATTTCCATTTGATTTACAAGTGTTTTAACTTTTTAATTAATCCACAAGCACATCTGCATAAGTCCACTTACCCTTTTTTATTCAATAGGACATACAGTAATCTTGAAGCCAGCACAGAATTTGATAATTGAGCATCATGGTATATTTGGGCACACTATTTTTAATGCAGCTGGTTGACATGCCTTGAGTTTAGATGTAGACTTCTGGAACTGTTACCAACTGGTGCTATTTTCTCTTTAATTACTTTCTGTTATTCAAAAGCCTTGATAATGTCTTGCATGCAGCAGTTGCTCAATAAGCTCTATCGAATTACTGAAAATTGACCACTTGCCCTTATTGCCCTTAAATTACAAACAGCCACAGATGATTATGGCCTACTGATTAGGCTGTTTTGACTAAACCTATCTTGGTAATAAGTTTTAGGCTCTAAGTGCCTTTTTCCAATGTGAAGGGCTACCCTGACGGATGAACCTTCTAGTTCATCTTGCTTGAGTCCTTTATATAAAATTAAGAATGTAACATTTTAAGAATTTCATTTTATTTCTGTTTACTACCATGTTTTCTTGAATGAGAAAAACACTCTTGAAATTATAATTTGAGAAACTTTATTTACCAGATCATCTCTGTTTCACTTTACTTTTGTATGTTTGTTTTTGTCATTGACAATATTTAGTCACTGGCAAATTTTCTAAGTCCATTGATGGGAGGAAATGGGATGATTATGTTAATGAGTTCTTCATTGAATTTTTGAACCAGCAGAGCATTATCACTGTATAGCCTATCTCTCTCTGGAAGAAATATGTCAAGCACCACAGATTATGGGTGTCAAAAGTCAGCAAGGTTTGATATTTGTTGGTTGGTTGAGGGGGATGGGAGGAGGGCATGAGTAGGGATGAACCATTTCACTACTCAGGTGTGACTTCCCACTGAGAATGAAACCTCCTGGAATCATGAATTTTCAGCCAAAGATAAATGAACTCCTAAAATAGAGATGCTGTGTCAGAACAAAAATGGCTCTGGACAGAATCTCCCTCCAGTAAATGTCTGACCTAAGGCAAATTATTGTGATAATTTTCCTCATTGTGATTCTGAGAGCCCTGTAGACCATTATAATTCTAAGTTACCTAAAATCAGTTATTATATTTTAAAAGTCATTTTCTAAAATAGACCTAGAGTAATTAAGCCTCTTTTAAGAGCAGGCATAGTTATGATTTATACAGAAACATTATGAACTAAAACTTTTTCAGGAGGTAAAATGTTATATTCTGTGAACCTGTTGGAACCCAAAAGCTGCAGGTGCTTCTTTGAAAAATGACATTTCCATCATTTACCTGACAAGCAGAGCTGAAATATCAAAGTTATAAACATTCTGCTTGTGTGCCAGCTGCTGTTTCTGTGGAAACAGCCTGAATTGCAAAAGGAAGGTAAATGTCCTTAACATAAAATTGTGAGGTTTTGAATATTTTACTAAATATGTATTTGGGTATATCTGGCATTTTTGAGATAATTAAAACGTCCATTTTGATTATTCATATATGTGTATATCTACATATGTTAGGTCAAATATTATTAAACTTAAATAATATTTGCTTTTATTTTAACTTTAATCTTGTATGATATAATGTTCTAACTTCTAAAATGAATTATACTTATCACAAATATCATTATTATTGATTATTTAAGCATAAATAATATTGATCAAATCTTAGAAAACATAGGGAAAACAAAGACATGTGAAATATTTTATTTTTTCATATTATCTAGCAACAAGTAAAACAAAAGTGAAAGTTATTTATTAGTCTAAAACTAAACTAACTTTATTTTGTAGATAAACCTAGATTTTTTTAATGAAGAAATTATCAAATACATTGTTGGCTTCATATTAATGTATTCTAATACCTTTTACCTTTTGTCTTGTATTTCTCTGCTAATGCACACACAGTTTGATATAGGCAAAAAGTTATGGCACGATGCAAAATAGCAGCTAAGCATGCATGGAGTAATCTTATATTTCTTGACCTATGTAACATTTACATCTGTGATAATTTGTGATATGTGATAAGTCAGTTAAAAACATTTGTCCTCTTCAAAGTATCTTCTTATACATGGGATTTATAAAGCAATAACTTTTATAACTTCAGGAAACATTAGAGTATAACTTTATGATGCTCTTTAATTGTGTAAGAGCCAATGAGATTTAAAATAAACATATGTTGTAAGCCTTAAGGTCACAGCACTAAATCATATTAGAAGATATGCTTTGCTCCTTATCAATAAAGCAGTGTTAAATGTTGCTTCCACTATTACAGTTACTTGGAAGATATATATATATTTTTTTACCTGCAATGACAATTATTTCAAGAGTTTCCTAAAGCCCAGTGGATTAACTTGAATTTCAGAGATATGTAATCATGGACTGGCTGAGCCACTGGCAGAGTCTGCACCATCAATTCTTAGTTAACTTTTGTTATAATCTAAATATTCTGATTTGATAAGACACTACATGTGTTCATCTCATAATATTTGAAAGGGAATTGGTTCTATTGCCTCTTGGTAGGTAAACTAAATGGAATGTATAAGATCTTGGATTAAACCATTTTAAGTTTCTTAACACTGTTCATTCATATTTTCAAAATATTGGAATGAAAAATATATACTATAAGAATGATTAAAAACATACACACATATAAACATTTTCACTACATTGGGTGATTTTAGTGGTTATGTTAAAGATATAGTTTAAAATAAGATATTTAGGAGCATCTGGGTGGCTCAGTTAGTTAGTTGAGTCTGATTCTTGATTTTGGTTCAGGTCATAATCTCATGGTTTGTGAGTTTGAGTCTGTGCTGACAGCACAGGGTCTTGGGATTCTCTCTTTCTGTCTTGCTCTCTCTCTGCCCCTCTCCTGCTCGCTCTCTCTCTCTCTCTCTCTCTCTCTCAAAATAAATAAATAAACTTAAAAAAGTAAAATAAAATGTTTAGAATAAGCAAAGGTTATGAACTTTATACCAATGAGTTTTCTTATTCTTCAGGTTATCTTACCATTCCACCTAATTTTGAAAGTGTTAGAAGTTAATGTTTCTGTATTAACTTTGATTCTTTTCTTTAGTACATTAACAAATGATAGCCTGGACCATAGGCTGAAAAATGTGAATTTGTTGTGGCCATAGCATATACTTCAGTAGTAGGATTAGAAACACAGTCAGATTCTACATGGACTATTGTTTTTTTTAAACCAACTTGGGTCTTCTTAGGAATAAGTATTATAAGACTTCTACCTTTTTTTTTTTTACCTTTTCCATGCTTTAAAATTAGCTAAGATCTATTTCTTCTTCTCTTCCCCTTCACTTTTCTTTTTTTGTACTTTCCCCTGTATAATAACCTGGCATAATGCTTTGACCCTAATGTGAAAAAATAAAATAATATTACCCACTCTTAGTCTATTATATTTCGTATTACTGATAAAAATAATTTATAAATCATAGAGCTGGTAGAATATATTGAAAGTTTTCATTATCATCCAATGTTATTATATATTAAATATGTCATGTGGCTCAGTCAAAAACCATTTTTTTTCTGCTATCCCCCTCCTTTTTTAATACTACTCTGTATAATAACACAGTAAAAGTGTGGCTGAAGTGTAGATCCTGAGAGACCCCTTGACCATGATTACCTAGCTACTTAGAGAGAACTAAAACTCAAACTTAGTTTTATCATTACCTATATTAATGGCATATGATTTTGTACTGAAATTATTTCAGACTCCATATTTGTTCTTTGTAGTTAAGAGTCTGTTTCTTGGTTTGTCTTTCTCATGCTCCTTTTTTTTTTCCTTTTCCTTTTGTTTTCTTTCTTAAATTCCACATATGAGTTAAATCATATGGTATTTGTCTTTCTCTGACTGACCTATTTTGTTTAGGTTTACACTCCCTAGCTCAATCCATGTCCTTGCAAATGGCAGGATTTCATTCTTTTTCATGGCTGAAAAATATATGTGTGTGTGTGTGTGTGTGTGTGTGTGTGTGTGTGTGTGTGTATACATACATACCACATCTTTATCCATTATCTATTGAAAGACACTTGGGCTGTTTCCATAATTTGACTATGGTAAAAAATGTTGAAATAAACACAGGGGTGCATGTATCCCTTTGAATTAGTGTTTTTATATTTTTTAGGTAAATACCCTGTAGTACAATTATTGGATTGTAAGGTAGTTCTATTCTTAACTTTTTGAGGAAACTCCATGTAACTTACATATGTGTACTTTCTTTTCAACTTTAGTAAGTGAAACAACAAATTATTGAATTAGAAGGGAAAATCTAGGAAATCAAATTATAAAACTGAGATTTAAATAGCCAGGGGAATATTGATAGGGGGCAGTCTATTTTTGAGCCAATATAAGTCTCTTAAAGTAATTCTGTCATGTGATTGAAACGGTTTCTTCATTTTTGCTTGCCTCTAGTTAGTGGTAATGATAACAGCATATAGTTGATGAATGACTATTCTGTAGCATGCATGGAAATTTCTATTATACAGCATCTTTTAATTGTTAGCATATATTAAAACAGTAATTAATTAATCAAAAAACCCATAGACTGGAATATCATTTCCACATATTATATCATATGCCTAGATCCTTATAAATAGCTATTTAAATAGTGTGAGAGTCTAATCTGTGACAATTTGAGTTTCTATTTGATATATTGAGTACCATAGATACCAATGGAGATTACCAATAAACTCAGGAATTAAAAATAAATAATATAGAGAGAGTGGCTTCAGGTATGATAGTGTGAGGAGGAACACCATAAACCCTCTCCCCAGTGAAACTAGTGAGAATAATTAAAAAGATAAAAACATTGAAAGCCTAAATACTCTTAAGGGTAAACAGCAAATAAAGAAAATCTATGAAAATTCAGTAAGAAAGTTGAATCTCTGGTATATGAACCAAGACCACTTACCCTGTCCTTCAGCTCAGTAAGGCAGAGACTTCAAATCCAGACTGGTGGATAAAAAAGCACAGGACTTTCTTTCTCCTCAGATCTCAATTGGAAGTCTTTCTTTTCAGGAAGAGGACAATTTTAATGTTTCTTTTCACGCCTCCATTTGTGTGTTGCTGAGGCTAAATCTTAGGTAAGTTCAGTTAAGACGTAGGGATTCTTTTATTTCACCTAACCATAACTCAGCAAATGGAGGCTCCTCCTTGGGTATGGTAAACTGGGAATGCTGGGGCTCTGATCTCTCTTGATCTTGCTTGTGAGGCTGTGGTTCCATGCCAGGCAAGGTGAACCAAGAGGACCTCAGACTGACTGTTGCTCACCCTCCATTAAGCACTCAGCCCCTGGAGCAGAGGTGGCACTCAAGGAGAAGCTTGTCATTGTTGCCAGCCCTAGTTCCAGAGCCCTAGCTTAGTGATTTTACTGGAAGAGAAGAATGACTTAAAAGAGAGAGTGCCTAATCTTTTACAAAAGGAACTGATTTAATTTTTATCAAAGTATGGGGAAGTGTAAGTTCAAAGGTGCACTGAAGCATAGTAGAGATTATGGTGAAAGGCAGTTGGGAGGGGTTTAAGAGACATGTAAACTGTACGTTCAGTAGTTTTCAGAAGAGAACTGGGGGATATGACAACTGACAGGAGCCCTCCTGGGTCAAAGCAAATATCAAACACTGACTTCAGAAACTGTCTCTTCAAAAGAATCAGAATTTTATTGGATTACTTTTTAATTTATACCGGAAGGCATTGTTGAAATAATAGAACAACCAGCTGGCTATTAGTGAAGCTTAAAGGCTGGTCATGTTCAGAGAAAGAGGAGAGGAACTCTACCAAAATTACTGTCAACCAGGGTGAACTAGGTTCACCAAAAGGTCATCTCCCAAAGGAAGGATATCAGAGGCTTAACACTGTGTGTGTGTGTGGGGGGGGGGGGGTGGGATTGGGTAATATTTCACCAAAATAATTCATCCAGTCACTAAACACATAAAAAAGCAAATAATAGTAAAAATTCCTGAATGAGAGACCAATACCCAGAGTTACTACAGTGTCTTATCTAAAGTGTTCTGTTTCTGGGGCACTTGGGTGGCTCAACTGGTTAAGTGTCCAACTTCAGCTCAGGTCATGATCTTGCCATTCATGGGTTTGAGCCCCATGTTGGGCCCTGGGCTGACAGCTCAGAGCCTGGAGCTTGCTTCAAATTCTGTGTCTCCCTCTCTGTCTGCCCCTCCCCCACTCATGCTCGCTCTCTCTCTCTCTCTCTCTCTCTCTCTCTGTCTCAAGACTAAATAAACATTAATTTTTTTTGGATTTTTATTTATTTTTATTTTTTAAATGTAATTTATTGTCAAATTGGCTAACATACAGTGTGTAAAGTGTGCTCTTGGTTTTTAGGATAGATCCCTGTGGTTTATCGCTTATGTACAACAGCCAGTTTTCATCCCAACAGGTGCTCTCCTCAATGCCCATCACCCACTTTCCCCTCTCCTCCACCCCCTACCCCCATCCACCCTCAGTTTGTTCTCTGTATTTAAGAGTCTCTTATGGTTTGCCTCCCTCCCTCTCTGTAACTATTTTTTTCCCCTCTTCCCTTCCCCCATGGTCCTCTGTTAAGTTTCTCAAGATCCACATATGAGTGAAAACATATGATACCTGTCTTACTCTGACTGACTTATTTCACTCAGCATAGTACCTTCTAGTTCCATCCACATTGCTGCAAATGGCATGATTTCATTCTTTCTCATTGCCAAGCAGTATTCCATTGTATATATAAACCACATAAAATAAAGTGTCCTATTTCCAACAACTACAAAAACAACAAAATTTGTTGCATATATAGAAACCAGAAAGTATAATCCATACACTGTATAAAAATCAGGCAACCAAAACTGCCTGCAAAATTGATCACATGTCAGACTTAACAAAAAAAAAAACATACTCTAAAGAACCCAGTATGTTCACAGAGCTAAAGTAAACCATGATCAAAGAAGAAAAGGAAGTTTTGAAGAAGATATTGTATTAAATAGAGAATATTAATAAAAAGATAATATAAAAAAAAGAGCCAAGGAGAAATGATGAGACGAGTTGAAAAGTACAACAATTGAAATAAAAAATTCCAGAGTGGTTCAACAGATTTGAATTCACAGAAAAAAGATAAAAGTGAATTTGGGATAGATAGAGGTCATGGAAGCCAAGAGCAAAGAGAAAAAGAAAAAAAAAGAATGAAGAAAAATGAAGATCCTCAAAGAAATGTTAGGAAGGAGTAGACAAATCAAACATGCTATTGGGTGTGCCAGGAGTTGAGAGAGAAAGGAAAGGAAATAATGTTTGAAATTAATGGCTGAAAACTTCCCAATTCTTTTGTAAAATAATAACCATGAAGTTCAATGGATTCCAAATAGGATGAATGCAAAAAGATCCACAAATAGACACATCATAATAAAAATGTTGAAAGTCAAAGACAAGGAACAAATCTTGAAATCAGTAAGGAGAAAAATCACAAATCACTCCCATGGGAATTTCAGCAAGACTAATAGATGACTTTGAGCAGAAAAGCAGAACAGAAATCAAATGACAGTGGGACCACATGCTCCAAGTGCTCAAAGGAAAAAAAATCTGTCAATTCTCTCAAAAATATCAGATATATTCAAATACATATTTAGTAAAATATGCAAAACCTCACGATTTTATGTTAAGGACATTTACCTTCTTTTTGCAACTCAGGTCATTTCAAATAGCCTCTCCATGGTAACTGTACTTATTGTGGTGAGCATTGCATAATGTGTAGAATGTCAAATCACTGTTTTGTACATCTGAAACTAATATAACATTGTGTGTCAACCATACTTCAACAAAAACAATGTTAAAAGAATAAGCAGAAAATAAATCTACACTTTCCTACAACATGCGGCAATAAACATCCATTTGCACAATGTCTCCTCCCCTCTCTGTATAGATAGATGTGTATGAATATTTTACGAAATCGGGGCCATGCTGTACACAGTGTTTCGTAACTTGGTATTTTGTTACAATGTAAGGTAGACATCTTTTGGTGTCAAATATAGATTGGACCATGGTGGCATATGTAATGGCTATATGGCTCTAATACTTAATCTGGCTCTTGTTCTTAGGTAAATTACCTGAAGAGAAGGGATATTCCTTTGAAGGACCTATTTGCTTTAAAAGGATATATTAATTTTATATCATTTAAAATGTTTGATTAAAAGCACTTCCAGTGATATTCTGCCCAATCTTCTTTGTTACTCAAGTTGATGTTACTCTGTGTCTTTGAAAAAAAATAAGCTGACATACAGCATTTTTAAAAATAGACAGATATAATCATTGTTGCAAGGATGTGGAGAAATCAGAACCCTCAAATTTTACTGGTGAGAATCTAAAATTGCACAGCTGCTTTCAAAAACAGTTTGGCAGAATGAATAAAAAAATTGCACATGAATGTTAGTAGCAGCATTATTCATAATAGCTGGAAGTTGGAAACAACCCAAATACCCATCAACTGATTAACGGATAAAGAAAATATTCCCTACAAGGGAATATAATTTGTCCATAGTGGGAATGAACTACTGATACATACTAAAATATGGATGAATTTTGAGAAAATTATGTTAATTGAAAGAAACCAGTCATATACACATATTTATATGATTTCATTCCTATCAAATATCCAGAGCATGGAAATATATACATATGTATGGAAATGTATATGTGATGTATGTGGAATATATATAATATACATAGTAATATATATTATATATGTTATATATGTGAATATATATATATATATATATATATATATATATATATATATAAAGAGAGAGAGAGAGAGAGAAGGAGAGATAGAGAAGGTAGATTAATGATGCTTAGGGTTGGCTGGGGTGTGGGGATAAGCCAGGATAGATACAAAGTATGAGCTTTCATTTTGAGATTATGAAAAAGTTTTAAAATTGACTCGTGATGATGGTGAATGCAGTGAAAACATTGAATTTTTCATTTTAAATGGATGAATTGTGTGTTATAGGAATTCTATCTCAATAAAGCTGTTGAAAGTATATAAATAATGTGTCAACCTTGTTTTGGGGAAAGTTTATGTCTAGTTCTATGAAATACAATGTTATACATTTTCCGACAATTGACTGAATTCCTTATCTCAGTTTCTTGCTAGTGACATGTATACAGAACTCACAACTATTCCTGGAAGCTGACAGACTCCCAGAATTCTGGGTCCTGGCCCAAGTCATTTGATTTTATGACCTTGACCCATTGTCTAATTGATGCCAAAATCTGCTTACTTGACTTATCAGGCTTCTCAAATACATCAGAGAAAATGAACAGACTAAGCTTGTTAAAAGAGGGATTATAGCTGATTTATTCAAATCTGTTTCACTTCTCAAACTATTGAACCGTGTGTTCTTTTTTTTTTTTTTTTTTTTTTCTGATTTGTACTACCATCAAGTCGGGTGATACAGGTAGCTGCAGTTCCATACCTTTTCCTAACATTTTGAAGATTCAGGAAAGAACAAAACCATCCATATATAAATTAATGTTATGTGGTATTCAACACTAGTATTTTGCTAGTTGTAATGCTCATTATTATAAATAACTGAAAAGGAAATAATTACTATTCTACGAAGTAAGTTATTCATGGTGATGTCTCTACTTACATTTTCTAATGGTGTATTGATCACAACTCCTCTGTTTAGGTAGCTATGTCTGGCTGGTCTAGTAGGAGAGGACACCGTACTCTAGGGTATATAATATATGTCCTATTTGGGGTCAAGGGCTAATGAAAAATTTATATAGAGCTATGAAATGAGAAATTAATATAAAGTAATCAGATTTTCTCACATATATAAGGAAATGTCAAGGCACCTAGGTTGTTAGGAGTAGACCTAATGTATGAAGGAAGTTGAGATATATGTAGGTATATTAAATTTATGAAGGAGGATAAATTAAGAGTAAATAGAAGCAAACAGTATATAAAGAGGAGAACAAGGAAGATAGACAAGGGAAAGAAAAACTCAAAATTCATGGTGGGGAAGCCATATGACATATGAAATAATTATAGCCAGATACATCTTGATGCTATAAAGATTATCCATGTAAATCTTGACATTATTTTCACTTCAGAAATGAACAATAGACTTCTTTATATAGAAATTTGACATTTACGGGGAAAAAAATCTTTGAGAATCATATTAAGTGAACTTCTCAATAAAAACATGTTAAAATTCTCTTTTAAGCTTTTTTGAGATAAATGAATCCAGAAGGCGTTTATTTCTTTAATAGTCTCTTTCAGAAGTCCCTAAACATTGCCATGTCATTTAACTTACTCTTGACATCTTGACCTTTTTCCCTTTAACAACTGTCTCTATTACCAGCAGCAGTTTCACATCAATGCTTTCCTTGCCAGAATGCCAGAAAAGGTTTCAGCTGAAGTTTGATTGTTTTGAGAGTGATGGTTACAATTCTGTAAATGATACAGATCTTGAGATTTCATTGATGAAATAACGTTGTCTTTCTAAGATGATATTTCCAGTTAGGTATACACAAAATTGAAGGCATGTGAAGAAATGTCAGTGTTCTCCATACATCTTGATTTTGTCAGAATCCTTGCATTTTTTTCCCCATAGATCACAGTAGTGCTTGTAAAACAAATCACTATTTTTATGGAACAAAAATTAAAAATTTTCTTGTTAATAATTCTTAAAAGAAAAATGATAAATTTAAGTGTTAATAATTTGGCAAGGTTACAATACCTAATATATTTTCTCCCATTCTTACTAAAATATCTGCTAATGTGTATATTAAAAAATAATGAAACAAAAGCAATGAATTATATGGGTAAAAATGGAAATGTGAGCTTTAAAAATTAATATTAGCCTCAATATTTAGGAATTTGCATATTATTTTATTTTTTATTTATACTTAAAATTTTTTTCAGTTTTTTATTTATTTGGGGGAGAGAGAGAGAGAGAGAGAGAGAGAGAACACAACGGGGGAGGGGCAGAGAGAGACAGAGACACAGAATCTGAAGCAGGCTTCAGACTCTGAGCTGTCAGTACAGAGCCAGACGTGAGGCTCGAGCCCTCAAACTGTGAGATCATAACTTAAGCCAAAGTCGGACAGTTAACTGATTGAGCCACCCAGGTGCCCCCATATATTTAAACTTCCAGTTGTGAAATATGAATACAATGCGCCTAAACCAGAGTAGCTGCATGACAGCCTAGGATGGAGATGAACAACAGGAAAACTAGAGACTTAATTACCCTTTCTTTCTCTGGTTCACGGATGTAATATCTACCTATTTCAGAAACGAGGATATCAACTATTCAACTACAGCTAAACTAAAAAATAAAAAGGTCAGCAGAATATTTACCCATGTCATCAATGCACAAAGACCGTAAAATATCGTTATTACTAGAGTAACATGTAAACAAAGGATAAGGAGGAAGAAAATACTTTTCCAATTTCCATCCTATACTTAATGGATCTTCAGAAAGTAGAAGAAAGAAGGAAGTGATAAAAATCTATAAAAACTATTTCCTAGGACAGAAAAATAAAACTGAAAATTTTCAAATGGAAAGATATACTATGTGCTGAGTTTTAAAAAGAAACAATATCTAGACTATTATTTGAACATTAGAAATTTAGAGTAAAGAATCATGTCATGGGAGCACCTGGGTGGCTCAGTCGGTCGAGCGTCCAACTCTTGATTTCAGCTCAGGTCATGATCTCACTGTTTCATGAGTTCGAGCCCTGTGTCATGCTCTGCACACTGAACACGCAGAGAGTGCTTGAGATTCTCCCTCTTTCCCTCTTTCTCTGCCCCTCTGCCACACATGTGCACATCCGTGCTCCCTTTCTCTCAAAATAAACAAATAAACTTAAAAAAAAAAGTTTAGAGTGAAGAAAATATCCCCCAAGTTTCCAGAGAATTGAAAATAAAAATATAATGCCACCTACAAAAGAAATTCAGTTTGACTACAGATTTCTCATAATTAACAATTTAGGCAAGAAAGTAGTAATTAATATCTTGAGGAAGATCTCATAATCTAGATTCTAATACCCACCCAGGGTTACATCCCTGAAGAAAAAACAGAAACTTATGAATTCCAGACCCCAAATGCAGGCTTATTAAAAGGCTGAAGCATAATCTCAGAATCATAGAACGGTCTCTCCTCCACATATTGACCCCACACCATAAATCTCCAGTATAAAAACAGTGGGTTACAAGCAAAGATTTACATCACATACACTTTCTCTGAGTAGCAATACATATGAGAATCTAAAAGCCTACAAGTGAAAGAAAAATAAGGACAATAGACAAATTTGAAGCCTCTAGTACTTATAGCTGCAATAAATGTTAAACATGGCCCAAATTCTAGTCAGGTTATCATAAACCCTCACACTAATGGCACATTTACCTTAGTGTCTATTACCTTATATAACACAAATTGCTTTTAGTTTAAACAATTATAACGGCATACCAAAAAGTAGGAAAAAAATTATACTCAAGAGAAAAAGCAAACAAAACAAGACTCAGATATCACATATATGTTGGAATTATCAATCCGGGAATTTAAAATAAGAATTATTTATGTAGATAAGTAATGAATGACATTAGAGATATGGGAACTCTAAAAAAGAATTGAAATGAAATGCTAAAAATTAATAACATAGTAACAAAAATGAGTAATCCCTTTGAAATGTTCATCAACTAAGGCAAGTATCAGGGAACTTGAAGATAAGTCAGTAGAAAACTCCCAGCTGAAATGCAGAGTAATATGAATGTATGAATGAAAAAAAAGAATATCTGAGAACTTTGGGATAATATCAATAAGTGAAATATGCTCATAATTAGAATAACAGAAGAAAGAGAGAATGGCACAGAAGGAATATTTGAAGTAATAATGGCTGAAATATTTTCAAAATTAATGACAGGAACCAAAGTCATATCCCAGAAGCTTAGAGGAGATAAAGCAGAATAAATATAAAAACAGAACAAAACAAAACAAAATATAAAACATACACTCACATCCCTAGGCATATCATAGTCAAACTGTACAAAATCAAAGATGAAGAGAAAATATTATTGAAGGAAGCCTGGTGAAAAAGGAACACCTTAGCTGTAGAGAAATCAAGGTAAGAATTACAGTGATCTTCTTTTTTTTTTTAATATGAAATTTATTGTCAAATTGGTTTCCATACAACACCCAGTGCTCATCCTAACTACAGTGACCTTCTAATCAAATCCCATGCAAATAAGAAAAGAGTGGAATAAAATATTTGTGTTAAGGGGAAGAAATGGCCACGTATAAGTCTATATCTAGTGAAATAATTCTTCAACAATGGAGAAATAAATACGTTTTCAGAGAAACAAAAACTGCTTTGTAAACAGACCAAAAAATGTTAAAAGATGTTCTTTTTTTAAATGTTTTTATTTATTTTTGAGAGAGAGGTAGAGACAGAGTATGAGCAGGGGAGGGGCCAAAGAGAGAGGGAGACACAGAATCTGAAGCAGGCTCCAGGCTCTGAGCTGTTAGCACAGAGTTGAATGTGGGGCTTACACTCATGATCCGTGAGATCATGACCTGAGCTGATGTCGGACACCTAACCGACTGAGCCACCCAGGAACTCCAAAAGAAGTTCTTTAGATGAGAGATAAATGATTTAGAGCAGAAACATTGATCTACACAAAATAAGAGCGTTGGATTTAAGTAAGATTTTTGTAAATGTTGCCAAATTGATTTTAAAATTTATATGGTAAGGCAAAAGATCTAGAACACCCAACATAATTTTGGAAAAATGAGTATTTTTAACACTCATATTATTGGACTTAACACTATAAAGGTATTGTAATCAAGACAGTATTGTATTGGTAAGAAATTGCCCCATTGACCAATAGAAAAGGTAATTCAGGAATAGACTCATAAAAATATAGTCACCTGATTTTTTACAAGGGCAATTCAGTTTAAAAAGGGTAATCTTTTCTACATTGTGCTAAAACAATTGGATGTCCATATGCAAAATAAAATTTAATTTTTTTCTATTTATTTATTTTAATATAATTTATTGTCAAATTGGCTAACATACAGTGTGTAAAGTGAGCTCTTGGTTTTTGGGGTAGATTCCTGTGGTTTGTCGCTTATATACAACACCCAGTGCTCATCCCAACAAATGCCCTCCTCAATGCCCATTACCCATTCCCCCTCTCTCCTACATTCCCCCATCCACTCTCAGTTTGTTCTCTGTATTTAAGAGTCTCTTATGGTTTCCCTCCCTCCCTCACTGTTTATAACTTTTTTTCCCCTTCCCTTCCCCCATGGTCTTCTGTTAAGTTTCTCAAGGTCCACATACGAGTGAAAATATATGATATCTGTCTTTCTCTGACTGACTTGTTTCACTCAGCGTAATACCTTCCAGTTCCATCCACATTGCTGCAAATGGCATGGTTTCATTCTTCCTCATTGCCGAGCAGTATTCCATTGTATGTATAAACCACATCTTCTTTATCCATTCATCAGTTGATGGACATTTAGGCTCTTTCCATAATTTGGCTATTGTTGATAGTGCTGATCTAAACATTGGAATATATTTGCCCCTATGTATCAGCCCTCCTGTATACCTTGGATAAATTCCTAGTAGTGCAATTGCTGGGTTGTAGGGTAGTTCTATTTTTAGCTTTTTAAGGAAACTCTGTGCTGTTCTCCAGAACTGCTGCACCAGTTTGCATTCCTACCAACAGTGCCAGAGGGTTCCCATTTCTCCACGTCCTTGCCCACATCTGTAGTTTCCTGATTTGTTCATTTTAGCCATTCTGACCAGTATGAGGTGGTATCTCAGTGTGGTTTTGATTTGTATTTCCCTGATGATGAGAGACATTGAGCATCTTTTCATGTGTCTGTTGGCCATCTGGATGTCTTCTTTGGAAAAGTGTCTATTCATTCCCAACTTATCTGAAAAACTGCATTGGAAAGTTTATAGTAGTTTCATTCTTGATTGTCAAAAGCCAAACCAACCAAGATATCCTTCAGCAGGATGGATACATAGATTATGGTATGTCTATACAATGGAATACCATTCAAAGATAAACATTAATGAACTACCGTCACATACATCAACATGGATGAAGCTTAAATGCATATTGCTAAGTGAAACAAGCCTGTCTGAAATAGCTGGATACTTTATGATTCTATATTTGGCACTCTGGAAAAAAACAAAACAGACCAGTTGTTGCCAGGTGCTTGGTAAGGGTTTGAATAGATGAAATTTGAATAGATGAAGCACAGGGGGAATAATTGTTACTGTGGTGAAGTTACTGTGACACTGTAGTAGTGATTACAGTGACGCTATGCTTTTATTAAAACCCACAGAAATTCACAGCACAAATTATGAAACTTAATATATGTTAATAAAGCAAAATTAATTAGGAAGTTGGGAGACCTCAGGATGGAATATAGAAGATAACAAAAGAATTTAACTGCATTAAAAATGTACGGAATAACCTCATTTAATAGGGTTGGGGAAAGATTTTTATCTAAGTTGGGAAATAACGATACTTTAAAGACAAAAGGAACTGTACATTAACAGTGTACTCTAGTTGATAAAGTTATTTCTCATGGGGATGTGGCTTTACATGTTATATGCATATTGAGATTTTAAAAGAGTGAGTAAATTGATGGAAGATGGTGGGAGCCAGATTTCTCACTGGTGACATGGGAAGTAATAAATAGACAATGTAGGAAAGCTAGAATGAACCGTGTGGTACTAGATTAGTGTGGGATAACTGCAGTATGAATTCATTCTAATTTAATTCTAGATCAAGATAAACATGTATGGTAGCATATAGATAGAAGCAACAAGCACATCCAGTGCCCAGATCTTGGTTTCTAATATCAGTATGGAAAGAGAGGAAAACGAATAATTCAAGAGTAGAATAATCTGATGAACACATCCTCCATCAGACCATAGAAGTGATCATTAGTAACCTATACACCCAATACAATCATAAGACAAACATTAGACAAACCCATATTGAAGGGCAGTCTAAACATTACTTTACCAGTACTCCTCAAAATAGTCAATGTCACAAAAACAAGGAAAGCCTTCAAAATTGTGACTGCCAGGAGTCATGATGGCTATTTATAATATGGTAGACTGGATGGGATCCCAGAACAGAAAAGAGATACTAAGTAAAAATTAAGGAAATCTGAATATACTAGGAATTGGTTAATAATCATATGTCAATAATCTTCATTTGTGTGACAGATATACCATACTAATGTAAGATATTAACAAAAAGGAAACTGGACATAGTATAAAAGAGAACTCTATTTTCTTTGCAATTTTCTGTAAATGTAATGCTAGTCTATAATTAAATGTTTATTTAAAAAGTAAAGATGACAGATATGAGTGAGTTAAGTTTTAAAATTTTATTATATTTAAATTTTTATTATAAATGTAGTAAAACTTATTCAAATTTCTATTTTTAAAAATCATGGTAAATAGTGGACATAAATCTAGTCAGCAGAAAGATGTTCAAACCATATAAACAATCACAATAATAGTAAACTTTTAATGTGTATGTGTGGGGGAGGGGGAGACAGACAGGATCCAAAGCAGGGTCTGTGCTGAGAGCAGACACCTAATGCAAGGCTCGAACTCATGAACGGTCAAATCAGGACCTGAGCCAAAGTCAGATGCTTAACTGGACTGAGCCACCCAGGTGCCCAATAACAGTAAACTTTTAAAAGAACATTTTAAAAGTGGACTCTTTGCAGATTCATTTTTTAAAAGTCAACTTATTAAGTATTCAAGGTGATTTTTGTATATCACATCACAGTTGTGTGCTATGAAGAGGGATGTTGACTATAATTTTCAAATTTCGGGAAACTTTAGAGTAAAATTGACAAGGAAATACAAGTAAAACCTTGGATTGTGAATAACTTGTTTTGCGAGTGTTCCACAACATGATCAAACCGTTCTAATAAGTTTTAACTTGATAAATGAATGATGTCTTGCAGTACGAGTATTATGTGATGCCGAACATCACATGGTCACAAGTGAGCCAATGGTTCTTGAAATTTGCTTGGATCACAAGCCTGTTTCCACAATGAATTACGCTTGCAAACCAAGGTTTTACTGTACATTGGTCATTGTTAATGATGGTGGTAGTGGTAGCAGTAGCACTGTGGTATTGTTTAGGATTTCATTTTATTTTGCCTGTATTTCTTCCCATTCCTCTATGGAAATAGAGGAATATTTAGTGCACAAAAAAGCAATTTATATTTATTGCACACAAAAGCAATTTCCTCAATTACTACTGAAGAAAAGAGGCTTTCTATTTTGTATATTTCCTCTTTTAGTTCATTACCTTGATTCTCCATTACTCAGTGGTAAACCTCATATATAATCCTGATCTGCGCTTAAAGTAGATTTGAATACAGGTTTACTTGTGAAGGAAGTACTAATGCTAGGTCTTTAACGTGTTGTATCCTGTTCCACTCATCTTAAAATGGTTGGATTATTCTAGTTCGGTCTCAAACTTATTTTAAAACAACAGCCCTTTCCGCTTTGTACATCCAGTTAAACTTTAAATTTTGGAGAAGAAGGGAAGTATTTTAGTATAAAGCCCTCTTTGTACACAACATCACCTCTTTCTTATGGCTGTAGAAAAGACAGTAGAGACTTCCATTATCAGTAGATAAGAGGGTGTCATACTTCTGGCATGTAACAGACAAATGTACTAACTTTCCTGATTGGGCAAATTACAATAGAGTTAAAGTGGTGATTTTTGGCCCAAAATTAAAATGAAATTAGAAACAATTCAGAATCTGCACATATAATATCCATACAAATGTCATTGAAAATCGCCACACCTAATGAAAGAATGGTAAAGTAGAGCTATTTGACAAACTGAGAAGTTTAAAATCTAAAGGCCTATGCTTCACGAATGTTTCTAGAATCCTGCTTTTGTAACAGCAGAAGTTACTTAGAGGTTAACCGTTCTGAAGATTTCATTAAAAGAGATCAGGCACCCAGGGGCAATTTAATTTAAAGGAAACAAATCTACAACTTGGAAAAATTTTAATGCCATTTTTTTGCTCTATTTCTATTCACTTTGTTATACACTTTATTTTTGTAGTTACCTTTATTAAAAAGTATCATTTGCTATCACCGTTGTTGCTGTTGGCCTAGCATTAGTGATTCAACAGAACACGAGGCCATTCTAATTAATAAGATGACCAATGTCATATTTTATTATCCTCACTTTCTACCTCATCCCTGGAAAAATTTATGACATTTGGCAAAATTGGCAGTTCCTCCTTTTTCTATGGATGACACACCCAGTCAGCCTATCTTCTTCATATTGTTTATATTTGTTCCATTCGTTTCCATTCTCATTGATACAGTATTCACATTCGTCATTGAGTCTTTGTCTGGTGCTCCAGAAGAATAAATAAACAAAAACTAAGGTAAAGATGCTTATTTGGAAGGTTAAAACCCAAGACAGTGAAAATAAGGAAAAGAGAAAACGAAGTGTAGAGAGACATGAAGCAGTGTGAAGTGGTCCAATATGGTGATTTCTTTTGCTTCCTAATGAGCTGAAGAGAAAGTAACCAAATATGTTTTTTTACAGATGTGTATATTTGGCATTTATTTACATGGAATGCATGGAAAAACTATATTTCAGATTAGTCCCTGGAAGCGGGAGAAATTCATTTGCCAGTCTTACGTCTGCATTCTATTTTCATTTTCTCTCACTTCTTATTGCATGATGTAGCCACTTGGAGGCCAAACCAGACTGCCAGGTCTCCCACTGTCTAATGTAGTGTTCCATCTAGGCTCAGAGGGAGCAGGAGAAATTCTAATTTCTAGGTGTGAGGTTGGATGGCTTGGCTACAGAGGAGTCATTAAAGGCGACAACCCAGCACTTGCACTTACCCAGATGCTATAGGACGCGCTGCGATCTGAGAGATGGGGGGAGATGTTGGAAGAAATTAAATCAGTCAGGGGTAAACCAGGGAATCGAACTACCATTATTATTACTATTATTATTATTTTTATTATTATTATTGAAAATGAAATTTTTAGTAGGAATATGGCCTTACACAATTGTGGGGAGCTTTGAGAAGCTAAGGAGTTTGTCAGAAGATTATAGAAAATGTATGCTAAAAAGACTTTCCATCAACCTGAAGCACTAGTGATGGCAGGTGAGTTGGTGCTTGTAAGACATGTGGGAAACCAGGCACAGAGAGCTGCCAGAGTGAGAATGGGAAGAGGAGCTGGTGGGAAAGCCCAATAATAGCTAGTGCCTCTGTGTCTGGTAGTGGGCCTGATGTCATTGTTGCCTAGCAGAACTAGCAATCATGCAGAAGTGATCGTGGAGCAGTGTTGGGTAGAAGCAAGCTAGAATATACTAGGACCTCTGTATCTGTCTCTCTTACCACTGCAACCTTCAGAGATCAATGACTTCTGCTTTACTTGCACTTTTCAAATCTCAGGCAATGTCCTCCTCAGACTGACTCCCACTCAGAAACATATACTAGGAAAAGGGAATTACTAACATATACCTAGGAGATCTTCCGACTAATAGACATCTTATTTATTATACCCATTTTGTGGTAACAACCAAATGGATCTCTCCCCAATTAGTACAGTAAGCTCCTTTGTTTCCTCTTGGCTCACTTGCCATTGAATCAAGTAGGCTGGTGGCAGCTATGATCTCTAGTTTAATAGAATCATTGTTCAATCCTGATAGGAATAGTTGGCCCCTTGGAAACCAAGACCTCTGTATTAGTTTTTTATTGTTGTGTAACGTATTACATTTAAATTTGTCAGCTTAATGGGGCACCTGGGTGGCTCAGTTGGTTGAGCATCTGACTTCAGCTCAGGTCATGATCTTGCAGTCTGTGAGTTCGAACCCTGCGTCGGGCTCTGTGCTGACAGCTCAGAGCCTGGAGCCTGCTTCGGATTCCGTGTCTCCCTCTCTCTCTCTGCCCCTCCCCCACTCATGCTCTGTCTCTCTCTCTGTGTGTCAAAAATAAACAAACATTAAAAAAATTAAAATAAGTTTGTCAGCTTAAAACATTCATTTATTATCATACAGTTTTGTATATGAGAAGTCCAGCAGGTCTCAACTGGGGTTCTCTGCTTGGAGTCTCCAAAGACCAAAATCAAGATGTCAAGCTAGACTCTTACATGGAGGATCTAGCAAAGAATATACTTGCATGCTCTTTCAAGTTGTTGGCAGAATTCATTTCTTTACAGTTGTAGGACTAAGATTCCTGGCTGTTGGTCAGAGGCTCAGAATGTCCTCCAGAGGACAGATGAATTTCTCATCATGTGGTCCTCTCCATGTTCAAAGTCAGAAACAGTTCCTTGAAATTTGTTCATGCTTCAGATATCCCTGACTTATTCTTTTGTTGCTAGTTTTTCAAGGTACACTTTACTGGCTAAGCTATAGGCAGATAATCTTCACATCTTAAGGCCAGCTGACAAATTTTAATTTAATTAATAATTTTAAGCAATTTTCACTATGTTACAAAATTATTCTTTCCCTGAGTGCTCTAATGTTTGCTTGAATAACAAAGGAATAAGAATGCTGTGTATGTGGTGGGGAGGCATTTTTATAATTCTGTCCACTATAACCTCTAATCCATTTAGCAGAGGCCAAAATTTAAAAATGGGGAAAAATCGCAGTATATTATAAGGGATAATTGTGGGAGGAGGTACTACCAATATTATCTCTCTGTTTCTAGACCCATGAAATCAGGGTATGGGAAAAATAGCACAATACATTGATTCTTAGTATATACCACATCAGGGAAGATATTATAGTAGCCCCCACTGTGTTACCATCAAGTCAGCACCATGACTAAATCTGCAAAAGGTCATTCCACTATTTATTAGAGTGATGGGGAAAATGTTAACATCGGTGAATTCCATGAGCAAGAATTCATGAACACAACTTCATTTTATGAGCCTTGTGTTCCTTGATAAGAAAAGCAGGGATGTTTGGAAAACAGAAGCAATGATCTTGACATAAACTTGATGAGATTTAGACATGCAATAACTGTATCAATGATGTGAGTATTTTTTTTCTTTTTAGAAGAAGCATTTAAAGCAGAGAATGCAAACCAATATCCAAAGTAAATATTTATTACAGCGAGAACAAATCACTCTACCTTACACTATAGAATTAACCCAATATGGTTAGAAGTTCCTTTCAAGGAATGGTGACATATCGTGACATCATTATTAGTCTCTGCTGTTGTCATGTTTGCCAATCAGCAGTGACCATAACCAGATGATTCTTGCTGAGTGGAAGTTCATGTTGCTGAACTCATACCTAACTTCCATCTCTGCCCATGACTACATTATTCATGAGTCCATCAGGCAAGGAGAAGTATGGCTTGGAGAAAGGCTGACTAAAACTTAAGAAAACATTTATCTTGTCCATCTGACTCTTTTAAGATTTTCATCTGCTTTGATTGTTCTTTTCTTAAGTTGGCGTAGGGCACAAGTATCTTTATTAGAAATGTCTATGTATCTCTTTTCCATCCTCCTTGTCAACAGTTTTCCAGCCATGTTTCTTCCAAGTTCCTGGCTCTCAAGGCAAACTGTTAACCACTGACTACAGGTCAATGCAGACCTAAAATTCTGATCATCTCTTTTGGACCAAATTAACAAGATACACTGCTTGATAGAAGGATTTTGTCTAAAAATTTTGTTTCAGAGCTACCCCTGAGTAAGGTGCTAATGCTGCTGATGTCCATTATTATGCAGAATTATTTGTAAGCCAGGCCAAAGGTTTTGTCTTCCACAATGTGAGCCTAAGGAGTGCTTCATGGACCATAAGTGTCAGTTGAGAAAATGAAGGCAGTATACTCATAGAAGAGTCACGGGAACATGAACACTTTATCATGCCACTTATTTCTATTTTCAGTCACCACTTGAACCTTATTTATTTATACCACCTCCATTTGAAAATTGAGTGCTATTGTACACACCTAACTTAAGGCTTGATGGGTCATACAACACCCAGTTAATGATGGGCATACGGAATTTCAGTGGAAATTGGTGGACGCAGGTCAAATGTTTACTCTTTTATAGGGCCCCAAAACAAGCATGAGATTGTTTCTCCTCAGGAGGATAGTTATCTACAGAGGATGGAATAGCTTTACTCCAAAATTATGAAAGTGTGTACTGTGATTTACTCACAGAGGCCTTCCAAACATTCCAGACTTCATCCCTTACTTCCAGTGCCATTAAATCTGCTGGGTCATATGAACAAGTAGCATAGCAGTCTACACTGTAGCCTGGACTTACTGCACAACCCCCTCTCCCACTGCATCCCACTCAAAACTGGCATACTCCTAGCTCATTAAGTAAATGGGTTGGAATTGCAACCCCAAATGAAGTATGTATTATTTTTAGAATCCAAAGTGGCCCAGGAGGTACTACTTCTCTCTTAAAGGTAGAAACTGTGGTTTTTTAGTTAGATATACAAGTTCAGTTGATACTTATTTATATTTTCTGTATTTTCTGCAGGAAAGAATGCTGCCAGAATTCCCAACACAGGGCACCTTTTTCTCTAGCCTCCAATAACAATTCCCTCATTTCCCTTTCAGTCTTTGCTAATGTTCTCCTCAGGGCCCTTCCAGCTTGCACCTGACAGCTGGTCCCAAAGCTGATCCACATTTCAGTATTTTGTGACAACTGAAACCCACTTCTGGAACCAGTATTTGTGTAGG
Organism: Lynx rufus; assembly: GCF_022079265.1. Classification (NCBI taxonomy): domain Eukaryota; kingdom Metazoa; phylum Chordata; class Mammalia; order Carnivora; family Felidae; genus Lynx; species Lynx rufus. Next base: position 61,016,194 of record NW_025814827.1, read on the forward strand.
TTATCTATGCTGCATGACAAATCCATTTTAAAACTTGCTAGATGAAACAACACTGATTTTTTTTTCTATCTCTCATGATTCTGTTTGTTGATTGCAGCTCAGCTGGATGGTTCTTTTGCTTCATGTCATTGTCATCAGGTGCCACAGGCATCTGGAGACTATACTGGTCTGGAACGTTCAAGACATTTAGCTCATGTGGTTCTAATTAATGCTGGCTGGGAGCTCTTTCATGGATGTTGACGAGAGGAACACAGTTTCCTCGATATGACCTCTCCATGTAGCGTGGATGTCAAACAGCATGGTTATTGGCTTTTAAGAGGGAATTTTCCAAAACATGAAAGTAGACACTTCATATCTTCTAAGGACTTTGGATGTTACACAGTCACTTCAACTGCACTTTATTGATTAAAGATAGTAAACAGGGAAAGCCTAGATTCAGTGAGGGGAGACTACACTATATATGAACACTAGAAAGTCTCATTCATGGGAGGCCATCACTGTGGATGAACTATAGTAGAAGAGTTTCAGAACATTTGTTGCCAATTATATACAATTTTAATACCTAAGATCCCTCATCTTTAGCATTACAATATGCTCTGCTTATCTGATTTTCTTTTTAGTTTTTTACACTCTGATCCTTATTACCCACTGCCCCGAGATTGTTCTGTATAAAAACAGATCACACATATCTTTCCAGTGAGCAATACCATTTAATGACTCCTTTGTACTTTAGAATAAAGTTTATGCTCCATATCTTATAGTGTTTATGGTTTTAGCTCTTAGAACAGGGGTGAGCAGATAGTCAATGCAAATACAATTTTAGAAATTAATGAATAAATGATGAATGAACTACCATGTAGTGTAAGCACCTCTAAATTGCAATTTCAATTTTCAAAACCCAAGAAGGCATATTTAATTCCTCTACTCTATTAAAATAAGATATGATCAGTATCCTCAAATTCAGGGTTTAGTAAGAAAAACAGATATAGAAAGTGATAAGAAAAGTACTATATGGTAAATGACATAAAAATACATTTAAAAGGTACTTTAAGAGAAATAAGAACATACTTGAAAAGAATATGTAAAAAGACATGTACACATGCAAAACATTTTAATCTCAAAATTATTAAGTCACCCTTTGATGACATATAACTTTGCTTGTTCTATAAGATTTCAATTTATATAAACCTGTGTGTGTATAAAGACATGCATTGGAAAAATGGATTAATAAAGAAAATATGGCATACATATTTCTTTTTGAAATGAAAGATGGATAGATGCATAAACAGGACTGGCTTATTTCTATATTGTGCACTCAAGCACTCATATGTAATATAGAAATCAATTAGATTAATTTTCATCTTGTTTTGTAAAATGTGTAAAATAGAGTAAATCACATGCATGTGTTAACATCTGGTAGCAAAGTAATAATAATAATATGTCTATTTGGCATTTCAGTGTATGCATTTTGTTCTAATTATTTGTACAGTAATAAAAAAATAGGATATTGATTTAATCTGATTTTAAGGTATTGCAAGATAATAATAGGAAGCAGATTCCAAAAATTCTTATCGGATTTCAACAAACATATTCTTTAGATAAATGTCTGTAGCAAATATATTTATAAATATGTTACTTACTATCATTTTCACACTTTTAAATCATCTGCATTCCTGTTTTACTTATCACTTTAAAATGATATGTCTTCTTGATCTAAGCATGCTCATATAGACATCATTTTGGACAGTGTGAAAAATAATCTGTTCTGCATCCTGCTTTCTGGATTAGTTATAAAAAGCTTCTCTCCAAGATGAAGTCCACATATTTTAGATATATTAAATGTTGGTGTAAGCAGTAGGTAATAAGGATATATTAAATGTTGGTGTTAGTTAAGACAATGCTTTCCATCCAGATGCTTAATTTTGATTTTTAAAAAAGTTATTTTACGTAGAAGCACATTTCCTATATGATCCCCCAACCCCATGTAAGCCTCCTTCTCCATCAAGCATCTGTATCAACAACTGACTACTTATTCTTTCATATTTCTTTCTTCATTCTCATAGGATCAGGACAGGGAAGGCAAGCAATAAGGGCATGTTATCAAGCAAGTTAACCCTTTAAGCCACTGGAGTTAAATGCCCATTGGGGAACTTGAAGGATCAGTGTAGCACATGCACCTCAAATTATCTTCCCAAAAGGGACAAGAGTAATGGGGTTCTTATCCACCATCTTCCATCTATTATTGGTTGGCAGCTGTTATGGAGGGGCATGCATTACTGAGCAGCACTGCCATCCTGAAGGGTCTGCAAGCAGAGGGGGTTCTAATTGTCAAAGAAAGCCCTGAGGCAAGTAATGTAAATGCTGGTGGTTGGAGAGCAGGCTGAAATGTACTTCACTGGTAAGTTCCCTGAGACTGTGCACAAGATAATGTCAACAGTGCTGATAAAGAAACTTCATAAATCATCTGCTGACAATGGCAGAGCCTTCATCAGCCTGTATTACTGAATAACGGTGTGGAACCCCTACTCCAACACTGTAGATTGGAGTTTAACACAGAAAGAAATAAAATCATACATGTTAAAGAATGGAGACTAGGGCCGATGCTAATAAATATCTGATGCTTCTCTGACTCTGAAGGACTCTAAAAATGAAGAATCATCTTTTCAACCGCCTCTCTCCTTTGTTCAAAATCAGGATACCATCACCTCCATTTCAAATACTTTATTTAAATTTCTTCAAAGGGGTACTGAAATCTCTCTTTTTTTAATTTTAATTTTAATTAATTATTTATTTATTTATTTATTTTTTTGAGAAAGAGAGACAGAGACAGAGCGTGAGTGGGGAAGGGGCAGAGAGAGGAGGAGACACAGAATCCAAAGCAAGCTCCAGGCTCTGAGCTGTCAGCATGGAGCCCGACATGGGGCTGGAACTCAGGAACCGTGAGATCATGACCTCAGCTGAAGTCAGATGCTTAACCAACTGAGCTACCCACGCACCCCGGAAATCTCTTTTTAACCCTCATACTCTATGGAATAATGCATAAGACATTATATATGACTTGTTTTGAACATGACAATATCTTGTCTGCTAATGTGTTATCAGAATCATCAGAAGTTTTCAACCTGACTATATTTTCGTTAATGATCAAGATGCCTATAGACCTCATCATCAATTAAAAAGAAACTCTTCATTCTCTATTGTCTCACCATTCCTTTTAAAATCACTTTACAAGAGGTTTTTAGCACCTTCTAGACATAATGGTAAGAACAAGCAGAAAAATAAAGGTTTTTAAATCTTGAAATATTGGGAAAAGTCCTTAATGGTTTATTATCACTTGGATTTTTAGCTATAATACCTCCTCTGATTTGTTGCCTGCTGTTTCAGCTTGTCGTAGGTTTACCATAGCTAGTCATTTTCAAAGTTATTTCCCCCCTTTGGATCTCAAATTGTATAAATGAGTTAAAACTCAAGATATTTTTACTACTCTATTATTAACTCTCTTTATTGTATTTATAAGAATTAATTGGCTGCTTATTAAGCATAAAGAACTCAGAACAACAGTTCATGTATATTGTACATTTTAGTTATCATAAACACACTGTAGAATAGGCACTAATATTTTGATTGATAGATGAAAATACCAAAGTTGTTGTCGAAGATTTCAGACCTGTAAAGTGGCATGACCAAATTTAATCCAAATATGGCTAAGCTAACATATTCACTTTTGTGTACTTCCTCTCTTACTAGATTGTCTACAATATCCGATGACCAATGTTATAGTAACAGAAAAAAAAAAACAGATTAAGGTCTCATAATATAAAACATTATTTGAGATTTTTATTATTGAATTAAAGGATTAAGAATATTCCCTAATATTGGGGGCGCCTGGGTGGCTCAGTTGGTTAAGCATCTGACTTCGGCTCAGGTCATAGCTCACAGTTCATGAGTTCAACCCGCACAAGCTCTGTGCTGACAGCTCAGAGCCTGGAGCCTGCTTCGGATTCTGTTACTCCTTCTCTCTCTGCCCCTCCCCTGCTTGCACTCGGTCTGTCTCTCAAAAGTGAATAAAGTTTAAAAAAAATAAAAAATAAGAATACTTCCTAATATTGAAAATATTTGTAGAAATGCCTGTTTACTTGTATTGCTTATCTTAGGTTGCTTTACAATAATAATGCCCTGGACACAATTAAAAAAAAAGTATTATCATGTACATTTTTCCCAGGTTATAAAAAGATATATCAATTGCCTTTAGTAATTTATTCTACCTATATGTCTCTGATTCAGAAAAACCACATACATATATTTGGCAGAGTCCTTTATTTGTTGTTATCTGAAGAAATCTATTAATTTCAAATGTGTGGCATATTTGAGCAAAGTTGGAGAAAATAATTGATGTGGTATAAAAACATTGTGTGGGATTTACTCATGTTACTGCCAAGATTTGAGCAGAATGTAAGAAATTAGCATTGATCATCAGTGTCTCACGATTTCTTTCATCAAGCTAAATCACAATCACATCTGGAGTCTTTAATTGTGCCTCACAATAAGTTTAGCGTACTGTAAGTGCTAATTAAAAGAACTGGAAAAGGCAACATGAGGGCAAGCAATTTCATGAAATAATATATTTCTTAAGCTACTATGAACATATACAATTAGCTATAGAATTACCCTTTTAATTCCATTGTCTTGTACTTAAACTTTTAAGTAATGAAGCACTTTAGTAATTAGACATCTTCGTACTCTTTCTTTTTTCATTGCTTCTGTCCCATTTGCTTTCAAATTCTTATTCTTAAACTTATAATTTCTATTTACAATGATTTATTGTATTTAAACATTTTTTTCTTCTCAGAGTGAAGGTGGTAATTTTTTAGGAGGTATGTATGTCATTTTCAGGGGGAAAAAAAGGATGTAAGGATGTACCTACTCTTAGGAAAACACTTTAAATAAACTCCAGAGGAATTAATTCCCCTGAGGCCAGTAAAACATAGTGCAGTGATTTCCAATTTTTGTATGCTGTGTCACATGGGCTGTTTTGAAAATTCAGTTTTAGAACCCTATTTTATTTTCATAGGTGGAGAGGGGAGGCAGGAAAATGAATTTTAATAAATAAATTGGTGGATCTGATTCAGGTGGTCTGGTAATGGAGAATCATTTATGTCGAACCTAAGAATAAAAGATCTGATACAAATATTAGTGAGGAAGCCTTTGGTTGTCAGTCTATATTTGTTTCTGGGAAGAAGACATCTAATGCCTAAGCCCCCACGTTTCCTTGTGCTCTGATGGGTCTGATAATAATATGCAACCCTGGCTAGGAAATCTTTCCCATTGGTGGAATTTTAGAACAGGCAATATTTAGATCTATCCATCATATGTCAGTAATTCCAGCAGGCTTTCCATTGATCTTCTAGCCTATCTCATCTCCCTCTGAAATTTAATGCTGAAGGTTAGTGGAGCTGTGCAGTTTGCCTAAAGCACAAAGGCAGACAACTCAACGATCCAGCACCCTCCTCTGAGTTGGTGGCAGAACATTCAAGTTAAATGTTCAAGTATACTGAAAGCAGAATATGAAAATTAGTTTTTCCTGCTCATAATCTAATAGCCTTTCCTGTATGTGATACTATCCTGGTTGTTGATTTTAACAGTAATCCTAGTTAAAATGGTTGCATTGAATTTGAGTATGTTACAAGCTTCTTGCTTCTTACCTGGAATAATTTTATTTCTATTAAATGGAATTTTGTTTTTGAGAGGAAAAAAATGAATAGTTTTCTGAAATATATAGACTTTGCACACAATGAGAAAGCTTCACATGTGCATTTGATTGTTCATTTATACTTTATTTGCTTAATCATGAGCACTGATCAAAAGAACCATTTAGTGGCTACACTAGGACCTCTCATTAAACTTCCTGTTAACAGACCGTAGTTAATTCAAAATGTCTCTGTACATCCTTAATATAAAAAATATGTTTGGCAAATATACAAAAACATTGTTAATACGGACTCATATTTTAGAAGTTATTATAATATGGATAGTATTCTATTAAAAATGTAGTATGAAAGGTGGCATTTATTACATAAGTTTATTGCTTTTAAAAGCAATAAAGTGTTGGGGCACCTGGGTGGCTCAGTCTGTTAAACATTCAACTCTTGATTTCAGCTCAGATCACAATCCCAGGGTCATGAGATTAAGCCCAATGTCTCTCACTGACTTATTTCCCTTAGCATAATACGCTCTAGCTCCATTCATGTTATTGTGAATGACAAAATTTCATTCTTTTTGATGGTGAGTAATATCCCATTGTATGTATGTATATGTATGTATGTATGTATATTCCATCTTTACACACTCATCAGTTGATGAACATTTGAGCTCCTTCTATAATTTGGCTATTGTTGATAGTGCTGCTATAAACAGTGGGGTGCATGTGGCCCTTTGATCGGTATTTTTGTATTCTTTGGGTAAATACCTAGTAGTGCAATTGCTGGATCATAGGGTAATTCTATTTCTAACTTTTTGAAGAACATCTATACTGTTTTCCAGAGTGGCTGCACCAATTTGAATTCCCACCAACAGTATAAGAAGGTTCCCCTTTCTGTACATCTTCACCAACATCTGCTGTTTCCTGTATTGTTAATTTTAGCCATTCTGACAGGTGTAAGGTGGTATCTCATCGTGGTTTTGATTTCTATTTCCCTGATGATGAGTGATGTTGAGCATTTTTTCATGTGTCTCTTGGCCATCTGGATGTCTTCTTTGGAGAAATGTCTATTCATGTCTTCTGCCCATTTCTAACTAGATTATTTGTTTTTTTTGGATATTGAGTTTGATACATTCTTTATAGATTTTAGAGACTAACCCTTTATCAGATATGTAATTTACAAATATCTTCTCCCATTCTGTAGGCTACCTTTTAGTTTTTTTTATTGTTTCCTTTGCTATGCAGAAGGATTTTTATCTTGATGAAGTCCCAATAGTTCATTTTTGCTTTTGTTTCCCTGCCTCCAGTGATGTGTCTAGTTAAAAAGTTGCTCCAGCCAAGGTCAAAGAGGTTGTTGCCTGTTTCCTCCTCTAGGAATTTGATGGTTTCCTATCTCACATTTTGGCCTTTCATGCATTTGTATTTATTTTTGTGTATGGTGTAAGAAAGTGGTCCAGGTTCATTCTTCTACATGTTGCTATCCAGTTTTCCCAGTTCCATTTGTTGAAGAGACTGTCTCTTTTGCATTGGATGTTCTTTCTTGATTTGTCGATATTAGTTGACCATATAGTTGTGGGTCCATTTCTGGCTTCTCCATTCTGTTTCATTGATCTATATATATGTCTGTTTTTGTGCCAGTGCCGTACTGTCTTGATGAGTACAGCTTTGTAAATAGCTTAATGTCTGGAATTTTGATGCCTCCTGCTTTTTCTTTTTCAAGGTCGCTTTGGCTATGGAGTCTTTTGTGGTTCCATACAAATTTTAGGATTGTTTGTGCTAACCCTGTGAAAAATGCTGGTGGTATTTTGATAGGGATTGCATTAAATGTGTATATTTCCTTTGGGTAGTATAGACATTTTAAAAATATTTTTTCTTCCAATCCATGGGAATGGATTTTTTTTTTCCATTTCTTTGTGTCTTCTTCAGTTTCTTTCATCAGTGTTCTGTAGTTTTCAGAGTACAGGTCTTTCGCCTCTTTGGTTAGGATTATTTCTAGGCATTTTATAGTTTTTGGTGCAATTATAAATGAAATCAATTCTTTGATTTCTCTTTCTGCTGCTTTACTGTTGATGCATAGGAATGCAACAGATTTCTGGGGTGCCTGGGTGGCTCAGTTAAGTGTGTGATTTTGGCTCAGGTCATGTTTTTGTGGTTCATTAGTTTGAGCCCTGCATTGGGGTCTCTCCTGTCAGCTCAGAGCCAGGTTCGGATCCTCTGTCTCTCTCTCCCTCTCTCTCTGTCCCCCCCACCTCCTCCTCCCTCGCCTTGCACTCTCTCTAATTCTGTCTCTCTCCAAAATAAATAAACATTTAAAAAAATTCATCTAAGGGTGTCTGGATGCTCAGTCAGTTAAGTGTCCAACTCTTGACGTCAGCTCAGGTCATGATATCATGGTTCGTGAATTCAAACACTGCATTGGCTCTGTGCTAACAGTGTAGAACCTGCTTGGGATTCTCTCTCTCCTCTCTCTGCTCCCCCAACCTCTCTCAAAATAAATAAATAAACTGTAAAAAATCATCTAAAAATCAATGCAACAGACTTCTGTACATTGATTTCTTATCCTACAACTTTGCTGAATTCATGTATCAGTTCTAGCAGTTTTTTGGTGGAGTCTTGGGTTTTCTACAAAGAGTATCAGTTTGTCTGTGAATAGTGAAAGTTTGACTTCTTCCTTCCTGAATTGGATGTCTTTTATTTCTTTTTGTTGTCTTTTTGAATTCTTTTTGTTGTATGTTTGTTTTTGCTGAGGCTAGGACTTCCAGTACTATGTTAACATTGGAAAAAGTAGACATCTCTGTCTTTTTCCTGACCTTAGAGGAAAAGCTCTGTTTTTCTCCACTGAGGATAATTATAGCTGTGGTTCTTTCATATATGGCCCTATTTTGTTGAGGGTGTTTTTTGTTTGTTTGTTTGTTTGTTTTTATCAAGAATGGATGCTGTATTTTGTCAAATGCTTTTTCTGTGTCTACTGAGTTAATCATATGGTTCTTATCCTTTCTTTTATTAGTGTGGTCTATCACATTGATTGATTTGGGAATATTGAAGCACCCTTCAATTCCTTCATATTGCTTCATATTGAAGCATTCCTTCACCCAGGAATAAGACCCATAATCAGCAAAGAAATTGAATCAGTAATCAAAAGTCTCCCAACAAACAGAAGTCCAGGGCTATATGGCTTTCCAAGGGAATTCTACCAAACATATAAAGAAGAGTTATACCTATTCTTAAACTGTTCCAAAAAACAGAAATGGAAGGAAAACTGCTATAAACAGTTTTATAGTCCTGCTATAAACATTGGGGATGCATGTGTCCCTTTGAATCAGCATTTTTGTATCCTTTGGATAAACACCTAGTAGTGTAATTGCTGGTCATAAGGTAGTTCTACTATTAATTTTTTGAGGAACCTCCATACTGTTTTCCAGCATGGCTGCACCAATTTACATTCCCACCAGCATTGCAAAAGAGTTCTCCTTCTCTGCATCTGTTGCCTGAGTTTTTAATTTTAGCTATTATGACAGATGTGAGGTGGTATATTTCCCTTATGATGAGTGATGCTGAGCATTTTTTCATGTGTTACCCATCTGGATATCTTCTTTGGAGAAGTGTCTATTCATGTCTTTTGCCAATTTCTTCACTGGATTATTTGTTATTTGAGTGTTGAGTTTGATAAGTTCTTTATAGATTTTGATATTAATCCTTTATTTGACATGTCATTTGCAAATATGAAATTCCATCAGTTGCCTTTTAGTTTTGTTGATTGTTACCTTTGCTCTGCAGAAGATTTTTATCTTAATAAGGTCCCAATAGTTCATTTTTGCTTTTGTTTCTCTTGCTTCTGGAAACATGAATAAGAAGTTGCTGCAGCCGAGGTCAAAAAGGTTGTTGTCCGTTTTCTTCTCTAGGATTTTGATGGTTTCCTATCTCACATTTTGGTCTTTCATACATTTTGTGTTTATTTTTGTGTCTGGTGTAAGAAACTGGTCCTGGTTCATTCTTCTGCATGTTGCTGTCCAGTTTTCCCAATGCCATTTGCTGAAGAGACTGTCTTTATTCCATTGGATATTCTTTCCTGCTTTGTCAAAGACGAGTTGGCCATATGTTTGTGGGTCCATTTCTGGGTTCTCTATTCTGTTCCATTGATCTAAGTGTATGTTTTTGTGCCAGCATCATACTGTCTTGATGATTACAGCTTTGTAATACAGCTTTAAGTCCGGAATAGTGATTCCTCCAGCTTTGATTTTCTTTTTCAAGATTGCTTTGGCTCTTCAGGGTGTTTTCTGGTTCCATGCAAAGTTTAGGATTGTTTGTACTAGCTCTGTGAAGAATGCTGGTGTTATTTTGATAGCGATTGCATTGAATATGTAGATTGCTTTGGTAGTATTGACATTTTAACAATATTTGTTCATCCAGTCCATAAGCATGGAATGTTTTCAATTTTTTGTTTCCATTTTTGTTTCTAATTTCTTTCATAAACTTTCTATAGTTTTAAGTGTATAGATTTTTCACCTTTTTGGTTAGGTTTATTCCTAGGTATTTTATGAATTTTGGTGCAATGGTGAATGGGATCAATTCCGTGATTTCTATTTCTGTTTCTTCATTATTGGTGTATAGAAGTGAAACTGATTTCTGTACGTTGATTTTATATCCTGTGACTTTGCTAAATTCATGGATCAGTTCTAGCCATTTTTGGTGGAATCTTTTGCCTTTTCCACATAGAGTATCATGTTGTCTGTGAAGAGTGAAAGTTTGACCTGCTCCTTGACAATTTGGATGCCTTTTATTTCTTTGTGTTGTCTGTTGAGGCTAGGACTTCCAACACTATAATACATAACAATGGTACGAGTGGACATCCTTGTCATGTTCCTGATCATAGGGGGAAAGCTCTCAGTTTTCCCCCATTGAGGTGATATGAAGGGGTGGGTCTTTCATATATGGCCTTTATAATCTTGAGATATAATCCTTCTATCCCTACTTTTCTGAGAATTTTTATCAAGAAAGGATGCTCTATTTTGTCAAATGCTTTTTCAGTATCTCTTGAGAGGATCATGTGGTTCTTATTTTTTCTGTTATTAATATGATGAATCACATTGATTGATTTGCGGATATTGAACCAGCCCTACATCCCAGGAATAAATCCCACTTGATCATGGTGAATAATTTTTTTAACGTGTTGTTAGACCTGGTTGGCTAATATCTTGTTGAGAATCTTTACATCCATGTTCATCAGGGAAATTGGTCTGTAGTTTCCTTTTTAGTGGGGTCTTTGTCTGGTTTTGGAATCAAGGTAATGCTGGCTTCATATAAAGAGTTTGGAAGTTTTCCTTCCATTTCTATTTTGAAACCGCTTCAAAAAAATAGATGTTAACTCTTCTTTAAATGTTTAGTCAAATTCCCCTAGAAAGTCATCCAGCCCTGGATTCTTATTTGCTGGGAGATTTTTGATTACTGATTCAATTTTTTTACTGGTTATCAGTTTATTCAAATTTTATATTTCTTCCTATTTGAGTTTTGGTAGTTTGCATGTTTCTAGGAATTTGTCCGTTTCTTCCGGATTGCCCATTTTGTTAGTGTATAATTGTTCAAAATATTCTTATTATTGTTTGTATTTCTGCAGTATTCGTTGTGATTTCTCTAATTTTCCCTAAGACTTTTACTTTATACTTTCCTCCTTCTTAAATTCTTTAATATTATTTTATTATTATTTTTATATTAGGAATATTGGCCCTATTTTGGATTTATTTATTATTTTATTTATCTTTTACCATGTAAATATTTTATTTATTTATTTATTTATTTATTTATTTATTTATTTATAAATCAAGCTAAATAAGCCTATTTTCATACTCAGTTAATAGGGTAATTAATCCTAGGTTGCTTTTAGTATTTGTATGGTTTTACAATTAACATTTAGATTTCTGATCCATATTGAAATTTTCTTGTGTGTAATTCAATTATATCTATTTTTCCTGTATGACTTTCCACTTCCTGAGCCATATTTTTAAAGTCCGTTTTTGCCTGCTGATATGAGATGCCACCTTTATTCATAAATTTCCTTAAAAACCTAATTTTTTTTAGATTTCCAATTTTATTCTATTGGTATTTCTTTTTATCCATGTGCTAATACCACATTGTTAATTAGAAGAGTTCTTTGGTACATTTAATATTGATATATAGTATTTCACTTTTGAATATTCCATAATTTATTTTTAGTTTCCATTCTACTATTAGTTGTACATTTGGATTATTTGCACTTTCTAGCCATTGCTTGGATATCCCAGTGGATATTCTTCTATATGATGACTAGGCCGCATGAATATGTATTGGGTATATATCTAATGTCTTCAGTCACTAAGAGTTTACTCTTCTGGTTAGTTTCTCAGATGAATGTAATAAGTCTTTCATGTTTTCCTTCTATGATGTAACCTATACTTGTGAAAGTATATGCTGTGAACATAAGAATGATCTCCTTGGAGTTATGTGTATTATATAAATGCATTTATTTCATTCAGGTTATAATTTTCTTCTTTTGATGACTTGATATTGTGTGTGTCCTATAATATTTGCATGGCTAGATTTGTGATCCAGACTTTATTTTTCTTCCTTGATAATCACACATAAATATTGTTTCTGACATTAGTTTGTAGGAGGTAAAGATGTCTAAAACAGAAATTGTAGTGAAACATGAATTAAGTTGTTTCTTTAATGCTGTGAAGGGATTCTAGAATAGCAAAGTCACAAAAAATTTGATCAAAATACAATTCGAAATCAAGATGGAAAGGCATGGCTGTATCAAAAAGTCTAATAAACTTGCTCTAAGCTCTAGGAGTATCCAAAATTTATTGTTCTTCCTTTAGGATCAAGGTATCTAACATATGTTCTGAGAATAATAAGCAGCCTACCTAAAAATCCTAGTTATAACACTTCTGAAACCATATATAAGCAAATACCAAAATTATACAATTAGTTAGCATACATGCATATATAAACCAGAAAGGTCCCCAGAGATACCAGCTGGCCCACTTGCTCCTACTTTTTGGACAAAATTTACCAGAATTAAATTACTAATTAAGTTTGAAACAGTATGTAACTTACTATATAATGAAGAGGTTTAAACATTTTCTTTGACTAATATATTAGCAAAAAAAGGCCTTTGAAGATTAATGACAAAAATGCACTTGAATACACTGATCATGCATTTTCATATTATCAGATAGTTACAAAAGATCAAACTCAATTGTCTCATCACTGTTACCAATTAAAAATTCTATGGAGGGGGCACCTAGGTGGCTCAGTAGGTTAAGCATCCAATTTCAGCTCAGGTCATGATCTCACAGTTTGTGAGTTGGAGCCTTGCATAGGTCTCTGTGCTGACAGCTCAGAGCCTGGAGCCTGCTTCAGATTCTGTATTTCCCCTCTCTCTCTGCCCCTCTCCCACTCATGTGCTCACTCTCTCTCTCTCTTTCTCTCTCTCAAAAATAAATAAACATTAAAATTTTTTTAAAAAAATCTATGGAGCTCATGAATTTTATTAGTTATGTAATCATTTTTAGAAACAAAAACTAAACTAAAAATTAGAAAAAGCATTCACATATGCAATTCACACATGGAGAATAATGTCTACTGTCTTCTCCTTTCAATTGAGAACAAAAATTTGAAGAAATCGTAAGAGTCATTGCTTATACTGAACAGTAGTGAATAGAAAATAATCATAATAGCTTATATGAATGATTTCATGTGTTTTATTTAAAAAAAGTATCATATATATTCAACTTTATTGATATATAATTACATATAATATTGAATAACTTTAAGTTATACAACATATGATTTGGTAAATGTATGTCTTGTGAAATGATTACCATAATATGTTTAGTTTACCTTTACCTCCCAGAGTTACAATTTTTTTCCTTGTGATGAGACCTTTTAAGGTTTACTCTCTTAGCAAATATCAAATATACACTACGGTATTGTTAACTATAGTCATCAAGTTATAAATGACATCCTCGGTGCTTATTTATCTTATAATTGGAAGTTTGTACCTCTAGATCATCTTCACCCAGTTCCCCTATCCCCCACCCTCCGCTTCTGGCAATCACAAATCTGATCTCCATTACTACGATTATTATTATTTTTTAGTTTCCACATATAAATGAGATCATGCAGTATGTATCTTTCTGTCTGACTTATTTTACTTAGCATAATACCTTCAAATTCCATTCTTATTGTTTCAAATGACAGGATTTCCTTCTTTTTATGGCTGAATAGTATTGCGTTATGTGTATGTACCACATTTTCTTTGTCCATTTTATCTGTTGATGGACACTTAGGTTGTTTCCATGTCTTGACTATTGTAGATAATGCTGCAGTGAGAATGAAGGTACAGATATCACTTGAGGATAGTGATTTCATTTTCTTTGAATATATATACCAGTAGTGTAATTGCTGGATCATATGGTAGTTCTATTTTTCATTTTTTGAGGAACCTCCATACTGTTTTCCATAGTGGTATAACAAATTACATTTCCACCGACAATGCACAAGTGTTCCCTTACCCTATATCCTTGACAGCATTTGTTATCTTTCATCTTTTTGATGATTGCCATTCTAATGAGTGTGAGGGTTTTTTTTTTATGGTTTTTATTTCCTCATTCAACTCATTTTATTCATGCATTGTTTTCCTAATTTTATTTAGTTGTCTGTGTGTTTTTGTAGTCCACTAAACTTATTAAAAACTATTATTCTGAATTATCTGTTAGGCTGTTCATAGATCTCCATTTTTTGGAGTAAGTTATAAGAGCTTTAATAGTTTCCTTTGGTGGTGTCATGCTCACTTTTTTGTTTTTGTTTTTTCCCATGATCCTTGGTTCCTCACACTGGCATATGCTCTGAGTAAGCAGTTCCCTCTTCCAGACTTTACAAGTTCACTTTGGCAAATAGCCCTTCACCAGTCAGCTCAAGTTGGGGCTCTGGCCTGGTCAATCGGTAGCATCCTTGAGTAGGTAGGGATTGCTATTGGGGTCTATTTTGGAAAAGACAAGTGGCAGAGCTCTGAGGTTAAGAGGGTTCCTGCTGGCTGGTAAAAGATGGATAGAACTGGTAGGCTGGTTCCTTGCCAAAGTTTGGCTGTAGGATTTGTGTTATAACTGCCTGGATTCTCTGGCCAGGCTTCCTAGCCATGTGAAACAGGGTTCAATACTCGGCAACAACTGAGGCTATGAATTAGCTTCACTGGGTAGGATGGCAGAATGGCTTGTTCTTTGGGACCCAAATCAGGCAGAACTGCACACCCAGTTCCCTGGCCAAATGGAGCTGTCTGCTGGGCTCTTCAGAAGGGCAGAGCTACTGCCTGGGCTCTTTGCTCAAGTGCTGCTAAGATAAGTAATTCTGCAAGTGCTCAAACCAGACTTCCTGGTTAGCAGAGGCCAGAGGGATATATATTCAACAGTAAACAGGGTTAGGAATTAGTTTCCCTGCTGGGGTAGGGTGATAAAACAGACTCCAGGGCTGGCAAGGCTTGCTCTTTGGGGTCTTCAGTTAGTGCAGAACTGAGCGCCAAATACCCTTATCAGACTGGGCTACCATCTTGACTCTGAAGATAGACAGAATTGTGTATTGAGATTTCCACTTGAGCACCACTGCAGATTGGAACTGTCAGCCAAGAACTGAGTGCTGGCTGCTGTAAGCCCTGTCTCCTTTCTCTATCACATCTCCAGTAGTCAAGCCCCTCAGATCCCCCTTGTGGCCCCATGATATGTGACTTGAGTGGGCTTCCCAAGAAGTGACCCATACCACTGGGGGTGGAGGTAGATGTTCACCTCATGCCTTCTTTTTTCTCACTGGAGACCCTAGCCCCAGGTGGGACCCCTTGGTGCAGTGCTGTGTCAGCCAAGGGATGGGATAATGCAGTCAGAGTGTAGCTGCTGCTCTTACCCTTCTAATCCGGTTCTCTGTGGTCCAGCGGGTCTTCAGGATCTTTACAATGATATTTTGTTTATGGATACTTGCTAGTTGGTCTTGTTTTGAGGGGGACCTAAGTGAAAAACAACCTATGTCACTATCTTGATGATGTCACTTGTTTTAAATACTTGCACAAAGGTTCCTTCCTATGTGCAAGTTAAATAACTCATCAATTCTGTAAGTTTTCAGTTTTCTTTTTTTTTTAAGTTTATTCATTTATTTTGAGAGAGACTGAAACAGCACGAGACAGCGCAAGGCAGAGAGAGAGGGAGAGAGAGAATCCCAAGCAGGCTCTGCACTGTCAGCGCTGAGCCAGTAGCTAGGCTTGAACCCATGAACTGTGAGATCATGACCTGAGCCAAAACCAAGAGTCGGACGCTTAATGGACTAAGTCACCCAGGTGCCCAGCTCTCAGTTTTCAGTGCTAGATGAAGGGAGTCTAATATATATTAAATATATTATAATAAGTATATATAAGTATAATATGCTGTAGCAGGCACTTTGCTAGACAGTTTGTACAGTTATTCATATGGTAATAATCACAAAATATCTGCTATAGTTTTGTGGCTTATAAAAATAAGTGCAGAATTCTATCACTAGAAATTCTGCAAAATAATCCAAAATCATCTTCTGCAGAATGCCTAGAAATGTTAAATTAAATCTGACGATTCTTTAAATTCCATGCCTGAATTCTCAAAAAGACAAATTCCAGAAGCCAGTAACAAAGAGCAAAATGGAAACAAACAAGAACATTAAATAAAATTGAGCTTTAGTATTTTTGAGGTATTGTTACCTAATATATCCAAGAGATGGTGATTTTCCACTGTCTCATAATTATAGTAGAGGAAACCTTAAGCACAAGCTAATTGGTAAATAGGAAATGAAACTTCTTGATTAAGCCTTCATCCTATAAGTGCTACATGTTTTTAAAGAGTCTACCAGACACAAGCAAAATTTTTCCTTCCTGTGGCAAAGAATGAGAACAAATTCAGGCTGTCTTGACCTGGTTTTGAGTAAGAATGAAAAAACTCTTCCTTGAGAATTTGTAACCACTTATTTTCCTTCAGACATGCTGGGGTTTGAATTGAAAGTCCAAGATAATGAATTAACATGAACTATTACCCAAAAAATAGTATGCATGAGGTTACAAGAAAAAGGAAACACAAACTTATTGGTGAGGGCCAAACTCTTAAATCTTAAGAACATTTGATTTCCATATTAAAATTAATGCAAACTCCAAAATCACAAGATTCACAATTAAAATAATTCATCATGAGTTAGAATGAGCAGAAACAAAATGTCAGAATTAGGATTCCAAATATAATTTACATCTAATAGGATTGTTTTATAAAGGACATAGCAAAGAATTACTAAAGATCATTTATAATGATATAATCTTCCATTCTTCAAGAAGATATAATAGTTTTAAATATTTAAACAATAATACAGATTCAAAATATGTTAGTAGACAAATTCACATAGTGTGAGATTATAACACTACTCTAAAAAAGTGAGAGGAAAAAAGAGAAAGAAAATACACATCCATACTTTATTGTAGCAATAAAATGGGTTATCACTAAAGAAATTGCAGTCATCAAAAAGTTAAAGAGGATGTTATTAAAAATTTATGCCAATATATCTGAAACTTTTATGTGTGTTGGACTAATTCTTAAAAAGATAAACCATAAAAACTGGCCAGAAAAATACAGAAGAAATTCAACTATTCCTGCAAACAATGAATATGCAGAATAACTAGTTGAAAATATTTTTATACCAAAAAGTCTAAGAATCCAGGAAGGCCTGCAAATCTTTGCTCATAATTGTTTTACAATCATGAAGGGAAACATTTTTCTACTCATATTCAAACTGTTCCAGAAAATTGAAACGAGAACTCTTTCCTATCTCTTTGTATAAAGCAAAAATATCTTTGACATCAAAACTCAAAATGAGTTGACAAAAACAAAATTATAGATGTAACATTCCTAAAGAAGAAAATAAAATAAAAAACTTTGCAAACCAAATGCTGAAATCAATAAAAAAGACAAAAGCGACAGAGCAGCCTTTTAATGAGTGATAAAAAAAATTTCAATGGAATATTACTTTGCATTTCATATTATGTTGTTTCATATTTGTAAACTACAGAAGAATAATGACAGAAAGGTCTTTATGAATTAAAATCAACTTGAGACACTGTAGAAGATTTTAATAATTGTGAAGTATGAAAAAATGCTTAGCAAATTATTGTAACCAAATTTATAAATATAAAAACAAAGTTTGATTTTTGTCTAGGTATGGCTATAATATGTTTCTTTAAAGTTGGGAGTATGTAAAATTAATTGAAAAATAATGTTGATATTTCACTTTCAGGGAGTGTAAACTACGTGTAGTGACTATATGTATATGTCAAAGTTTAAGTTCTGTGCTGTTTAGCATTTGCCCATTGGAAGGTTATATTTACCCTAAAGAGGCAGGACTACCCATGTGTCATAACTCTCAGGAATAAAGGTCATATCACTAGATAAATATTTTAAAAATATGGAGAGAATGCTGAGAGAAAAGAGAACATGAAATACATATATGGAGCCAAGAAATAGAGATACTCAAGATACTCAAGATAAAGATACTCAAGATACTCAAGAAAGATACTCAAGAAAGCAATTATCTTCATACCTAGCAGATTAGGAAACAGTCAACTCATGTGGGCAGAGGTAAGAGTTTGGTTAGCTCTCTAGTTTTCTTTCTTTCTCTTCCTTCCTTCCTTCCTTCCTTCCTTCCTTCCTTCCTTCCTTCCTTTCTTTTTTTCTTTTCCTCTTTCTCTTTCTCTTTCTCTCTTTCATCTCTCTCTCTCTCTATCTGCCTGTTATCTATGTAATCAAACTTTTACTTCTTCCTGTTTGAGGTGACTGCTTTCCTAAATGTCGTATGTATTGTTTAGTGGCTTTCTATAATACATGTTTTTTTTTTAATTTTAGTTGATTTTAACTTTATGAAAAAGAGTATCATGCAGTTAAAAGGGTTGGATAAGTGTCACCAGAGTGCTTACTGTTAAGAGGATAATGTTGTCTAGGTTTCATTGAGACATAACTGACATATAACACTGTATAAGATCAAGGTGCATGGCATAATATTGTTTTAAGAGTATTTCATAGGCCAAGCTACTTGATTAATGCCACCTGATGAGACAAATAATTTGTTCCAGTATAAGAATAAGGCATAGATTCTTCTTCAGGGTGTGTAATTATGTTCAGTTTTGCATATGTAGTCATGTAGACCATTATTTCAAACTGCTTTATGTTTCCTGGCTCTCAATCTTTTGTAGTTCATGTATGGTTTTCCAGTGAAATAATAAGAAATCTTGATTCCTATTATGTACAAGGAAAATAAAAATTTCTGATATCTATTTCATATTTATGTCATGTTTACATTTACCTCTGACACTCAAAAATTCTGGTGGAAATAATAAAAGATTTTGTAAAAGATTATGCATTATATAAAATTATAATTAAGTGGTGAACAATTTCATATGGAAACTGTTATAAAACTTTTTTGTGTCCTATAACAATTGCCTTACTCAATTTGTCAACAGATTATAACACATGTAACTACAAAAGATTTTTCATTTTTCGGTGAATATCAGAAAAAAATAATAATACGGTACTTGGCAAAAAATAACTTTGCTTTATTTTATCTTCCTTGCATAATATGCCTGATATTTAATCAAGACTTTTTATCTTCAGCAATTTGTGAATACATGGTTTGATACTCATTATAAAATATATCTTTTCTGAGCATTTCAATACCTGGGGTGAATTATGATAATTAAGTACTATATCATTATGTTCTTACTTTTCCTTTCCGGCCCCTGCTGTGAAAATTCAATTTCCAGATGCTTTTGATGTTTCCAGTTTAAAGGTGGAAAAAAAGATGTTTTTTCTAAGCTCTCAGGTTTGTCATATTGGAGATTCATTTTATAGCACTCCTTCAGTAGTTTCTTGCTTCTAGCCAAATTAGAACATATATTTTTAAGGGGAAAGAAAGATTCTGCATGGATAGGTTGGGTTTCATTGAATGGATTTTAATATTTCAAATTATTCTAATTGGGTTTTTTTTTTTTTGAGAAGACAAGAAAGGGAAGTATAATTAAAATTACATTGAATTTTTCTGAAAACATATAATCAAATTCCAGCTCAGGTCTGTAATCTTGAGTGGGTCAGTTAATAATCTGGTCAATTTTTTCCCCTCATTTGATCAAATGGATATAACCCCTTTCTAATGTAAATGCAGTAAACATTAAATGAAATAACCAATATAATGCATCAGATAAACCACATAGCTCTATATAAGAAATGAAGGTGGTATTGTTGCTGTTGCATTGATTATGATTTTCTTTAGATACATATTACTAGATTTGATCCTTGATGTAGAAAAATATTATGTAGGTGTTTTATTGTTGCAAAATAGATAAGGGTAATTGCTAGTAGAGGGCCATGGAAAGGCAAAGTATATAATATTTCTGAGATGTTTAAATTAGTTTGAAGGGGTTACACAGTTTTCTTTATTCCTTACATGACAGGCCAAATTTTAATGGTAAATTATTTAATATTATTTTTTCTTAATATTCTATAGGGGTTTATATAAAATAATTCAAATGTAAATGCATAATGAATTTTTGAATAGTTTGTATATAAATATGCATATGATATATAATTATTTTTTCCTTATCTCAAGAATCTGTATATATTATGACTGAAACTGTCTCAGAATTGACAAGTGGCATTTCTGGAAGAAAAAAAGGAGATAAACTAGAAATAGTGAGAGAGATTTGAAAAGTGGGTAATTTGGTGCAAGTGTCACATATATTCAAATGTGTTTTAAGATATTACAGATGACATTCAATGAAAAGAAGCAGGACACTAGTATATTTTATTTTGTTGTATTTAGGGATGCCATTAGTGTGTGACTGCGTTCTACAATTTTAGCAGTTGTAATATGTTTTTTTAACTTTTAAACATAATTTGGAAGTTTATAACAAAATGGAGTACAGTATTGAGAAATACAAATGGAGAATTATAATTATTAAAAAGTATGCGGTGTAGAAAAAGACAGAAAATCAGAAAGAAGAGGGGTCTGTAGCAAATGTTAGTAAATCACTCTTCCAGACAAGTGTTTATACTAGAAAGGTAGAACAACAAAATGATTAGGACTTTGGGGCCAGACTGGTATTAAAATACTAATTTTACTATTTTCTGTTGTGTGACCTTGGACACAAAACCTCTTTGTGTGTTAGTTATCAATTAGGAAACAAGGGTTAATTCAAACATATTAGGCCCTGTCCAAGATAAATTAGGTTTTCGATCTTTCAGACCTTAGCCTATTGTGACTCAAGTGAAAACAAAGATTATTTTAGGTATCTATCAAACTATGTTAATCTTATAATTTATACAGTAAAATGGATTGATCACAAAAGTAGTAACCAAAAAATCTGTTTTTGTAGGTTGTAGATAAACACTGGAGCTTAACCAATGATTTCACAAAATGTCAAACATACTATGTTCTGAACCTGATGTGTGAGTTAGATCTCTAATATTCAGAAACATGATTTTTAAAAACTTTATTATTTTTATTTTTTAATTAGAGAGAAAGAGAGAGCACGATTTGGGGAGAGGGGTGGAGGGGGAAAGAGAGGGAGAGAGAATCTTAAACAAGTTCTGCAGTCATTGCGGAGCCTGACATGAGCTCGATCCCATGACCCTGGGATCGTGACCTGAGCCAAAATCAAGAGTTGGATACTCAACCAACTGACCCACCTAGGTGCCACAAAAATATGATTATTGATTAAGTCTTTAGGGGGTTCACATTGGAGGGAAGACAGAAAAGACAAAACCTGAAATTCAGAAAAATCTGTACTTAAATGAAACCAGGGCACCTGTAAGCTGAAATAGAAATACCACCACCAACAAGAATAAAACCTGAAATATAGATGTTGCATGTTTCACTCTAATTTCACTCTTGGGCTAGTTTGGCTCCGGAATTTATCATTTTTGAGGAGTCAACATTCCCAAGTTTAAATTATATTTTAATATAGTTTTCTCTATAATTTGACTCACTTAGTGATGTTAAGATTGATCAGTGAATTCAGACGGTGGCACTTGATCCTGCCATTTCACAATTTTGTTTTCCTTCAGGATAACATAAAACAGTGGGTTGCATTAGGCATGTTGTAACCATACGGTTTCCCACTAACTTTAACTTTTCAGCTGAAGTTTCTTGTCATTTGCTGATGATCATTGCCTTAAAAATTGTAATGTAATGCAAAATAGTAATATTGTCAAATTAATAGAAAAAGATTTCAACTGAATGTGAAGGTATATTAGTTTTAAACCACATCTTCCTAATAACACAGCCTCAATACATACATCAAGAGAATTTCAAGAAGAAATTGAAAAATATATGTAACATTTGGAGATTTTTATATACTTTCTTGGCAATTGATAGAGCATGAAAACAACAAACAAAAAACAGTTTTGAAGGATCTGAAGAGCATAATCCCTAGTATGACCATGGGCATTAGAGAACCATTCAATTGAATAGTTTAAAAATATTCATTCTTTTCAAGCACATGTGAAATACTTACAAATATTGATCTTATTTTTTGCCACAAAGGTGTTTTTAACAAACTCAAAGGATTAATATTATACAGCTACGTTCTTTGACCAAAGTGTGATTGTTAGAAGTGAATGACAGAATTATAAATTAAAGCAATCATATACATTTCTAACTTAAAAAAAATCATTTCTTCAAATTCATTGGCTTAATAAAAAGTAGGATATGGTTAGAAACAAATAAATGAAAAATTGCAGTTATAAATACATTTCATTTTTATTTCCCCTTGGGCTCATGATGGGTAGTGTTTCTCCCACCCCTATTCTGTGAGCTAAGAATATTGGGGCTTGCTTCGACCAATGAGATATTTCATAGATGCAAGTAGGAACTTGAAACATGACCATGAAGTTGTGGGTTGCCTTTTGAATTTGTGCCATTACTATGAGAAGAGAGTTCCCTACCCATTTGCATCTTTCTCAATCAAGCTTCCAGAATAAATGCATTTGGAACAGACCTCAGCTTAATCCACAGTGAAGATTCAAGCCCGAGTTAAATCTGCAGAATTCAAACTAAATTAGAGAGCTTCCTTAGTGGCCCCAGAGACACAAGAGAATGTACTATTTATTATTTTATGCCATTGAAATACTTGTTTTTTGATAAGCAATATTATTTTACCAGTAGTTAACCAATATAAAACTAGTATAGATTGTTTTTAAGTAATGCATATAAAAACATTTGAGAATCTGAAAGAGTAATATTAAGAAGCAATTTTAGACACACAGTTGAACTAGAAAGAAAAGTTTCTAAATTAATGAGCTAAGTAACCAGCATAGATAAATTAGAATTCAAAAAACAGTATAAGCCTAAAAAAAGTAGAATGCAGAAATTAATAACAAATACAGAGTTGTGATGTCTACAATTATGTGTCAACTTGACTGGGCCATGGAGTGCCCAGACCTTTGGTCAGACATTATTCTGGGTGTATCTGGAAGGAGGTTTCTGGATATGATTAACATTTAAAGTGGTAGATTGAGTAGGTTGCCTTCCTAAGGTGATGACCCTCATCCAATTCACTGAAGGTCTGAATTGAACAAAAGACTGATCCTCGTAGGAGTAAGAGAGACCTCTTTCTGCCTGACTGCTTTCCACCTGGGACATTGGGGTTTTTGGTCTCTGGACTGGAATTATATATGCCATTGACTCTCCTGGTTCTTAGGCCTTCAGACATAGACTGAAACCACACCATAGATTCTTCTGGGTCTCTAGCTTGCAGAATGCAGACATTGGGATTGGTCAGCCTCTATACGTGCGTGAGAAAATTCCTTTTAATAAATTTCTTTACATATGTGTATATGTATGTGTATTTTATATATGTATACACACATCCTATTGGTTCTGTTGCTCTAAAGAATACTAATGCAAGAGTATCTCAACAAAAATAAAATACTTTTTCTATAAAAAACAATAGTGGGGTTCCTGGGTGGCTCAGTTGGTTAAGTGTCAGACTTGAGATCAGGTCATGATCTCGTGGTTTGTGAGTTCGAGCCCCGCGTCAGGCTCTGTGCTGACAGCTGAGAGCCTGGACCCTACTTGGGATTCTGTGTTTATCTTTCTCTTGGCTCCTCCCCCACTCACTCTGTCTCTCTCTCACACACACGCAAATAAATAAACATTTAAGGGAAAAAAAAACAGTAGCAACAACAAAAAGACAAACCTCTGGCAGACATAAGAAAGAAAATATACATAAATAATTATATAAATGAAAGATGTGTAAGTTATATAGATATGTAAGATTACATCAATGCATCTAGTAGATACTAAAAATATAGAGGATGACTTTTAGAATCTTTTGCAAACAATTTTAATATAATTAGCTGAAATTTCCAATTTCCTAGAAAAATGTAAGTGATTAACAGGGTAAAACAGAAAACTAAGTAGTGTGGTAATCATTATACTTTGCATGACTAATTAAATATCTTCCAACTAGGAAAACACCAGACTCATTTGGATAAAGAAACTAATTCTACCAAATAATCTGAAATAGATAATATAGTAATTAATTCAGAGATGAGATAAAGACCACTCATCCCTCAAATTACCTTATGAGTTGATATTAATTAGATCTCAAAACAAGATAAGGACAGAATTGAAAACTAAAATATGTGTCAAGCATTTTTTGTCAACTCAAATGAGATAATACAAACAAAATATTAGTAACTGTATTTCATAAGTGGAAGTTAACAGATCTTCACAAAATTCAGTTTATTTCAGGAAATTGAACTTTTTCTGTATTATTTTTCTTATTATCTGATTTATTATATTAACTGATTAAAAGATAAATGTAAATAATCATCTCAATGGGTGCAGTAAAATATTTAGAAAATTAGAAAAAAACTATTCATGGAGAAAAACATTCAGTCTATTAAGGATTGAAGAAAGCTTACTTACTCTGAAAAAACTGATAGGAACCACAAAATTTACACAGAGTACTCAGTGAAAAATCATTAGATGTATACTTTTAAAATCCATAACAAATTAAGGATGCCCAAACTTACCTACTTACCTTAACATTTTTCTGAAGTCTCTGTCTAGGCAATGAAATATAAAAATATACAACTTTTTCAGTGTTGGAAAGTAAGAGTAAGTATGTCTCTCTCTCTCTCTCTCTCTCTCTCTCTCCTTTTATCTCTCTCTGTTTCTTTCTCTCTAAATCTGTCTCTATCTCTCCTTTTATCTCTCTGTTTCTCTGTCTCTGTCTCTCTCTGTCTCTCTCTTGCACACACACACAAATCAAAGAAAGAATAAAAAAAAAAAAACCCTATTACCTGATCTACTACTAGGATTATCAAAAGAAATTGGCAAGGTGTTTGAATTAAAGAAATCAATATAGAAAATTATTGCTAATTTTCAAGAAGCAATAGAAAATGTAAGTTAAAAGGAGATGGATTTAAATTGCAAAGGGATAATACAAGGGTTCTAAAAATGTATCATATAAAAGATAGACAAGTGATACATTGCTGAAGAAAATAAAGGAAAGTCCTATTTCCTGATAGGGAAAAACATAATATTTTAAAATTAGTGACCTTTAGATCCACTAAAATTTCATTAAAATGTCTTCCATTTTGTATTTTCTTGGAATTTAAGAAAAATTTTCCAAAAAGTATTTCAATTGCCAAATAACCAGGAATATCCAAGTCATTACTTTCAGAGTCTCCCTCTTCCATTTGGTATCTAGATTTATCATAAATATAGACTAATTTAGAGGAAATAGCTAATATTTTAGTTGCATATTTTAATACATTTTCCAAAGAGTTTAACACAGTCAAAATATTTTTCATTTTAATATTATTTTATTTCAAAATGAAATGTTTCCTAATTAATATATTAAAAATTAATTTAGCAGCGCCTTATTGGCTCTGTAGGTTAAGTGTCCGACTTCAGCTCAGGTCACGATCTCAGAGCTTGTGGGTTTGAGCCCCGCATGGGGCTCTGTGCTGATAGCTCAGAGCCTGGAGCCTGCTTTGGATTCTGTGTCTCCCTCTCCTTCTGCTCTTCTCTCTCTCTTGCTCTCTCTCTCTCAAAATAAATAAACATTAGAAAATATAAAATAAAATAAAGTAAAATAATTTACCTTGAAAGCATTAGTTCTCTAGTTTACTACAAGTACCAGATAGCAAAGTATAATTAATTTTATTTTTTATTTTTTAAAGTAAATCACACAAAGATTCAATGAAATTAGCACTAATAGAAGTCAGATCTAAGAAGATGTCTCTAATAATAATGTGACACACTTGCTACCTATCTATTTAAAATCCAATACTTGCCATTAATCAAGTGTCATATAAAATCAACATAACCTTGAGGTGTCTGGGTGGCTCATTCAGTTAAGCCTCTGACTCTTGATTTCAGCTCAGTTCATGATCTCATGGTTCATGAGTTTGAGCCCTGCATCGGGCTCTGTGCTGACAGTGTGGAGACTGCTTTGGATTCTCTCTCTCTCTCTCTCTCTCTCTCTCTCTCTCTCTCTCCCCCTCTCCCTCACTCACTCCCTTCCTCCCTCCCTCTGTTTCCACCCTTCCCCTGATGGTGCCATCATCTCTCTCAAAATAAACTCATAAATTTAAAAAAAGTTAAAAATCAACATAACCTTGAGAAAATACTCAATCCCTTTGAGATAACTTTACTTCATGCATAAAGATAATGCAATAATAATATTACTATTATTGAATTTTACTAATTTCTTTTATTTACTAATTTAATTTATCTTAAGGTTAATTTTCCATGATGATAAAGCTGAACATTGAACATGAAAGCACATTTATGCTAATAAATTCTGCATGTAGAATGCATGTACATTCTACATGATTATGCAAGTACCATTCCATCGTTCTTTATTACATCACATGGAAGACATAACTCTTTTTAATTTTTTTTGAGGTATAACTGACATATGACACTATAGAAGTTTAAGGTATACAACATAGTAGTTTGATACATTCATATATTGCAATATGATTACAACTCTAGTATTAGCTAACACTTCTATCATGTCAGGTAGTTTTTGTGATGAGAACAATTAAGATATAGTCTGTTAGCAACTTTGAAGTTTGTAACCCATTATATCATTGACTATATTCACTAGACTTGTGCATTAGGTCCTCAGAACTTACTTACCTACTAGTTGCAAGTTTGTACTCTTAAACAACATCTCCCAATCCCTTCACCTCCCATTCCCTGGTAACCATCATTTTATTCTCTATTTTTATGAGTTCAGCTTTTTTAGATCCATATATAAGTGATATCATACGGTGTGCTTTTCTGTATGACTTATCTGTAAGTGTCCATCAACTAGTGAATGGATTATAAAAGGCCATACAATGGAGTAATATTCAGCCATGAGAAAGAGGTAAATCCTGACATTTCCAATAACATGGATGGACCTTGAGGGCATTATGCTAAGTAACATATAACTTTTAAAATTGGTTTGTGAGTGTACTTAGAACTTGACCTTGAAACTTCTTTTCTCTCAATGTCAAAAACTAAAGATTAGACTTTCACTGATATATACATAATATATAGTTTAATGAATTTGAATTCATACAAATTGATTATTCATAGATAGGATCATATTGTATGTGTATGTGTGTGTGTGTATAAAGCATTTTATTCCCCAGTGTCAATAAATTGGAAGTCATGCAAATGCACAGCATTACAATAAAATGGATTTATTATGAAAGACATTCTTTTCTTCCAACTGTGTATACAAATCTGTTTTGGTCAGAACAATTATGTAAATTTATGTAGTGAAATTATTGCATTAAGTGATTTAGTCATCAAAACACTAATTTTTGTTATCACAATATAAATACGAAATTGATTATGAATTATCCAAGTAAAGCTATTTGCAATGGAAATGTAATTGAGGTGATAAGACAAGGAAATTAATGTTGAGGTAAATGAGGTTATTTAAAACACTTTCAGTTGTGATTGCATTATTTTAAATTTCACTTTCATTTGAAGAATTTAAATATGCAACAAGATGATACTTAAGATTTATGATTTTCATTTGTTGTGATATTTCTACAATTTTAAATAAACCTGTCTCTAATCAATTTCTTTTTAAGAAACAAATGCAGATCTCAATTTGTGAAGAAAATTTGCATTTAGAGTATTTGTTGCTCTTGCATTTTTCCTCCCTGGTGAGCTATATACTGCCTTCCCAGGCAACTTGAGAAAAATATAAGCACTTCCATGATCACAATTCAATGTATTACAGCAGAGTAAAACCAAAGTGTTTTAGTATGGCCTACAAACTTTAGAAGTTAAATTTCTCTTACCTTTTTACTTGATTCAACCTCTTGTCCTTTTACATTACTTTGTGCGCTTATTCATTCATTCATTTATTACAGATTTACTAAATGTCTACCTGATATTGTGAATACTAAAACAAGTATATCTATTATTCTTTTGAAGCACATATTGAATCACTATTAACTGCCTGAATCCCTGAGTATATCATGGTGTTTCATACCTTAATGCATTTGTTTTCTCTAGTAGCACATTCTTTACTCTTTACCACCATGGTTATTTGGCAAACATTCTATAAATTATTCAGAACTTTAACCAGGCTTAATTACTGGTGCTTTCTATAACAGAGTTCATTATTCATAGGCATGTATAATTATTTAATTTTACATATGCATCCAGTACAAATGTTTCAGTTTGCAAGTATAAAATCTACTTAGAAGAAAAAAATCTATTATAAGAGTGCATTTCTTCTACTTAGGGAAATGTGCAATCTAAACAAAGCCTCAAACTTTTAGAGCAAAGAGGGAAAAGCCCCAGCATCTGTCATTCTATTTCAGTAGCTGCTACTGTTTCTGCTTACTGACACGCAATATGCTATTTTATGTGGTCTGCTAACATTTGGACAGCAAATCAGATATATACTAGAACTAAATCCTGCAGATCCAGCTATCAGCACAGATCAATATGATTTAGAGAAGAGAAAAAATCACTGAAGATGCTTCTCTCTCAGTATTACACTCCACATACTGTGCTCTAACCTGGGTTTTTCAGTGCATAGCTCTTAAATTCCATACAATCTTTTAGGTAACTGTCTTTCGAAGCTTATTATCATAGGTACAGTGTTGAGATGTCCACTTCTATTAGAACTAATAAAATTTTTTCCTGGTTCCAGGACCTGGATCCCACCAGGATTTTGGCTCGCTTCCTTTTGAGCCCATGAAGTGCAATAGGAACTTACAACTTTTCTCCTTGTCACAAATATTTGATTACTCCAACAGGGCAAAACTTTGGAATACCAAAGTATTGTATTGAGGTATTCTCATTTACTGAACAGTTTTCCTGTTGCAAAGTCAGTACAAATGTCTCATTATTCCTGGATTTCCATGTGGCTTATCTACTCAATCCTTCCACTACCACTACCCTCAACGCACAATCTAATCTGTGGTTTGGGGAAAACTTCTATAAATCTTTGTTGACATGACCTTTTATAGATGACCAAGTTGACAGCTTTAATAGAGCAAAAAGCAATAAAAGACAAACTCCATCAATGTATAATGTAGACAGTTCCATTTTGCTAAATATATTTTTATTTTGTGCTTAGTATTTCACAATAATGTCTTTATTATGTCAAATAATGACTTGATAGTCTTTCTGTGTGAAGTCTTTCAAGCCAGGAGCCTTTTTCTTCTATTAATACTTATTGAATTTATAGGTAGTCTATTATAATTTCATTAGAAATAAAGTTGTATAACTCATGATAGAAGCTTATAGTTGAAACATGCATTTCAGAACCATAGTAATACATACGTAGGTTGAATCTATGAATATTGATAAGATCACACATGGTGATAGGGACTAAAAAAAGAGACCAAATATAGACCCCTGAAAAACACCAACATCAGTGGAGTGGCCGAGGACAAGTTTCCTGTGAAAGAATAGATGTGAACAGGGGTTAAGAACCAGAAGAAAATATCAGTACAGTAATCTTGTAAGACATCAAGTTTAACACTGTTTCATTAGTGGAAAATACTACAGATTGTTATGTAGGATTAAAAGTGTTGTTAGATTTGGCACTTAGGTTGTCATTGTAAATGTTCAGAAGTAAATGAGGAAAGCATCAGAAACTCTACTAGGATGAGTTAAAGAATTATTGGAAATAGTGAAATAGAACAAGCAAAGAGGAACACCAGAAAAATAATTTAGGCAAGTATTTCAAGAAGTAGAAATAACATGTAAACAGTGTTCTCAGAATGCCTACAAAACACAGTTTACCATACATGGAAGCTTTCCAAATCAAAATCCTTACCAATATGGAGCAATGTTTCATACATTGCCCTACCCATTCCCATGCTGTATCTGATTCTATCACAGATAGATATCTTACACAGAGCATGTTGGTTCTTTTAATTGTGTAGAGAATTTGCACTTGGCTAGATTTACAACACAGTTTAACAGAATAGATTATGACTTTTCTTGATTTTGAATTAAGACAGAGAGAGAGAGACTGGGACTATAGGTTATAGGCTGAAAAGATGACATGTGAAGTAAAACCTGTGTGACAGCAAGCTGAAACAATATGCAGGATGGAGATATAAAGGTAGAGAAACAATGAGAAAATAGTGGATGCCTATCAGCAAGGAGAAAAAAACAAGCAATGTTGAAAGCTGTAGTGAAAGTAATCCATGAAGGAGTGTTGTTTCTTTGAAAGAGTGGCTGTTGAAAGAGTGGCTGCCCCTAGAGATGAGATTTTCTTATGAAGTTTTTGTTCTAGTTTTACCAATCCTTAATAATAAATTAGTTTGAAGAATTTAAGCTACTGTTTGTGTGTAGTTTTTGTTGTTTTGTTTTGCTTCATTTTATTTCTTTAAAAGGGCTGAAACAAAACACATAGTAAAATTTGAATGCAGTCGAAAATTCATTCACTCTCCAGCAACAGTCATTCCTCTCCTGGATGTGTTTCATTTCCTCAGTTTTAAGACTTGGAGGAAGTATGATACTAGCAATATCAAAGATGAGCTGTTGGTAAAGAGGAATAAGACATAGACCTAGTTTCCAAAAAATGGGACTTTATAATAGTGACAGAGTAGAAATAGTATGCATATACACACATATGTATATTTACATATAAAATAGAGGCATTTATTTTATGTAAGGAACTTGGAAAACATACAAAAATTACGTGAAAAATAGATTATACCTCGGAATTTTAAATATTCCCCCTAAAATCTACTAAAGTATTGTAAGATTGCTTGAATACTGATGTGTACTCAACTGTTGGGTTTTAATGTGTTCCTAGCATTCAAATCAAATCAAAATATTTTCTGAAATCAAATACAAATATGCCTATGTAGTATATATTAGTTCAGTTAAAAATACTAGAAAAAAAATCTACAAGATGGTAATTTAGAAATCTCTTATTAAAAGAAAAGAAAACTATGTTGGATTAAATGGAATTATGTTCTTTTTAAAGGAAGTACAACTGTAAAGTTTTAAGTAAAACAATAAAAAAAAACACCAAGTTAATATATTCTTCTGTGTACATTTGTCTCAGCTTGATCATATAGATCTTAGCTTAAAAATTTCTCTTCCAAGTTTTTTCTGGGATCACCCAATCGAACATAAATAATTATATATTATATTCACATATTTGTTCCACTGAGTATTGGTAAGCAATAACAATGTCTGTCTTTCATACTATTGAATCCATGGTACCTCACATCATACATAACCCCAAGTAGAAAATCAGTAAATATTTGCTGAATTTATAAATGAATTATTCAAGTGTCCATACCCTTTTTTCCTATATTTACAATAATTTCTAGACAAAGCAAACAACTTGGGCAAGGCCCAACTTGAAGTGAGCTTGACATGTTAGCAAAGTCTTATCCAATCCAAAAAGTTATATAAAATAAATCAATGGCATGAGAATTGAGAAGAAAAATAAAGACTCCACTCATTTGCGTAGAAAATAACTGTGTACACAGACAATCAAAAATATTCTAAAAATATTCTAATAGTATTATAAGGATATTAGTCAGTGGATACAGGTCAGTGTAGAAAATCAATTGTGTGTGTGTGTGTGTGTATGTATGTATTTATATATATATATATATATATATATATGAAGAAAAATTATAATTTTTTTAAAGATTGAATTATTGATAGCATCAAAAGCACCAACTATTTAGAAACAGATATAACAAAAAATCAGCAGGTCCTCTACACTGAAAACAACAAAATGTTGAGAGAAATGAAAGACGAAAAAAATAGATACATTCTTTGATTGGAAGAATCAATAATTTAAAGATGTTAGTTTCCTAAAAATGGCTTTAAATTTAATAAAAATCAATGACAGCAACAGCAGTTTGGTTGACTTTTTAGTTAAAAATAATGTCATTTCAGGGAATTACAATTTGGGGAGGAAAATTAATATACTTTTTCTAAAATGTATGTAGAAATGCAGAGTCAGGAATAGTCAAACAACCCTTAAAAAAGAAATAGGAAATATTCATGATTTACACCACCAAATAGCTCTATTTCAAAGCTATTCCATTAATACAATATAATATTGGTAAAAGGATAGGAAAATGGACCAACAGAATAGAATAAATTTGGGGGAAAAAAAACCCACACATAATGCTTTCACTGAATTGCAGTGGAGGAAAGGATGTTCTTTTCAATTAATGGTATTTCATCAATTAGACATACATAGGAAAATAAAATGAATCTTGACCCTTATCTTATTCTATACAACAATAAAAATTTCTAAGGAATCAGAGAGCTAAATATGAATAATACAATTAAAATATACATAACAATATTTTAAATTTTTTTTTCAACGTTTATTTATTTTTGGGACAGAGAGAGACAGAGCATGAACGGGGGAGGGGCAGAGAGAGAGGGAGACACAGAATCGGAAACAGGCTCCAGGCTCCGAGCCATCAGCCCAGAGCCTGACGCGGGGCTCGAACTCACGGACCACGAGATCGTGACCTGGCTGAAGTCGGACGCTTAACCGACTGCGCCACCCAGGCGCCCCATTAAATTAAAATATATAAAACTCCTCCATAACTTGTGAGAAGGCGAGGATCTCAAGTATGTCACAAAAGTACCAAATATAAAGGAATAAAATTAAATTGGACTGTATTAAATTTTTTAAATTTATATTAATTAAAATATGACATAAAGATAGTAAAAAACCCACAACATGGAGATACTTCAAATACATATATCCTATAAATGACTTGCATCAGATTATAGAGAGTGCCACTTAGAAAAATACGATCTAATTGGAAGGTGGGTAAAAACTCAATTGACAATTTTACAGTAGCCAATAAACCCAAGGCCAAATTAGTTCATGAAAAAGTATTTAACGTCATTAATCACCTGGGAAATGAAAATTAAATTACAGTGAGATACCTTGGCATACATGCTAGAAATGCTCAAATCGAAGTGATAGACAATGCCAAGTGCTATTCAGGAAGTAGAGCAACTAGGGCTCTCATATATATCTGGTGGGAAATTTGTTTGGTCCGTATTACATACGCATAGCCTATGACCCAGTAATCCCATTTTAAGGCATGTCTACCAGATATATATATACACTTGTTTACCAAAAGGCAGGTAAAAGAATGCTAAGATTAGTACTTTTGTTTTAGTCCCAAACTGGAAATTATACAACTGTCTATGGAAAAAATGATAAACAAATAGTTGTAGATACAGACAATGAAAAAATTTATAGCACTAGGTGAGAGAATAAATTATAAGACACAATATGGCTAATCTCACAAAACTAATGTTCAGTTTTAAAAAAGCCAAAAACAAAGAGTAATACAGTAATACGGTAATGAAGTTCCAACAAACAACACTAATCCATGACTTTAGAAGTCAAGATAGTGGGGGCTGTAATGGTTAAAAGAAAGAAGGAAGACCTGTTCTGAGATACTGGTAATATATGAATTATATGAGTGCTTTCAACTTGTAAAAATTCATGATCTCTACACTTATGATCTGTGCATTTGCTGAATACATATTGTATTTCATTAAAAATTTTAAAATATAGGGTGCCTGTCTGGTTCAGTTGGAAGAACATGTGACTCTTGATCTTGGGGTTGTGAGTTTGAGTCCCATGTTGGGTGTAGAGATTACTTAAATAAATACAAAATAAATTTTTAAAATGTTTAAATTTGCATATATATCTTATACACTTTTAATTATTTGTATGACTTTTTATAACAAACCTTAAAAGAATAAAAGAGGAAACTGCAAACAATTTTTGTGAGGTAAGAAGAGAGAGATTACCATTGGATTTGGCAACAAATAGTGATCTTCATAAAGAATATCTTACTTGTAGTTGTTACAGTTTGGCCTAATCCAAGAAAACTACGGAGAAAATGTCGGATGGGCAGGTTGAAGATGTAATTTTAAAAACTCAGAATTTTCCCATGAAGAGAAATTGAGGAATCTTGTGAAATGCCTTTGTGTGGAGGCAGTGATTTCTATTGATCGCTGCTCTCCGTAATTTGGTATGCTAAAGAGAATGATGTAGCACAGAATAAGAAGGTGGTAATGTATGAAACAAAAGCTTATTTTGTTGGACATGTTCTAGAAAATGCCTAAAGGAAAGGGATCTAGACCTCTAGATCTAGGTTGAGAGATTATCTTTCATAGGAGTGGAGGAACATTAGGTATAATAACAAAGTGAAAGCAAAGATTATGGGTACACTTGGGAATAGATTGGTAGTTTGGGTGGTAAAAAAAAAAGGAGGGGAGTATTATAGTCATATTTATAATGCCTTCTCAGGGTGTCTGGGTGGCTCAGTCAGTTAAGTGTCCGACTTCAACTCAGGTCATTATCTCACAGTTAATGAGTTTGAGCCCTGCACTGGGCTCTGTGCTGACAACTCAGAGCCTGGAGCCTGCTTCAAATTCCTTGTCTCCCTCTCTCTCTTCCCCTCCCCTGCTCATGCTCTGTCTCACTCTCTATCAAAAGTAAAAAATAAAAAAAGTAAAAATAAATTATAATGCCTTCTCTACAATATATGAAACAAAGCCATCAGTCAATGGAGGGACTTAAAATAGTCAGGTTGAAGAGAGAAAGGAAATAAGAAATTTTCATTTGAAAAAATAGAAAAGCAGACATTATAATGAATTATGGTATTGTTCCTTTCTTTCCCCCTTAACCATGAATTTATGTTACTACTAATCAAGACAGTTTTGTGTTGCCTCCTCACCAGTACTCATAATTGCTAAGCTGAGTCAAAATGTTGGCTGATATTTGGGTTTAAATTGAGTTCATGTCATACTGGAGAGTATAGATGAAGTATATAAAGACAGTATACTGTAGGGATTCTGCAAGTGACTAATTATAATAATTGTCTTACATTCTAATATTAATAGGCTAGGAAGTAAAAATGTAGGATCAGTGTATTAGAACATAGTAAAAGTTTGGTAATACTAGAAAGAATGAGCTATTATAGGTTTGGTGGTCAGAGTTTAGGATGTTTGAAGTTAATTTTCTGACATGATGCAGTTATTGATAATGAGGAAGTCAAATATATAACAAGAAGAGTAGTTAGAATAGATGAATTTGAGAAAAAAAACAAATTTGGAAATGAGGTAGTTAACATTACAATGGGAATAGACTAGAACAATGCTATCCCAAAGAAAGATTATGCAAGCCACATATTTAGTCACACATATATTTAAAATTCTTAGTAGCCACATTATAGAAAGCAAAAAGAGACAGGCAAAATTCACTTTAATGTAATAATATATTTTATTTAACCTGATACATAGAAAATGTTATGTTTTTTTTACATTTAGTTAATGTAGCATTTTAATGAGATATATTTTGGCTATGTATAGTTTTGCCAGCTAAATCTTTGAAGTGTTATAATCTTATAGTTTCCATATACTTTAATTCAAACTAGCCACATTTCAAGTGTGTAACAGCTATTTATGACTGGCAGCTAATGTATTGGATGATAAATAACTAAAAATAATAACACTAATATACCTAGGAAAAGTCTAAATCTGGAAATAAAATACCAGATTTCTCATGAACAATAAGTGAAATCACAAGGGAAATTAGGAATTATTTTGAATTGAATGGCATTGAAAATACAAATACAAAAATTTGTGAAATAATTTGAAGAAGACACAAACAAGTGGAAAGATATGTTCATGAGCTAGACGAATTAATATTGTTAAAATGTCCATATTATTTAAAGCCACCTATAGGTTCAATTGCAGACATAGGAAAAGCTATCATAAATTTCATATGGAAATACAAAAGACCCCCAGTAGCTAAAGTAATCCTGAGAAAGAACAAAGCTGAAGATATCACAATTCCTGATTTCAAGCTATAGTATAAAGTTATATTAATCAAAACAGTATGATACTGGCATAAAAACAGAACCATAGCCAATGGAACAGAATCAAGAGACCAGAAATAAATCCGTGTGTATATGGTCAATTAACATTTGACAAGCGCCAAGAATACTTGGTGGAGTAAAGGAAGTCTCTTCAGTAAACACTGATGGGAAAAAATGGATATTCACATGTAAAAGGATGAAACCAGACCCCTATTTTACACCACTCACAAAAATTAACTGTAAATGTATTAAAGACTTAAATGTAAGACCAGAAACAAAGAACTCTTAGAAGAAAACACAGGGAAAAATACTCGTTGGCATGGTTCTGAGAATGATTATTTGGATAGCACATCAAAAGTACAAGCAGCAAAATTTAAAAAAAAATTGGAACTACATAAAACTATAAACTTCTGCACAAAAACAAATTATCAACAAAATAAAAATCAACTTACAGAATAGAATATATTTGCAAATTATATGTCTGATAAAGGATTAATATAAAAAATATATAAAGAGCTCATACAATTTAATTTAAAAAAAAGTAATTCAGTTAAAAATTGGGCAAAGGACCTGAATAAACTTTTTCCAATAGAAGATATTCAAATGGCCAAAAGGTACATGAAAAGGTGTTCAATATCACTAAATCATTTAGGGAAATGCAAATCAAAATCATGAAATATATTACCACACATATGTTAGAATGACTACCATCAAAAAGACAAGAGATAAATGCTGGCAAGAAAGTGAGGGAAAGAGAACCCTTTTGTACCGTTGGTGGAAATTTAAAATTGGTGCAGCCACTATGAAAAACAGTATGGAGGTTTCTCAAAAAATTAAAAATAGAACTAGCATATTGTCCCACAATTGTGCATATAGGTATATAGCCAAAGGAAACACAATCACTATATTGAAGACATATCTGCATTCACAATAATCAAGACATGGAAATAACCTGAGTCCATCAACAGGTGAATAGATAATGTGGGATACATAGAAATATATATACACATATAAATATATGAATATTATTTAGCCATAAACAGGAAATCCTGCCATTTGTGACATGGATGAACCTTGAAGACATTATGCTAAGTGAAATGAGTCAGAGAAGGACAAAGACATACTGTATGATCTCACTTGTATGTGGAATCTAAGAAAAAATAAAAAAATAAAATACAAAACAAGCTTATACAAAAAAAGATCAGGGGCGCCTGGGTGGTTCAATCAGTTAAGCGTCTGACTTCGGCTCAGGTCATGATCTCACTGTTTGTGAATTCGAGCCCTGCATCGGGTTCTGTGCTGACTGCTCAGAGCCTGGAGCCTGTTTCAGATTTTGTGTCTCCCTCTCCCTCTCTCTGCCCCTCTTCCACTCATATGCTGTCTCTGTCTCTCTCTCAAAAATAAACATTTAAAAAAATTTTTTTAAAAAGATAAAATTTGTGGTTATCAGAGGTGGAGGAATTGGATGAAGATGATCAAAAAGTACAAATTTCCACTTATAAGAGCAATAAATTCTGGGGATATAATGTACAGCATGATAACTATAATTAACATTGCTGTATGGTGTATCTGAAAGCTGCTATAAGAGAGTAGATCCTAAAAGTTCTCATTACAAGGAAAACAACTACATGAAGAGATGAATGCTCACTGAATTTATTATAGTAATCATTTTGCAATATATGTATGTCAAGTCATTATGCAGCACACCTTAAAACATACACAGAGATGCATATCAGTTATAGCTCATTAAAACTGAAAGAAAAAAAAAGTGCCAGCAGGGCCACATACCTTCTAGAGACTACCGGTGAATGGATTCCTTGCCTTTCCTAGTTTCTGTAGGCTGCCTGCATTACTTAGCTCATGGACCCCTTCTAGCAATGTTTGTTTTTTGTTTTTGTTTTTTTTAATCTCTGCTACTATGATCTCTTTCTCCGATTCTGATCCTCTTGCCTTCCACTCATAAGGACCCTTATGATTACATTCCACCCCTGAAGGTAATCCAGGACAATATGTCTATCTCAAGATCCTTAACTTAATAACATTTCAAAGTCTCTCTTGTCGTTTAATTTTGGGGAATAAGATGTGGACATCTTTGGGGAGGAATTAATCTACTTGCCACATCAATACCCAAACATAAGAAACTAGGGGAAAAGAGCACAATAAACTGAAAGTAAGTAAGTAAATAAGTAAGTAAGTATAAATAAATAAAAATAAATAAATAAATAAATAAATAAATAAATAAATAAATAAAGATGATAGTAAAAATCCACTTAAGACAATTAACAATTAATAATTCCTTCAGTTGATCAACAAAATAGACAAACTTCTAACTGGACTGATCAATAAAATTCAGAGAGAACCAATTCACCAATATTAGGAATAAAAATAGGGATCTTACATCACGGATCCTATTGCCATTAAAATGATAAGATAATGGAAAAAAAAGTTGCCAACAAATTCAACTGCTTAGGTGAATTGAACATTTCCTAAAAGTACAACTCACTAAGAAAATTTTTTTCAGAAAATAGAAAAGAAAGTACCTCTATGTAATCTGTTTTATGAGGCCAACATAACACTTACACTAAAATCTGACAATATAGCATGCTAGAAATGTTACAATAATGCAAACAAAATTACACCTAGAATAAAGAACAGAAATAATTAACCAAAATCAAACTTAAGAATGGGTTGTTTATGTGGCAGGGCTATTTACAATTATTTGCCCTTTGTATGCTCCCATAAACATCTTCATTTAGTTTAAAGAACACTTTATTTAATGGCTACATATAATTTTTAAGAGACAACATTACAAGTCTTTTAATAAATTGAGATATGTAACAACAGAAGAACTCATAGAATTGGATAGAACAAGAAAACCAACATAACTTGACATAGGGACAAAGATATTTAACATTCAACAAAAATCTGTTATCTCCTCTATACCTCCACACACCCTAATTTGTGTGGAGTGATATGACTATTTATAGCTAATAAATTCAATCTGAAATGATTCGTGTTACTGAGCCAGTAAAAAGCACCCATATGGTCAAGTAGGTCTCAGTGTCCTTACTGTGTTAACATAGTACACACAGATTGAGATGGTGACATCACAAGATAGAGGCAGTCTGGGTGACTGGGTCTGACACTGAGCTGGTCCACACAATTCTTCCTTACTCAAATCAGCTGCCCAAACAGAGTCTCTTGTTCCTCCGTCTACTTCTGAACTTGGGTAGACCATCACTCTGTAGGACATTGGATCTGGCCAGGAGGATGACTTTCAACCAATGGAAATTAGGAGGTAAGATAGAGCCAGTATATTAATGCACCAGTTATTTTTCATTAACTGTTCCCAACCTCACTTTCCCAATACTGTTGGTCTGTAGATGTCACATATGACCAAACAATATTTTATATCTATATAGGCCTTGTCATGAAGTGGCACTCAGCCAGGAAATGCATCATAATCATTCCTTAGTCTTCTCTGCCTCCCATGCTTTTTCCATCATTCTGCCTGTCCTGGGATTGCACTTTACAAATAAATCTTCAGCAATTAATTCTTACTCCAGATTATTTTCCCCCTAGTAAAAATAGGTAAGGCTACTGACACTGAAAATGTTCTAGAAATATACTTTCAGGATAGGATTTTTTTAAGTTCATTTTATTTATTTTGAAGAGGGTGGTGTAGAAAGACAAGGAGATAGAAAATTCCAAGCAAACTTCATGCTGTCAGCACAGAGCCCAACGTGGAGCTCAAACTCACAAACTGTGAGATCATGACCTAAGCCAAAATCAAGTCAGACGCTTGACTGACTGTGCCACCTAGACACCCCAGGGTAGGATTTTTGAGTTGTATTGTGCAAAATGACAAGAAGTTGATATTCTGGTGGTAGGTGGGATAGTAATAACCCCTGTCAGGCAGTAGCATCATACTTAACCTTTCCTCTGTTGTTATTTGGGATGAAGCTCAAGTGGAGGACAGGAATCAGGAGATAGAATTATACAGTTATTAATCTAATGGGAGCCAAGTAAATTATACATATTTGGACTGAAAATCTGATTAATAGTAATAAATACCATAAAAAGAAAAGGTTAGACTCAAAGCAATTGATTGCTAACTGACAGAATGATCTGAAACCCGGAGAATATCAATAGAACTTTTGAAAGTAACTTTTACCTTGTGTAGTCATAAGGCAGACTGTGATGAAAATCAGAAAAGAATCCACCAAAAAGATGCAAGAGGTGAAAAGGTGAATAAATTCATAGCAGGTACCCCAAAAGTTGAGGCATTAATATTTTTAAGAAAAAACTCCCATCACCTGTCAATACAACCAAGTTGATTACTGGCATTAATTTTAGCAGAAAAGAACCATGTCACAGAAAAAAAAAATGCTAATGATTTGGGAGATTATGTATACATATATACATATATATAGGTAAAGATATAGATATAGATATAGATATAGATATAGATATAGATAGATATAGATATATGGATCATCTACACAAGGATGATGGAGTAATATAAACCCGAAGAGGGCAGAATCCACTGAACAAAGGAGCACTTATCTTTAACTTGACATTTGATGTTTTTTCAAGTACATTTGGTGCTTGAAGTTGGTCTAATATTTTGATATGGCTTTTTAAAATCTGAATTTGATGATGGTCTGTAGGAGACATTCTTAAACTTTAGTATGAATAAGAATTATTTGGAAATCATATTAAAACACAAATTACTGGGGCCTCTTCACAGAGCTTCTGATCTAGTAGGCGTAGGTTGGGGACAAAATTATGCATTTCTAGCAAGATCCAGATTCTGCTGATGCTGGTTCTTGCACCATAGTTTGAAAAACACAGGCCTACAGTAAAAATAATATAGATACTAGAATTTCCTTGAAAAATTATGTGATAACTTTCTGGAAATTCAGAGAAGATCCATTCTATTTGAATGAACTGATTATATATGACCTGAGAACCCAGAACATAATGCCTCCTGAAGATAATGCCCAAGAGAGCCTCCAGGATGACTTTAGTAAAAAGTAAGAAATGTGCCAATGATAAAAACACCAGCATATTTGAGAAGCTCGATAACCCTTAATAGTGGCCAGGGTTGAGAATAGGAATGCTGCCATGCATGGAAAGTGAGTTCCTTAGTATCTATTAACGATGCAATCCTGGAAAAAACAGAGTCAGAGTAGCCATACTTAAGCATTAAAGTTAGAGAGGATGTAATTTCACTTATAAGCAATAAGAGTAGTAATCAGAATGTCATCTAATTATTGAGAGATCTGTAGTAGATGCACTTTGTTGGGCATTTAGCTGTACTCATTATGAAATGTCCATACATATATGTCTTACACAGACTTCGTCACCAATTTCCCAATCCTGCTACTTCTAAGGTCTTGGACATCAAGACAAACTATTACCAATTTCTTATGAATTGGTGGAGAACCATATTGATGGCCATTTGTTACTTCAAACTGTAAGTAGACATCCAAAGGTACCAAAGTGGAAGTATTTTTCATCATCATCCTTTTTTTTTTTTTTTCAGATTTATCCCTGAGTGGGGCTTTAATGCTTAAACTGTTCCACCTATTCAGATTATGCTGGCATATAATGTATAGTAATCCATAATCCACACTCAAATGTCTTCCTCTTTAGTCATCTAGTCATAAGGAACTCCCCAGGACTGCATAAACATGGATTGAAAGAGAAGAGGCAAGGCAATAGGAATAAATGTCAAAAGAGTCTGAGCCATGTGCTCATGCACCTTACGTTCACTTCTGAGTCTGCCTGAACTCATTCTCCTGTAAATCATTTTCATTTCATGATACACTGCTGCTGCGCATGCTCCACTCTATGGCAGGTTCAATCAGACAATGCTCAATTAATAATCAGAAGCCTAGGCCTCATGATTAGTAGACATTTTTATGGTTATGCATTGTCTCTACTTGAGTCCATTAGCAAGCCAGTTATTTCTCAAAAGATTAGATACCTGCATAATAAAGAAGATACGCTAAAGTTTTGTGCTATGATTTTCCTATTGATATTTCCAGAGGCTTCATATCACACCAGTGCTTGAAGTATCAGTATTCTGCTAGTTTGTAAGGTTTAAGTGTGAGAGCAGTTGTGATGCAGCCTGGATTCGCTACAGAGCTTTCTCTTGCTCTGTCCCCCTGGAAACTGGCAGCCAAACAGGTAAATTTGTAAATAGGTGAATACAGCTCACACAACTATGGTAATTTTAGTCTCCCAAACCACAAAAGACCTAAAATTATTGTTCTTTTTTCAGGGCAAGTGATATCAGGCTCAAAAGCTTTTCTTGGTGAGGATATCTGAATTTGCTCAAAATCGCAGAACTGTTAGAAACCTTACTGAGGTAGGGGCAGCTGGGTGGCTCAGTCAATTAAGCATCTTACTTCAGCTCAGGTCATGATCTCACGGCCCTTGGGTTCCAGCCCCACTTCGGGTTCTGCTGACAGACAGCTCAGTGTTGGAGTCTGCTTCAGATTCTGTGTCCCCCTCTCTGCTTCTCCCCTACCTGTACTCTGTCTCTGTTTCTCTCAAAAATAAAAAAACAAACAAACAAACAAAAAAACATTAATTAAAAAAAATACTTTATTGAAGTAAAAAAGTGCTCTTGTTTTTTTTTCAGGTTTAAATCCCATACATCTCTTATTAAAACATCTAAAGTACTTGCTACTTTCTGTTCACCAATCAAATCAGCATAATATTAATACAGTGGGCTAGTATGATACTTTATGAAATTTCAAGATTTCATGATCTCTCAATTTCAATGATCTCTCTGGAGGCAATTTCTGCTTTAGAACAAAATGGAGTAACATTAATCTTACTTACCCTCTCAAAATAAACAACTAAACTCCAAAAATATAGAAATATCTGTTTTCAGATGTTAGATAGCAAACATCCCAGTCAGGGACCTCTAAAGAAAAGGAACAACTGACTGAGTTCTGTTATTGCCACAAATTACAGCTGGGAGAGAATTTTCTGGCTGTAGCAAGCAAAAAGGGAACCCAGTCAAAACACATCAGTGTTCCTGAGTTGAAGATATGGAGTCATAATCCTTGGCAGTTCAAGGCACATAGAGTTTGCAGAACAGAGTGTCAGAGAATATAGAGCTCCAATGCCCTGTTACTCCATCATGGCTGGAAGAAATTTGGTGATGGATAATTTTTTTTTGTATGTATACAAATATTGTTGAGCTTTGTGCTGGAATATATTGAATCTTCTTGGAAAGAGTTTGATCCCTTCACAGATTATTAGGTAGAAACAGAATAGACTTA
Source organism: Lynx rufus (assembly GCF_022079265.1). Lineage (NCBI taxonomy): Eukaryota > Metazoa > Chordata > Mammalia > Carnivora > Felidae > Lynx > Lynx rufus. The sequence continues at coordinate 61,059,657 of NW_025814827.1, forward strand.
ATCTGGGGCTCATTTTTATTCCTGCATAACAGGAAATCACAGGATTTCACAAAATCTTGGTGAAATAGATGAAAGAATGCATTGAAAGGACAGTGGTCCTTGAGAGACAGGAAACAAATGCTGTAACACAAAATTGCCCAAGCTTATTGTTGGAAGAAATACAGTGCTGGGAATAATCCCTGTCTCCAGCAGCTAGAATGAAAAAAAACTTCATTATTCATGGAATATTGGATAAAGTGCTCAAAAAGAATTTTGCCTCGGTAGAGAAGAAAATTATTCTTTGAGTAAATACTGCACTAATCTCACCTAACAGAGACTCATATTAATCTATTTCAAAAACTTGGGCAAAAAGCCATTTATATGAGTTTTATAGAATCATTTAAAACTTCCTTTTTTTCCTTTTTTTTACTGAATATGCAAATGTGGTCATAGTTGATACATGGCTTTCTTTTTACTCTATAAAACCTTTTCTTTCCACAACACAAAACAGGAATTCTTGCTGAAACAACGTATTTACTTATTGTACAAGTCTGTGAGAAAAAGCATGTTTTTAGTTCAAATATTATCTAACTTTCATATATATTAGTTAAAGAAGATTAGTGTTTTCAGCTACAATTTAGTGTATCTAATCATTGTAATTAGGTTATGCAGTTTTATTCAGATAATGAGTTCAAATATTTTGCTGATGATACATGAATACTGAATTAAAATATTCTGTCAAAATTTACAACTCAACTCCACAGTACCATGGCATTTGAAATCTGCTGCCAAAGATTTCATGCAGACATTCAAGTAAAATATATAGATATATATATATTACATATAATATATATGTGTATATATTATGTATATATATATATTTAACTTATTATTGAAAACATAAAGTATCTTCTTTTTGAAATTTTCATAGCATTTAAATTAAATTTGTATGTACATTCATTTGGTTTATTTTCCATTTATTTCTTAGAACTAACTGATGATATTTACCTTGAGAATACCATTTTATATTCTGTGTCTGTGAAAGAAATGTATTTTCTATGAATAAAACAACAAATATTTTTACATTTTTCTCTATGGTAAGGAACCATTGCTTTATTTAGATTCTCACATTATATATTATACACGGATTACATTCATTTGAATACTCTTAAATAACGCCATACAGCATATGATTAAATTAACTCTTTAAAGCTATAGTCAATTGTTTTCACTGGGAGTGAGTACTTATTTTTTATAAGTCATTAGAGTAGATACTACAAAGATTCAAATACAAAATACAAAATGTATGGCATGTTCATTGCCATAGAGCAAGTTGAGTAAGGATGATGAAAGTAACATTGATGACTGCAAAAGAAGACAAAATACTATAGGAAGGTTATTAACAATGATATAAGAAGATAGCATGGAGCTGTATTGCATATAGGTAGGGGATTAAGACACATCTTCCTAAAGTAGGCTACATCATTTTGGGGTCTCAAGAACTGGGGAGTATGATAGAAATTTTCATTTCTACCAAACTTAAAATTCATTGGTAGGATGTTAGATCATGAGATAGGTGGAGATTGCATCCAAGAACAGTAAAGGCTCAGCTCAGAGTGAGCTTGAGCTGAAAACCACAAATTCACACAGGCTTTTGATCCACAGAGAGACTGCAGAGCCTATTAGGCTTCTGAGAAGGTTAGCCTATTCCAGAATATCAGAACCTGGATGGGGAGAAGAAGTCTTCTACCTGGTAGTGCAACCCAATGAAGGATGTGGGAGTACCCAGGGAGAGATGGGTATTTGTGCATGGGAGAAGGGCCACAGTGGAGGTGGAACATTTGGTACATATGGAGAATTGATTAAATAAGAACACATATTAAGGTAATTTTAACAAGGTGCCTTCTGCCAGAGACTGTAGTTAGAAACGGGGAGAATACAACGTACTTTATGGCACCGGGCTCAGAACAATGTGAATTTGTGGTTTTCAACTGATAGGTAGATATATTGATTGATAAATTGATAAATAGATGGATAAATATAGACCTAGATGTACATATTTATATTTAGTTTTATACAAAAATTGCCTAGTTCTCTCTGCCAAGATGGTCTAGGAACATCAGTACTTCAAAAGTAATAAGCATACCAGCATGCCTAACTCATAACTCTTAGTTTCTGTGACATTTTTTCACCAAATAAACCAGGACATCTTGGAAAAATGTCTGATTTGAGGTCTGGACAATGAGAGTACAAAATGAGTCTGGAGCATCTTGTTCTTCCAGAAAGTGAGAAAGTGTTCAAAAAAAAAAAAAAGTGCTCAAAGAATGATACTATATCAAAAGGACACACAAACGAGTTACCTTTGGTCAAATCTTGAACAACTTAAGCTAAAAAATAAATAGGAATCTTAAGAAGTTATAATTCATTGCATAAAATATAAAGACATAAATCTATTCTGATATAAATAATGAATACATGTAAGCTTGATGTGGGACAAAATGTTATACAATTACATTTTGTCTTTTCACAAAATAATTGATTACAAAAAAGAAGTAAGAATAACTTCATAATGGAAAAGTATGTCAGCCTCCACCTTAATGAAGTTATCAAAGTGAACTTCATTAGTACAGGGACAAATTGAAACTGTTCACCATCTGTTGGGATGCAGTTGAGAACACAGCATAACTGCCGTGATATTCCTGCCAAGTGTACACAACCTGAATCAAATGAGAAGAAAACATCAAACACATTTAAATTGATCACCATTCTACAAAATAAATGGCCTATAGGCTTAAAAAGGTCATGAAAGTCAAGGGAAGAATAGGACCCTATTTCCTTAGGGGTAATGTTTATGTTATAACTTTGTTTAATTATGTTATAGCTGATAATGGTCTAAACAGTCCCTCTATATTAAGTCTCTTCCTTCTAAAATTCATAATTTTATGAAATCAATCTCCCAAAAGCATTACTTTTTTCATGTTAATAGAATAAATCTAAAAACTTCAACATTATTATATATCATCCTGGTCTGGAACCTAGTCTCACTGCCTTCTCTAGCCTCTACTATTTTTTTGTTTTTGTTTTTTTAATGTTTATTTTTGAGAGAGAGAGAGAAAGAGAAAGAGAGAGAGAGCACAAGGTGGTGGGAGGCGCAGAGAGAGTGAGACACAGAATCCAAAACAGGTTCCAGGCTCTGAGCTGTCAGCACAGAGCCCGATGTGGGGCTCAAACCCAAGGACCGTGAGGTCATGACCCAAGTCGAAGCCAGACACTTAATCCACTGAGCCACCCAGTCACCCTAGCCTCTACTTCTTACTTACAAGAAAGTTATTTCAAATTGAATTACTTTATGATTGTCAAATAGAACTCCATTTCAGTCATTTTTTTTTTCTGTCACAATATTATTCTTCAGGACTACCTCATCTTTCATCTTCTTTATGCATTTTTTTATTCCTTAGCTGAATAAAGCTTCTTATTTCTCCAAACTTATATTGATCATACTTAAATAAATCTACCCTATGGAGCATCTAGGTGGCTCAGTAGGTTGAGCATCTAACTTTGGCTCAGGTCACAATCTCATGGTTCATGAATTTGAGCCCTACATTGGGCTCACTGCTGTCAGCTCAAAGCCCCCTTCAGATTTTCCGTTCTCTTCTCTCTCTGACCCTTCCCCGCTCAAGCTCTCTCTCTCTGAAAAATAAACATTAAAAAATAAAAATAAATCTAACCTGCAGTTTTGATATGTGTAAACAAGTATTTTTCCCAATTTTATATATATTCCTCAGTAGTAGAAATTCTATTTTATCCTCCACACTAATTAACAAAAATTGGTGCTCATGAAATTGTTGAAATTGTGAATAATTTCTGTTCACATACTTGACTGAGAAAAGTCATAAGGCATATAAACATAGCTATATGTCAAACTGACCTATGATACTTTGTATAAAGAGACCCCTGCTATTTGGTTAAGCACAAGTAATTTTCTTGGAATCATGAATGAAAATTATTGCAGATATTTTAAATACAAAGCTAAGTTGGAATTTTATTTATAAATTAATTTTCAAAGCTGGATTTACTTATTCCAAACCTGCTAGCACCAAAGAGTTAACACCTTGTGCTATTCTTTGTACACATAACAAATGCAATGGGTTATCAGTGAGTTCTGTATGACCAAAATCTAGGAGCAATGCAGTAAAATAAAGGGCTGAACTTGATGTTCACATTTTATCTTTTGAAGTTGCTGAGATAGGGAATTCAGAATAGACTCTAGAAGCCTCAAAGTCCATCTCCTAATGAATAAATTTTATATTCCTTATAAATCCATAGACCTCTATATTAATCTGGCTCTAATTAGCACTTCAATTTCATTCACTCATTCATTCAATAAATATTTAATGAGCACTACAGCAGTCAAGGTACTGTTATAGGTCCTAAGGATACAGTGATGAACAAAAAGATACTTTGCCTGCCATCATTGAGTTTGTATTCTATAATAGGAGAGGGACATTGATCCAATGAAAAAAGAAATTAGTATAATTCACCTCAGTAAGGTGATAGATGTTATGAAGAAAAACTAAAGCACATTCTACAATTACAAAATATATATATATTTTAACCTAAGATAATGGCGAAAGTTCTCTATAGTAAGGAGACATTCGAGCTAAGATCTGAATGAACTGAGGGAGTGTACCATGTGACTATAGGAAGGAAGAGATAACAACCCTTTTCCTTGTTTAAACAACTATCTTCACTACCACTCCTTAATATTCTGTCATCATTTGTACTTGATAGTGCAGACGTCTTGCACTACCTCAAAGTATGTTATCATATGATGAGACTTTATGCCTGTAGGCTTTAAATGGGATATTTTGTCTTTGTGCATACCCATTCAACCACCAATTTTACCAAAAATGTTAATATCCCACCTTAAACATACACACCCATGCAACTAACAGCTAAACAAAAAATAAGCAATACAGGGGTCCTGCTGCAGTCACTATCACACCAAAGTTACCATTATCTTGACTTCCTACACCATGAATTAGTTTTGCATGTCATTAGTCTTAAATGAATGGAATCATAATGCATCACTCTATTATGCCTATATTTTTTTAAAAACTAAATATTATGTGTCTATTTTTTATCTGTGTTTACTGTTTGTGGTGATAGTGTATTCACTCTTATGATTATTTGTCCTAGGTATGAATTTTTAATTAGGATTTTTTACATCAAAGATTTTACGCTCATGAGAAAGAATATATCATGATTATTTTTTCTCACCTCGTTTTGTGTATCTTTTTGTTGGGTTTTACTATTAAGCTTACTGTTAGGTTTAAAACAGCCTTTTAAAATAATGTTAACTAAATCCTTTCTTTGTCTATTCCCCAGAACATTTATAGCATGAGTTTCTGCTGGGTTGAAATGGTGACTGACTAACAGAAGGCTTTTGATAAAACATGTATTCTACTTTGAGATAATTATATGTTTTATTTGGCATACTGCATGAAAAATCTAATTTAACCTTTACAAATACTCATTTGGTGGAAGATAGTATCAAAATTACTACCATTAAAATCAATTTGAACTATATTTTTGGAATCTATGATATTTCACTTTATACAATCATTTCTCAAGTTTGCTTGTAATGCTGAGGAAATATTGATGTCAATAATGTGTTCTTGTTGAACTATTACTCTAACTCAAAATAAAAACTAGGGAGTCTTTCTTAAGAAAAAAAATCAAGCAAATATTCCTGGCTATTTATAAAATAAATAATAACATTACTAGTGATGTTTAGTTGAATTTTAACAGATTTTTTGAATTATCAGAGCTGATTTTTTATACTTTCTGGTCTACCTTAGAAGACTTACAGTCTTCTGTAGTTATAGAATGTGCTATAATTTCAAAGATACGTTTTTTGACAAGAATGTTTATTCAGGTTTTAACTTAGACATCACTTTCTTCAGAGAAGCCTTCCCTGACCACCCTAGCTAAATCAGTACCATTTATTCTCAATTATGAAATGCTAATTTTCTTTGTCACTGCCCTTGTCAATACTTGTCATTAACTTATCTACTCCTCAGCCTGGCAAGATCCTCAAGGGCAAGGACTTTGTTTACCCCATTGCCAAGAGCAGTGTCAGGCCCCACGAAGAGCTCATGCTTGACCAGTTGATTGCTGTGTACTAACAGAGGGGTTTCAAAAGCAAATAGTTACAAGAATTTCATGTTTACATTCTACTGGTGTTTGTTTATTTTTACTTTTTATTTAATTCCAGTATGGCTAACATACAGTGTTATTTTAGTTTCAAGTATACAATATAGTGATTCAACAATTCTATACATTACTCAGTGCTCATCATGATACGTATACTCTTTAGCCCATCACCTATTTCACCTATTTCGCCATGCCCTCACATATTTCCCCTTGATAACCATCAGTTTTTTCTTTACAGTTGAGAGTTTGTTTTTGTCTCTTTTTTTTTTATTCATTTGTTTTCTTTCTGAAATTCCACCTAAGAGTGAAATTATATAGTATTTGTCTTTGTCTGACTGATTTCACATAGAAATTATACTTTCTAGAAATATCCATATTGTTGCAAATGGAAAATTTCATTCCTTTTTATGGGTATGAAATATTTCATTTAGTATTGTATATACAGACCATATTTTTTTATCCATTCATCTATTGATGGACACATGGGCTCCTTCCATAATTTGCTATTGGAAATAATGTTTCAATAAACATAGAGGTGGATATATCCTTTTGAATTCGTGTTTTCATATTCTTTGGGTAAATTCCTGGGAGTGGAATTTCTCATAATTAATGGTAATTCTATTTTTAATTTTTTGAGGAATCTTCATATGCTTTCCACAGAAGCTGGACTAATTTGCATACCCACCAACAGGGCAAGGGTGCTTTTTTCTGCACATCTTCACCAACACTTGCTTCTTGTGTTTTTGTTTTTGTTTTTGTTTTTGTTTTTGGCCATTCTGACAGGTGTGAAGTGATATCTCATTGTGGCTTGATTTCCATTTCCTTGGTGATGAGTGATGTTGAGAAACTTTTCATGTGACTGTTGGCTATCTGTATGTCTTCTTTGGAGAGATATCTGTTCATGTCTTCTGCTCAGTTTTATTTTTTTATTTTTTTTTTTAGAGCTTTATTTATTTATTTATTTATTTATTTATTTATTTATTTTATATATATATATATATGAAATTTATTGACAAATTGGTTTCCATACAACACCCAGTGCTCATCCCAAAAGGTGCCCTCCTCAATACCCATCACCCACCCTCCCCTCCCTCCCACCCCCCATCAACCCTCAGTTTGTTCTCAGTTTTTAACAGTCTCTTATGCTTTGGCTCTCTCCCACTCTAACCTCTTTTTTTTTTTTTCCTTCCCCTCCCCCATGGGTTCCTGTTGAGTTTCTCAGGATCCACATAAGAGTGAAACCATATGGTATCTGTCTTTCTCTGTATGGCTTATTTCACTTAGCATTACACTCTCCAGTTCCATCCACGTTGCTACAAAAGGCCATATTTCATTTTTTCTCATTGCCACGTAGTATTCCATTGTGTATATAAACCACAATTTCTTTATCCATTCATCAGTTGATGGACATTTAGGCTCTTTCCATAATTTGGCTATTGTTGAGAGTGCTGCTATGAACATTGGGGTACAAGTGCCCCTATGCATCAGTACTCCTGTATCCCTTGGGTAGATTCCTAGCAGTGCTATTGCTGGGTCATAGGGTAGGTCTATTTTTAATTTTCTGAGGAACCTCCACACTGCTTTCCAGAGCGGCTGCACCAATTTGCATTCCCACCAACAGTGCAAGAGGGTTCCCGTTTCTCCACATCCTCTCCAGCATCTATAGTCTCCTGATTTGTTCATTTTGGCCACTCTGACTGGCGTGAGGTGATACCTGAGTGTGGTTTTGATTTGTATTTCCCTGATAAGGAGCGACGCTGAACATCTTTTCATGTGCCTGTTGGCCATCTGGATGTCTTCTTTAGAGAAGTGTCTATTCATGTTTTCTGCCCATTTCTTCACTGGGTTATTTGTTTTTTGGGTGTGGAGTTTGGTGAGCTCTTTATAGATTTTAGATACTAGCCCTTTGTCCGATATGTCATTTGCAAATATCTTTTCCCATTCCGTTGGTTGCCTTTTAGTTTTGTTGGTTGTTTCCTTTGCTGTGCAGAAGCTTTTTATCTTCATGAGGTCCCAGTAATTCACTTTTGCTTTTAATTCCCTTGCCTTTGGGGATGTGTCGAGTAAGAGATTGCTACGGCTAAGGTCAGAGAGGTCTTTTCCTGCTTTCTCCTCTAAGGTTTTGATGGTTTCCTGTCTCACATTTAGGTCCTTTATCCATTTTGAGTTTATTTTTGTAAATGGTGTGAGAAAGTGGTCTAGTTTCAACCTTCTGCATGTTGCTGTCCAGTTCTCCCAGCACCATTTGTTAAAGAGGCTGTCTTTTTTCCATTGGATGTTCTTTCCTGCTTTGTCAAAGATGAGTTGGCCATACGTTTGTGGGTCTAGTTCTGGGGTTTCTATTCTATTCCATTGGTCTGTGTGTCTGTTTTTGTGCCAGTACCATGCTGTCTTGATGATTACAGCTTTGTAGTAGAGGCTAAAGTCTGGGATTGTGATGCCTCCTGCTTTGGTTTTCTTCTTCAAAATTCCTTTGGCTATTCGGGGCCTTTTGTGATTCCATATGAATTTTAGGATTGCTTGTTCTAGTTTCGAGAAGAATGCTGGTGCAATTTTGATTGGGATTGCATTGAATGTGTAGATAGCTTTGGGTAGTATTGACATTTTGACAATATTTATTTTTCCAATCCATGAGCAGGGAATGTCTTTCCATTTCTTTAAATCTTCTTCAATTACCTTCATAAGCTTTCTATAGTTTTCAGCATACAGATCCTTTACATCTTTGGTTAGATTTATTCCTAGGTATTTTATGCTTCTTGGTGCAATTGTGAATGGGATCAGTTTCTTTATTTGTCTTTCTGTTGCTTCATAGTTAGTGTATAAGAATGCAACTGATTTCTGTACATTGATTTTGTATCCTGCAACTTTGCTGAATTCATGTATGAGTTCTAGCAGACTTTTGGTGGAGTCTATCGGATTTTCCATGTATAATATCATGTCATCTGCAAAAAGCGAAAGCTTGACTTCATCTTTGCCAATTTTGATGCCTTTGATTTCCTTTTGTTGTCTGATTGCTGATGCTAGAACTTCCAGCACTATGTTAAACAACAGCGGTGAGAGTGGGCATCCCTGTCGTGTTCCTGATCTCAGGGAAAAAGCTCTCAGTTTTTCCCCATTGAGGATGATGTTAGCTGTGGGCTTTTCATAAATGGCTTTTATGATCTTTAAGTATGTTCCTTCTATCCCGACTTTCTCGAGGGTTTTTATTAAGAAAGGATGCTGAATTCTGTCAAATGCTTTTTCTGCATCGATTGACAGGATCATATGGTTCTTCTCTTTTCTTTTATTAATGTGATGTATCACGTTGATTGATTTGCGAATGTTGAACCAGCCCTGCATCCCAGGAATGAATCCCACTTGATCATGGTAAATAATTCTTTTTATATGCTGTTGAATTCGATTTGCTAGTATCTTACTGAGAATTTTTGCATCCATATTCATCAAGGATATTGGCCTGTAGTTCTCTTTTTTTTTTTTTTTAACTGGGTCTCTATCTGGTTTAGGAATCAAAGTAATATTGGCTTCATAGAATGAGTCTGGAAGTTTTCCTTCCCTTTCTATTTCTTGGAATAGCTTGAGAAGGATAGGTATTATCTCTGCTTTAAATGTCTAGTAGAATTCCCCAAGGAAGCAATCTGGTCCTGGACTCTTATTTGTTGGGAGATTTTTGATGACTGATTCAATTTCTTTGCTGGTTATGGGTCTGTTCAACCTTTCTATTTCCTCCAGTTTGGGTTTTGGAAGTGTGTGGGTGTTTAGGATTTGTCCATTTCTTCCAGGTTGTCCAGTTTGTTGGCATATAATTTTTCATAATATTCCCTGATAATTGCTTGTATTTCTGAGGGATTGGTTGTAATAATTCCATTTTCGTTCCTGATTTTATCTATTTGAGTCATCTCCCTTTTCTTTTTGAGAAGCCTGGCTAAAGGTTTATCCATTTTGTTTATTTTTTCAAAAAACCAACTCTTGGTTTCATTGATCTGCTCTACAGTTTTTTTAGATTCTATATTGTTTATTGCTGCTCTGATCTTTATTATTTCTCTTCTTCTGCTGGGTTTGGGGTATCTTTGCTGCTCTGCTTCTGTTTCCTTTAGGTGTGCTGTTAGATTTTCCTTTTGGGATTTTTCTTGTTTCTTGAGATAGGCCTGGATTGCAATGTATTTTCCTCTCAAAACTGCCTTTGCTGCATCCCAAAGCGTTTGGATTGTTGTATTTTCATTTTCGTTGGTTTCCATATATTTTTTAATTTCTTCTCTAATTGCCTGGTTGACCCATTCATTCTTTAGTAGGGTGTTCCATAACCTCCATGCTTTTGGAGGTTTTCCAGACTTTTTCCTGTGGTTGATTTCAAGCTTCATAGCTTTGTGATCTGAAAGTGTGCATGGTATGATTTCACTTCTTGTATACTTATGAAGGGCTGTTTTGTGACCCAATATGTGATCTATCTTGGAGAATGTTCCATGTGCACTCGAGAAGAAAGTATATTCTGTTGCTTTGGGATGCAGAGTTCTAAATATATCTGTCAAGTCCATCTGATCCAATGTGTCATTCAGGGCCCTTGTTTCTTTATTGACCATGAGTCTAGATGATCTATCCATTGTTGTAAGTGGGGTATTAAAGTCCCCTGCGATTACCACATTATTGTCAATAAGGTTGCTTATGTTTGTGAGTAATTGTTTTATATATTTGGGGGCTCCCGTATTCGGCACATAGACATTTATAATTGTTAGTTCTTCTTGATGGATAGACCCTGTAATTATTATATATAATGTCCTTCTTCATCTCTTGTTACAGCCTTTAATTGAAAGTCTAGTTTGTCTGATATAAGTATGGCTACTCCAGCTTTCTTTTGACTTCCAGTAGCATGATAAATAGTTCTCCAACCCCTCACTCTGAATCTAAAGGTGTCCTCAGGTCTAAAATGAGTCTCTTGTAGACCGCAAATAGATGGGTCTTGTTTTTTTATCCATTCTGATACCCTATGTCTTTTGGTTGGTGCATTTAGTCCATTTACATCCAGTGTTATTATAGAAAGATATGGGTTTAGAGTCATTGTGATGTCTGTAGGACTCATGCTTGTAGTGATGTCTCTGATACTTTGTCTCACAGATTCCCCTTTAGGATGTCTTGTAGGGCTGGTTTAGTGGTGATGAATTCCTTCAGTTTTTGTTTGCTTGGGAAGAACTTTATCTCTCCTTCTATTCTAAGTGACAGATTTGCTGGATAGAGGATTCTCGGCTGCATATTTTTTCTGTTCATCACATTGAAGATTTCCTGCCATTCCTTTCTGGCCTGCCAAGTTTCAGTAGAGAGATCCGTCACTAGTCTTATCGGTCTCGCTTTATATGTTAGAGCACATTTATCCATAGCTGCTTTCAGAATTTTCTCTGTATCCCTGTATTTTGCCAGTGTCACTATGATATGTCGTGCAGGAGATCGATTCAAGTTACGTCTGAAGGGAGTTTTCTGTGCCTCTTGGATTTCAATGCCTTTTTCCTTCCCCACATCAGGGAAGTTCTCAGCTATGATTTCTTCAAGTACACCTTCAGCACCTTTCCCTCTCTCTTCCTCCTCTGGAATACCAATTATGCGTATATTATTTCTCTTTAGGGCATCACTTAGTTCTCTAATTTTCCCCTCATACTTCTGGATTTTTTTATCTCTCTTTCTCTCAGCTTCTTCTTTTTCCATAACTTTATCTTCTAGTTCACCTATTCTCTCCTCTGCCTCTTCAATCCAAGCTGTGGTCGTCTTCATTTTATTTTGCAGCTCGTTGATAGCATTTTTTTAGCTCCTCTTGGCTGTTCCTTAGTCTCTTGATCTCTGTAGCAAGAGATTCTCTGCTGTCCTTTATACTGTTTTCAAGCCCAGCGATTAATTTTATGACTATTATTCTAAATTCACTTTCTGTTATATCGTTTAAATCGTTTTTGACCATTTCGTTAGCTGTCGTTATTTCCTGGAGGTTTTTTTGAGGGGAATTCTTCAGTTTTGTCCTTTTGGATAGTCCCTGGAGTGGTGCAGAACTGCAGGGCACTTCCCCTGTGCTGTCTTGAATAACTTGTGTTGGTGGGCGGGGCTGCAGTCCGACTTGTTGTCTGTCCCCAGCCCACTGCTGGGGCCACAGTCAGACTGGTGTGTATTTTCTCTTCCCCTCTCCTAGGGGCAGGATTCACTGTGGGTGGCGTGGCCCATCTGGGCTACTTGCACATTGCCAGGGTTGTGGTGCTGGGGGTCTGGCGTATTAGCTGGGGTGGATAGGCAATGGCACAGGGGCAGGAGGGGCAGGCTCAACTCGCTTTTCCTTTGATGATCCTCTTCGGGTGGGGCCCTGTGGCAAGGGGAGGTAGTCAGAATTGCTGGAGGGATGGATCCATAGAAGCACAGTGTTGGGTGTTTGCGCAGTGCAAGCAAGTTCCCTTTCAGGACCCGGTTCCCTTTGGGATTTTGGCTGGGGGATGGGCAAGGGAGATGGCACTGGTGAGCACCTTTGTTCCCCACCAAGCTGCGCTCTGTTGTCCAGGGCTCAACAATTCTCCCTCCCGTTGTCCTCCAGCCTTCCCGTTCTCTGAACAGATCTGTTAACTTATAACCTTCCAGATGTTAAGTCCCGCTTGCTTTCAGAACACACTCCATCCGGCCCCTCCGTTTTTGCAAGCCAGACTTGGGGGTTCTGCTTTGCTGGCGGGCTGCCCACCGCCCTGGCTCCCTCCCGCCAGTCCCTGTAGCACACACTGCCTCTCTGCCCTTCCTACCCTCTTCCATGGGCCTCTTGTCTATGCTTGGCTCGAGAGAATCCATTCTGCTAGTCTTCTGGTGATTTTCTGGGTTATTTAGGCAGGTGTGGGTGGAATCTAAGAGATCCATGGGACATGGTGAGCCCAGGGTCCTCCTATGCCGCCATCTTCCCAGAAGCCCCCAGTTTTGTTGATCTTTTCAAAGAACCAACTCCTGGTTTTATTGGTCTGTTCTATTTGTTTGTTTCTATTTATATTATTTTTGCTCTAATCTTTATTATTTCTTTTATTAGTTTTGGGTTTGTTTGTTGTTTTTCTAGTTTCTTTAGATGTCATGTTTGGCTGTTTGTTTCAGATTTTTCTTGCTTCTTGAGTAAGGACAGTATTGTTACATACTTTACTCTTAGAGCAGTTTTGGTGCATCCCAGAGATTTTGGATCATTGTGTTTCCATTTTCATTTGTCTCCATGTAATTTTTTTTTTTTAGTTTCCTATTCAATTAATTTGTTGACCCATTCATTGTTTAATAGCATGTTATTTAACCTCCATGTATTTGTGCCCTTTCCAGGTTTTCTTTCTTGTGGATTTCTAGTTTCAAAGCACTGTGGTTGGAACAGATTTATGGTATGACTCCAGTCTTTTTGAATTTGTTGAGACTTGTTTGTGGCCTAATATATGATCTATTCTGGAGAATATTCTGTGTGCACTTGAAAAAAATGTATATTTTACTGTTTTAGTATGGGATATCTGAATATATATGTTAGATCTATTGGTTCCAATGTGTCATTTAAAGCCATTGTTTCCTTGTTGATTTTCTATTTGGATGTAAGTTAAAGTTTCCTACTATTGATTACTTCCTTATGTTTGCTATTAGCTGCTGTATGCATTTGTGTGTTCTCATGTTGGGTGCATAATTATTTACACTATTATATCTTTTGTTTTGATGTTCCCTTTATAATTATATAGTGACTTTCTTTGTCTCTTGTTACACTCTTTCTTTTCAAGTCTGTTTTGCCCAATATAAGTATTACTGCCTTTGCTTTCTTTTCCCTGCCATTTGCATGTTAAATGCTTTTCTATCCCTTCACTTTCAATCTGCAGGTGTCCTTAGGTCTGAAAAGAGTCCCTTGTAGGCAGCATATAGATGGGTTTTGGATTTATATGTATGTGTGTGTGTGTTTGTGTGTGTGTGTGTGTGTGTGTGTGTGTGTGTGTGTGTGTTTATATATATACTTTTTTTTTTTTTCTCTTTCTTGTTCAGCTTGATTGCTTTCCATTGCTCTGTCCTCCAGGTCACTGATTTGGTCTTCTGCTTCCTCTAGTCTACTATTTATTCTATTTAGTGTATTTTTAATTCCAGTTATTGAGTTCATCATCTCTGATTGGTTATTTTTTATGTTTTCTATCTCTTTGTTAAGCATCCCACTGAGGTTCTCCACTCTTTTCTCAAGCCCAGTGAGTGTTTCTATGATTATTACTTTAAATTGTCTATCAGGCATATTACTTATATTTGTCTTGCTTAGGTTTCTTGCTGTGGTTTTGTTCTGTTCTTTCATTTGGGGCATATTTTTGTGTCTACTCATTTTGTCTAAATTTCTGTGTCTGTTTCTATGTGTTAAGAATGTCAGGTATGTTTCCTGCTCTTGAAAGTGGTGGCCTTATGAAGAAGAGGTCCTGTAGGGCCCTGTTGTGCAATGTCCCCTGTTCACCAGAATCTGGCCCTTCTGAATGGTGTCCTGTGTATGTTGTGTGTGCCCTACTGTGTGGCTGAGTCCTGTTTGCCTTCAGTCCAGTCATCTACATTGACTCTCTCTGCCATGGGCAGGGCTTTGTCCCTATGTATTTAGTGGGCCAGTCATGGGCTACCTTGAGCTTGAATTGGGTCATGTTAGGCCTTTGTCAGAGATAGAGTAGCACCAAACTACAGGGCACTTTCCCTGTGTTGTCTCCAGAGAAGCTTTTGTTGGTGGGTGGGGCCTACAGTCCGACCAGATGTTTGCCCCCAGCCCACTGCTGGGGTCAGAGTCAAACTGGTATGTATTGTTATCTTTCCTTCTCCCTAGTGAAGGAGTCACTTGGCAGTGCTGCTCCCTGTTGGGGTGGCTTTCACCCTGCCAGGTTTATGGCATTGCTTTTGATGGGCTCCAGCCAAGGGTATACTGGAGGGGGCAGTTTTGAGGAGAATGTGGAGGCAGGGCACAAAGTGTTAGCAAGGTTTGTGCAGGCCTGCTGTGGGAAGAGGTACTGGAGAAGAGGCCTGGCTGTACGGGGCATGTCCACAGGAAAACTCTAAGGCCAGGGTGTGTTAGCAAGTGAGGTAGTTGAGTATTGGCACTGGGCTCATTCCCACAGGTGTCTGTGCGTCTAGGCTGCTGGAGGGGTTGAGGGTATGGAGGAAAATGGAAACTGCCAGTTCTGTTGTTCTTGGAGAAGTCTCCCAAGGATCCCTTCCCCTCCAGCCTAGTCTCAGATTAGTAAACAAATCTCCCTTCCTTATATTCTGGGTATTTTTCAAACTGCTGCTTCTATGCTGTACCTCCATGGGGCTGTTTGTTGTGCTGTCTCTTTAATGACAGGGACTTTAATGACCAGGCTCTCTCAGAGCTGAGGCTGCTGATTTTTAAAGTTCCAGGTGTCAAGCCCCTCAATTGTAAAAAAGGTGAATATCAGCACCTCTGGTTTCCAAACCAAATATGGGGATTCATCTTACCTGTGTGAGTTCCTGTGCCTGGGTGTGAGAGTGTGTTTCTCTCACCTTTCAGTGTCCACAGTGCCCCTCCCTTCCATGGATAGCATACAAGTAAGTTTAGTTCCTGACTGCATTTCTGCCCTTCCTACCCTGTTAGATGTGTGGCCTCTTCTCTACATTTAGCTGTGGAGAGTCTGTTCTGCCAATCTTCAAGTCATTTTCTGGATCATTTACACTGATGTGCATATTATCTGCTTGTATCCATGGTGAGGTGAGCTTAGGGTCCTCCTATGCCACCATTTTGCCTAGAAGTCCCAAATATACTTTTGATATTCTTTATTTAGTTTTTTCTTTATTTCATGTTTTTACTATTTATGATTATTTCCTCTTCATTACAAAGCTAGATTTGAATGTTGCTGAGCCAATAATCAGATCTAATTTAGAAAGTTATTATGGAAGTGATTGACATCTATTTCAAACTTTGCTTAAAATCAAAGTTTTACAGCTGCCTTGGAAACATAACTTGAATATGATTTATAATTTACATTTATGATTTGCCATGACTTGTATCAATTTAAGTAAAACATAACAAAAATTGGGATACAGTACTCATGATAACATATTTTAACTAACTCTTTATATCATCAATTATTAGTACAATAAAAACTGACACTATAATTAACATTTATATAGAATTGAAAATTAATAGGTGAACACTACAAATTAGCTTCAAAACATTACTCATTGTCTAAATGCATTGCTAATTAGTTATTAAAATTTGGCAACTATATAAAACATACTTCAAAACAGTATTAAATTAAGGGACAACAAACAATGAGGCCAAAGTGAAAAATTACTTAGCATCTACCAAAAAAAAAATAAAGCAAGCCAGATTTTTAATTTTAAGTTTTATAACTACAGTTTTAAAAGGTTAAAAAATACGGGGCATCTGGGTGACTCAGTTGATTGAGTGTCTGACTCCTGGTTTCAGCTCAGGTTATGATCTCATAGTTCGTGAGTTCAAGCCCTGCATTGGGCGGTGAGTTACAGGCACAGAGCCTGCTTGGGATTTTCTCTCTCCCCTCCCCTGCTAATGCTTGCTGTCTCTCTCGCTCTCTCTCTCTCAAAAATAAATACCGTTTAAAAAAGTTAAAAAATAGTGAAATTAATGTTAATAATATATTTTATTTAACCAACTGTATCCAAAATATATTTATCTCCATGCTTAATTAAAATAAAATTATTAATGAGATTTAAAAAAAATAGTTCTTCAAAACCTGGTGAATATTTTACAATTATAGTACATCTCGGGTTGGATTTGTCCTATTTCAAGTATTCAAGAGTCACATGTGGCCAGTACCACTGCATTGAAGAGTAGCAGATATGAAACATGAGTCCTTATAGTGTTAGCTTCAGACCTTGAAAATTCCGATTCCATGAATGGTTGGCAGTTATATTGTGACTAAAGACCTTAGACATTTAAGGTTTATACCTCCCTCATTTAGATTCATGAAGGAGGTAAAATATGAAAAATATGTGTGTGTGTGTGTGTGTGCGTGTGTGTATGTATCCACAGGCATGTGTGTGTGTGTGTATATATATATATATATATACACACACACACACATTTATGTGCATATATAATTTTCTATTATAATTCCCATTTAAATATGAGGATTCTAAAGCTTAAAGGAAATGAAAATTACTCAATGTCACATATTTACTCATTTCCAGAGTCTCTCATGCCATTTTCTGTATATTCCCATCAAAGCCTAGTTTCTAATCACTACAAAATTTATCATTAAATTATCATTTCATCTAAGAATCTTATTTAAGACTACAATGCTGGATAGAGGTTACATCCATCATTTGATCATTCTTTTGTCTTGGAGGAAATAAAGGATGTAATATAAACATTATTGATTATGCTAAATAATTTTCTGATAGATATATATTTGTTTTCATCTTCTGGGTTACTCTTATTTAGTTATAATATTTATTTCTATATTAATGAAGTCATATACGTCAAATATGTTTTTCTCCTTTTCACCTTAGTGTTTATTTATTTTGAGAGAAAGAGAGAGAAAGCTCCAGTGGGTGAGGGATAAAGAGAGAGAGAGAGAATCCCAAGCAAGCTTTGGACTGTCAGCACAGAGTGTGATGTGGGCTCAATCTTACAAACTGTGAGATCATGATCTGAGCTGAAATCAAGAGTTGGACACTTAACTGGCTGAGCCCCTCAGGCGCCCCTCAAATAATTTTATTAAACTTACTTTCAGGGGATGTTAGAAAATATCACATTGTTGCTTTCTGATTCCACAGTCTAATGATTTACATATTTTATTGTAAGTTTAGTGATATAAAGTTAATACTACAAATATTGTATATATGTGTGTGTAGAGGTACACATACATTGTTTTATATTCTTCAAAATATAGTTGTATATAAACAATATGTATTCACATAAGTTGATAGAATTTAAATGTAAACCAGTACATAAGGAGCAGTCCCTCTATCAATACCAGATATTTAAGGCATAGATCAGGCTGCTGTTCTGCTGTATATTAAGTAGTAGGATTATAACTAGATCAGGCATTTGATAAACACAAGAGCAGATCTATAAAAACAAGTCATATTTTTAAGCTTTTCTTGCTTAATTTGAAGAATTATTAAGGTTAAGCCCTCTGGGAAAAACCTCTTGATATTTTCTTTAAAAATGCATTCTTAAATAGATATGAAAATGTTAAAATATTCATTTTAATATGAGCCTGGGAAATAGATCTCTTAGAATGAGTTCTCTGTTAGCTTTTAAAATGGTCTTGAATTATTTAATGTATTTCTAAGATCTTCAGTGAATCATGGCATGATAATTTTTTCATGAGTTCAGTCATCACAATGGTAGGATTTTAAGGTTTTTAAAATTCATTTCCTTTTTACTTTGAAAGAAAATAAAATAACTCTTCAGCTTATATAGACCTAGTTTTCCTAAATTGATGGGATATGTAATGAGAACTATAATGTCTGATGTCGCGGTTTTTTTGTAAGTATGAAGTTAAAATATGTTCAATATTTAATTTATATATTTCATGGTTTCTGTTTCTGCTGATGCATCAAAACTCAAAAACAAAGAGGAGATTTATGTAAAGCTAGACAAGAAATCATGTGATGATTCATAGTCTATTGCAGACCTCAAGGAAATATAAAGGGACACTAAGGAATTTATCAGAAACTTAGTAATGGGGGATTCTTTGTATAACACTGGACTTGGATATTGTGCTTTTCCTTTTTTATCCTTCAAGTTACATCAAAGGATTTTCAAGATTTTTATTCAGAAACTCTATTATGTGGTCACTAGAACTCGGGAGATGGTGAAAACACAGGGACTACACCTGAGTGCTTAGTGATTTAAACAAACATCGTAAAGTTAAGAGGCAGATTGGAATGATCTGTAATGAAAGGAAACAGTTTAATAGGTATTGGTGTGGTAAGATGCATTTTCCAGTGGGCCAAACGGATCTATGGAATGGAGCCAGAGTTCAGTCATGATCAAAGGGCCTGATCCAAGAGGCTCACTGTAATGTGATTTTGTGTGTGTGTGTGTGTGTGTGTGTGTGTGTGTGTGTGTGTGTATGTATGTTCATGCTCAGGCATATATTGCAGGGGATTGTTCTTGGGACTTCAGGAGAGGAAATTTAAAAAAAAATAACTTTTATATTTCTGCCACACGCAGAATGGACTAAGGTTAGATTATACCCACAACAACCATAACGCTTTAGCCACTTTTCTCTAATTTCTCTTTTCATTGATCCTGACTTTGTACAATCCCAGTGAAAGAAAAGAATTCTACAGATCCACCTGTCAGGAGCTCAGCTGAGGTTGGAAAAGGAGAGAGAGCTGAGCTGCCAAGTGTCAGAGTAGCTGATTAAAGCCACAAACCAAAAATGAGTTAAGTCTAGTATAAGCAAGAGTCTAAAGCCCCAACTCATCCTGTTCTATTTTCCTGCATGGAATAGCGCTGATGCAGAGGGTCAAGTGGGTCAGTACAGGTATGGGAGTGGTTGTCCTACTGTTGCAGCAGCCCTGAACAAAAGGCTCTAGCAGTTTTATGGACCCTAAGTTAAAGGGCAAGGGTACAAAAGAACTGGGTTCTGAGTGAGAGTGGGGAAAAGTGTCTCTAAGGTTTCTCCCTCCTCCTCCCACCAAGGGAGTCTCAGTAGAGGGGACAGAAGATCTCTGTGCAAGGCCTCCAATAAAAGGACCTAGAAATGCACATATCTTGGCCAGAAATATAAATATGCAAAGAGAATGGCCAGAGGGGTGTACATTGTCCTTGACTACAACTCCTTCCAGAAAGTGCAGTGCCCTAACTGTGCCTTAAGACTGGTGGGGAGGGCAGATCCCCTTTGTTACCACCTGATATCCATCCTGAAAAATCACACATAAAATTTTAAAGGGAAACCAGACTCCTCTTCTTATTTCAAATTAAAGGTTTATACATCCAAAATGGGTCTTAAATGAAAGAGAGAAATAAATTTTATTTGGATAAGACATTAATGTTTTGTTATCAAAGTGAACTGGAATGTTGTTCCTAAAAATTTCTATAAAAGTTATAAAGTAGGTGCTTACTCAGAGTCAGGAAAGAAAAGACATCAGTAAGAATATATAAAGTTTTTTTTTTTTTTCTGACTGGATGCTACCAGTACAGCTTAGTCAATACAAAAATTATATACATAGGCAAATATTAAAATATTTCCCATTTAATGCTTTCTTAATATAAAAGCAATGTGTGTTTGGTGTAAGAAACTACCTAATAAAAAAATGTAAGGTATAATTGAACTGTCAGATATTCCATTGTAACAAGAGAGTGTGTCCTGAATTTTCTCTTTGCTCGTACAAGCATGTATAAGCCTATATAAAAATATGTGTTGCTGTTTATAGGTATATTTGTCTTTTTTTTTAATTTACCAACAGAATCCTATAACTTTTTCTAATGCTCTACTTCCCTAGTACGTGCTATATCTTTAAAGGAAATTAACTTCTGGTGAGAACAAAACAAGTATGTTTTGTTAGTTCCAAGTGTAGGGATAACTGAGGTTGAATCAGTGCCCACAGAGCACCAAATGATAAATGTTGATGCTATTTTTATTAAAATTTTTAAAATTTTCTCTAAGTGTCTAGTTGGTTTAGAATGCAACCATAAAGAAGCAAATCATCTAGTAATTTGCAGAGAATACAGCCGAGTGTCAGGTTCCAAACTCTGAGAAAGGGGAGAACTCTCCTTTGTCCTTGAGAGCAGGACAAGGAGGATTCCTCAGAAGGTACAGGATGGAGGCACTTCAACAAGATTTAGCCAGAGATCTCAGAGATATTTTCTAGAGGACAGACAGAAAAACAGGGAACAATTCAGCTGTCACTCTGAGACTATGTATACTTCCTAGTACATCTAGTCATTATTGTGGACTGGAAAAAGCAGAGAAATTCCTTCTGAATGGAGTAGAATAAGGTTGATGACAACTTTGAATTTGAAATTCGCTCAGTATATCCAAAAATAGAATATATTAAATTTAAAGACACTGTTTTACCTTAGAAAATGCTAATCTACTTTTATTTGCCAAGATTAAAAAAAAAAAAACTTATTCTGTCAAGAGTGGGCATGAGCCCTCCTGGGGAATTTGAGCTTTCTTATAAATAATAAAGAAAGGCACATAACGTTTGCATATTTGAGTAGAAGAGTAAACATTTCAACTCAACTCTAAATGTGAGATAAACAACTCAAGAAAATATCAATGAGTAGGAATGAAAATTAGATAAGCCATGAGCATGTATAGATAATAGAAGATACAAAATTAGAGGATACAGTGGGGAGAATTTAGAAACTTAGAGGGTTTATTTCAGCTTCAGCTTCTTTCATGATAGGACATTAATTTCTGTAGTTTAAATAAAAATATAGCTTAAAATAAGGAAAATGAATTGACTTTAAATTCCCAACGGTATTCCAATATTTTTCTCCTTAACTTTCCTTAGAGAATATTTATTAAACCAACACTACTTGTGGAGAAAAAACAAAACAAAACAAAACGTTGGTTTCAGCAATTCCTTCTGTTTAGTTCTTTTACCATTACAAGTAAAATAAAATATTTTATTAAATATGAATATGGTTGTGTTCACACACATGGTCACACATGTACATACATATATCTATGCAAAAATATCTGTGATTTCTCCCTGAATATATAATCTTCTATACACTCACAAAGGAGAAGGATATGACCATTAACCAGTTAACTTACCTGAACTTTTTTTCTAAGGGACCAAGTGCTTCTTTAGGGTTTTATAATTAGGCCCACCCAAGTATCATCAGACTTGATCAGACTTGGCAAAGGAACATTTTTAATTCACCACAGATGGACAGTTGAATTTCAGAACATCTTTTTGAGAAAAAAAATTAAGAATTTCCAACAGGTGCTGACTTGTCTGGCACTTATATCATAATCCTGTACGTAAATCTGAAGCTGTCTCAACATTACAAATGTTTAAGGACAAACAGATTAAGTCAGCAAAGATGTCAAAAATGACAACTTCCATCTGGATTGTATGGATTCTCAGCAGTCATCAAGATGTTTCCAATTTGTCAAATATGGACTAATAGGAGTAACAGAAAAACATACATATTACTGCAGGTATAAGAAATGGACATTTCAGGAATAACTCAGCAAGATAGTGCACAAACTTATTTATACACTTAGGAATGGCTGACTACAGTGTTTTTGAAGGACGTCTTTTTATTTCATGCTGAATATGTTGCTAGATTGAAGATTGGGACTAGCACAGGCCCAGTGTCTCTGAAGTGAAAAATTAAAGTGTATATCAAAAGAATTTAGAGAATTTGTTTGTATCCACAAATAAAATAAATAAAATATTTAAATCCTTTATTACAACGTAAAAGCTTCCTATTTCCAAAATACCGCAGGGTATTCTGATCCATTTCAATTCTTGTAACTTTATATTCTGTGTTCCCCCCACCCAAAAAAGACATGCTTATGGGCTTATAGGGACTGATTTCTATTAAAATCGAAACAAAAGTGACAATAGAATTGTTTTCTTACCCAGAAGAACTGTAGGTGAAGAAATAGAACATAAAATATACCATTAAGTTGATTGAAGCTATCTTATATTTAAAAATATGTTTTTACTCATTATTTTTATAACATATGTAGTATATATTAAAAGGATTCTTTTGCCTTTCACCTAGCATTATGTGTTTATTTTATTAAGTATTATAAAAGCCTCTGTGAAAAAAGTTTCTTTGGGGGAAAAAAGAAACAATACTGCTGATAAATTAACATATAGATCTGAAAAATGTTAAATTTTGAAGTAATAAAGCATCAATGATGTTAACACTGCTTGACAAGAATTATTTGACATTATACGAATGATCTAGGTTGTCTTCTGATGTGATAAAATCCATTTATTTCAGACTAAAGAATTAATGTACACCTTTTCATCATCAACCTATTAAAAATATTTAGGAGACAATTTGCAGCGACTTCTAATTGTTCTCAAATGACTTTTGGAAAGCAGAAGAAAACTACTTTTCCAATTCTTTTGTTTAGGTGAAGGCTCATTCAATCTCTTAGCACCTTGACCTCCTTAATACACATATGGCAAATGACATAATAGAATCATTTGTTTTTGCCCAACTTTACCTTCACATGTGATTTAATCAAGAATTTTCAAGACTGGAACTATTTCCAGAAGACTTTTTAAAAAGCAAGTTTTTTTCTTATTGTATTCTCAAATATTGTCTTATTTTCAAATTGGCAAAAACATTTTTTGATTTCTTAAAGTGGCTAAATATACATGACTTACAGTCAGAAGAGAGGGAAATGTATTTCCTTGATTGATTTCTTACATTAGACAATGTAATTTTGTATTTTAAAACAGATATTGGAGCATGTTTATAACTTGTTTTATATTAAGTACATCCTTTATTCAGTCTCTAACTTCAATAGAAAGAATGACAACAAAATACTATTTTGTATCCTATGGAAAGTTTGACTATAATGCTAATTTTTTGTTTTTCTTTCAAACATATATACAAATAATCTACAGGTATGCTGTGTGATAACATTATAGAATAAAATTCCATTCACATCTCAGTAATTTATCTATGGCCATTATCACAGAAGTGAATTAGTGTGCATTTTACCGTAAATGTGAAGTATAGGAAATTCATTCATTCAATTTATTTTGTGTAATGCAGGTACTAAATCACATTTTGTTTTTAGGACACACTTTCCCTTTCTTTGCACTTTAATTCCTCCAATACCATGAATTTAATGGAAATTTACTCATTTTAGTAATTTTTTAGACTGGACTTTGGTAAATTTAGTTCAGTGTTAAAGTGTACTACAACGAATTTAGAAAATATATTTCAAAAATCCTGGTTAAACTTGAAGAAATGTAAAATTAAATTTTATCAATACTTTCAAGTTTTAAAATATTTCTTTACCAGGGGTGCCTGGTGGCTCGGTTGGTTAAGCGTCCGACTTTGGCTCAGGTCATGATCTCGCAGTCTGTGAGTTCGAGCCCCACGTCGGGCTCTGTGTTGACGGCTCAGTCTGGAGCCTGCTTCGGATTCTGTGTCTCCCTCTTTCTCTGCCCCTCCCTTCCCTGCTCATGCTCTGTCTCTCTCTCTGTCAAAAATAAATAAACATTAAAAAATTTAAAAAAAAAGTATTTCTTTACCAACATAAACACTCCTATCACTAATGAAAGATATGCTGGGTTCTCTCATATTGATATGATTTGATCATTTCTGAATGATATCATCACTAATAGTGTGGAAATGCTCTCCAATATAGTTAAGACAATGGTTATTTGGACCCCATATTTACAGTCTCCTAGAATCCTTGCATACATGTCCAGTCCTGGAAACACCAAGATGTTACCTCATTCGTACAACCTGGACAGTAATGACAGCCTAAGTAGCATGCCATTTCGTATTTAACAGATGAAAAACCTTGTTTCAAAAGAAATCGCATAAGTAGTAGAAAGTGGAAGTTTGATTTGAACTTCTACATTAGCATACCAGGTACTTTACTTTTATCCACCAATTTGCGCTTTTTTTATATGCCTGAAAGATATATAAAATAATTACCTTGCAATCTGTAACTACTGAAATTCACTGGAATGCAGTCCTCTGTATGATTATTAGTACTATGTTCGTCTTTCACCTGGATTCTTATCATTTGCATTATCAAACAATTTAGCTTATCTTTTTCTCATGTTGTCTGTCTTTATTCTGTTTGAGCTTTTTCATTTATGTGATTGTTGAGAGCACTAATACAATTCCATCAATAATCATTATCACTTTAAGTTCTGTGTTTTTCATTTAAATATCAGAACTGGAAATTATTCCGTTTCAGTTCCAGAAGATCTTTTATTACTGATGCAATTTCATTAAGCATCTTCATTCTTTCCAAAGGTTCTTATCTGTCACCTCCATTAGGTCTATTTTAATAGGTGCCTCTCAGATTTTCCTCTTTTGTTAAAGTTAATGACTTTTGGGATGTGGCTTATAATTTTCCTTTTCTGACTCATGTGACAGGGATTTCTAAGCATGTAAGATATATAAATAAGGATAGTTTATAGATATATATAATATATATATATGTATATATATATATATATATGATATATAAATAAGGATAGTTTGTTAGGCAGCCTTCTATGTGGATATTCATGAACTCTAGCTCCTTCTATCTTGTATACTTGAATTATTTTATTTCTAGTTTATGGGAAGAGGAAAAGAAAAGGTGGAAAGGATATAACCTATAATATAGAAAATATAATCTAGACATGTGTCTATCTGGGACTCTTGAACAATTTTTGTCATGGAATAAGGAGGAGTAGTATCTCAGTAGTATCTTTCAATTATGGGTGAAGTGTTTTATTCACACTATATAGAATGGGACAAATTCAACCCACTACTGCTGCCCAAAAAGTTTTCCACAGGTGCTGGTACCAAAGATTCTGCCAGTAAGGCAGATGCAACTGTCGTAACCTGAGCCCAAGTCAGACGCTTAACCAACTAAGCCACCAAGGAGCCCCTGAAGAACAAATACTGTTAAAATGTCTCTACCACCCAAAGCAACCTACACATTTAATGCAATCCATATAAAAATACCACTAGCATTTTTCAAAGAGCTAGGACAAACAATCCTAAACTCCATATGAAACCAGAAAAGACTCCTGATAGCCAAAGCAATGTTGAAAAAGAAAAGCAAAGCTGGAGGTATCACAATTTTGGATTTTAAGCTATATGACAAAGCTGTAATCATCAAGACAGTATAATACTGGTACAAAAACAGACATATAGATCAATGGAACGGAATAGAAAACCGAGGAGTGGACCCACAACTATATGGTCAACTAGTCTTCAACAAAGTGGGAAGGGATATCAAATGGAAAAAAGACGTTCTCTTCAACAAATGGTACTGGGAAAACTAGACAACAACATGCAGAAGAATGAACCTGGAACACTTTCTTACACCATACAAAAAAGTAAATTCAAAATGGATGAAAGACCTAAATGTGAGGCAGGAAACCTTTAAGATTTTTTTTTTAAGTATATCTACACCCGATGTGGCACTTGGACTTACAACCTCAAGATCAAGAGTTGCATACTTTACCAACTGAGCCAGCCAGGTGCCCTTATCTTTTTTTTCACCAGCAACAAAAACAAAGCAGAAAGAGCCGAAAGCATTTCAAATAGAAATTTCAGAGGAAATAAAATGTCATATACTAGACTTATGTTGACAATGTAATACTGACACTTGTAACAATCTTTTGAGTTTTACGGTTCTGTGAAATAAAATTACATTTATTTCCTGAAATATTATAAAAATAATAAAAGGTAAATCATGTCTATTAATTTTAAATTTTCAAAACTCATGTGATAGGAAATTTATCATTATGAATTATAGAAATATAAAATTCATGATATGGCTAATATAATTTATATGTGGATATAGTCAAGAAATGATATGAAAGAATAATTTTGTCCTCTAGTATTTTAAGGAATTAAACCCTACTAAATAAATAAATAAACAAATAAATAAATAAATCAATGCTGTGTATTTATATACTTTTAAAAGTTACCAAAATAGGGGCTCCTGGGTGGCTCAGTCGGTTAAACGTCCAACTTTGGCTCAGGTCATGATCTCACAGTCCATGGGTTTGAGCCCCGCGTCAGGCTCTGGGCTGACAGCTCAGAGCCTGGAGCCTGTTTCAGATTCTGTATCTTCCTCTTTCTGTCCCTACTCTGCTCCTGCTCTGTCTCAAAAATAAATAAAAACATTAAAAAAAAATTTTTAAGTTACCAAAATAACTAAAAATACTAGTTAAAACTAAGAAAAATTAGAGAAAGGAAAATATAGCAGTAGATAGATCAGTGTGAGTTAAAGAATAGGGAAGTAGTAAATATGAAGAAAAAAAAAGAACAGGGAAGTAGAGATTTAAGAATACTATTTAGTTTGAGGTATTTTTCTTAAGTATGAATAAAACAAACATTGAAAAGTCATTACTGCCAAAGTCTTGTGCTAAAAATGGAAGCAGATCGCAAGGCTACTAACTTTTATTTTATAACCTTTCATTATACTGAATGTTATCTCCGTGTGTGTGTATTATTTTCAATTAAAAGATATTTCTGTTTAGATTAGATGTATGAAGTACATGGTTGGAGATGATAATGAGTTTCCATGGTGCAGTGGAAAGTGTGCTTGAATACCCTTGGAGAAAGACAGATTTTAGTTGTATCTCTGTCTTAACTATTAGATTCTGGCCACCTTTCTTAAAATCTTTTCATTTCTTACTTTCCTTTTATGAAAATACAGTAACTATAGAAGAGCTATATATTTTTCCCTATTTGATTTACAGTGTGATATTCAGTATCCATAAATGTACTTTAAAAAATAAATGGTATTATCTAAACTAGATGGTGATGTTTTATTCAAAGCTTCAGTCTATAATTTTCCTCTTCTAATTCTTATAGCTCTATTATATTTATAAATCTTGTGGTGTCAAGTAAGAAATTTTCTGCCTAAATAAATTACTGATAGTGTAAGAAAAGACATGAGTGGCACTGTGTCTTATATAGCATGTAAAGCTAGTACTGTTTAGATCACTGACTAAATTAGATATACTATGTACCAAAAAATAAAAATGTTGCCATGAGTCATAAGATATTATCTAAAATATGCATGTATTTGGGGAAGAATATATGAATGGTTTGGCAAAATTTATAAAGGAATAAATTAGATACTGTAATTGGGCATTGGCAATGATTTCTGTAATAGCTCAATATTATGGACAAAGAAAGGATTCCTAGTATTAGCAACTACTATTTTATTGTCATTTTAATTAGAATAATTAGGTCTTCTAAGATGATATGACATAGTCCTATAAGGAATCACAGTGTCTTCTTGATTCACTTTACTTTCTATTATAAACCTTAAAATAAAAAACGTGAAGGTGTCATAATCACTACTTATTCTCTGGCATTCAATAGTTATTATATATAATATTACATAGTATATAACATGTTAATGATATAAATATTTAATAATTATATATTTATTATATAATAATATTTAATGTATTATGTAATATTACACATTATATACATATGAATGTATTATATATGTGCGCATATATATGTATATATATATATATACACACACAAACACACACAATGCCAACTGTATGTCAAACATTATGCCAGGACCTAGAAACGAGATTAATGAATAACCTATTGGGGGTGATGGGCATTGAGAAGGGCACTTGTTAGGATGAACACTGGGTGTTGTATGTAAGCAATGGATCATGGGAATGTACCCCCCCCAAAACCAAGAGCACACTGTATACACTGTATATTAGCTCACTTGACAATAAATTTAAAAAAAAATTTAAAAATTTAAGAAAATAGTCTATTGGGGGCTACAAAGAAATAAAATAAGGAAGATGACAATAGAGATGACAAGTGCCCGAGGATATAAATCAACTTTTTAATAGTGTATGGCAATGGACATTTGTATTTTAACTCCATCACTCATAGTTTTAATGAGATTAAAATTTGTAATTGAACACATATTAAAATTTGTAGAGTGGCAAAAGTACATTTATCTCAAGATCATGTATACACAATTACTTAATAGTCATGTTGAGTATATAGAACAAAATGCACAGAATTAACATTCCTAGTATAACTAATGAATCTGAAGAAACACTTTGACCTCATAAAATACAGCAAACTGATGATACAAGATGAAATTTAGAGTCTGAATATACACACTTCTCCTACTTTATTGATTCACTGGGACATGTACAATTGTTCTGCTATCTGGGTGAGACCGTTGAATGCAAGTACTTTAAAGTTGATGTGTTCTTTATTCCCTGATCTGTGCTTTTCCTGATTCAGACTGCCAATAATTTAACTCTTGATGGCCACAGAAGCCCCTTTCATAAGATGGACTTTACGAAGGAAAAATACTGTCTAAAACATCACTTTTGTATAAATGGTTTTTCACTTTCCTGTAGTGTAAACTATGTGTCATAATACTTTCTCAGCAGTATTTTCAAGGACATTTGTTTTTGTGCTATTATGTACTACAAATAATACATACAGCTTCAAAATATGTTGAGATTATCATTATGAATCAGAATTTAGTATTATCCTTGTGAAAACTTTCTCTATGTTTCATTTATGTTAACGCATGCCCCCAAAATAACTGACAAATTCATGAATTTATATGATGCTTTTGTTCTTAAATGGTTTGCAACAAATACCTAAAAACTTGAATTAAAAACCCAAACTATCTTCTGTCCTGAAGAGTCTGATATGCTTTTATATGAATATGTACATGCAACATTTTTGAGTCTAGAGGAGAAATATGTAGTTCATACATATTTTTATCCCAAGGCTATTTTTAAACACTACTGTTGTTGTTGTTGTTTATGACACTGATAGTATTAATAGGAGGGATGGTTATCACTTTAGTCACATAATTGGTTTTATGTAGAATCTTAATACCACTAGAATCTGAATAGTCAGTTTGATTTGATATATGATCAAAAGTAACTTTCTAGTTTTCCTAGAATACAATTTAGGCCAAAAAAAATCTATAGCATTAAAAAAAAAATGAAATAGCACTTAACCTCTTCAATAAACTAGTCTTGTAAACAACTTCAAAAATCATGGTTTCTTATTCACTTTGTAATCACCTAGTAGTGTAAAAAATTCACTAAAAGTCACCTAATCCAGATTAGGTTTTGCCAGGGTATAAAAAGCTGAAGAGAAATTTAGTTATTAAAATTGATGAACTTTGAAAAAGTTCTGGGCTCAGAAAGTGAAGAAGAAAATCTTCATTTATAAAATACTGCTGCTGCTGCTGCTGCTGCTGCTGCTGCTGCTGCTACTACTAATAATAAATCAGATTAAAGGTAAAGAACTCTGACAACGTCTTGTTAGAAAAAGCAAACTACTTGGTTTGAGTGCTGCAAATAGAGATGGATGTTTGGATTTATGTAGTAACCAGAGCTTACTACTGAATAATCAAGTTCAATATGATCTGTATACAGTAGTTCCTCCTCCCACCTTATCTGCAGGACTATGTTCCAGGACCCCCAGTGGATGTCTGAAACTGCAGATATTGCCAAACCCTATATATACTGTCTTTTCCTATGCATACATACCTATCATCAAGTTTAATTTATAAATTAGATCAGTAAGAGATTAGCAATAACTAATAAAAAAATAGAACAATTGTGGCAGTATACTGTGATGGGAGTTATGTGAATGTGGTCTCTCTCTCTCTCTCTCTCAAAATAACTTATTGTACTGTACTCACCCTTCTTCTTGTGATTATGTGAGATGATAAAATGCCTATGTGATGAGGTGAAGTGAGATAAATGATGTAGGCATTATGGCACAGCATTTGACTACTGCTGACCTTCTGACTATACATCAGAAGGAGGATCATTTGCTTCTAGACTGTGGGTGAGGACAGGTAACTAAAACCACAGAAAGCAAAACCATGAGTAAGAGGGATCACTGCAAGTGATCCAGAAGCAGCAGGTTACTGGGAGTATACCTAGCTTAGTGGACTAGATAACTGTGGCCATAAAGTTCTTTTTCTGTGAGAAGGGGAATTGTCCTTCCTCTTCAACATTAAAAGCAATGTTAAACTCCCCAGATGAAGCATCTGATATACAGTAATATAAGCCATGTTGGGTTGGATTTATAATGATAGACATGTTCATCCAGGTCATGGTAAATGCTCTGTTCATGTGAGCACCATTTGCATGGGCATTCCATGTAAACTTACTGCTGTAAATCAAGCAACTGTCCAAATGGCCATATCAGATTTGTTGTCTCAGCTTCCTTTTTTAAGTTTTAGACATGTTAAAAAAAATTAGAGTGATTCATAATAAAATGGGAAAAGACAGAATAGAAGTATTTATTTGATCATTAAGAAGTGGATTGGAGAGCGCCTGGGTGGCTCAGTCGGTTAAGCGGTCGACTTCGGCTCAGGTCATGATCTCGCGGTCCGTGAGTTCGAGCCCCGCGTCAGGCTCTGTGCTGACAGCTCAGAGCCTGGAGCCTGTTTCAGATTCTGTGTCTCCCTCTCTCTGACCCTCCCCTGTTCATGCTCTGTCTCTCCCTGTCTCAAAAATAAATAAAACGTTAAAAAAAAATTAAAAAAAAAAAAAAGAAGTGGATTGGTTAAGGAGACATGGAGCAGTTTGAAATCCAGCACTGTCAGAGGTGAGGTGGACCAATTGGAGACCTTCATCATTTAAGGGCCTAAACAAATCACTCTATTTGACCCAGTTTGGAGGAATTTTAAAAGCCTAAAGGCAGGGGCGCCCGGGTGGCTCAGTTGATTAAGCATCCAACTTCAGCTCAGGTCATGATCATATGACTTGTGAGTTCAAATCCCACATCAGGTTCTGCACTACCAGCTCAGAGCCTGGAGCCTGCTTCACATTCTGTGTACCTCTCTCTCTGTCCATTCCCTCCCTCCCTCTATCTCACAAAAATATACATAATAAATAGATAGATAGATAGATAGATAGATAGATAGATTAATGGAAGTGAGAAACCTGATTTCAAATCATCAGGGTTAAATTAATCAGGAAGAGCATTGACAAAGGGACCAGGGTCCTCTGGCCCAACCCCTGGCTAGGAACCCAAAGCCATATGCATGTATGTGGGTAAATTGGCCAGGGGTAGCAGAAATCTTTCTGAGTCTCCTTGACATGAGAGCCCAATGAGCCATGATTCTAAACCTTTGGTGAAGACCTAACAGAGCTACAATTAGAGTGAAAGTGTATGTATGTGCAACCATTGATGAATTAAGGTGGAAGGTTGGATGAAAATTGTTTTAGAGAAGTTAGGTACAAGCATAAACATTATGAGGCAAGCTAAATTCACTTTTTAAATTTTTTAAAAAATGTATTTTTTAAATTTTTTGTTAAATTTATTTATTTATTTTGAGAGAGAGGGAGCAAAAGCAGGGGAGGAGCAGACAGAGGGAAAGAGAGAATCCCAAGCAGGCTTTGTGCTGTCAGCACAGATCCCCACGCAGGGCTCAAACCCACAAACCAAGGTCATGAGATCATGACCTGAGCCAAAATCAAGAGTCAGATGCTTAAGCAACTGAACCACCCAGGAGCCCCTTAATAATTATGTTAAAGTTTATTTATTTATTTTAAGAGAGAGAGAGAGAGAGAGAAAGCAAGTGAGAGTGAGGGCAAGCAGAGAAGGGGCAGAGAGAGAGAGGGAGAGAATCCCAAGCAGGCTCCATGCTGTCAGCTCAAACCCCATCATGGGGCTCAGTCACAGTCTGTGAGATCATGACCTGAGCTGAAACTAAGAGTCAGGCGCTCCACCGACTGAGCCACCCAGGCAACCCTGAATTCACTTTTAATGAGGAATGGTATTCAGTGGGAAATGATTTGTTTATTAGAATGAGGAGATTTGAAGGAATTCTTTTCCATGAGGAAGACACTACCATGACTCAAATTTTCCTGACACCTAAATGTTGTTTCCTTCCATGAAACACTTTCTGTTTACTTTCATTGCTGTTCTCTACCCATTCTCAGAAGGATGGAATAACTCTTTTCATCATGAGCTTTATCTTTTCAAGAATTACAGTGGTATCTAGTGCCTCTTACCTTACTTTTTAATATCAAGATCTTTCATCCTCCTCCCTTATTACTTAGGTTCGTCTCCTCTACTTCCTCCCCATCACATCACAGAGCCATGGAGCACTCTGGTAGAATGCTGCTTCTGTCCCAGAAAAACCTATTCACCTGATAAGTAAACACTCAAGTTGTTAGTGTGACATTGCCTGCCTTTGTTTCTTTGCTTTACTTCCAAACTCCTTCATAGAAAAACAGGTTTTCATTTTTATATCTGAATCTAATATTATGTAAGCATTAGTTTTCTACTCTTTTTGTAACTATTTTGGTGACTTAAAATAAAACAAATTTATGAACTTAGAGTTATGGAGGCCAGAAGTCAGAAATCAGTTTCTCCGGTTAAAGTCAAGGTGTTTGTAGGGTTGGGTTCATCTGGAGGCTCTAAGGAAGAGTCCAGGCCCTTGCCTTTTAAAGCTTTTGTAGACTGCCTACATTTCTTGGCTCATGTCCCCTTCCTCACATTCTAATTTCTTCTGTTGTCACATTTGCTTCTTATTCCTTTGCCCTTAAGTCTTTTGGCCTTCTTATTATAAGGACTCTGTGATTACATTTGGAGCCAATCCAGATAATATCCAGGGTAATTATCCAAGATTATCCCAAGATAATCTTGAAATTATGCAAGACAATTATCCAGTAAAATCTATTGATCTCAAGGTCCTTAATTTAGTTACATTCCTTGCCATGTAAGGTGACATTCACAGATTCTGGAGATTGTGATATGGATACATAGGGGACCATTATTCAACTAATCATACCAATATCATAATTTAAATTTGTGAATATCAGTATTTTGAACTACTTAAATTTCTGTTTTTTTCCCTTGTTTTGTATGGGCAAAGTATACAGATGTTCTATGAATCTCTTTATCTGACTTTCAGTTTACATGCATTCCACACATATCTGGTGTTTACTGCTGGTTTGGAAAAAGAGAAACGGAAAGCACTAAAACAGTGTCATCAATCTTTCTCATCTAATAATGAGATGCAAGTGACTTCTGACTTCTTGGATGATTATCTAATCGGAATTTTAAAAAATGTCTTACTGAACTCTGGCCAACTTAGATCTTGAAGCTGCTGTTTAGGTGACTCATTTCTTCCCCTGCCTCATTAGTTTCCATCTATTCAACCCATATTACATGAAATTTATCATCAAATTAACATTAATTACTTACCTCTCCCGATACTCCCTTTATTATTCATTTAGGCAATTCCTGTCATCTGTTTGACACTATGGTGAATTAACATTTCTAGAGTAGCAAGGATTTTAGGAACATCTAATTTTAGTAGTCAGAAGAAATGTCTGGAAGGGCTACTTACATGATTAAATAATTTTAATAAATGGTCCACCTTCTTTTAAATCAAGTGAGTAATCTTGAATCTGTATTACAGTGGGTATAAGATAATTAGTGGGACTCTTACCTGTGATATTTCCAGTTTCAGAAATAGTTGGTACTAATATATTAATCTTAGCAATTAATTCTTTGAAAAGACCCTGGTGCCATAGAAATGGCATAGGTTTTGGAACCAGGTACACAAAGGGATCGTCTACACATCTACCACTCACTTTTTGGATGATGTGACAAAATTCCTACCGTCCTTTTATCTCAGTTTTGTGTTCTGTAAAATGGAGTTAACAAATACTACCAATGTTGTAAGGTAGTATTGAAGTATTGATGAAATAAAGGATATAACCACACTGTCACAACTTAGACATTCAAAATACATTCATTTCTGCCAGTTTCATTATCAGTCTTTGATTCATTTTTATATGCAAAATCCTACGTATTGGACTTAAATTCTTTCTAACAGTTTATTATTTGTCTTCGTTTAATTACAATGAAAACTGCACCTGAGAGAAGCTATGAAAGGTAAGTGATCATATAAATCCAGCTAACTCCTTTTAAGAATTTCTGTAGTACAGCAGTCCGCATGATAAACTTTAACTCAGTCACATGATTATTCACTAGATCTTTAGTCTCAGAAACTGAATTTTCAGATGAAATAATGGATCTTTGCGGTCTTCAAAACTTTATTCATACCAATATATCAGTATGTTCTTCCATTCAAAGGAAAAATACTGTTGAGAGAACCAATTTTTGAATTAGTAAATCCGGACATATTCTACAAA
This sequence comes from Lynx rufus, assembly GCF_022079265.1. Lineage (NCBI taxonomy): Eukaryota > Metazoa > Chordata > Mammalia > Carnivora > Felidae > Lynx > Lynx rufus. Next base: position 61,094,670 of record NW_025814827.1, read on the forward strand.
AAGTTAAGCTTTATGGTGAGACAATGTAATAATTGAAAGAAGCATTCATATGCCAAAAACCAGAATCAGTATCATTATTTGATTCACATTTTAGACATATCTGCCACATGTATGTAAAAACCTCAGTCCATGGAGTGTTCCTGGATGGCATTGACAACTACATTTACTTTTCCAAAATATTGATCTGTTTTTTTACATGATTTTTCTCTAAATAAGATAGGAGTTGATGAATTAGGTTTCTGCTTGGCAAATTAAAGTCACATCTATTTTTGTCTCATTTACATTATATTAATGGGATCATGATTACAATTTTGGGATTTCCCAAACTCTTTAGTGAGCATTTTCACAGTTCTTTGATTTATTTTCCTAATCACCTAACCTTATATGGAGATTTTATTTTTTCTTTAATAATGCAAGCTTACTATTATAATTTTTAAGCACTACGTATGTTGGAGTAAATGAATTGTCAATTACATGTAATAATAATCTAGATAAATTGCTGAGAGAGTCAAAGTAATTTTACTATTTTGTTTTATAATATAGGAACTTTCATTTTATAATGAATTTTGTTTTCCCTAGACCAAATAAGTCTGGTGGATTGAGGAAGGGAGAAGAAATGTTCTAAGAAGTTATTAGCAAAGAGCAATACTCATACTGATTATAGTAGTTTTCTTGATTTCATCATAAGACTATGCCAGTTATCAGATATTGTATATTATGGCTTTGAAAAAGGCTTTTATGCAATCTACACACTCAGTGCAATGCCTACCAAAATACCACCAGCATTTTTCACAGAGCTAGAATAAACAATTCTAAAATTTGTATGGAACCAGAAAAGACCCTGAATAGCCAAAGCAATCTTGAAAAAGAAAACCAAAGTAGGAAGCATCACAATTCTAGACTTCAAGCTGTATTACAAAGCTGTAGTCATCAAGACTGTATGATACTGGCACAAAAACAGGCAAATAGATCAGTGGAACAGAATAGAGAATCCAGAAGTGGACCCACAACTATACGGTCAACTAATCTTTGACAAAGCAGGAAAGAATATCCAGTGGAAAAAAGACAGTCTCTTCAGCAAATGGTGTTGGGAAAACTGGACAGAGACATGCATCAGAATGCAACTGGACCACTTTCTTCACCATACACAAAAATAAATGCAAAATGGATGAAAAACTTAAATGTGACACAGGAAACCATCAAAATCCTGTGGGAGAACACAGGCACCAACTTCTTTGATGTCGGCCAGAGCAACTTCTTACTAGAGGTGTCTCCAAAGGCAAGGAAAACAAAAGCAAAAATGAACTATTGGGACTTCATCAAGATAAAAACTTCCATACAGCAAAGGAAGCAATCAACAAGAGTAAAAGCCAGCCTATGGAATGGGAGAAGATATTTGCTACTGACATATCAAATTAAGGGCTGGTATCCAAACTCTATAAAGACATATTTATAATTGAGTGTTTCATTAAACTTATATTTATAATTGATTATTTCATTAATATATTATTCTATTGTTACCAACATATCTCTGGATAATAAACATACTCATCATCTCCAAGAGTCCCTTTGTTTTTCTTGTGTGTGCGTGTGTGTGTGCATATTAAGAATATTGAGATTTATCCTCTTAAGTTTTTAAGGCACAGATGACATATCTGATAATGGGTTAGTATATAAAATCTTAATCATAAAGGACTTATCAAGCTCAACATCCAAAAACTAAATAATCCAGCTAAGAAATGCTCAGAAGATAGAATAGACATTTTTCCAAAGAAGATATCCAGATGGCCAATAAACACATGAAAAGATTCTCAACATTACTCATCATCATGGAAATACAAATCAAAACCACTATGAGATGCCACCTCACACCTGTCAGAATGACTAAAATTAACAACACAGGAAACAACAGATGTTGCAAGGGTGGAGATAAAGGGGAACCCTCTTACACTCTTGGTGGGAATGCAAATTTGTGCTGCCATTCTGGAAAACAGAATGGAAGTTTCTCTAAAAGTTAAAAATAGAATGAGCCGATGACCCACCAATTGTACTACTAGGTATTTATCCAAAGGATACAAAAATACTGATTTGAAGGGGCACATGCACCCCAATGTTTATAGCAACATTATAAAAAATAGCCAAATTATGGAAAAAGCCTAAATGTCCATTGACTGATGAATGGAGAAAGGGGGATGCATATATATAATGGAATATTATTCAGCCATCAAAAAGAATGAAATTTTGCCAAAGCAACGTGAATGGAACTAGAGTGTATTATGCTAAATGAAATAACTCAAGCAGAGAAAGACAAATATCATATGCTTTCACTCATATGTGGAATTTAAGAAACACAACAGATGAACATAGGGGAAGAAAAGGAAAAATAACATAAGGTAAAAACAGAGAAGGAGGCAAACCATAAGAGACTCTTAACTATAGAGAACAGAGTTTCTGGAGGGGAGATGGATGGGGAATGGGTTAATGGGTGATGGGCATTAACGAGGGCACTTGTAATGAGCACTAAATTCTACTTCTGAAACCCATACAACACTATATGTTAATTAAATTGAATTTAAAGAAAATCTTAGAAGAACAAAATGGCTTTTATGCAGTATAGTTATTCTTTTATCTGATTTTCTGCTATTACTGTTTGGAAAAAAATTACTAGTAGCATTGAATTTTCTTAAATCATTGGCTCATAAGTATTATATGTCCACAAAGAAATACTTCTGGTTTCTTAATGGTATCTGCTGACCACTCTTACAGAAGCTTGATTATTTAAACACAAATTAAGAGTATGGAAGAATATTTAAAATAGTAAAATAACTTTATTAAATTTAATCTTTTTCTAGACATTTTAATCATAGAATTATTAAAGTTGGAAATGTCAAAGAATCTGCCTAGATGGAAACACAATATGTTAAAAAATAATGTTAATCTGAAGTCACTTAAAAAGACAAATATTGAAAATATAATGTGGGACATACTGTATTTATATTTACACTCATGTAAATTTTATTTGATTTCAATAATATTTTTTAAAAACAATAAATCAGCCTGGGTGGCTCAGTCAGTTAAGTGTCAGACTTCAGCTTAGGTCATGATATATGAAAGCCCTGTGTCAGGCTCTCTGCTGACATCTCAGAGCCTGGAGCCTGCTTCAGATTATGTGTCTCCCTCTCTCTCTGCTCCTCCACTGCTCACACTCTATCTCTCTATCTCTCAAAAATAAATAAATATCATTTTTTTTAAAGCAGTAAATCAAATTAATTGTTCTGGCATACAATGTAGAAGAAGAAAGAGCAAGGAAGTTAGTCAAATTGCATTCTCATCCCTACCACTCCCTATCTAATTAGTTTTGGCAAATCAAATGACTCCTTTGTGTCTCAGTTTCTACAGGACCTACATGATACTTGATGTCATATTCTTAGGGAATGAATTCTCATAAATGAGCCTACCATAATAATTTTGTATCCTTTTACAACATATATTTACAACATATCCATATACAACATATATTACTGATTTTATTGTAGTTTGTGAAATAATTACCAGTTAATGCTTCATTTTTCTCTTAGACTATATAATCTGAAGATAAGGTATTGTTTTTTGCATACTTTCTTTAAAAACTCCTAGAACAATTCTGAGTTCTAAGAGTAAACTATTCACATTCACATGATATTAAGTTGAGAATTCTGGTATTTTAATTCTTAATTTCAAAGTTGGTAAATGTTATCCTCAGTATGATAAAATCAGACATTTTTAAAATACCATTTCTGTCTGTATTCTTGTCCAAGAAAGTCATCATATAGAAAACTCCAATGGATTGGATCCCTAAGATGAGGATAAGTCTTAAGCGAACTTGGAACAGAAGTGGTGTTCTGTGTTACTGGTAGTTAAAAGAAAAGCACTTAAGTCTTCTAGTTGTCGTTAACTCCATTTAAATGTTTTGCACATTAACTTCATTGTTAAGGGCAAAATGATAGTTAATTCTTAGCATTTGCAGTTACTTTTGTTTAGCCAGCTACTGTAATAGGTCTTTATATTTTCTGTTTTCCTTTGAAAAACTACTCTATGAAGTATGAATTAATATTCCATTGTATGGAAGGAGACATTTTTCTTGTAATGGTGATATGAATGCTACAAGCAAAGACCCCTGAATATTTTACACATTTCAAAATCATTCTACTACAAAAGTGGCACTCAAAGTGTGGTTTCTGGAACTCTAAGGAAACACAGATGTCAAAACTAGTTTCCTAATAATTCTCAGACATTATGTGCCTTTTTTACTGTGTTGAAATTATAATGAAAAGGCAATGGTGGGTAATGCCACTGGTTCCTTAGCATGACTCAAGGCAGTGACAACAAACTGTGCAAGTATAATTGTATCCTTTACTACCATGAACTTGCAGAAAAATAAAATAAACAAGAAAGAAACAAAAACAAAAAGCCAGTTTGATTTTAGAATGTTCTTAATGAAGTTTTAATGTATGTATCACTTTTAATACATTTCAACTTGTGAGTGTATTACCATTTTAACATTATCTGTTATAAAATGAGAAGTCCACATAAAGAAACTTTGGTTTGAATTGAAACCATATTGAATAATGATGTTTTTCTCAAAAAACAAAACAAAAAAACAAAACAACAACAAAAAAACACTTGCATAAGTGTCCAACTTCGAATCTGCTCTAGTCACTTCTTTCCATGCAACGCTTTTTTACTTGAAAGAATGATTGTAATACAAACAATACGTATTAAGGTTTGGATATTTTGCAGACATTTTCATGAAAATAAGTGAACTGTACCTATCCCTTCAAGGAAAATAAATGAGATTTGTTGCCAATAAAGAAGTTGAGCTTCTAAGCAAAAAATAAAAATTTTTACAAACTTTTAACCACTTTCATGAGCTTGAGAGCTCCCTAATACTTAAAATGTTTCTAGTTACATCAGGAGCTATATTATCCAATTTTATCTTCCAATATTGGATAATGAAATTTTTCAACTTTTGGAAGATCTCTATAATGCAGTGAACTAATACATTTCAAATGATCAGAGCATTATACTACAAAACTATGCATGGGAAATGATCCTTTCAAAGTGCAAGATAGATCAATAGATTTTAACATAACAAAGTAGGAAAAGTTCATTGATAAGACTTCAGATTCCATACTGAAATTAACCTTTTAAAAGTTACTTGTAGAGTTTTGATGCACCATCACTGGAGAATATCCATAGTTATGTAAAGAAACTAATAAAATACCCCTTCTCTTTCTGAGTGAGATTGGATATTCTTCATGTACTTCAGAAAAAAATAAAATTTTAAGACCGCTTGAATGCAGAAGCATTAGGATAATCTAGCAGTCTTTTATTTAGCCAATTATTTAAGGGATTTGCAAAATTATAAAACAATTGCTGCTCTTCTCACCATTTTTGGTTTTGAAGAGTATTGTTACTTTCCAAAAGTGACATTTATGGAAACATGGAAGGAGTTATTATATTCAGTTTCAAATGAATAGATACATGTGTTTTTTTAATCTGTTCAGTTTTAAGTATGATAGATAACAGTATATGTAATTTAATTCTGCAAAAGCTTTGTGGATTCTAATACAAATAGGTTTGAAAAGGTTGAGAATTGTTATACTACATGGCAAGAGAACGGTTTCTAGAGATTGAAGTAAAGTGGCAGAGAAAGAAGTTAAGAGGTGAAAAATAGTGGAGATTCAATTAGTGACATTGGTAGTAAAAAGAAGGGGACAGATTCATTGTGAAACATGAAAGAAAGGAAGATTCAAGATGATCCAGATTTATCTATCATGAACAATTCAATGGACAGTGACACCATTTACTAAAAATAGGAGCAAAAAAAAAAAATAGGAGCTCTCTTTGAGTGGGGAGAGCAGGGGAAGTGAGCTAGTGTAGCAACGAATTATGAGTTCAAATTCAAAAATAGTGAATCCCTTATTTGGTTGTATCCTATTCTTTATTGCCTTTTCATGAACTATCACTTACAGTTTTTTATCACAATTTAAAACTATTTCTTGGGGCGCCTGGGTGGCGCAGTCGGTTAAGCGTCCGACTTCAGCCAGGTCACGATCTCACGGTCCGTGAGTTCGAGCCCCGCATCGGGCTCTGGGCTGATGGCTTAGAGCCTGGAGCCTGTTTCAGATTCTGTGTCTCCCTCTCTCTCTGCCCCTCCCCCGTTCATGCTCTGTCTCTCTCTGTCCCAAAAATAAATAAACGTTGAAAAAAAAATAAAAATAAAACTATTCCTGCTCTCCTGGTATTGAGACTTTCCAACAAAAGTTTAGGTAAAACCAATCTCTTTCAGAATCTTTTACTTTTTACTAATCCCTTATTCTTGAAACTCTCATCCCTTGGTTCTGGGAATCTGTGCCCTCTTGGGAATTCTACATAATAACTTTTGTCCTCTTACTTTTGCAATCTTATCCTGCTCTCCCTATATATATCAATTATTGGTTATTTTCAAGACTTTGAGTTAACTTTGTGCTTGACTTTAGCTGCATCATCAGGGTATGTAGGAATGAGGGCAGCAGACAGCCTTTAACTCTCAGCTCCTTTAGTGTCTGCCACAGGTGAAGAGAGCCACCTGTCCAGAGGGCACACTATTCTCAGGACAGCCTATTTCTGATGACTGAACAAGGCAAGGGTATAAATGCCCAGCCATTTCATTTCAATGCTGGTAAGCAGTTCTCAAGAAAAAAATCCCTGAGAGTTTGCCTCTGCCCTCCCCATTCTTTCACAAATATTGAGCCCACAAACTGCATCTCAGCATCTGCCTTCAGCGAATAAAAGCTTCAGAAATCAATATTGGGACTGGTCTCAGGAGTAGGTTATAAGATGAGGTTTTGGGCTGGGTGATACATAATCCAGCTGGCACTGAGAACCTCATCACCAACATTTTCTGGCATATGAGGGAAATCCAGTTGTTAAAACATTTATTCCTGATGAATTGGGACAATAGCAGTTGAATGGAAAATAGAGCAAGTGTGATATGTAAAGCATTTCAAACTTATTACCTGAAGTGATAACTGGAAAAACAATGGGATTTGATGTTTTTTGTTAAACTACATTAACTCAACAGAAAATAGTACACTACTAAGGAAAATTAATAAGTAATTGAAAACCAAGATTAAATGTTCTTTGCAAGATAAATGAAACCTTCCTCTCCTTCAGCAGAGAGGCAAAGAAATCTGAGGACCAAGGTAAAGACATAATAATGGCTGAGTGACTTAACACTTAACAGAACAATAAGTTTCCAACCAAAGCTGGTCTACCATTCCAAAATCAGGGCTCTGATTGGGAAAACCTGGGATTATAATAGAGGCAATGGGGATATCCCGGTAGATGTCCCCAAAGATTTTGACTCCTCAGCCTCCTCTGAAACTTCCGAGCCTGCAGAAGAAGCCTCCCTTCCTACAGGAACTGGAACTCCCAAGTTATTGGGGGAAAAATGCAGAGGCATTTTCCTAGAAGTCAAGAGTGCTATTCTTAGGCCACTTCTTATCATTAGATCTATAATAAGGATTAATTCACAGTATAACAAAGATAGGACATGAAAAGCCTGATGTCAAGGAGGAAAGGAGTAAACTCCAAGTGAGCTAGAAAACCTAGATATCATGTACCAGCAGGGGTAGGGAGAAAACATGTGTGAGTGGATTCCTGTTCCGTGACACCAGGATATAAAATTAGGAGGGCAAGAGTTGATTTACCTGAAGCACTCTCCCAAGATACAGGATTTTACCTCCTGGGGAAGACCTCAGGAAATTGTGCGGCTTCACTACTAGAATGACTCCTATAAGAAAGCAAAACATGACAACCAATTTTGATTAAAGTTAAAATGTCAAAGCTGTAAGAAGAAATGGTGGAAGAAGGGAGTAAAAGTCTCAAGGAATTAGACATGCTAGAATGGATATACTATCAATAGCTGGAAGATGCAGTAAAAGATTAATTAGTTTTCACCAGAAAGCTCAGAGGTCATACTATTCTTAAAATCATAAGGTTTTCACTGAGAAGAGGAGCACTTTTACTACTAAAAATATCATGGGCTTCTGTCCTCTGTAGACAAGGGCTAATGGTATTGAAAGCTTATTATAGAACTCGGCCGGAAAGCATTAAAAATTATGATAAAACTCTGAAACAATAGAGGCCATGTGGTAATTCTTAACCACCAGAAGGCAAGTGGGTATAATTGTCATAATGAGTGTCAGAGTCTAGTGGCCGCCAAGAGGGCCTCACCATATGGACATGCTTAAATGAGCACAGTCTCATTAGGGAGAAAATTAATGGACACCCAAAAAGAATTTTAAATTTATGTTGGAATCTGTGGATCTTGAATATCAAAATAAAATAGGAGGCCTAGTTCTATAATGTAGTTATCCAAAATATGCTTGTTGGTTGTATGACTGACAGTTGTATGACAAAATTTCTATGTTTGGGATATTAGGTGGAAAAGAGTTGTCAATGTTTACAAATTGAAGTGTAGCATGAGCAGAGACAGGGAAGGCATTTAGGACACATACAATAAATGAAAATAGGAGGAGAAATGAGCTTCAAGTAGGGTTGGCAACAGAATGAAAAGAAGTGGAATAGAAATATAAAAAAAATCTTTATAAAGGAAAAATATATAATTGGCTACTCCACAATTTGAATGTAGGAATGATGAAAAAATAACAAGAAGTGATAGGAAATCAAATATGAAGTTAGTCCTTTCAAATTAGACTAAATGTGATAGTAAAGCTTGAGTATAAATTCATCTTTATTTTATTCACTCAACACATATTTATTGCATGACTTTTCTGTGCCTGTCACCGTGCTAAAATCTCAACACTGAAATTACATTCTTTAGTGACGAAGTAAGACTTAACTAAAGAAACAAATATTAAAGAACTCCTGTGCCCTTCTTTGAGCAGCTAAAAAACTACTCTTTTTAGGAATAAAAGGATAACCATTTTTTTTGATAGTAGTGGTACAGTGAGTATCACAAAAGAAGACTAAATTATTGTAGATTAAAATATTGAAAACATTTCAAATAACAAAAAGCAGTCAGAAAACCCCCTGCTCATACTTCCCTGCTTCCTGTAGTATATGTTTTGAAATGTCATCCTGGTTTTAGGTAATACTACTTACTTCACTACTTTATTAAACAATAAACTGTATTGTTTTCATGTTTCACATGAATTTATGTTTACATTTCAATGAGATTTCTTTTCCAAAAGGCTTGAGGTATATTTTATAGCTTATATCCAACCATTTTTATGAGAGGACCTACTTGATGTTCACATTTAATACATATAGAATAATAAATGATCTTATTTCAAGTTAATATAAGAACTCTTATAGAAGTCAATATATAAAAATAAATTGTACCAAAATTAGAAAACAATTATCAATGTGGTGCAAAATTATAACTCTTTAAAATTAAATATATAATTTCCAAATTAATAAAAATAGATGTTCACAATTTTGTATATTATAATTGTTTTATATATAACAGTGGTATATAGCATAATGTAATAGAAAGCTTAATGAAATGTGTCATGGGGCAATTGTGATCGCCCTTTATATATAATAAAATAAATTATAACTGTAATTGTAGGAGAGATAAGGCATACGATGTGGGTTTATAAACTATTAGATATTAAATAAAATAGAACAGCATTGAAATATCAGACTGAATCATGCAGAGTATAAAAGGAAGTAGGAAAAGAAGAACATGCAAGTATATTTCACAATTCCAGAGTAAACCATCCCTGCACTGTCCCCAGCAATTCTATATAAGGGAAATAAAAGATTAAGGGCACGCTAGGCATTGGCTTCTTAGACAATTCAAGTAGCACATAGTCTTGGGTCAGTGATTACAGTAAAACAATTTATATGTCATTATTTAAATTTAATTTCAACAAATTGTATTGAGCATAATTTTAGATTTTGAAATACTTTCTATAGTCTGGAAACTTAGCGTAAACATACTTTTCATTTGTAACATATGGTACTCATCAAAATGTTTTGAGGACTTCAGAAATATCACATAAAGTTTAAAAAAGGAGTAACTTTGTTTTTCTTAAATTATAGATTCAATTAAATTCAATTAGACAATTATTTAACTATAATTTTATCTTAAATTTTTTAATATTGATGATTTAAAAGAAAAATGGATTTCATTGCCTGGCATATAATCCTATTTCACTTAATATGATTTCTTAGCCCATACCATCATAGAATTTAGAATAGAAGGAAGCTTTCACTTTACTTCTACTTCTTAATTATATAGTTAAGAAAATAGTGTCTCAGATAAGTAAAGTGGATTGTGTAACTTTTCAGTTACCTCAAACCACCATATCCCAATTCTTAGCCCAGTGACTGCATTTCTGAATTCTTTAAAGGTTCTCCAACATCACTGAGGAATTAACTTATGTCTCTTAAATATTATACTGATCAGAGGTGCCTGGGTGGCTCAGTCAGTTAAGTGTCCCAACTCTCTTTTTAGCTCAGGTCATTATCCCACTGTTTGTGAATTCAAGCCCCACGTCGGTTCTGTGCTGGTTGTGCAGAGCCTGCTTGGGCTTCTCTCTCTCCCTGTCTCTCTGCCCCTCTGCCACTCATGCTGCCTTTGTCTCTCTCAAAATAAATAAATAAACTTAAAAAAAATTATACTGATCAAATTTCCCTTTTACATATGATAAGTGTAGAAAACATATATTTTGACTACTATGTTTTAAACTATTTAGATGAAACTTGATGGATTACATGATTTATAGTTAGTATACCTGCATAATCGAATCATTATAAAATCTTATAAATTTACTGTCTATTTTGTGCAAAACACTACATATACATTTTTAGATCTTTTTAACACTAAGAGATAGTATAATTTTCACTTGGCAGGCATGGAAAATGAAGTCCAGAGCATTGTCTAACATTGTCACATCAAAAAGCTAGTAATTAGCAGATATGTTTTTTCAAACTTTATTTAATTTTTAACATTTTATGTTTTACATTACACCAATCAATTATTTATGTATTCCTTAACAGTCATTAATCAGGTGCTTGCTATGGAAAAAACATTGCCCTAGATTTGATAAATACAAAATACTATGGAAAGGATGCCCACATTCAAAGACACTGAGCTGTAACTCTGTTCTGTAAGCTTGGTCTCTGTCATTTGTGCCAGAATTACCTTGCTTGTTTGTGAAAAATGGAGACTCTGGCTCCAAAGAATCAGGATCTCAGAAAGCAAGTTCATGGGATTTATATTTTTACCTTAAACCTCATATGATTTGAATGCACATTACAGTTTAAGAAACAATGACAGTACTGGAAAATGGATGAAGGTGCATGCTGTGTGACTACCAAAATGGGAATTTGTTTTTTGCATTAGATAAGAATGAATTATCTCTGCAGCAAGTTTGAACTATGAATATGGATATTTTTCTCATGTTTGATATGAAGAAAAATTATGTAGGAAATCCAGATGATACCTCCCAAAATGATACAATTTCTGGCGAGTTAGGATGCAGTCTTAACTTTTCAGTTGAATCCTCTTAAACTTTTTGTATGATGACATCATTATTTTTTGAAAATCTGAATGGATGTAGGTGCTTTATTTGCCTTTGTCAATATTTTCACTGGAAAATGTTCAAGAAGTAAAATAACCATGCTTCCTTTTCCTCAGTTGATTTTCAGACTTTTGAAAATATTAGTATCAACTGCAATTTGTGAGAATTTAGTCATGAAGAACCCTTCATTAAAAAGCTGAGACAGTATGTGAGTGAACTTGCATATGTTCATATAGGCTCTCTAGTTGTGAAAATTATAAAAAGCCTGCTGATTATTTAAGAAGATCCCTTTCCCCTTCTTCTGGGCATCAGCTAGACCACATTTTCTCATCTTTCTCATAATTGGTATGACCTTGAAACCAAGTTCTAACCATGAAAAAGGAGCAAAAAGGGGTATTTGGCACTTGCAGTCCAGGATTCTGAAAACTTCTCCCTTTGTTTTTCCACACTCTTTTCCTCCTCTGTTTGACAAAGATGGAAACCCACAAAACTAACTTGTAAAGTATGCACCAATGTAAATGTAGATTGCCACCAACCAATTTTCTGTTCTGTAAACTTAAAAAAAAATCCCTTGCATTCAAACCTTTACAATTTTAGGGATCTGTTAATGCAGCCTGGCCTACAATAATACAAAGAAGAACACTAAGTTAATGTTTAGTGAAGATACCTAAATTTGACCATCAGTTTTAGTGGTAAGAAAATGAGTAAGACATAATTAAAGCATACTTACAAATTTTAAGCAAAAAGTATATAATTTCATTATCCTGAATCACCTGATCTATTTGTTCAGGAATGGTCAGTATATTAAATGATATTAGACAGAACCTCTTAGATCCAAATTCTCTTTTGCTGAATTTCCTGGATTGTTCACAATGATGGGATATTGTAATATTTTGTGAAATCAGTCTTCTTGATTCTAACTACTTCACTAAATCTCAAAGAATCATATAGCCTGATGTGAATGTTTGCCAGCCTGATGTGAATGTTTGCCGAAGCCGAATTGTGGTATAGAGACCTCAGATATCTGAATATACTTTTCAAATACCCCTTGAGTCCCTTGACTAAAGAATATTTTGATTTTTGTGTGTTACCTTTTGAAAACAGATTCATCTTTTCCCCTGGCATATGTGGTAGTTAATAATTCATCCTGGTTCCCATTTGCAGGGATGACAGGCTAGGTGCCCTTCTTTAGTATTTCAGAAATAACCTTTCCAGAGAATCATATTACAGTTCTTGTGACGATGCTTATCTACTGAACAGGTAAAACGTGATTTTAAAGAGCAAAGCCAGCTTTAGCTTTTCAAAAAGGGAGCCTCAATCTAATTTAAAAATACAGTTCATCTTACCTTAACTAACCATATTTCCTTAACTAGTTTGTGTAAGTAAACATATAACTTCATTCTTTGAGGAAAATTGTCATCTGCAATCTAGTGACCACAAATACCATGAGTGCCGCAAACCAGAAACCACCAGGGAAATGGGGAAAAAAAGGTCATGTATGTTTAAGGTGGGAAAACTATGTTTTAAAATTATTTTAAGAATATGTATAGGGTTAAGTATTAATATACTAAAATAGTATGCAGAGATTAATAATTATGTTTTAATAGAACTTTCACTGCCATTGAAAAGAGCTTGGAGTTTTGTGGTGAAAAAAAATAGGATTTAAAACAGTGTGAACTTAGTGTGTTAAAAAGAGAGAGAGAGAGGGAGAGAGAGACGAATAAATACCAAAAAAAAAAAAAAGTGATGAGAAATAACGGCAAATAGTCATTATCTGCTATTTGAGGGGTTAATGGTAATCTTTGTTTTTTCCAGGCAATCTTTACTTTTTTGTTTTGTTGTTTTATTATTAGTAAAGTGTTTTAGGCAGACACCTACTTTTCATGAGTTGAAGAAAATTTTCTCAAAGCAACCAGTGTCTCCTTTTTAACTAACATACAGGAATTTTTCTATTGTTAGTTAAAATTATTTTAGAAAAAACTAATGTAATATTTATTCAAAGCCTGAATCAATATCTTTCCCACCGACCCTGCATATTTCTGTAAAAGTTTGGACAAGCAAATAAATTTTAGTGAACAAAATAATTTACTCCAAAATCTTCATTACCCTGAATTACTTGACTTTTTTTTTCATCTTTTGAAGTTGCATAAACCTGATATGGAAATAAAGTCCAGTAGTTCATTAATTATAATTGCAAATGTAATTGATTTTAATGTCAATTTTTACAAAATCTTCTAAAATACTTAGTATTCTTTACCTTGGAAATTAAAGTCTGATAAAAAAACGCATTTGACATTGCCAAACCCATGCTATTTTCAGCATGAAGAAAATAACGTAATTTATTAATATTATTATGATCATGGATTCTTACAAACTTCATACTTTTTAATAGGTCCTCCTTGTTTCTGTTAAAGCTAATATTGAGCTCCTAATGATGGGCATTACAGTCATTGTAAGGTCATAGGAGTCTTGACTGTTTTTTTTTTTTTTTTTGTCAAAGTTCAGCTATTAAGGTGATCCACATAAGTTGCTCAATTCCTGGTTTTCATATTTATTTAAAGGTGCCATAATTGTAATCTCTCTCAAGTATGGTATAGAATATTAGAAGATTGATATATAGAGAATGCATACATCAGAATACAATTGCTCAAGGTCTCATATGGTGCTTTTCAATCCTAAATTACCAGAAGGCTCTCTACCACATGTGTTGGTTAATGGGATCTTGATTTAAAATAAATATAAAACTTTATGAATATATTATGATTTTAAGAAAAAATCTACTATCATTATTTAATTAATCATCACAGTTTTATCAATAGGTGCTGTTTATATTAATGAAGATTTGAGAAAATTGAACATTCTTTTCAAAATTATAAGAAATTTGTAAGTTTATTTTTTTTTAACGTTTATTTATTTTTGAGACAGAGAGAGACAGAGCATGAACAGGGGAGGGTCAGAGAGAGAGGGAGACACAGAATCTGAAACAGGCTCCAGGCTCTGAGCTGTCAGCACAGAGCCCGACGCGGGGCTCGAACTCACGGACCGTGAGATCATGACCTGAGCTGAAGTCGGACGCTTAACCGACTGCGCCACCCAGGCGCCCCGAAATTTTTAAGTTTATAGATCACTTTTAACTGAATAATTTATTTGAAAGTTATTTAGTAGGCTCTAAATATATATCAAATTTAGAAAACATTATATATTTTTAATAAGTTTTAAAAATATTTATTTTTGAAACAGTGCATGAGCAGAGGAAGGGAAGCAAGATTGGAGGACAGAGGATCCAAAGCAGGCTCTGTGCTGACACCAGACACCCCGATGTGGGGGCTCAAACTCAGAAACCACAGATCATGAACCAAGCCAAAGTTAGATGCTTAACTGACTGAGCCACCCAGGCACCCCAATATTTTAGATTGTTTTTGCCATGAATGTGTTTATCATTTTAAAAATGTTTATTTATTTATTTTGACTGAGAAAGATGGAGAGAGAGAGAGAGAGCACAGGGGACAGGCAGAGAGAGAGGGTGAGTCCCAAACAGGCCTGATGTTGTCAGCAGGAGCCCAGCGTGGGGCTCAATCTCAGGAACCGTGAGATCATAATCTGAGCCCATATCAAGAGTAGGCTGCTTGACCGACTGCACCACAGAGGCACCCTGAATGTGCTCATCTAATAGTAAGTCCCCAGGAGGTAAACTGCGTTTCTGCTCTGAAATAAGTAAAGGTATATATTAAAGTCACCAGCCCAAATATTTCATGTTATGTAACCTCTGGAAGTTTCTGTAGGCCAAGACTATTAAATATTTCACAATGGCAAGGTGCTGCCATTGTTTCTAACTCCCAATCTAGATTGAAAACAAAGTGATGAAAAGCAGGAGTTGTTGATTCAGTGAATATATTTATAATTAATGGTAAGCTTTTTCTTGCTTCACAGTTTTCTTTATCAACTTTCTTTCTTCTTCATTGTACTGTGTACTCTACCTGACTTCTCTTTCTTCATAAATTTTATAATCTCCCATTTATTTCCTTTTTCTTTTCTTCTTTATCCTTTTCCTCCACTGAAGAAGGAAGGTAAATTCTAACTTTGACTCCTAGAATTTACAATCAGAATATCAAAACAAAAACAAATTATATGCAGTAATCACCAAAGTAATCATTCATTAATATTTATCTAATAATATGTACTAGCTGAACAACAATGGTTACAAAAGACTTTTCAGAATGCAAATGTAACAGATTTATTGAAACTTGCCATATAATGATTGCTTTGAGGACAATATCCTGGTCATACTTGTCAGATGGACCTGTTTACCCATGGAAAATTTTAATGGACCCTGTCAGAAATCTAGATGTACTCTAATTTAGGAATTGTGTACATTACTGCTAAAACCATAGTGAATATTACAATGAAAGTATTGGGAAAACATATTTTGATTTGTAGCACCCATCTATATTTCCTTGGACCTAGGTACCTGTTGTAAAATGACTACTACTCAGCAGTTACTACTTTAACTCTTAAAGTAGTAATTTAACATAAAATTGGAATAGTTGATTAAATTACAGTTGACTCTTGAACAACATGGGTTTGAACTGTGTGAGTCCCCTTAAATGCAGCTTTTTTAAAAGTACAGAAATACATTACAGTACTATAAATGTATTTTTCATTATAATTTCTTAATAACATTTTCTTTTTCTCTAACTTACTTAATTGTAAGAATACTGTGCTTAATACATGTGATATACAAAATACATAATTGATTGTCTGTATTATTGTAAGGTGTTTGGTCAATAGCAGGCTATGAGTAGTTAAGTTTTAGGGGAGTTAAAAGGTATATACAGATTTTTGACTGTGTAGGAGGTTGGCACTCCCAACCCCCATGTTGTTCAAGGGTCAGTTATATTTGTTTCAAAAGAAGAGGGTGAGAGGAGATTGGAGATTGGCTTTGATGAATCCTTGTTACTTTGAATACAAGAAAGTAAGTAAAGAGGGATCTCCTTTTAAAAGGTTCTTAGGGTACCGTAGTGGGAAGGTGGTGTAAACAATTATGCTGCAACAACACTCTCAGTTTTTCTCAACTGTATTAGTTATCTATTGCTATGGAACTAACACAAAACTTAATAGCTTAAATGAATACACATTCATCATTTCGCAATGTATATGGGCCAGAAATATGGCCGAAGTTTAACTGGGCACTCTGCTTTAGGGTCTCTCCTACCACTTCAATTAAAGTATAGGCTAAGGCTAGGTTCTCATCTGAAAGTTGACTAGGGCAAGTCATGCTCATGTGGTTTGATAGCAGAATTGATTAGTTTCTTTGGGTGGTTGGATTGAAGACCTCTGTTCTAAGATGCTTGTTGTTTGGAGGTCAGCCTCAGTTCTTTGCCACATGACAGCAGTTCTGTCTAGTAGTATGGCAGAAGCTTCATCAAAGCATGCAGACCATGAAGGCAATAGAGTGTGCTAGCAAGATGGAAGTCATAGTCTTTGGTAATCTAGTCATAAGAGTGACATTCATAAGAGTTGCTTCATTTTATTGGTTAGAAGAAAATTACAATAGTGTTAAGACAAATAAATGGGGATCATTAGAAATCATCTTAGAGGATGCCTACTATACTGACTCACAAAAATGTTTTGTGTGTTTTTGGCATCCATGTTTTTCCTGTCTTACATTTGCAGGTTTCAACCACAAATCCATCTTGGCACAAGGTGTCATTTCTAGATCTTTTCATCTTTTTGTAGGTATCTCTGAAGCAACCCTGTGTAAGGCTATGCTAAAACTCAGAAGAGCAGCTATAACTTGGTCTAGGGTAGGAGAAGGAAAGCTTCATTTTCTTAAAGTTCTTAAGTTAGACAATTCAAGAGAGTAGATAGCAGGGAAAGGACTGATGAAGTTATACTTTTGCCAGATTTATACGTAAGTTTGTGAATTATATCAAGAGAAGGAGAGTTATATCAAGAGAAGGAGAGTATGGATTATTTGTGGATAATTTGAGAAAGGTAGAAATGGTTACTGAAAGTAAAGGATTCAAAAAGTGAGAGTTAACACTGGGAATAATGCTATTTATTTCTTCCATAAGCACTCAGAACAAGGGAGTAACTTTTTTGAGTTATTTCTCTCAATGATGGGCACTAGTAGGAAAAAATGATCAAAATTGCTTTTTCCTCTATATGCAATTATACTGAAACCCGTTTATGAGCTTTAAATAATAATTTAACTGATCATTTGACTAAAATTGAACTGTGTGTATCTTTTAATTATTAGAATAAATGTCACTGTATTGGACTTCTCATTTGCTTCATGATTTATGAACTATAATACATCAGGTATTTTCCAGAAAACAACATTTTACCTCTGAATATCACAGACCACTGACGTACAATAATGGGGGGTACCTGTACCATGGGACTATGCTACAATATAGTACTGTGTTGAGGTGGTTACTTGGATGTTTGGTATAATGTTTTGCTATAGTTTGTCTGGTCTACCTATGCTCACCATGGATCCCAAATGTCACTCCAGAAGGGACAATTGTGAGGCTGCTCTGAAAAGAAGAATAAGTACTTTTCCTGGAAAACACAATTTTTATAATTATATGTTTAATGTATCATTGAGACCAATCTACACTCATGTTTTCAGCATATGGTAGAAGCATGGAAGGAGGATTAGGTAATATACATATGAAGCATCAATATCAGTAAATTGATGGAACAGTGTTCATGAGTGCAACATTGAAAGCAGTCATGTAACCTCATCCAAAAATGATAATGTACAGTTGACCCTCAAATAGTGCAGAGGTTAGGGACACTGACCCCCTGCACAGTCAAAAATTTATATTTAACTTTTTACTTCCAAAAACTTAAGTTTATTTCAGAGATATTTATTATAGCCTATTATTGACTGGAAGCCTTACCAATAGCATAACAGTTGGTTAACATATATTTTGAATGTTATATGTATTATATACTGTATTATGACAATAAGGTAAGCTACAGAAAACAAAATGTTAGTTAGAAAATCATAAGGAAGAACACATACATTTATAGTACTGTACTGTATCTACTGAAAAAAATTCGTGTATAAATGGACTCATGCATGTCAAACCCATGTTGTTCAAGAGTAAACTATATATGTTAATGAATAGATGCTATACAATAGGATGTGTTCTAAGGACAGTGGTTAGGTGACCAAGGAAGACAAGGGAGAATAACACTCTTAAAGTTAGAGCTGCTCATGTTATTATAATGTTAACACTGGGAAATGTGCTCTTCACTGTGCTTCCCGTATAATTGGATCATAGAGTTAACTATCCCAGTGGTATAACCAGAGGAGACAAACAGTCCTGTATGTAGTATAAAGATAGTGGTGTAAACTATGCCAGTTATAAACAGAGAAGAGAAACAGTCCTGTATGTACCATGTTATTCCAGAGCTGTTAAAGGATACTTGGAAACCAATATTGCTAAAATTTTTATTGGTTTTGTGTGTGTGTATATGTGTGACTGCAGTATTGCTATACCCCCAGACCCACTGAGTACAATATTTAATCATCAGTGATCTTTCACGACTACTCCTATTTATGTAAATATATGGTAAATGTAATAGGAACCCTTTTGCTGAGAAAGCTAGGCATTTGGTGTAGTAAGCATTTATTTTATGTTTGATAAATTACATTTAATTAATTAATGCAGTATAATTAACCATTTTGGTGATGATTGGTGTAGTAAACATTTCTTTATATTTTATCTAGTGATGTCTGTGTAATAAACTTTTGGCAATTTCATAGAAGTTGAGATCAATATCTTTGCTGATGAGCATACAGGAGATAAAAAGATATTTGGGGAAATTTATGGGCCTAATTGAAAGCATACCATCACTACTCTGGACCTTCTAAATCATGTTATTCCTGGCATACAAGCAGCATTGTAGTACTGTAAATCTCTCCATAAAAGGAGATTCACTAGGACAAAGAACATTTTGTCCATGAAGGTATTAATCCAGAGTCACATATGGATCAGCAGGTCTGAACTCTTTTCTCAGACCTAGGAGTGCCTGGAATTTGATCTAGAATTTACCTTCTGAAAACACTGCCTCCTCACCCCACTCCCAATGAATAGTAAGTAAAGATAAATGTGGAATGTTAAGTGGGCCATTATTTGTGAATATCCGAATTGGTTAGTCTTTAATAATTGCAGTGACAGCAGGAGGGGTGCACTGGCAGTACTCCCAGAGAGGCCATGTGACAGAAGCATTAGAAGAGAGAGAAAGAATGGAGGGGTAATTTCTGAAGTTCATATGGAAAGGTCATGCATCCGAGATGTTGTGATGATTCCCAATGTGATCGCTGTTTAGCTGAAAGCTGTATTGCCTGTTTTATATATTTGAAGTTGATGGGGAGCCTGGCTGGCTCAGTCAGCAGAGCATGCAACGCTTGATCTCAGGGTCTTGAGTTTGAACTCCTTGTTGGGTGTATAATTGACTTTAAAAATTTGTTTTAAATAAATTTACCCTCTAAAAAAATTAAGTTGAGTACATTGGTAATTGATAAAGTGTGTATTATGTGTCATTTGATCAAGTCCTAAGATTTACTGATAAAGAGAGAGTGGGCATATAGCATGTAATGATGAAACTTGTTAGCATTACAAATTCCTTTCTTTTTTTAATGTCTATTTTTGAGAGAGAGAGAGAGAGAGAGCGAGCGCGCAAAAGGGAGAGGAGCAGAAGGAGCAAAAGGGGGAGGAGCAGAGAGGGAGAAGAAGCATCCAAAGTAGACTCTGAGCTCTCAGCATAGAGCCCAATGCAGGGCTTGAACCCATGAACCATGAGATCATGACCTGAAGCTGAAGTTAGAGGCTTAACCGACTAAACCTCCCAGGTGCCCCATATATTCTTTTCTTTTCTGTAGAACCTTTTGTGATATATATATATATATATATATATATATATATATATATATATATTTTAATTAGAGTATAGTTAACACACATTGTTACATTGGTTTCAGGTGTACAACATAGTGATTCAACATCTCTATACATTATGCTATGCTCCCCAAAAGTGTAGCTATCATCTGTCATCATACAACACTATTACAGTATCATTGACTATATTTCCTATACTGTGCCTTTTATTCCAATGACTTATTCATTCCATAACTTGAAACCTGTATCTCCCACCCCCCTTCATTTTGCCCATCCCCCCACCCCATGCCCCTATGGCAACCATCAGATTGTTCTCTGTAATTATAAGTCCGATTCTGCTTTTGTTTGTTTATTTTGTTTGTTTATTTGTTTTGTTTTTTTAGATTCCACATATGGATTAAATCTTATGGTATTTATCTCTCTTGGTCTGACTTGGTCCATCCATGTTGTCACAAATTTTAAGATATCATCCTTTTTATGACTAATACTCCATATATATATATATATATATATATATATATATACACACACACACACACACAGATATATACATATATCTTATATATATATATATATCTTTTATATATGTATGATATATATATGTATACATATATCATATATATATACACACATATATATCTTTCACATCTTCTTTATCCATTTATCTATCAATGGACACTTAGGATGCTTCCATGTCTTGGCTATTGTAAATAATGCTGCAGTAAATACAGGGGTGCATTTTTTTTCAAATCAGTATTTTTGTTTTATTTGAATAAATAGTGGAATAAGTAAGTACTTAAATTATTAGATCATATGACATTTTTATTTTTATTTATTTTATTTATTTATTTTTGAAAGAGACAGAGACAGCATGAGTTGAGGAGGAACAGAGAGAGAGAGAAAGAGAGAGAGAATCCCAAGAAAGTTCCACACCATCAGTACAGAGCCTGATGCAGTGCTCAAACTCACGAAACCATGAGATCATGACCTGAGCTGAAACTAAGATTCCAACACTTAACCAACTGAGCCACCCAGGCACCCCCCCCCGACATTTTTATTTTTTGTTTTGAGGAATGTCCATATTGTCTTCCATGGTAGCTACATCAATTTGCATTCCCACCAATAGTATTCAAGGGTTACTTTTTTCTCTACATCTTCACCAACACTTGTTATTTCTTGTGTTTTTGATTTTACCTATTTTGACAGGTGTAAGGTGATACCTCATTGTAGTTTTAATTTCCATTTCCCTGATGATTAGAGAAATGGAGCATGTTTTCATGTGTCTGTTGGACATCTATATGTCTTCTTTGGAAAAATGTCTATTCAGATCCTCTGCCTATTGCAAAACTTTTTTTTTTCTAAATTATTCCAAAAGAACCCATGTTCATTGAATAAAAAGAAGAAAACTGTCCCTACAATACAAAGCAAAGGCAATGCTGCTCTAGAGTTTTGAAAAGCAAAGAATTTAGTTTAAGTTTAAATGTATCAGTGTTCACATTGACAAAGATGAAGGCCATTCACTTCTATTAGAGGTCTACTAGAGCAGGGTTTACTGATTCTGGTCGATTCGGCACAGGGTTGCTGTCAACCAACCATGCAGCATGCTGTGGAGATGCATGAGGAGACTATTCAGGTGGGAGCAGAATTTTCCATTCTTATTTAGGATAATCATTGCTATTGCCTTGTTGATATTTATAAAAACAAATTTTATTATTCTTGATAGGAATGAAGAAGGGGCAAAATTTTTGTTACTTTGGGTGTTAGGATTTTCTCATACTCAACACTTACGTTTTTGTATCCCTTTAAAAAAAAAGAGGTCATAATGACTTGCTTAATATGCAGATAATATAAATGTTTTACTTTCAAATACATCAGTGACAATTATGTGTTGTTAACCCAATTTTGTCAAGGAGAAATATTTTTATTTTTATTAAAATTAATCAAGCTTAATTTTGATTTAAATAAATTAACCAATAGTAATTAAATTCTAAAGAAGAAAGATGTTTCTGGGAAGTAATTCCTCACTTGTAATATTTACAGCTTTGTGGTAGTAAGATCTCTGCCAAGTTCATTCTGCTTTGATAGACACGAGCTGGACACAGAGTAAGATAAGGGGCCTGAGTCCCAGTCAGCCGTTGAGGCTTCTGTGGTTCAGTTATAAATTTAAAACACAGTGTGCCTGTACATTCCTGTCAATGTGGTGAGTCCTGAGGATACAGTGTTTGCAAAATCAGGCATTGTCCCAATCTTCATAAAACTTACAGGAGGAGGCGAGATAAATAATAAAAGAAGACCATACAAATGAATGTAAAATTAAAACAGAAAGAATTGCTATGAATGCAGTTTCTTAGTTTTATAAAAATGTATAATAGGGACCATATCAATCTGGGGGTTCAGTGTTTATTTCTAAGGACATTATTTTTGTAGTGACTTTGAAAGAACATATAGATGCTGAGTGCAGGAAGGAGGTGGGTTTAGATAGAGCTCAAAGCAGAGGGAGCAGCCACTACAAATCCCCCAAAGAAGGATTATTGAGTAGGAATCTAGATATCGCAAATCAATGGTGATAGTAGTATAGGATGAAACTAGAGAAGTAACCATGGGCAAGACTAGTAAGATTTTATAAACATTTTTGAAGTTTTTTTAAATCCTAAATGGTATTAGGAATCTATTAGAGGGTCTTAAGCCAGAGTGATTTAATTATATATACATTTTGAAAAGTTCATTTGGTTAGTACTATTGAGAGTAATTTGAAACCAGATGAGTGGTACAAAATCAACAAGGAGACTATTACAATAATGCAGGTGAGAGATGATGGTAACTTTCACTGAAGGACTTTGAATATATAGAATCCTTCAGTTTTGTTGCTTTGTTGTTAAAGAATGCTGCATTTTATTGAGACATGTAGGTATTCCAGGGAGAATTTATATAAGCTTGTATAATTTAAGACATTTCTACCAGTGACTATTCTTCCAGACTGTGTCTGCAATTTAGTTTTATTACATGCTTTCTCTAAATTACAGAATTTGCCTACTGTAGAGTGACGTAAGTCCCTTAAGAGTGTTTTGTAACTTAATTATCACAAAAACTATATGATGTAACTATTGTTATTCTTTTTTATTTTACAAGTGAGGAAATTAAGTGATTACCCAAAAATTGCTCAGCTAAGAAGTTTCAGAGTAAATAATTTAAATTTATGTAGCATAAAACTCAGCTGTGGCTTCACCACTATGTCAAATATAGTGAAATACATCTTCAGCAAAGAAAATGTAGCTTTTTATTTACTGTAGGTGATCTGACTTTTCTCATATGCGCCCATCCACTCTCTAGTGAGAGAGTAGTTGAGTTGAAATGAGAGGGTTGTTGAGCTGAAAGGGGTGTTGGAAGGATTTCTAACCTTGTGCTTGACCAAGATGGCATTAAGGTTCCCCTCAGCTTTCTTAAACCTCAGGTTTCTTCTAACTGTAGGCCCTTGACCTCCCTTTGCATAGAATTTACTTAGCATTTTCTTTAGAAGATTTGCAATGTAAATTATTTCTGGCCCCTTAAGCTATATATAAATATTCTTGCAGCCTCTTGTCAGTTTTCCCACAGGAATTGTCTTTCTCAAGGACCTGGAAGTCATCTTTTTGTAATGTAAACATTGAAGGAGCTGGCACTCAGGTCTCTGGTCTCTGTGGGAGACCTGAGATTTGCCCTGAATGGGGGCAAATCAGGAAACCCTGCCAGACTAATCACAGAGAAAAATATTTGCAAACTCAGGAATAAGGCTGTGTGTGTTGGACACATAAACAGATCAGCTTCCTCCAGAAGCCCTCCAGTATTTTTCCACAAGCTCACCCCAGAGCTTAAAACCCTCCCCATTTTGTTTCAGCAGAGTTGAGTTCAGTCTGTCTGTCCCATGGAAACAATCTTAAATAAAACCTTTGATTAACTTTGTCTGGTGTAGTGTTTGCTTTGACATGCTGAATATTTGTTAGAGACATTTTTTTTTGCCCTCTTAGTTACTACAAATGATATTTTACCCACATTTTTTTTGTCACTGCATAATATGGGCACCATTTTTTCCAAGTTCATAAGTTTCCTCACTGCCCTTTACCTGGCTCCACAGCAATGCCACATATTTCAGGGTACCACCCCTACTTGGGCAGTGTCCCATTTCTAGTACCAATTTTTGTATTAATCAGCCACATCATAATACTGCCACATAACAAACTACCCTCAAATTTAGTGGTATAGATATTATATTTTTCCCATTTTGGTTTTGCAAGTCAGCTGTTAAAGCTCAGTTTGGGGCTGTGGGTCTGAAATTGAGCTGTTGTAACTCTGCTTCAGGATGTCGTTTGGCTAGGCTTGGCTGTAATTTCTGGATCTGCTCCATGTGCCTCAATCTGTGTCCAGCCTGATTGGCCAGCAATTACTCAGGGTGTGTTTTTCTCCTGATACTGCCAGAAGCCTACAAAAGACCAAAGCACCTTCCAAGTCTCCTCTTATATTATATCCACTAACATCACATCAGCCAAAGCAAGTCAGAGCCAAACCTGAAATTAAGGGGTGGAGAAATACACTCTGCCTACCATGAAGCCATGAAAGGGTGCAAATATATATGGTTCTTTCAGGGGCCATGATATTTTTCCTAGACACTTGCATTAGTGTTCATACTACAAATGTCCACTGTCCAAAGCCGCAGAAACACGTCTGGAGTAAACAGTAATGGTTTGATTTAAATTTTAATTTGTTGCAGTGAAGCAGAGTTGAAGGATTATTGACATCTCAGAAAAAGGGAAGGTGGAATGTTGAAAAATACTCATTAAAGGTTGTGGGCCTGTGCCGAGTGATTCTGAGGAGGGTCAGGGAAATTAGAGCTGGTTTGAGAGTGGGTGCTGATTATACAAAGGAGCAATTGAAAGTGGTGGTCTTTAATCTAACAGGTGAGTACCTCAGGGTTAGAGTTTTCATTGATAAATGTAGTCACCCATGCCACCTGAAAATGGAGGATATTTAGTTGTCTTCATAGTTGTCTCTTAGTGGGCTTTATGTCATGGCTTCAGGAGCAGAAAGTTTCTGCTTTCCTAAAGTGAGTTTGAAAAGATTCAGAAAGCAGGTAATTTTGTGTCTGCATACCACCAAGGGAGTTGTTCTTTCAAGTCTTCTGTACTGCCTCTCTTTCCTATGAGTACCAGGTGGAGACTCACAGAGAGTTGGTGAGTCAGTGAGACTCCTTTCATGTCTGGGACTTCAGGGGACTCTTAACTGTTACTCCAGGCCACTTTAGCCCCTTAAAAGCCCATTAAAATTTGACTTGTTTCATACCCGTGTTTATGGCTGCCACCTCTTTCTCCCATGCTTTGCTGAAGGTGAAAGAATTTGTCCTAGGAAAGACTTAGTTAACCCTTTGGAATTCAGTTTCACCTGGTTGTCTTGAAAGTTCAGCTCTCTGATAAACTCAGATATTTATGATTTTGGAAATTGCATAGCATTTTCTCATTGTAGGAGTACATTCTCTTGTGACTTTCTATATCCTAAACCTCTAATCTGTAAGGTTGTATTTTTAGGAAAATAAATGCCAGTGCGTTTGATATATTAATCATCCTCATCTGGTGAGTTAGTTATTATTTTCTCTTTTGAAAATGAGAAAGCCAAGTCTCAGAAAGATTAAGTAATTTGCCTTGGGTCAGGCCACTAACATTTGATATGGCCAGAATACAAATCTTGCTGCAAAGTCTAGGTAAATTGCACTATACTATGCTGTCCCCAAATGATCTTTCCACGCCCTGCTTCCTCCTTTCATAAGTACCAGACTAATCTGTTGTGTACATAAATTGTATTCCCATGCCCTTCTCCATATTGTTCTTTCTTCCAGAAAATAATATCTAAGTTTTAAAATTTAACATGTGCTAAACATGTGTTTTATATTGCAGTTTTGCATTCTTTTTCTTTTAGAGAGCGCCGCAGATCGAGTAAGCATCAGGCTTCATAAACCTTAATACACTTATGTCAGTGGGTGCTAATTGGGCATTATTCTGAATTTTAAGTTGATAATACTCACGTAATTCCTATTGTATAACTATAGAGAATTATAGTAGTGCATGCATACATGAAACAAGATGCTAGTTAAGAGGAGTAATGATAACAAATATTTTAGGTATTTGTTTTAGAAGAAAAGATCTTTCTATTTTAAAGGGCACACTAATTTACACCCAAAAAGTGGAGTCACTGAAGCACAAAACCACTTTGACATCAAAATATGTCTTGAATTTTGTTTTAGCTATGATTGAATTGTATTTTAAATGATGGATCTTTTAATATTTTTGGTCCAATTTACTCAATGGAGCAGTCACAACCTAGGTAAAAAAAATGTCAAGTGTGGCACTATAGATGTTATGAGAATATTTTGTAAAGGAGGAATTGAAGTAAAGTGATCTATCTTGGATCTCCTTTTCAGCTAGGTAATGCTATTATAGTCCTGTCTCTTTATAATAGAGATGCTTTCTCTAAATGAGAAATAGCATCACAAAGAAGTGAGAGGTTCTGTGTGATCCCTACCAATGACTCTGCTTCATTCTATGTGTTTAATGGTGCCTGTAAGAAAGCTTACTTACTCTGACAAGATATTTCCATCAGCATCCTTGAGTTGAGCAGAATAAAAATGATGTGAACATCATGCCTGCTTTTCATATGGGTGAAGATCGTGACTTTATACGTTTGCTTTTTATGTGACATTTAAAAAATACGTACTTCCATGTTATAATTTTTAGCAGGTAGTAAAGGTAGTAAAATAATTCTTTCACAGTCACAAATTAAATGTAATCTATCAGTAGACACTGTTTTATCTTAAATTCACATTTTCCTGAGTTCCGTAGTTTGACATATCAATAGCATTAAATTGCCAGAAATACCTAAAATTTCTTTATATAATGCTAAAAAACTTGTGGATTTGTTGACTTAAGAGTTTGAAACAAAAAATGTTTAGATGATGAAACTAGCTATAACAACATCAACATCATTTTCATTATCAAGAAAATTGCCCTTATGTCCAAAGTTTATTATCTTTATTGTCATAATGGCAATAACAATCTATATAGGATGACTCATGGCAGAATTGGACGCCTCCATAAATATATTAACAAGCTTATATTAAGGATCTAAACAAAACTACTTTGTAAAAGTTAAAAGTTTGCCCTTTTAATTAATAAATATTATAAACATGGGAGATATACTGTTCCTCTACAAATGTTCATTTACTTATTATAGCTTCAATTGATGATTATTGATGAGGCAGCATAAGACAAGCTGACAGGCCCTCCAGGTGGGATATGTGTGATATTCCTGTGGCACTCCTGGCTGCCCAAGGACAAAGAAAAGGAGAAAAACAAATGGTTAACTGATAGAGATCATAGTCCTGGAGGACCTATGTGATCCCTCCGTAGTGATGTGGGAAACAAAGGCAGAAGAAAATGGCAGATAGAACTAAATTTCCTTATAACCTGCAGCCCATTGACAAATACTTGAGGCTGGAAGAATAAAACATTTCTCCAGGAACTCCTTACTGTCTTAATGCTAATGCTTTGCTAGAGGGAAAAACAACCCTAGCTTGACAATAGCTAGGCCTCTACTATCCTGAGTCTTCTTCACCATATGAAAATCTCACTGGAAACTTCCCCTGGACTTTACTTCACTTCCAACCTCATAGTGTAAAACCTGTCTCTCTTCCTGGTCCTGGGGCAGCTCTTCCTGCCCGCGGGTCCTGTCCCCATGCTTCAATAAAATCACCTTTTGCACTAAAGACACCTCCAAGAATTCTTTCTTGGGCATTGGCTCCGGACTCTTTGATCCCCACTATCACCCAAAAAAACTTCATCAATTATTAATAGAATGAGTATTGTCTGAATTAATTATTTTTGTTAGTTGACAATTGGTGATTATCTTCCTGCTTTTTTTTAATTTTATTTATTTTAGATAGAGCATGAGCAGGGCAGGGGCAGAGAAAGAAGGAGAGAGAGAATCCTAAGTAGGCTCCATACTGTCAGCACAGAGCCTGATGTGGGGCTCAAACTCATGAAATGTGATATCATGACCTGAGCCAAAATCAAGAGTCAGATGCTTAACCAGCTGAACCACTCAGGTGCCTATGACAATTGATGATAACTTAATTCCACCATTACTTCTACATTTATTTAGTTTGTATTTTATTTTAGAAAATAACTTTTCCTATATATTTATATTGTTGTGGATTCATGGATTCCATTTGTTCATTTTTTTTTATTTTAATTCATT
Organism: Lynx rufus; assembly: GCF_022079265.1. Lineage (NCBI taxonomy): Eukaryota > Metazoa > Chordata > Mammalia > Carnivora > Felidae > Lynx > Lynx rufus. Next base: position 61,123,441 of record NW_025814827.1, read on the forward strand.
AGTAACATTATGTTTGGACATTTGGGTAAAGAACGTTGTCTTAATGGTTGTTACAAATTTGGGCAACAAGAGTATCATTTCATTTTGTCATGTTCCTATTCTTTGAATACTATCTTACTTTCTAGCAAAATATGTTGTGCCAGACTCCCTCATACTTTCCCTGCCCAAGGCCTGGGATCAGCCATTTCTCTGAGGAGCCTTGGTTCATTTAAGTAGGGAATAATATTTAGATACCAATTCTAGATACTAGGTATGCTAATTCATGAGTGGCATTATATAGAATAATTCAGAAAATAGAACTGGGAAAATGTTTTTGTAAAAAATTGCAAGTTCCTACTGATACTGTACACTGAATCCAGCACCGCATGATTTTTTCTCTTCTTTCCCCGTTTCACATTTACATCATCCTTCTCCCACAATGAAAACTTTGTGTCCTGAATATAATATGTTTATTCATTTGCCCTATGCAGAAAGAAGTTTCTGACATAGTTCATTTCTTTCATCACACGAATTCCTATTTGCTCTTCCATTACATTTAGCTCCTGTATTACAATAGAATGCCTATAATTCATGGAAACAAGATGCTCACTTCCTTTCCAGGGCAAGGATAAAAGTACAAGTAATTATGTACAAAGTGGTCCTCAGCCTCAATTTATGAAAAACTACACAGATTTGGTAGCTGTAGCTCATGTCTCTGCAGCTCATCCCAAAGCCATAACTGATATTTGTCACATTATTCCTTTACTGTTCTCTAGTTTTTCTCATTCTTGATCTGAAGTTTGATTGGCTTTGGCTGCTTGTCTGGTACTGAGACACAGTTTTATCTCTGAATTACCTTAAGCTTTAGGTTTCTTACCTTTATTAACCAACAATTCTTTAAAATACCCCATTTGCCATCATCACTGTGTATGGAAATGCCAAGAGCCACATCCATTAATCCCTGAGTTCAAGAATAGGCCTTTTTGTTTGTTGGTACAGTAATCTCTTTCTCAGTCAGCTGGGTTAGAGTACCCAATATATCCATTAGACAGTGTCAACTTTAAGTTTAGTGGAATATTCAGTTAACCTTTGAAAGAACAATGTATTTTGTGGAAATAATCAACTCAGTCATGTTGACTCTAAGATGTGGGAATGCAAAACAAATTCAAGAAGTGTGTCAGTGGGAGTAATGGTGTGGCATCCAGGACTACCTCTCTCTCCCGGCTCCTTCACCTGTTTATTCCAGAGCCATATATTAGCAATTATTTGGCAAATATACCACATCTTAAAAGACAATAAACCAACACTGAAGGGAGTTATCCCTGAGGCAGCATCTTTGCTGGACCTTTATCAGGCATTGTGTTATGATCAACTGCCTTTGGGTATTGTATATGAGAATATGCACATGGCATATGGTAAGATTATATGATAGCATTGTCAAGAACCCATTGTCCTAACTCTTCTTTTATATGAGTCAATATCATGTGGAATTCCATGATGATATATTATTCATTTTGTAAGTAATGAGACAATAATGCTGTAGGGGGCCTCTGAGCAAGGAAGGTAAACACAAATCCAGAGTAGGTCTCTATTCTTGTAAGGATGGATCAATGTTCCTAAAAAAGGCCCCATTATAATCTCCATGTCACTTAATGGCTAACTAGCCTCCTTGAGCAATGTTTCCATATAAAAGGCTGCCGCACATGCTCTCTGCTACCAGCAGATTGGACACTCATAGTGGCAGTAATTAGACAATTATTGAAGATAACTACAGACAGTCCCCAACTTAGGATGGTTCAGTTTGCAGTTTTTTTTTTTTTATGATGGTGTGAAAACAACACTCATTTAGTAGAAACTGCATTTCAAATTTTGAAATTTGATGATTTCCTGAACTAGTAGTATGCAGATAGTGTCTTATGGGCAGTGGCAGTGAGCTACAGCTCTCAGTCAGCCACATGATTACAAGAGCAAACAACCATACACCTACAACCATTCTGTACCCATCCAGCCATTCTGTTTTTTTCACTTTCAGTAGAGTATTCAATAACTTACATGAAATATTCAACATTTTATTATAAAATAGTCTTGGGGGGCGCCTGGGTGGCACAGTCGGTTAAGCGTCCGACTTCAGCCAGGTCACGATCTCGCGGTCCGTGAGTTCGAGCCCCGCGTCAGGCTCTGGGCTGATGGCTCGGAGCCTGGAGCCTGTTTCCGATTCTGTGTCTCCCTCTCTCTCTGCCCCTCCCCCGTTCATGCTCTGTCTCTCTCTGTCCCAAAAATAAATAAAAACGTTGAAAAAAAAATTAAAAAAAAAAATAAAATAGGCTTGGTGTTAGATGAATTTGCCGAACTGTAAACTAATCTAAGTGTTCTGAGCATGTTTAAGTTAGGCTAGACTAAGCTATGACATTCAGTAGGCCAGGCGTATTCAATGCATTTTTTAATTAGGATATTTTCAACTTGTAAAGGGTTTAGTGCAATGTAACCCCATCATAACTCAGGAAGATCTCTAGTCCATAGTTTCAGTTTTACATGTAGTCCTATTGTTAGCCCATTTTGGCAATAGTGGGAAGCTAAGGAAAGAGGCTTCCTTAACTCCAAGGGATGAAAGATGTGTACCTGAAGTTTGAGAACTTGTGTTAAGGTCGTGTGGTTGCTATAATAAGTTACCACAAATTTGGCAGCTTAAAACAATGTAAGTTTATTTTCTCATTATTCTGAAGGCTAATGTAGGCTAGAATCCTTCCTTGTCTCTTCTGGCTTCTGGCAGCTGTTGGCATCCCTTTGCTTCCTTGGCTTGTGGCCATATCAATCAAATATTTCCATTGCCACTTCCTCTTCTGTGTGTCTCTCCTTTGTGTGTCTTCCAGAAGGACAGCTGCCATTGGATTCAGGACTGACTTGCATAAGCCACAATGATCTCATCATCTCAGCATTCTTAATTTATTTCCATCTGTGAATAATCTTTTTTCCAAATAAGGGAACATTTATATATTCCAGGGATTTGGCATGGACCTACCTTGGGGGCTACCATTCAAGGCACCATACCTGGCAAGTGTGAAACCTTCCTGGGTGAAAGCATCGTATAATATTATGAAACGTAAATTCATCGCATACTGATAACATCATTTCAGTGAGGACATTTAAAAACAACAACAACAACAAACAACACAGGCAATGTTGCATCCTCATTATGGCATATTTTAAGATGTTTTATTCTGAGATTTGCCATATTTGATATATACTACAAAATGCAAAACCTTCTAAATTCTGCTTAATGCTGCCTATAAGAACCTTTCCAGGCACTGCATCAGAAGTGCAGTGTGGGTTAATTGCTGGTGACAGAAAGATGGACTGGTGGGTGGGGGAGGCTCTTATCCACACAGTCCTGTAGGGCCTAGATGCATGACAAATGTGCATGCACATGCCTCATGTCTGGACATTCAGGCTTTCTGGGATGGGTCCTCATGTCTGGGTCTCGTATGGATAGACATCCAAGCCACAGGTGGGAACTTCTGGGGGACACAATGCTGCTCAGCTCCAGCCTGCTGCAAAACAGAGATGCCAAACTATCAAAATTGAACTCACTAAAATTTATTTCCCTCATTTGGAAATAGTATTATTTTGCAACCAAAAATTAGTAATGCCAAACTTCAGTATAATTTATAATCCAATGGCATGATCACTACAAGATTAATAGAAAAATATTTACAGCAACAATGTCATGAACAAATATTTCATGCCTTTAATATAAATGTTTAAGTATGATTTATTTATAAGGGGTCATCTAATTTTCATCAAGTAATGTTATGTTCTGGTTCCCAATTGTCATTATTATTAGATGTAATTCGCTATCAGCATTAAATCATAATGTAATTTTGTAACCTGCCTCACATTGGAATTATTACATTTTGTCCATTCATTAACAGATATTTAGTCATGTTCCTAACATATTGATGGAAAATTTGCATTTTAAAATGATTACCTTTGAAATAAGCCTAGGGGTAGATACCAACATTTCAGCATTTCCGAGTTAAATTAAAATTCCTCAATCAATAATTAATTGGGTCCTCACAGTCCAGAGAAGAAAAATATATATATATATTCTACAACTTTCCAATTGAGCCATTCAGTTGTGTGGAGTTTTAGGAAAGAATAGTCTCCTTATATAATCAGCTTTTTCTCCTAATAGTCACAGGTAAAGAAGCAAAGAACATGATGGGAAGAACTGGAAGGAAGGAAGATAATCAGTCTTTCAGAAGTTTTTGGTTTGTGTTGTTCATTTGTTTGTTTTTATGAGGTAGTGTGATGCTTCGTAAAAAGAATAAAGCCAAAAAAATTGCAAGGTAAAGCTAAGCAAATTTGTCAAATAGGAAATGTCACATCCATAGGAAATATATGAAGATTGCCTTTTTTTCTGAGTTTTCAACACAGATATCCATATATGAAAAGGCTGAGGAAGTTTTATGTTTTTTAAGTCTGATTCTCTTATCGAAGTGTGCTGCATTTGTTAGCAGCATAGACTTCGGTCTAATAATCTTAGGTTCAAATTCCAACTTCACAACAGGCTAGCTTTGTGACCTTGAGTAAGTTAATTTACTTTTCTAAATTTTAGTTTCCTAATTTGTGAAAATGGGACTGCTGTAAAGATTAGCTAAGGGACTAAATGTAACCTGTATATTAATGCCAGTTTCAAAAAAAATGTGAAAGAAAATGCTAAAATACAGCTAAATACAGTATTATTACTAGTGTTATTGTTGGCTTTATATTTCACCTCTTCCAGGTCATTGCTCATTTGCCATTTCTGTTAGAAAACTTCGATCTCTTTATTTATATGTATAAGCCATGCCCCTTTCCAACTTTTTTCCCTGGCATGTTTTACCTGGTATCATTTATTATCATCAGAGGTACTCTATTTCATTCCTTAATAATTACCTAAGTAGGGGCGCCTGGGTGGCGCAGTCGGTTAAGCGTCCGACTTCAGCCAGGTCACGATCTCGCGGTCCGTGAGTTCGAGCCCCGCGTCGGGCTCTGGGCTGATGGCTCAGAGCCTGGAGCCTGCTTCCGATTCTGTGTCTCCCTCTCTCTCTGCCCCTCCCCCGTTCATGCTCTGTCTCTCTCTGTCCCAAAAATAAATAAACGTTGAAAAAAAAAATAATTACCTAAGTAATTAATTTCCTATGTCCGCCCCTCCATTAAAATTTAAGTTCCTTGAGAAAGGATTTTTGTCTGCTTTGTTAACTATGCTTTTCCTAGTCACTACTTTCTAGACCCTAAAACAATGCCTGGTATGGAGTATATGCATTATAGTTTTGAAAGAATTACTATTATTAAACTGTTGTGAACTGCCTCTGTTTCCCAGCAACCTTTTGCTTACTTAATAATCATAATCATTTAGGGGCACCTGGGTGGCTCAGCCAGTTAAACGTCTTGACTTCGGCTCAGGTCATGATCTCGTGGTTTGTGAGTTCAAGCCCCACATTGGGCTCTGTGCTGACAGCTCAGAGCCTGGAGCCTGCTTCAGATTCTGTGTCTCTTCCTCTCTCTGTTCCTCCCATGCTCATGCTCTGTCTCCCAGAAATAAATAAATGTTAAAAAAAATTTTAATTAAAAAATAATCATAATCATTTATAATTACTTTCTTGAGGAGTGTGTATGAGTAATACTACAATTGCCTTCTCACATGTTTTGTGGAATTTGAATTCTTACAGTAAAATTAAGAGAAAGAAAACATTGTCTTTACTTTTAAATGATTTCAGAGACTCATACTTTATGTGGTGACTTTCTCCTCACCTCCAATTTTTCCCTAACTACCATGTTGGGACACTTGTTCAATTTTATTGGCTATCCGCCTTCATTGTTTCAAAGAGCTATCACCATTTAATCACAGAGCCTGCTATTATGTCTTCCCCCAAATTCTAATAGCTTATGATAAATAACCTGACCTTAAAGATTGCCAAATAAGACATTGCTTTCTATTGTGCTGTAACATCTTTTACCTTTGAAACATCCTCCAAAATAAACTCTCATAGATGGAGAATTCAACTTTTTATTACTACTGTACAGGGTCATACATAAACACAAACATACTGATCATTGAGTGATGATGGCTTTTTGAGTACTTAGGAAATAATACTCTTATTAAATAAATCTCTGCCTAAAATTGGACAGAGAGTTTCTAGGTTGGCCAATGAAGCTGTTCAAATTGTGCTAAATTTCCTCCTTTGGTTTACCTATTTTTTATGTTCTGTCAATTACATTTCCACTGAGAAGACATTTGAGGAAAGATTTTCCTTTCAAAAACAAAGAAAATAGAGAATGGTCAATTTAAAAAACAAACAAACTACTAGTTATGGAGAATGTACCAAAACTCTGTTAGTCACTTTACATGAAGTATTTCTGAAAAGGTAGCATTATTTCTTTTCTTCACTAAAAAAAAAAAAAAACAATGCTCAGGGCATACAGTTGACCCTTAAACAATGTGCAGATTAGGGCACCAACACAGTGCAGTCAAAAATTCACGCATAACTTTTGACTTCCTGAATCTTAACTACTTAATAGTCCATTGACCATAATCCTTACTGACAGCATAAACAGTTGATTAACACTTATTTTGAATATTATATGTAGCACATACTGTTTTCTTACAATAAAATAAACTAGAGAAAAGAAAATATTATTAAGAAAGTCATAAGGAAGAAGAATACATTTGCAGTACTGTATATCATTTATCGAAAAAATAGCCAGGTGCATCTGCACAGTTCATACCTATGTTGTTCAAGTGTCAACTGTGTAATTAATTTGGAAAAGAGTTCAAATGGATGACTATTCATATCTTCTTACATGAAAAACCAAAATCAATGTTATTTCAAATATTCTATATTTTCAAATATGCTATATTACCAGGGTAGGTAATCATAGAAGAAATCATATACAAAGTATTACTGATACTAAAACTCTACCTTACCTCCCACCCATCCACCCTTTACTGGATAACAGAAAAAAAATTAAAGGATTTGATGGATTATTTGGTTTACCTTTTGTGTCTACTGGTATTATGAGACAGGAAATACTGTATCTCTAGCACAACTCAAATCAATAAACTCCTACAAAGATTTATGGAAGTTGCAACATATTGAACAGTATTCCCCTCAGCTTATCCCTTGCCAGTGATCATAGAAATCCACATTCAATGCGAATGGCATGGAAGCATTATCACAACTATAGAAAGCCTCAAATATAATTTAGAGACATTTTTCCTTGACAGTTGTCTGACAATTCTAATTTGTCCTTGTACCTATTTGACATATTATATTAAATTATATCCAATACTTTATATCCATTACACACTAACACACTGTATCTTGAATGAATACAAGTAAAGACAGCATAAGACATATAATATCACCAAGTGCTGAAGAAAAGTATTTAGTTACTCCAGAAATTTGGACCCACTAATTTTCGTTAGATAAATGTGTACCTATGCCAGCATCTATAAATACATTAAACACCGAAACTATGTAAAAACCTAAAAAATTGGAGGTGCTTGGTTTGAGGGATGAGGAAAGCCCAAGGTGCCCCTACTTCTCTGCCATCTTAGCTTGGGTGGCTCAGTCAATTGAACTACCAACTCTTGATTTCGGCTCACATGATCTCACGTATATGAGATCAAGCTCTGCACTGAGTAGGAACGTTGCTTAACATTCTCTCTCTCTCTCTCTCTCTCTCTGTCTCTCTCCCTCTTCCCTTCTACTTTGCTCACACTCTGTTTCTCTTAAAAAAAAACTTAAAAATTGGAAAGAGGAAAATCTCACCTAGACTCTTTCTAGAATTCTAAATATAAGCAAAGGCAGATGATCAACTGTCTGATATTTTAGTTCTTGGACATGACGATGGGGGTAGGGAGAATCCTGTGAATAGTGAATTCCTCAGTAATATTAAGAATTAGGCCGAAGAAGAATGAATACAAATCTATGCTCTTTAATGTTTTAATACAATTTTATTTCAATACCATAATATTCAATGAAAAGAACTCTGAACACAGTGTTACAAATTTTTCAGATTGGCTATATCTCTGTGTTGGTCAGAGCTCCAACAGAGAAACAGAACCAGAATGATTCCCACCCCCTATGATTAAATATATATATATATATGTGTGTGTGTGTGTGTGTGTATATATGTGTGTGTGTGTATATGTGTGTGTGTATATATGTGTGTGTGTATATATTTGATTATATATATATGATTATATACATATATATTAATGTATGAATATATATGTAAATTTGTAGGCTGAAATCTCTCAAGCAGGAGCTGATTTTAAGTTGACACATAACATTGATGATGACAGTTCACCTGTTGCTAATTTGTCACCTATGCAGATCTCCTTAATCCACACTCAGTCCACACAGAAAGATAATAACAAACTCATATTTTGCATTGAACATGATACAATGTCTCATATATAACCAAAAATATGCTAAATTTTTCCCCAGAAAATAATTCAAAGTCCTTGGGTTATAGTCACTCTTTTTAATGTTTCTTATTCAAGTATAATTAACATACAGTGCTATATTAGTTTCAGTTGTAGAATATAATTCAACAATTCTACACATTACTCGGGGCTTATCATGATAAGTATACTCTTAATCTCTTTCACCCGTTTCGCCAGTCCTCCCACCTACCTCCCCTTTGGCAACCACCAGTTTGTTCTCTATATTTAAGTTTTTCAAAATATTAAAAATAGAATTACCATATGATCCATTAATTCCACTATTGGATATTTATCCAAAGAAAATGAAAACACTGATTGAAAAAGATGTATGCACCCTTCTATTTATTGCATCATTATGTGCAATACCTAAGATATGGACCCAACCAAGTGTTCAACCATAAATGAATTGGTAAAGAATTATGGTGTATATATACAATGGAATATTTTTCAGCCGTAAAAAAATGAAATCTTTCCATTTGCAACAACATGGATGGATCTACAGAGTATAATGCTAGGTGAAATAAGTCAGAGAAAGACAAATACCATATAGTTTAACACATATGTGTAATTTAAGAAGCAAGACAAGTGAACACAGAAAAAAAGAGATAAGCAAAAAAGTAGACTCCTAAATATAGAAATATTCCTTTTATTTGATATCACATAATTTAAATTCTATGATGTAAAGATATATACTATCATTAATATATCTTATGTTAGACTATAAAGGAATAAGGAGGGAAAGATATGAATATACATATTTACATATATTTCCACACACTCAAACATTTGTAACTAAAATAAAGAAGAAATATCTCGGGGCGCCTGGGTGGCGCAGTCGGTTAAGCGTCCGACTTCAGCCAGGTCACGATCTCGCGGTCCGTGAGTTCGAGCCCCGCGTCAGGCTCTGGGCTGATGGCTCAGAGCCTGGAGCCTGTTTCCGATTCTGTGTCTCCCTCTCTCTCTGCCCCTCCCCCGCTCATGCTCTGTCTCTCTCTGTCCCAAAAATAAATAAACGTTGGAAAAAAAAATTTAAAAAAAAAAAAAGAAGAAATATCTCATGAAAAGTACAGTTACACACTCATGCATATAATAACAATAAAGAATAAATACTCATGAAAAGTACAGTCCTTGTTTCTGCAACTGGTCACATGGTCATAACTGGTATTCTACTAATATTCCCTTTGCCCTTGGCAGGCGCCTCAGTCAGTTGTGATTTATTGCCTGGTAGGGTGACCTAAACTTTCATTCCTAAAGGGTCTTGTTCATTATCAGTCATGTCTAAATTGAGTTGTATTTTTCCATTGACCTTTATCACAGGACATGGTAATACTAAGAGATGCCTTAAAAGATCTCCTGTGTGTCAGGCATACAGTGACTGCCTCCACTGTGTAGTAACAGTTTAATTTCCCCTTGGAAATCAGGATCAATGACCATGTTCAGTAAACCATTGACCACAGTACATAAATCAGCATAGGCTCATAACTCTGACCATTTCTCCTTCCAATGCAAAATGAACATCAGGTACAGTATTCAAACTTTCCTGCCCACTGAAAGGATTTCCCTTCACTACTTTCCTTCAGGCATGGTCTGGAAACAGGCTGTAGTGCTATAGCTATCTACTTTTAGGGAGTACCAGCATATCATGTAGAACCATCTGTAAACCAGGCCAACTTTTCTTTTCATTAGTCAAATTTTCATAGGGAACTCTCCATGAGGCAACAGGTGTCACTGAGAGAAAGAAGGTAATGAAGCAAGAGTAGGGATCGTGGGCAGCTGGGCTAATTCCTCAGGTGACTTACTTGTGCCTTCAGGGCTTCTGAAGCCCCTTATTATTTCATAGTAGAGTTCTGCTGTTCACACCCAACCTTATAGCTTGATAGGTCAGGTGATATTCAGTACATGATGGGCAACTCAGGTGCCATTATATATTGGTGGCTCATGGTTAAGCATTTAGTCTCTACCAAGATTCAATAGCTAGCCAAAAGATGTTTCTCAACAGAATAGTTATCCTTAAAGGATAACTTTGGACCTAAAGGAAAGCTTTGATCTAAAATCCTAAGAGACTGAGGCCTATAAGGACCTACCACAGGCTCCAGGCTCTCATTCTGCCAGTCACACTCAAGTAACATCAGATCTGCTAGATTATATGGTCCAAGTGGAAGAGCAGTTTACGTGGCAGTCTAGATCTGTTGCAGAGCTTTTTCTAAACCTTTCAAAACTAGCAACTCTTTGGGTAACTTGGTAAACAGGATGGAGTGACACACTCAAATGATATTTTGCCTCCAAAGTCTAAATAATGCTACTCTGTGATGTGCCTCATTTTTGGCTATGGAAGGGGCCAGATGCAATCACTTATCTTTCACTTTAAAAGGGATCACTGTGTGTTATACCAGTGGATCCTGTAAGTTTCACTGACATTAAAGACTTCTGAAGTTTTGTCAGATTTCTTTCCCACTCTCTGACATGCAAATGTCTTATGAATATGTTGCATTATTACTACTTCTTGCTCATTAGTTGCTATTAGCATAATATCACCAATATAATGACCAGCAACATGACATATGGAATAGAAAAGTGATCAAGACCCCTGCAGACTACATTATTCAATAGGCTACAGAGTTTTATATGCCTGAGATAGTAAGGGAAGGTATATTGCTGGTCTTACTAGCTGAAAGCAAACTGCTTCTGGTGATTTTTGCTAATGTGATTCCAGAAAAAAAAAAATATTTCCCAGATCAATAGGTGCGTACCACATACAAGGGCATGTGTTAAACTGCTCTAGCAAATTAGGATCATTTTACATTTTGATTCAGCAGTAATCTTTACTGTGAATCCTGATAAAACACTTTGAATAGAACTATATATGTTAGATATCCTGAATCTAGATTGATACAGTAAATATTCCTGCTGAATCAAAATGTAAAATGACCTTAATTTGCATATAGTTTCCCAGAGCACAAATTAGGAAATTTTAAATTAGCATAGAGCAGTTTTTAAATAACTATTAGCTTGTTTTCCCTTACTGACTTTATTTATTTATTTTTTTTTTTTCAACGTTTATTTGTTTTGGGGACAGAGAGAGACAGAGCATGAACGGGGGAGGGGCAGAGAGAGAGGGAGACACAGAATCGGAAACAGGCTCCAGGCTCTGAGCCATCAGCCCAGAGCCCGACGCGGGGCTCGAACTCACAGACCGCGAGATCGTGACCTGGCTGAAGTCAGACGCTTAACCGACTGCGCCACCCAGGCGCCCCTCCCTTACTGACTTTAAAGCATATCAACATGTCAGAATTTTTTTCTTAAAGGTAAAGAAGAACACTTTATTTTTTTAAATTTTTTTTTTCAACGTTTATTTATTTTTGGGACAGAAAGAGACAGAGCATGAACGGGGGAGGGGCAGAGAGAGAGGGAGACACAGAATCGGAAACAGGCTCCAGGCTCTGAGCCATCAGCCCAGAGCCTGACGCGGGGCTCGAACTCACGGACCGCGAGATCGTGACCTGGTGAAGTCGGACGCTTAACGACTGCGCCACCCAGGCGCCCCAAGAAGAACACTTTAAAAGCTGAAAGAAGTTATGCAATGACAGATTAATAAAAACATGCATGAAAAGACTGAGTTTTTGAAACTGAATTATTTTTGTTTTTGTAATACAGATGTTATTATAAGACTCAAATTGGCGTATTAGCCTAACAGCTAGTAAATGGCAATTTACACATCACTTAGTACAATTGGATTCCATCAAGGTCTGTCACTATTATGATCTTTTTCTATTCACTGATAAATTTGGTAAGGTACTATGTTAGTAACTTTAGATTAAAAATAGGAAGCATTTTCTCTCCTTCAATTTAATAGTTATATATTAGTTGTCCTTACCAATTTCTTTAAGCTATTGGAAAATATATTTAAAAACTTAATCCATAAATGAACACTCAGTTCTCTTAAACTAAAAGTGAATGAGAAAGCATTTTATTATATCCAGAGATTCCAAAGAGGTATACCATCTATTTCCAAAACTAAAATCCAGTATTTTCTATAGTAATATAATTTTTTAAATATTGGAGTGAGATTTCAGTTAAAAAAATCATTCACCTTTCTTACCAAATAATATGGGGATGGGAATATCCAAGCATTTGGTTTCATCCTTTAATTTTTGCTTATATCAGTTAAAGACTAGAAAATTGCACGTTGTTAAACTCACCTCAAACAGGCTGAGAATTTAACCTGAGCTCAATTTCTTAAGCAAAATTTGAAACCACCAACCATCTCCCTACATTCGTAATTACAGTGAAAGTCTTCTATGGCATTAGCTTTATCATAAAATTTTGGTTTCTATAGGCTTTTTATTATCCTTGTTAATTTAAAACACTTTTCTTATTTCATGCCATGCATTACTAGTGTCTTTACCCTCAGCAACATGCCTTTATAGAGGATTTTAATTTTTTTTGTTGTTTATTTTATTTTTGAGACAGAGAGAGACAGAGCATGAACGGGGGAAGGTCAGAGAGAGGGAGACACAGAATCTGAAACAGGCTCCAGGCTCTGAGTGGTCAGCACAGAGCCCACCGCGGGGCTCGAACTCACAAACCGCGAGATCATGACCTGGGCCAAAATCAGCCGCTTAACCAACTGAGCCACCCAGGTGCCCCATAGAGGATTTTAAACAATAATACATGTGATTCATATATACATATAAATTTTAATTTTCTTAATGTTTATTTATTTTGAGAGAGAGAGGGTGAGTTGGGGTGGGGCAGAGAAAGAGGGAGACACAGAATCTGAAACAGGTTCCAGGCCCTGAGCTATCAGCACAGAGCCCGATGCAGGGCTTGAACTCAAAACCATGAGATCATGACTTGAGCTGAAGCCAGACACACAACCAACTGAGCCACCCAGCTACTCCTATTTACAGATAAATTTTAACTAGGGCTTAGAAGTCCCTAATAAAAAGAAATACAGGCTTAGGTAAGCATCTTTTTTTTTTAATTGAAGTACAGTTGACACACAATATTATATTAGTTGCAGATGTACAGCACAGTGATTGGACAACTATAAATGTTACAAAATGCTTACCATAAGTATAGTTGCCATCTGTCACCATACAAAATTATTACAATATTATCGACTATATTCTGCATACTGTAATTTTTATCCATGTGACTTGTCCATTCTAACTGGAAGTTTGTGCTGCTTAATCTCCTTTAGAATCAGAAACCTATTTTGCCCATGAATCTGTTTCGGTTTTATTGTTGTTGTTTCTTTGTTCATTTGCTTGGTGTTTTAGATTCCACATATATGTGAAATTACATGGTATTTGTCTTTGTCTGACTTATTTTACTTAGCATCATACTCTGTTGATGATCTATGTTGTTGCAAATGGAAAGATTTTCTTCATTTTTATAGCTGAGTACTGCTGCATTTTACATATATATATATATATATCACATCTTCTTTATCCTCAGATGCTGAGATCATACTAAGTTATTTACTGAGGCAAACACTGAAATAACAGATTTATTAAAGATAACATAAGTCAGATAGCAGTATTTTTTAGCCTGGATAGCTCAGTCAGTTAAGTCTCTGATTTCAGCTCAGGTCATGATCTCGCAATTTGTGAGTTCGAGCCCACATCAGATTCTGTGTGGACATCTCAGAGCACGGAGCTTGCCTTGGATTCTGTGTCTTCCTCTCTCTCTCTCACTCTCTCTCTCTCTCTCTCTGCCCCTCCCCTGCTCTCTCTCTCTGTCTCTCTCTCTCAAAAAGAAATGATAATAAATAATAAACAAGAAAATTTAAGTTAATTCTGAAATGTCTACTGTTTAAAACAATGGCACTTACATTATTTAATCTCCACAAATAGGGCGCCTGGGTGGCGCAGTCGGTTAAGCGTCCGACTTCAGCCAGGTCACGATCTCGCGGTCCGTGAGTTCGAGCCCCGCGTCAGGCTCTGGGCTGATGGCTCGGAGCCTGGAGCCTGTTTCCGGTTCTGTGTCTCCCTCTCTCTCTGCCCCTCCCCCGTTCATGCTCTGTCTCTCTCTGTCCCAAAAATAAATAAACGTTGAAAAAAAAATTTTTTTTAATCTCCACAAAGAGTTAATATTTCAATATTAAATTTTGATATTAAAATGTCAAGCACTATCCAGATTTTAAACATGGTAGTGATCAAAGACCATCTAATATTCTATGTGATCTTCTCAGATCTCGTATGTGGTCAGTTGTTTCACGCGTGTTGATCTTTTTTCCCTTTTACCTTATCAACAATATGGAAACAAATAGGGAGGAAAGTAAAGAAATCAATATTTTTGTAGTTTTCAAGACTATATGGAGATAGTTTTCAATATATCATAGTGTTATGTGCACAAAATTGTATTTAATTGTATGAGGAAAATAATATTTATTGCTCTACAAACATTTTATTTAATCTTTGGAATATTGTTTGTTCATCATCAGGTCTTGCTTTTTTAAACAAACTCTTGTTGATTATCATGATGCAACAGTCTCCTGCTTGTTGTTCTTCTTGTTTCCTAGCCCGGTTTCCTCTCTTAGACATCTAAATCTTAGCTCTATTTTGGGGTCTCTTCTGTTTATACACCTTTACATTAGAAGCTCCTATCTATTCCTATGGCTTTGTTTCACATCTCTGAATGTCTTCAATTCTAGAGCTCTCCTCTGGGCACAATATCATATATCCAACTATGTGTTTGAGATTGCAATATGGTTTCCCAAGTCAGAATTCTGGGAGTCATCCTCAAATTAACTACCCTTCTCTCATAAGAATTCTTGCAGAGTTTGACTTCTACATGTGTTACTAACCAATTCATCTGTTTTCATCTTTACTTTTGCCATTCTGATTCAAGCCACCATTATCTCTGAAAATTATTACTTTATTTTCTAGTCTTCCCCTTCCATTAATGCGTTCTGCCAGTGCATTCTCTATACAATATGTACTTATGTCTATAAAAATATTACATTATGTAAGTCCCCCATGCCAACTTAAGCTTCCATTTTATATTACTCTAAGGACAAAATTCAAAATTCCATATTATTCATTTACTTATTGAGTTAAACCTAATTATGTTAGTAGCAAACTGTAAGTAGATGATTGTTAATTTCACCCTATTTCATATATTTGTGTTTATATATACAAATGAATAACTTGATAAACAAATTAGAGAGCTAAACTACAATTTTATAATAGAGCTAATCCAAAATTTGGGGCTCAAAAACAGAGGATCATGGAAGGATGTTAGAAGAGGAGGCAAGGAGAGAAGTAGAGTTCTTTATAATTTCCTGGGACCAGAGACACTTCAACGACAAGGATATATTTGTAGCTTAGAAAACTATTTGCATTACTTCTATAGCCTGTGTGTGTGTGTGTGTGTGTGTGTGTGTGCGCGCGCGCCCATGTTATTTACGCCCTCCCTGAGGAGTAGATTCCTTGTTCGTCATATGGAAGGGTGGAAAACTTGATAAAATTATCTGTGAAGACATATTTCCGCATTTTTTTCATTCTTTTCCTTAGGCCTGCCACTGAAAATTTTATTTACTTCTTCCTTAATACACATCTTCCTCAATGCACAATGGGGTCACGTTCCAATGAACCTGTCTTAAGTTGTAAATATCCTAAGTGGAAATTGCATTTAATATACCTAACCTATGGAACACCATAGCTTAGCCTAACCCACTTTAAACACGCTCAGAACATCCATTAACCTACAGTTAGGCAAAATGAACTGGCAGATGCATTAGTCCAATTATATAATAAAGTTTTGCATATCACATGTAATTTATTGAGTACCATACTGAAAGTGAAACACAGAATGGTTACATGGTGTCAGTTGTTTACACTCCTGAATGGGGCTGACTGGGAATCGCAGCTTGTTGCCACTGCCCAGCATTAAGAGAGAACATTGCACTGCATATTGCTAGCCAGGAAAAGGATCAAAATTCAAAGGACAGTTTCTGCCAAATGCGTATAGCTTTTGTACCATCATAAATTTGAAAAATCATAAGTTGAACTATCGTAAGTTGGGGACTGTCTATACATCAACATGTGCCACACTCCTCAATTTTCTGGCATCCAATTAAATCCCCCATGTCCTACAGAAATTTGTCTGAGCTAGTTTTTAAGGAGAAAAGTAATATGCAAATGAGGTCTGAATAGAATGAAAGGTTTTCATGTTATCGAAGTTAATGTTATTTAGATAACTAGAGTAGATTACAGTTAAAAAGGTCATACTACAAAGTAGAGCTTTTGATAATTTAGTTTGAGTAAGAAGGTCTTAACTCACTCAATGCTTAAAAATAGTTCAATTTCTTAGACTATATCATTTGAAGTATAGACTCCAAAACAATATTTTCTAGAGGATTATATTAATTTCTTAGTAATATGCTCTAAGAGGAATTACTAACTGTTGAGTGTCTAGGAGCATGGACTTGATGATGAAAGGATTTAAAATCATGTGATAAAATAATTGCAGATGTTAGAGAAATTTAGTCCTGACACTTGCTTTTTAGAGCTTAGAGTGTCTGTAAAAATATTTTTACTTGGTTAAGCCCTTAAGGAAGAATAATTTGAACGCTTATCTGTTGTTTGAGGGGCAGATCATTAGAGCCATTAAAAAATTATTTAAGGAGCAATGGTAAAAGTACTAATCATCATTAAATCATTAAATTTTCTGTATGGGTAGAAACGTAAATATCACATAAAAATTTTTAAATGTTTGCTTTAAATGTCAATTAATAAACTGAGTCACAGAGAATTGGAAGCATCTCACTGACCTTACTAGAAAAGGAATCAGAATACACATTTATTTAACACTCATTAGAACCATTCCCATTTCTTCCGTACTTTTTTAGAGCAAACCTAATTATTCCTGCTGCCTTGACATTTTTACTACTTTATATGCCTCATCAGTTTAAAACATTTACTTCTGTGACTGCTGAACCATTGAGCAAATTGGTTCTTCAGATCAATATTCTTGCTTCAAAAAAGAAGCTCTACACAGGTGTCTGGCAATGTTTATTCACTGAAAGCAGTTCATCTCCTACTGTTGATAGTTGGCAAAGTGACACTCCATTTTAGGTCTTTAATCATTTAAACCATTTCCTAAGAAAACTGAAACTTGAAAAAAAAAAAAGAGAGAGAGAAAGCTCAATGTGTACTATTAAATAAAAATAGCCAATCAGTCAACACAGACACCCTCTCTTCATAGCAATCAGCAACAGCTGTATCCCAATTAAAGCTATGATTTTGCAGGTGCTTAGAGAAGTCTATGTCAAAATAAATCCACTTATTTAAAATGTTTTGAACCATTATAAGGCCTTCATAGATAAGTTCAGGCAACAACAACAACAAAAACAAAAACTATAGGGATTTTCAGACAACTTATTTGTAAGTGTCAAGATTCTTGGGTAAAAGAAGAAATGAGATCAAAACAAGGAGATGTCTTCGGAAAAACATCATTCTCTTATTAGCTGGAAAAATAGACAGAAAAGGGAAGTTTGAACAGCACTACATATAATTGGTAGAAACAGATGCCACCCTATTCAATACATTTCTTAACACCGTCCAGGAAAATATTTGCTTATAATATCCAGTTCAACCTATGTGTGCATGACATATATTTAAAAGCATTCCTCTTGAATCATTTTAAGTGGATTTTAATAAATACTATTTACAAATAAACACTAAAACAGTTGCTTTAAATTTTACTTTATGCAAAATTTACAAGGTAATGTTATAAATTTAATTTCCCTCAAAGTACTTCTAAGGATTCTGCTTTTATAGGAATATATTTAATTTGTCTAAGGTGTCTTTATTTTTACCAAATACACATAGTAAATATGATACAGATATCCCACTCTAACAGTATTTTGAGGAAACCTCTAAATTTGTGCAAATGAAAAGAGCATTTTTAATTTCCTTTCAAATATTTGTATTTTTAAATAAAATGCTGATTTCAAAAAAAATCATACTCATTTGCTTACATACACCAAGTAGTTTCTGAAAATGGATAGCCTTTTCTCTCTACGAGTACACTCAGCAATGTAATGATATATCTGTTTTATATTAAACAGACATTATCATGAATGTTATCTACAGCACTAGGAAACTATAAAGTTTAATTATTTAATGCTTGCATGGTGTTTTGAAGATGAGATGTTCTGTTCAAGAGCTAAATATTATTGTAGCTATTAGACATCTGTTCTATTCTAGTTAGAATTGATATTTTACAGCAGCATATGAAATTATTCCCCTAGAAGTTTATAAGTTGTCAGAATTGAATATATCATACAGAGTGACAATGTATTAATAATTTATTTTAAGAGAAGAGAAGGGTTTTCATTGTCCTTACTACTTTTTAATAGTATTGAGAAAAATTTTAAGTACATTCGATTTGAAATTAGGGAAATAACAATTTGGATTACATCTCAGTTCTCAACAGAAATGATAGAAGACAAGACAATCGAATTATTACATTAAAGAGCTGAGAGAAGCTGTCAATTTAGATTATTTATATATTGAAAAGATTCAAGATTTTTAGAAAGTATTCTACAGTTTTTACAGGTGGAAGAGTAAATTACAATCACTACATATTCATTTTACATTTTAATAGACGTATAACATATATATTTTGTTGAAGTGAAAAGTGTACCAAAAATAAAATCTGATGACATTTTACAATGTAAACATACCATATAAGCAAAACCGAGATCAAGGTGTAGCGTATGTTTAGTACCTCAGAAAGCTCCCTCCTTCCCTTTCCAGGACTTTTTTAAAAAATGTTTTTATGTCCTTAAACACTTGGATTAGTTTTTCTTGATCTTCATATTTGTATAAATGGAATCATACAATATGCATTATTTTGTGTCTGGCTTCTTTTGTTCAGCAAAAATCTATATATTTTAAGATTCATCCATGTTTTATATGTAGTGTAAACTTCACTACTTTTATTGCTTTGTGCTATTCCATTTTACCAATATGCTACAACTTATTTATTGTACAACTCTATTATGGCTTATAGCCATTTTGCTTGTTTCCAGATTGAGATTATGAATAACTTTGCTAAAATGCTACATTATATGGAATTTCACTGAATATAGGCAAAGGAGTAGACTACCTGGTAATAACCTATGCATCTTTATATGATGGTTTTATTATTAATCAGTTTAATATTTAAAATTTTCTAATGGCCATTTTGATTTATAATTGGAATTATATGATTATGCGTATGCATCCATGTGTGCATATGTGTGTCTGTTTGTGTCACTGTGTACATATTTTATATATATATATATATTAAGGAAGGGGCATCTAGGTGACTCAGTCAGTTAAGCATTCGATTATTGATTTCAGCTCAGGTCTTGAGCTCATGGTTCGTGAGATTGAGCCCCATGTCAGGCTCTGTGCTGACAGTGTGGAGCTTGCTTGGGATTGTCTCTCTCCCTCTCTCTCTCTGCCTCTACTCCCTGCTTGATCTCTCTCTCAAAGTAAATAAATATAGACATTTTTAAAAGTTATAGAATATTATATATATTTTAAATCATCCACAATTTATATATATGGAGATACGTACACAGAAACATATAACCCCATCAACTGTAAAAATACACATTCTTTTTAAGTATACTTGTGACACGTAACTTCAAGTACACATAATACATAATACCATTATATATAATGTTTTTAATTTTTTTTAATTTAGTTTTTAAATTTTTTCCAGTTACTCTGAAAATTATATTAAAATATTTTACTATGATATGGATTCCTATATTTTATTTTTCATTATGTCAGATTTAACTTTATATATTATGAGACAATATTATGCTTTCCTGTTGGATTAACATTTTCCATCATAGAGTATGGAATAACTAGCCTTCTTTACATTAGTAATAATTCTAGCTTTAAAGCCTATTTCATTGGATACCAATAAAACTACATTAGCTTTCTTTTGGTATTGCATGATATAATTTTTTCATCCTTTAATAATCGACATTTATGTATTCTCATATTTGAGATACCTTATAAATAATGATGAGTGTTGCATCCTCTTTACATTTAGGGTAATTATAGGTATATTTTACTTTAAATTGTCCCTTTTTGATTTATTTTATATTTGTATTATCTCTCCAGTTTTCCCTAATTTCCATTATAATCTTATTTTTTATATAACTTTTTAATGTTTATTTATTTTTGAGAGAGAGACAGAGTACAAGGAAGGTGGGGCGGGACAGAGAGAAAGGGAGACACAGAATCTGAAGCAGGCTCCACGCTCTGAGCTGTCAGCACAAAGCCTGATGCTGGGCTCAAACTCACAAACTGCGAGATCATGACCTGAGCTGAAGTCAGACGCATAACTGGCTGAGCCACCCAGGTGCCCCTATCATCTTTTTTATAATTAAATGGTACTTGGTAATCTTCAGTGTTTCCTCTCTTAGGTATATTTGTAATTCATGTGTTTATTACTTTCTACAGTAAGTACAATACAGATCTTTTTAAATTATGCATTAATTATAAGATGAATGCTTGAATCAATAACATCTGCCTACAACTTTTGTAGTCCCTGATGTGTGTAAGGACCTTGTAGATATATTTACCCCCTTCTGCTTTTTGTGCAGTTGTCCTGAAATTTATTTAAATATATTTTAAATCAGCCATGGTATTATTCATAGATTTACACATCACAAGAATTATGTTACAATCAAAATTGTTTTAGATTTAACTAAATGCCCACTTTCACTGTTCTCTTCATTTATTCTAGAATTACTCTATTTCCATTCCGTATCATTTCCATTCAGTCTGAAAAAAAAATCTCCTTTCGTTTTTTTTTTTTTTTAATTTATATTTTACTGTTTGTTTGTTTTTGAAAGAGAGAGAGGGGCAGAAAGAGACAGAGACACAGAATCTGAAGCAGGCTCCAGGCTCTGAACTGTCAGCACAGAGCCCTACGCCGGGCTGGAAATCACCAGCCCCGTGTGATCATGACCTGACCTGAAGTCTGTTGCCCAACTGACTGAGCCACTCAGGACCCCTGGGATATTTTTTGATGTAGCTCTCATTACACTGGATTATCTCAGTATTTATATTTTGCAATTGTCCTTTATCTCTCCTTTACTTTTGAAAGATAATATCTCTGAACATATAATTTTAAACTGATACTTATTCTTCTTCCACATTTTATTTATTTTTTTTTCCAACGTTTATTTATTTTTGGGACAGAGAGAGACAGAGCATGAACGGGGGAGGGGCAGAGAGAGAGGGAGACACAGAATCGGAAACAGGCTCCAGGCTCTGAGCCATCAGCCCAGAGCCCGACGCGGGGCTCAAACTCACGGACCGCGAGATCGTGACCTGGCTGAAGTCTGACGCTTAACCGACTGCGCCACCCAGGCGCCCCAACTTCTTCCACATTTTAAATACACACATCCATAGTGCTCTGGATTATATGCTTAGAAGTAAAGTTTTAGTTTTTCTTGAAAGGAAAGTGTCTTTTTTTTTAATCTATGGCTGGTTTTAAGATAGTTTCTTTGTCTTTACTTTTTAGCAATTTTATTTTTAAGTGTATTTTTATTCATCCCATAGTGAAGAAATCTAAAATCCATAGCTTATTCTATTATTTCAAATTTTAAAATATTTTTGGTCAGAATTTCTTCAATTCTTTCTTCTTCTATTTATATTCTTTCTCCTTCCCTTTTGGGATTACAATTGCATATATGTTAAATCATTTCACCATGGTCTATACAATAATAGCACTATTTTCATTCCTCTCTTTTTGTAAACCTCTTTGTTTCACTGTGTTATTTTATGTCAGCATATATTCAAATTCAGTAATCTTATTTCTACTATTAATTTGCTTTCAAAAGCATTTATTGAATATTTAGTTTCAGGTGTTAAGAATATATAATGAAAGAATATAATATTCCTTTTAATAGATTTTATGATTTTTTTGTGCAATTTTTCATATTTTTATATATTTCCTTTAAATATTAACTATAGTTATTTATTACAGTTATATTATAGTTACTTAATATTGTTGTTTGATACTTTCAAAATTGTCCCTTTTACCTCTCAATTTCAGTCACTGGGATTTGTATTTATTATGTCTTGTAACTTGTATTACCTGTCAGATATTGTGTTTACCACAATTAGGTCTCTCAAATGATGTTTCCTTTCTCCAGAGATGTTAAATTTTCTGCTAGTGCATAATGGAGTAGGGCAGATCATCTTGAGAGTGATTTATTTCCATTTTATTGTTTTTTTTCTAGATAAAATCTTTCAAAAGTCTCAAAAAAGGGTCTGGAGTACCTGTTATGTTCTTTTATCTTTGTAGCCCTGACTCCAATTTTTTGTATCTATATACTGTGAGATTGCCAACATTTATTTTTAGCATTTTTAGCCTTTTAACATCTGTTCTCTGCTTTGTGTTTGTAAGAATTTTTCCTCATAGATATGGAGTTTAGGGGTCATCAAATACCTTGAGAGTTAATTACATACAGAATAGCTCACTTCTTTGTGTTTCCCTTTTCTGCTGTATTTTTAAAGATATCTTTCCTTCAATTTTCAGTAAGTGTTTTCCAGGTGTCCTTCAATACTGCCTCCTCCCCATACTCTTTCTTTCTCCCATCTGAGATTACAATTGTGTGTGCATGTGTACATGTATGTGTGTGCATGTGTGTATATGTCTTTCCACCTCTATTCAGAGAATTGTAGTTTTTATAATAAATAAAATGCAAATTTCAGTGGTTTAACAAAATATGTTTTTACTTAATAATCATGCAACAATATAATACATGCCTTTCTGATTAATGAGAAATTTTCCTTCGCATGCCCCTCAAGGATTCAGGCTTTTTAGTCTTATAAGTCTGGCATTACAGAGCCAATGAGTTCTCTATTTTTATGAAGTTTTATTTCATAAAAACTTGGCCTAAGTGTGACAAATATCACTTCCACTTACATTCTATTGGCAAGAACCGTAGCTACATCTAGAAGCAAGAGGATTGGAAATTGCTGCCCTTGAGTTGTCAGCTGACTCACGGACACTCCATGTTATGAAAGGGAAAGCATGGTTTCCTTTCTTTTTTTTTTTCTTTAAATTGTTTTTGTTATCTTCCTTATATCAATAATAGAAAAATCAATCTGATTTGAATCAAGCAATGAGCAAACGACACATTTATAAATATAATTTATAGGATCATTTCAGCATGGAAATAAATAGAAAGATAAAATTTCTAGATTGTTAAAGTGAAATTACATGGTAGAAATGGTGTTGGCAAGTCTCACTCTGTGGGTGGAACTTCCAGAAAACCCAAGTAACCTGAGTAAATATTTAAAAAAAGACAATGATAGAATATTATTATGAAATAATTCTATTTTTATAAAACTTTACATATGTGCACAACAAATTATAAAAATACATTGTAATTTTATTTACTATTATATATGCTCACATTAAAATGTTAAGTTAAAAATGCAACATAAGAATTTGTTATTTCATTTAAAAATTGGAGTCACCTGGATGGCTCAGCCACTAAAGCATGTGACTCTAGTTCTCAGGTGGGGAGTTTGAGCCCATGTTGTTCATAGAGCTTATTTAAAAGCAACAACAAAAACTGAGTAAATAAAAGCTCTACAAAATTTAAAATAAAACTGATTTTTCAGCATCACTTTGACTCATGTTCAAGACTTAATTTAATGTTATTTCCTTTTCCAATCCTCTATTCTGAAACTTACAGGGCAGTGTATATGAACAAGTCTGACACCCGACATTTTTTGTAATGCCTTTAGGAAAGGTGTATGTAATTCAATGTTGATATCTATAGTACTTGTCATTTTGTAGATAGTGAATTAAAGTCCTGAATGTTGTGTTGTGATTTTCAACACTTGATAGGAATGATGGGTATGTCTCTGTATACTTTATGCTATCATTTAAATACACTATATACAAGTACATGTAATTTTGTCCTTCAACAAATAAGAATGACATATAATTGTTTTTGTTGTTGTTTATAAAAAAGAGGCAAATTATTATTACACTTTTAAAAAAACACTTTTATTTGCTTTTACAGACAGCATATTTTCACAATGATTTTTTTTATTATACTCAAGAAGTCTATTTTTGGAAATAATTTTGTGTCTGCAGTGTATTTCCTCTCAATATTGAAATATCTTTAATGATTTCAGTGATAAATGTTTGCCACAGAGAATTGGAGTGGATGGCAACTCTGAGTAATAAAATAAACTATTGGTTGTCAGGACTATTATTAGTAAAATATCGCTCATACAACTTAAAATTTGGCAGTAATACAACAACATAAATGACTTCTGGCAAACCTTGGTATTTGGGGGCTTTATTGTAAACTCTCTATTTTCTGTAATAAATCTCATTGAAATGTGAAAGCTAAATACAGGAGGAATTGACATAACATTATTTTAGCAATATTTACTGAGAGACAAATATTTTATATCTTTCTACTAGTGTCTTTGGAAAAGATCACATGTAGATATGTGTATTTTTATGGCAAAATCATTAGTGTGTTCTTGATTTCAAGAGCAAAAAATATCAATACAAATATCAATAAAAGGAAATTACATGCTTTATTATAGAAAAATCTTACCACTGGGTCAGAAGCATTTCTAAACTTGAAGGAAAACAGAAATCAGGGCTGAATGACACAAGTGGATAGATTTTTAAAAAGTTCAGTCAAATATTTGTACTAAAAAGAGTCTTGCCTTACCTATCCAATGTAAGTGTATGTTTTTATTTTTTAGACACTTAAATGTTACAGATTTATATTTTTTCTAATATTTTGGCTTCAGTGACAGGATTTTACTGAAACCATTTTATTTTATAAAAATAATTTTTAAATTATCTCCTAGTGCTTAGGTTTAAAATATTTTACTTTATTTTCTGAAATAAATGAATTAAAAAGTACCAATCCATTTAAAATAGCATAATGAGTTTAATCAACATTATTACAAGTGAAAGTATTTTTCTAATTTTTTCTATTTTTTATGATACATAAATTTTAAAATCTTAGTTTTTTATTCATGACTTTTCAGTTTTCTTTAAATATATTCATAAAGCTTTTGTAGTGTATATGAGTCTATTTGTTCAATTAATATTGATCAACCACCTATTGTATATATATGAGGTACAATTCTAGGAGCTATAAATAAAGCAGCAAACAAAATCTAAGAAAATGTCTATGTACATAAGACTTGCCAATAATAAATAAACTAAATAAGCAGAGTGTAATTTACATTAGATGTTAATAAGTGCTATAGAATATTAAGGTTTCTTATGGAAAACCTGTGATTTTAAGTACAAAGGAGTGAGCTGTGTGGATATGTAGGGGAAGAAGTTTCTAGACAGAGTGGAGAGCATGTGTAAAAACTGTTAGAAACAATTTTACTTAGGATAACATATAGAGAGCAAAGATTCCAGTGAATTGAAGTGAATGAAGTGTAGGCCTTTAGGGAGTGAGATCAGAAAAGTAATTTGTGACCAGGTGCTGTGGTTTACACTGTGTAAGTGGGATAGACACCCTACCCAAAATTTGTTTCAGACATTGAACTGATGTTGACACACACACATGCCAACTAAGTATGAATTCATTACTCACATAGTGTAACTTTTTGGGAAGTGCAGGACACGTTCCCCGGGGGTTTCAACATGGGCAACTGGCTTGGGTGTTAGAGTGGTTAAGGGACAGGTCTGAGGCAAGGGTTCCTGTGCATAAATGTGGGACTTGAGCGGTTTGAACGTCCTCCTTGTGCCAGGGAGATGGCAAGATAGCATGCCAGCTTTCTTACAGGTTTTCGCAGATGTGAAACAAGTAGGTTTCCCAGATGTGGAGCAAGTAGGTAAGGAGGGTGGAAGTTGAAACATCAGCAAACATGAAAACTGAATTACATGAGTTACATTGAACTTACAATTAGAAGGGAAGCCATTTGAACAAACTGTGACATATTCTGATTTAGTTCTACCTGGAACACTGTGAGTGCTGTGTTCAGTAAAGGAAGATGCATGGAAGTCAGATGTGAGCACTTGCTTTAATGAAAGATAGTAGTCGTTCAAAGCAAGAAGATAGCAGTGCAGATGGTGGGAACCAATTGGCTTCAGAATGTATTTTGAAAGTGGAAATTGCAAGATTTGTTTATGAAATGGACATGATATTGGAGAGTAAAAACTTGGCTATGAAAAGTTGGGGAAATGAGGCTGATAGTAACAGATAGAGGGACAGTCTGATATAACCAGACTAGAGGGAAAGCAAAGAAGAAGCTACATTTGCTACCCAATTAAATAAGAACTTGGAAATATAAATCCAGAGGTTAGGACAAAGGTGGACCAGCAATATACAAGTGAAAGATATTAGTGCATAGATAGTATTTAAAGCCATGGAATTGGATGATAACATAAGTAAATAACTGTAAATAGAAAAAAATAAATAAATAAAGCAGTATGGGGAACAATGCATAGGTCACTCCAGAGTTTGAAGATCAGGTAAATGTTGATGAATGAGTAAAGTAAACTAAGGAGACAACGTTGGGAGTAAAGAAGTTGTCCAGGATATCAAGAGGAAAAGATGCATCAAAGAGGAAATAATAAACTGGGTTGAGTACTAATAGTAGGTCCAGTGTGATGAAGTCAGAGAACTGGGTATTGGATTCAGTCAGCAGGCAGTCACCAATGACATTGACAAGAAAGATTCCAGTGGAGTGATAAGAATGAACTTTGCTTGGAGTAAGTTCAAGAAAGAGTGGGAAGGGGAGCCTGGGTGGCTCAGTCGGTTAAGTGTCCGACTTCGGCTCAGGTCATAATCTCAGAGTTGGTGGGTTCGAGACTTCGGCTCAGGTCATGATCTCACAGTTCGTGGGTTCGAGACTTCGACTCAGGTCATGATCTCACAGTTCGTGGGTTCGAGCCCCTCGTTGGGCTCTGTACTGAACTCTTGCTCAGAGCCTGGAGCCTGCTTCGGATTCTGTGTGTCCTTCTCTCTCTGCCCCTCCCTGCTCATACCCTGTCTCACTCTGTCTCTCAAAAATAAATAAATGTAATTAAAAAAAAAAGGAAAGAGAGAGTGGGAAGATAAGAAAATAAATAGGTACAACTGTTTTGAGGAGGAATTTTGTTCTAAAGGAAAGAATGACATGAATAGTAATTTTAAAAGGTTTACTTTTTTAATCAGTGAGAAAAATAATAGTGTATTTGTCTGCCAATATGAACTATTCAGTGAATTGGGGAAAGTATTTGATATGACCAAGCACAAATACTCAAATAGGATGTAGATACAAATGACAGTTTGACCTTTATTAAAAACTTTCTTCCTAAAGGGGTTTCTACCATCATAATAGGACAATAAAGTCGAGCATATTAGCACAAATTCAGGATATAGAATCATAGATCTGTAGGAGCTTGTTAAAGTTTTCCTCTAAATTTTCTCTTGTCAATGAAATAAGCACCAAAGATACTAACTAAATGGGGATAGCAGAAGAATGTTTACAAGTAAGAGAAGGGAGAAAGATACAGCCTTAATTGCTGCAGTCCTAACACTGTATATGGAAGAACACCCAGGCACTACAATGAATTCACAAGGCAATTGCAATTTTTTAACTTGTGAGAATATTGCAGTGACACTTGATATCTAATGGGTGCTGTGAAAACTATGGTTTGAAGTAGTTCACAATTCAAATATTAGATTACATTGCATTTGTTTAGATGATGTCATTCTTTTGCAAAACTAGGTTTTTGCTTGTTGCTCTGATAAAAAGCAAAGGTGCATGAAAATCAATGTGAAACAAAAAATAAAGGTGGCAATATCCAATATCATTAAAACGTTTAAGAAATTATGCCATAATAAACGAGGTGCACAAATCTCCTTAGTGAGTAATTGTGGTCATTTAAAATTGGAATAAAAATATGTTCTGTCAATTTATATATATATGTATATATATATGTATATTTATATGTATATATGTATATATATATATATATATATATATATATATGTTTGTTAAATGTTGCCTGTCATTTTGACACAAATCCTTGCTATATTGCTTAACTCAATTACTTAACAGAACTGTTCAGTATTTCTTTGGATCTGTGGAGGCATGTAAAAATTAACAAGACATTAAGGGCGTTATGAACATAGAAAGGCTGGGTAACTCTGATACAGTCATCATGGGCAATGGAAGAATATATGGACTAGAAGAATCATAATATGATAGCTGGGTGATATTACAGGACACTTTCTGTTCCCAGTCAGAACAGTTAAAGTGAGATTCATCACCATGTTTTGGGTTTTTCTTCAGCCTTATTGCAGCTAGACAGATGCAGTATAAAATTTAGAGGGATTTAACTTAACAAGGCTTCTAATTTTTTCAACCAGCTAGAGGTAAGTCATGGAGAAATGACAGGAAGTTGAAAATACGTTAAGGGGAGTAATTGTAATGTTCAATCATGTTTTCTAAGATGGATTGAAAGAAAATGAGAATGTGAGGTAGGTGGAGTCCAGTAAATAATATGTCATAGGATCAGAAGGGTTTAAGGCTCCATTTATATCAAGGAGTTGTATTCAGTGCATGAGAAGGAATGGAAATAGGTATGATTATAAATAATTGTAAGGTCTGTGAATGAAGGTAAATAAATATCTTAGGAAGAATGAAGAAAAAATAGTTTTATTGGATGTCAAACTTGACTGAAGTTAGTTCAAGAGAAAGTGGGAGTAGAAAATTGAAAATAGCGAGTAATGGGGCTCCTGGGTGGCTCAGTCAGTTAAATGTCTGACTCTTGATTTCAGCTCAGATCATGATCTCACCATTGATAGATTGAGCCCCGGGTCAGGCTCAGTGTTGGACATATTGCCTGCTTGGTATTCTTTTTCTCATTCTGTTTCTTCCCTGCTTGTGTGTGCTCTCTCTCTCTCTCACTCCCTTAAAAAAAAAAGCAAGTAAAAACAACTTTTTTGAAGAAAATATTTATTTATTTACTCTAATGCAAAAGAAAGGCAAGATCATAGAAGGACAAAAAAGTAAAGAATGTAAGAAACTTCTTTCTACCTATTGCCTTCTGCAAAGTAGTTGCACTTAGAATCAGAGTACTTCTTACGGTTATAAAAAATGTGCAATAAATTAAAAGATAAATAACAGGGGCACATGGGTGTCTCAGTCGGTTAAGTGTCTGACTTCAACTCAGGTAATGATCTAACAGTTTGTGAGGGCAAGCCCCGCATCGGGCTCTGTTGCTTACAGCTGAGAGCCTGGAGTCTGCTTAGGATTCTGTCTCCCTCTCTTTCTCTGCCCCTCCTCTGCTCGTGCTCTGTCTCTCTCAAGAATAAACATTTAAAAAAACAAAAAGATAATATGATTCTTTTGATAATCATATTTGTGGCTATAAAGAAAGGTGGTATTTAGGGTTAGAACATTCCTTTATATTATTATTAAAATGTTATCATTGTGTATATAATTTAATACTATTAGAATAATCTAATCTATATAATTCAGATGATGGACAAATATGTATGCTTCACTCATGTAAACATTATTTGTTTATATTTCTACCATATTTACTTAAGTCTTTCATTTAAGGGCCATTTTTTCTCTACCCAAAAATGTCTGAGTCAATATTTAAAAACAAAAAAATGGGGTGACTGAGTTTAAGATATTTTAATTGCAGTATTAATTTTACTTGACTAATATGATAAATTAGAAATTGAAAAATAGAAAAGTATTACTTGCTTCAATATTCTTTGCATTTGGAAATACATACAGGAATAACAATCGAATAGTAAATTTAACATTTGAGAATTGTTATACTGGTTTCATAGAGCTTTATCTTTAACTGTTTGAAGAATTTCCCATTTCAGAATCAGCAATATCCTTTGCAAAAGTACTAAATAAATACATAATAATACATAAAAGTACTAAATAAATACATAATGTACATAAATTTATGTACAAAAGTACATAAGTACAAAGTAAATTTATGTACAAAGTAAATGTATGTACAAAGTACAAATTTATGTACATAAGTACAAAGTAAATTTATGTACAAAAGTACTTTCGTACTTGCAAAAGTACTAAATAAATACATAATAATACATAAAAGTACTAAATAAATACATAATGTACGTAAATTTATGTACATAAGTACATAAATAAAGTCATTTTACCAATCTACTGGTTTATGCATTTGAAAATATAAGTATTATTTCTATACATAGTGTACTTCAATAAAAACTAAGTAGGGACGCCTGGGTGGCTCAGTTGGTTGAGCGTCTGACTCTTGATTTCAACTCAGGTCATGATCCCCGGGTTGTGGGATACAGCCCAGTGTCAGTCTCCACACTGAGCTTGTAGCCTGCTTAAAATTTTCTCTCTCCCTCCACCCCTCTCCCCTACTCACATGTTCTCTCTCTCTCTCTAAAAAAAAAAAAAAAAAAAAAAAAGTAAAAATACACACACAAATAAATCTTTTTTGATTTGCGATATTTTGTTTAATATGGCTGATACATGATGCCACATTAGTTTCAGGTATACAATATAGTGATTCATCAACCATGCATAAGGCAATGCTCACCGCAAGTGGAGCTACCATCTTTCACCACACATCGCTATTACACTACTATTGACTAAATTCCCAATGCCGTACCTTTTTATTCTATGACTTACTTATTCCATAACTGGAAGTCCGTATCTCCCACTCCCCTTTGCCCATTTTGCCCATCCCCCCACATCCCTATCCTCTGGCAACCATCGGGTTGCTGCCTGTGTTCATAAATCTGATTCTGCTGTTCATTTGTTTAGTCGTTTGTTTTATTTTTCCGGATTCCTCATATAAGTGAAATCATATGGTATTTGTCTTTCTCTGACTTATTTCACTTAGCATAATACCTTCTAGGTCCATCTGGTTTGCAGTTTTTAAAAGAACACATATACAATAACTTTTCTTTTCTAAAAGCCATCTTTTAATTGATATCTAAACAACTTCAATTTTTTTCTTCCTTTGGTCATGAAATCTTTCATGGAGTTTTAAGCTACTTTTCAGTTTCTATCTTTCTACTTGACTTTTGTGTGCTTTTATTTGTAAAAGGTTTATTTTAATTCACTATATTAAGAATTTCATTTCCAGACTACTAGAGTAGGTTTATTTTCATTGGTTTAGTGTTCTTTCCAGGTAAATAAGTAGCTTCTAAAATATCAAAAAGATATTTGTATCTCTCATTGAGAAAAAAAAAGTTAAGTAGATTAAATTTCATCCTTAATTAGGTAATTGCACTGTAATTCTAACATATTAGCAACTGAATCCATAGTATGAACAGAAGAAATTATAAAGTAAAGCATTGAAATATCAGAATTTGTCTTGTTAATAGATGTATTTTTTAAGATTTATAATATAGGAACTGCTGCATGGAATGAGGTGAATAAAATTAAAACAAGCATATAATATAAATAGGAAAAGGCAATAGAATTCAAGTCAGTGTGGAGGAAAACTAGGTGCTAGATTAGTGCAGGGAAAATTTCCTTTTTAGTAGTTTATTTAGTGTACAAATTGAACATAAGATTATGTAAGTAATAAATATTTTTAAAGCACTTCTGCTACAAATATAGACTGTAAGACCTATTGTCTTAATATCATATCTGATTGCAGACATTTCAGCATAGTATTTAATTTAAGAAGCATCTGGAAATATGTTTGAGTCCAAATATCTTCCCCACTCAGTGGATCTGTGATTTCTTTTTTGGGTTAAATCTGATTTTTACAAAGTTTGTGTGGGTAACACAAAGAATTGTTGAATACATTGAATATAATCTGAGTAATAATTCAAGCAGCTGGGAAAAGCATCCAGGGTGGGTCATGGTTTCTAGGGTTTAACATGTGGCTAAGAAGGAGCAATTTTACATGATCATTATTGAAATTGGACAGATACGGTTTCTGAAGTAGAAACATATGGACACCAGACCCAGAACAGAGTGGTAATTAAGAAGAATACAGAAAGAGAAGAAATATCAAGTTAAAAATAAATTGCTCTAGGGGCGCCCGGGTGGCTCAGTCAGTTAAGCAT
This sequence comes from Lynx rufus, assembly GCF_022079265.1. Lineage (NCBI taxonomy): Eukaryota > Metazoa > Chordata > Mammalia > Carnivora > Felidae > Lynx > Lynx rufus. The sequence goes on from NW_025814827.1 coordinate 61,155,978, forward strand.
CTGACTTGGGCTCAGGTCTCTCATAGTCTGTGAGTTTGTGCCTCGCATAGTGCTCTGTGCTGACAGCTCAGAGCGTGGAGCCTGCTTCTGATTCTGTGTCTCCCTCTCTCTCTGCACCTTCCCCCACTCACACTCTGTCTCTGTCTCTCAAAAATGAATAAATGTAAAAAAATTTTTTTTAATTAAAAAAAAATATCGCTCTACTTCACAATTTTGCCCAAGCATACAAGAATATTAACTTCTTGTAAGATAACTTTTTGTTGGTTGGTTTGTTAAATACACTGATCAGGAATGTCTATTTTTGGAACTTTCTAATTTGATCATGACTGTGAATCTAAAAATAGTTTTAAATTGTCAAAATTATAATGCCATATTATTTTAAAAAGCACTTTACAAATTCAGTTATTGTATCATTGATTATATAAGGATTAAGTATTTAAGTTTTACAATGAGGAGAGCATGTATAAATGACTGACTACAAAAAATTTCAGAAGATTTGTATGTAGAGAAGGTATCAATAATATCTGAAGTATTGAAAAGAAAATGTTCAAATAGGTAATGAGTAGAGGTGACTGCTATTTTACTAAAGACAAAGTCAGGTAATTTCTGTTGTAGTATCCTATTTCGCATGTATTATGGAATTCAGGAAGAATCTAATTTATTAATTATTTATTTGAGTCTCCAAGCCTGAGGAAAAGAAATGGAAAGAAATTTGTAACTCTTTGCTTAGGAAAGCCAATATACATGATATTTAAAATTTTGCAGAGTCCTTCAATATGTGTATAATGTTTCACTTACCATAGATAGAATAATGAATGCAAATTATTATTTTTTACCACTTTCTAGATCAAGTTGTCAATTAACAACTGACAAAATTTCATCTAATAATAGAATATTAGAATTGAAAGTACTAGATAGCTTTCATAATGCTATATTCGTACAGAATTTTAATGCTAAAACTGGCATATAAAATTTATTAAAGCAAATTCCCATTGATAAAAGAAGAAAGATCAGGAGATTTCAATAAAGCTTATTTTATAATATATTTAATATTTTAATGTGTATTGTCCCAAAGATGGAAAGTTGCATAATTATTTTTCCTTAATGCATTTTACCATGGAATTCTTGTCTGACAGGTTTCTGGGGGAACTTATGAATTCTTTTAATCCTCCCAAAGTCTGAGGTTTTTTTATGCACTATTTTATATGAAAATTACTTTTTATATATTCTTATCACAGCTTTGATTCCAATTCCAGCAAGGGAGACCATGAAAAAAATATTTGTAAAGGAGGAGATTGCAACTAGCTAGAGAAAGGAGATAGAAAATGGAAAACTGGGTAGGACTAGAAATTTCTGCAGTGACGCACTGGAAAGGTAAAGGAAATTAGGGAGAAAGAATTGGGGTTTTTGAGTTGCATTCCTATCTCTTTTGATTTGGGTATTGATGTTTAGACAAGAGGCAGATATATGATAGAGTCATATTCTGAGGTATTGCAACAAAAATTTACTACTTAAAATGTTATTGATAGAAATAAGCAGTTTATTAAAACATATACATCAGCAAGTGAGAATTTTCCTCAGGTTGATTAGTAATGACAGTAAATTACACTTCCACACTAAACTATTTTTGTACTCTGGGGACCATGTGAATAAATAAATACAACTCTGCAGTGTGGAGCACCCACTACCGTTCAGTGGGCTTCACAAAAGCAGTGGCTCTGAATGTAGAACATATATGTAAAAGGAAAAAACCAATGGATAAATTAGTGAGAAAGAAAAATATATTTTCAAGCTTATCTTTAAAAATACATTTACTAATTATAAGAAAACACTAGACAAGCCAAAATGGAGGGATGGTCTACAAAAGATACTATCTTTTTAAAAAATGTCAGTCATGGTGAATGAGGAAGGTAGAACTGTCAAAGATTAGAAAAGATCTAAGAGATATGATTACACGCAACATGTTATCATGAATTGTGTCCTAGAACAGAAAAAGAATGCCCATTGGAAAATCAAAGTCTGTAGTTTGGTTAGTGCTGTATCAAAGTTAGCATTTTTGTTTTGATAAATATGCCATAGTTATGTAACATTTTAAAAAAATACTTATTTATTTTTGAGAGAGAGAGAGAAACAGAGCATGAGAGAGGGAGGGGCAGAGAGAGAGGGGGACACAGAATCCAAAGAAGGTTCCAGGCTCTAAGCTGTGAGTACAGAGCTTGGCACAGGGCTCAAACTCATGAACTGTGAGATCATGACCCGAGCCAAAGTTGGACGCTTAACCAACTGAGCCACCAGGCGCCCTGGTTAAGAGTAGGGGAAGCTGATGGAAGGCTATATGGGAATTCTCAGTATTATATATACAAGTCATCTGTAAATCTAAAATATTTCAAAATAAAATTTAAAAGTACATCAAAACAATGCATAGAAGTACTTCAAGGAAAGAAGCAATGTTACATACGAAATATTTACAAAATACTATTTTAAATGTTTTAAATATGTGCTTTATGATTAGTATATGGCTTTGATGTTTTCTTCTTATGAAAATCCAAAATTATTTGGGGCTGTCATAAATTCATATAAATCTAAGTTTATTATTCTTTTTTCCTCTAAGGTGTGTGTTCATCAACTATGACTTATATTACCATATAATATTGATTGGAAAAATAGTGACTCTAATGAAGATATGATATTATGTAAAAACTTAATATTCTACATTTTTATACCTTTTTTTTACATTAGAACCTTTAGCATATTGCTGACAATAAATTTTTTAAAAAATTTTGTTATGTTTATTTTATTACTTATTTTTGAAAGAGAGACAGAGTGTGAGTGGGGGAGGAGCTGAGAGAGAGGGAAACACAGAATCTGAAGCAGGCTCCAGGCTCTGAGCTGTTGGAACAGAGTCCGATGTGGGGCTTGAATTCATGAACCCTTAGATCATGACCTGAGCTGAAGTTGGACGCTCAACCAACTAAGCCACCCAGGCACCCCTTACTGATAAATTTTAATTCTGTCTGATAGCTCCTACATCTGTGATTCTGATTATTGCTTTGTCCTTTACATTATTTTTCTTATCTTTTTGTATGTCTCATAATTTTTGTTGAAATTGAGTAGTATTGCATTGCTATATGTTACTCAGCTCTCCTTAGAATGCTGTGACAGTCTGGGCAGTGGTGGAGGGAGAGGTAGAGGTTAGAGGCTAAGTGGGATTCTTTTTTTTTTCCTCAGCAAACCTCACTCTAAAGCAGGTACTGTGATCCTGGCCTTCCTAGTGCTTCTGTGACTCCCTACTATAGCTCTGAACCGAATATATATATTCATGCCACTCCCTCCCCCTTTCCATTGCAGAGATCAGAAATGCTACTTCGATTCATAGATATCTCTTCCAAATCCTCAGACATCCCCTGAAACAGAGCAACCTCGAATACCCCTCTCAACTTTCTCAACTTCTTTCTGTTTTCCCTGGGATATTAGCCAGAGAACCCCCCCTTATGCTACACATAGACATTTCTTCAGTTAAAATCATTTTTCTAGAAATTTTTATTTTCTTCTGTCTTTACTAAAGTAGAAGTCCTTGAAAATAGATAAATAAATGGATGTGTAAAAAAAGAAAAATGACGTAGGGCCCATATGATATGGCTTACAATGCTGAATACGACAAAAACAAACAGATAATACATTCATGTACTTATTGCCATGGTGGGGTTTGCTTTGCCAGAACAAAATAAATGTACCTTAATAATAGTATAGTACTTAAGGCAAAGGAGATGATATTCCTATTTTGTAGGTGTGTGTCCATGTGCGTGTGTGTGTGTTTGGTGTGTGTGTTTTTTACACCTGACAAAAATTGTTTGTGGTTCTGTGGTCAGTTTTGGATTGCTTACATTAATAAGGACTAAAGAAAAAATACTTTGAATGTATTTGTTGATCAATAATAGAGAAAGACTGGAATGATAGAATGGAGACACTAGTGAAAAACATATAACAAAATACAATAACTAAATTTTATAACTCTTGAAGGTTGTCTGTAAGCTACAGATTTTGGCTGAGGTTATTACACTTATCAAGCTTCCATTGCACAGAATATGGCCTTTGATAATATTAATTTTAAAAATTGTGCAAATTCCAACTAATTTATATGATGTTGAAGGTTGAGCTGGAGGACAATAGGCATAGAGTTGATAGATTCCATAAGAGAGATATACAAAGGAAACAATTTTTATTTCAAAAATGAATAAATAACTGTAATATTTTTTTAAGTTTATTTATTTATTTTTGAGAGAGAGAAAGCATGAGCAGGGAAGGGGCAGAGAGAGAGAGGAGAGAGAATCCCAAGCAGGCTCTGTGCTGTCAGCACAGAGCCCGATGTGGGGCTCAATCCCATGAACCACCAGATCATGACCGGAGCCAAAATTGAGTCAGACGCTTAACCGACCCAGCCACCTAGGCACCCAAATAGCTTTAACATTTTAATTAATGTATACATATTTCTGTGTTCCTACTCATGTAGATTATAACTAGGACAAATGTAGATCATACAGTCATTTATTGTTTTTAATGAAAGACTGTTTTCTAGTCCTCATTTAAATAGTATTAGCAGAGTAAATGGATTTTTATAATCAGTTATTTTATTAGTTTATAAATTCTAATAGAAAATAAAACTTAAAATATTTACGACCTTTATTGATATCTATTATTTTTTCATTTATTTATTTAATGTCTTTATTTAAATGTCTTGTTAGTCTATCTAAGTACCTTGGAGCTTATAAACATAAAGTCCTCATCCTGTGAGTGTCAGAATTCAGTGCAAGCACTGTCATAACATCATTGTAGGTCCTAGAGTATAGGGGAAAGGAAGGAAAATACTCTAGAAGCAAAATGAGGGAGTCTCATCATTTACATCATGCAGTTAGTTGAGGATTTGCTGAGGAAGGTATATTTTGATCTGGGTCTTCAAGGATGAGAAAAAAAATGCCAAAGTATAGGGTAGAGCCTCTAAGCGATGGTAAGAGCAGTAGCTTTGAGGCACTAAACTGTATGATTTAGTTGGGAAGTGATAAGAGGCTCACCAAGTTCAAGCTATAGGAACAGGAGAGAGAAAGTTAAATCACATGTTCCAGAGACTTACATATTATTATAAAGGATAAAACTTAGCTTGAGTTGAAGTGTATGGGAATCTTCATGTATTTATCTGGGAGCAGATTTTTTGTTTTGGGAAAATAATCCTAAAAGCAGCATAAAGCATATTATGATATAGGAAAAGAATAATGGTGACCATATACTTCCAAAAATAAAATATTTCTCCAGAGATAGATGTCAGTTCAAATACTTAGAGTCACAGGCAAATATATCTGGAATCCTCGGATTACCACCTTTGTCCACATTAATGGGTAAGAAATATAAATGTCTAGTCCCAGAGTACTCAGTTGGTAATATATCAATGTAAATATTACATAAAACCTTACGTGATTATTTCCTTAGCCATCTTAGATGAACTCTTTGCAGTAAACAGATGGTTTATGACTGAAAACATCTTCTAATTCCTATCATCTATAAGGAGTTAAGCCATTTAATATCTAACATTGTGTATCACCAAAAACCATTTAAAAAATTCACTTTTGTTACACTGGTATTGATGGTAGAGTTAATTGTCTTTCATTTCATTTTTTTTAATATTTATGCTTCTAACATAGTCTGGGCACTGTGCTATTGCTAACAAGTGTTTAGTATAAAAATAAAGTGTTTTTTTTTTAACTTAAGGAGTTCAGAAAGTAATAGCTGACATACAAGAATAAACAGGAAATTACAATACTGTGAAAAATGCCTCATTAGGAATAAGAAGTCATATGTCATTCTAATAGTAATTTGTGGCACTTTTAAACTATCTTTTCAATTTTCATTTCTCTTTAAACCAGTCTATTATTAAAAGTAGCTATATAATTAAAAATAATTTTATATTCCCTGAAAATATGTGCTTTGATCTATTGAAATGTGACTTTCTTTAGCATTCAAAATATGTCATTGATTTAGAAACAGTAAGAATAATGAACATTTATTTAATGATACCATGGAAAAACAATATTAAAACAGTAGGGCACAAGTAATTATCCATGGACAAGGGCGGGCATGCACAGAAAACACTGATTCTCTGAATGTGAGAGAAATAATACAGAGATATAAAATATGTAAGATATTGATTGAAATATGACCAATGGGCAAATCTAAATTCTTTTGAGTAAGACATGTAGGAAACTTAAAGTAATGAGTATATCAGTTCCTGCTATTAACTGATCTTTATTTAGCCAAGAAAACTGTTAATAAAATCAAATTCTGAAGTAATTTGCTGCCAAAAAAAATCACTTCAGAGAATAAATAGTAAAAAGAATATCCTATTGAGAATATTGAATCCTGCTGCTGCTTTGTACATGGGCACATTAAAAAAAAAAAAAAGTTTTGAAAAACAATGAACAGTGCTTGTCAAATGATTGCTTACATTTTAATTCGCTATCTAGTACTTTGTTTACAGTATGTGAAATGGCAGGTTCCAAAGCTGCTTTTCAAAATGTGCCTAATGATCTGTGAGAACACAAATTTATCTATTGTAACAAGCTGTGCAGCTCTGTGTGATAGCTAGAGGCAGGAGTGATCTTCTGATAATCTATTTACTGACAGACCAAAATATGTCTTTGAGGAAAACTGCCATTATTTCCTTTATTTCCTTCACAGATGAAGTCAAAGATCCTTGAAGCAGAAACTGTATCAGAAGAAGCTATACATGAACCCAATTCAAAGCAAGTAGACAAATACAATTGTAGAAAGCAAACATTGGCATTAGGAGACAATTACTTAGTTTTCCTAACCTTTTTCTTGTGGCGTTTGAAATTACAAATAGATTGGGGCAATATGTGTGCATGTCATCCAATTAAAAATAAAGATATATGCCTTAGGTAATAACATGGCTCATTTCAGAAAGAGACTTTCAAAAAGGGTAAAATAGAACTGAAGCAAAATAACTTCTAGGGAAGAGAGAAGGAACATGGATTCCATGGCTAAATGAAAAAAAACACTAAACAAACAAATAAGCCAAATATAAATGAACAAAAAACCTGCCGAAGGAAGTCAAGACAAAGAAAAGGTAAAGCGATCCTAGGAACATGACAGACTACTAACTTTTGGTTATAGACATTAAGCAGAAAATCAAATATGCAAAATAACAAAGCTGAATGAAACATGAACTTCTTACAGATCCTGGATTCTGGAAACCCATTCATTCCTGCAACTCCATACCCTGATGGTATTGACTTGGTTAGAAGTGGTAGAGAAGAGAGATTTACCATCATCATATACCTAAAAGGATGTTTAAATAATTTTCATAATCAAAGCATTGAACTAAGAAACACCCATGTAATTAAAAACAAAAAAAGGAATGAGGAAAACAGGCTTTTAATTCTCTACCCCTATGAGTGGAACAAAGATAGACTAATACCCTAAATGTCCCACAGGCTCAATCGGGAGTACTATCCCAGAGGTGACCCTTCCTGTATCCTGTATCAGTGGTTAGGATGGCAACTGTTTCCTCTACCTGGATAGAAATCAGCATACAGTGAATAAAGCTAGTCAATTTTAGTCCAACCTTCAAAACAAATTCCTAAGGAAACAACTGGAAATATAGACTACAATGCCAAATATAAGAAATTATTTCAGTCTTTAATTTGGTATATTAATGTATTAGACAAATTTTGAAAATGAGTAATAATTTATACTAAACATATGTTTTCATTTAAATACTCCACTTGCTTGTTTGCTATTTATAAAAGTACAAGAAACTGTATAATGCACTTGATTAAAAAAAAAGTACAGTATAAATCACAATAAATGAGTTCCCTAAGGCTAAAAGAATGTTTCAACACAAAATATTCAGCATGGAAATATTGCTTCTGGCAGACATGATGGAGCAAAAGCATGTTTTAAACTAGATTTAATAATCTGCTTACGAAATTTGTTACATGGTACACATGGCATTTTCCCATTTTGCTCAACGTGGATATATTAAATAAAGTCTTCTAATTTTATTCCCTGTTTAAAAAATATTTCTTTTTTGCTAATAAGAACTGTCATATTGAACTATGTTTTTCTCCTAGAATTTTTCTCAATAATGTAGCTTTGGATACACTTACTAAAAATTACTTGGTATATTTTATAATAATCTTGCTTTTATTGAAGAAATTATTTCCACTATTCTTTTTCTTCAGTTGCATCATAAGACTGTTTATATTACAATTATAATACATGAGACTTGATGGTAATAATTTTTCAGCCACACTTTGTTGCCTCCTAATAACTAAAGAGAATATAATCTTTTAGTTTTTTTTTTTTTTTAACGTTTATTTATTTTTGGGACAGAGAGAGACAGAGCATGAACGGGGGAGGGGCAGAGAGAGAGGGAGACACAGAATCGGAAACAGGCTCCAGGCTCTGAGCCATCAGCCCAGAGCCCGACGCGGGGCTCGAACTCACGGACCGCGAGATCGTGACCTGGCTGAAGTCGGACGCTTAACCGACTGCGCCACCCAGGCGCCCCAATCTTTTAGTTTTTAAGTTATATTCCAACAATGAATAGAGGTGTGGAAGTGGGAGATAGAGAATTACTGAGTTTGGTGAGGGGGGCAAGAAAGAGTTTCTGGAACATATAACATCTCCAGTGGATGTCAAGATGGGTAAAGAATGAGTCTCATGACAGTCCTCAATATCTCTTTGGAAGTTTATAGCTAAACATCAGTTACCTTTGAGTAAATTCTTGCTTGTGTTCATGTGACCTAATTCTATCCAAACTTCATTTCTGAAGCATGCTCTCTAGGAAAAATGTTGCACCCAGGTAAACTTAAAGGGACAAAATGAAACATATGGAGAAAAATCATTCCACCCATCCTCTTTCCTCATGCTGCCCATTTCCTTGCACAGTTCTTTTATTATATCACAGGCCAAGTTTAAGGTATAGTAAAACCTTGGTTTGTGAGCATAATTTGTTCCAGAAGCATGCTTGCAATACAAAGCACTTGTATATCAAAGTGAATTTCAAGAACCATTGGCTCAGTTGTGATCATGTGACATTCGGCATCAGGTACCACTCATAATACAAGACATTGGCTCGTTGATCAAGTTAAGATTTATTAGAAATGTCTTGTGGAACACTCGCAGAGCAAGTTACTCTCAATTCAAGGTTTTACAATATGATATTCAGCATAACACTTCAAATGTTACTGCAGCTTTTCATGTGTGATACAAATGGGTGAGAAGAGGCCTCTCTTACACATTTCATGCATGTTTTGATTTATCCAAGGACATAAATACTTAACCGAGAGCAGATTGCATGCAGTCTATTCTAGCAAAGTTTTCCTTGAGTCCTAGGTTGGTGATGTGCACCCAATCTGCAAGTTAACCTGTCCTAGGGTAGTTATACAAGTTCAAGAAAAGCTCTGTTCTTACAGGGTGACAATCCTTTTATATTCACTGTTTAACCTGTCAATGAGGAAGAACTTTCAGGAGCATACTGTGTGCTTCCTGATAATGAAACAAGTTTACCTGTTTTGACCATCACAAGCAACAACCACACATCACTTAAGTAGCAAAGAGGCATCTAAGCTCAGGTGTTCCTTAATGTTTCTTACTCCAGGTGTTCTGTTGGAGTTATTACTGAGGATGAAGAGATTATACAATGCTTGGCTAGGTAAAATGAACACGGAGATTGCTGGTGGGCTGCAGCTGACCTTGTGAGGGGTGTGGGTCTCTTAAAATGCAGGAGGCCTGCCTAACAGCCCTGACTGCTGAATGCCTAGGCAGGCCCTCCCAGGTGTTTCTGAAGTCCTTGGGGGAACTCTGTTATCGATACATTGTATACGAAGTTTAGCAAAACAGTAAGACACAGAGACCCTTGCTGTATATCTCTGACTTGATTAGTCTCTTGTGATTGTTCACCTTTAAGTCAAGCACCCTTTGTTTCTGCCTGCCTGAAATGTTATATGCCCTCTGTACATAAGCCAACAGAGATTTGTGGTTGGCTTGTGATTACCGTGGAGTAATCTTTCCTAGGTCTATGCAGGGTTTGCTGGCCATTCCCTGCAGTGTGAGTATCAAAGTGCCATTTAAGTTTAGTACTTTATGGACACTGTTGTGTAGATTTCTTTGTAGTTAAATAATCATCCCTATAAATCCAAGCTTCTCCACTGACTCCTTGTATACGTTTGGTGAATTGTGTCATTGAATTTGTAAAATGTGTTCCATCCATGGGCAAACTCCCTAGGGACCTTAGTTACACAGAGACCTCACTTTGTTTCTGAATTGAACCACCAAGATCTGTGCTAGGAATGTGTCTTGAGAACTCAAAGCAGAATTACCCAGCAGAGGTTTTATGTCTTTCTAGTCACACAGTCAAGCCAAGCTATGTAAATTGTTATGCAAATATAAACCATTAATAAGCAAAAAGTGAATCTGGGGATTGCCAACAGAATTGAAGATTTCAAAAAGCACACCATTGTCTTTATCCTGGCCAGGAGTGATCAAAACCAGACATCCAGCCCTCCCCAGTGGTGAAAATAAAGCTTTTTCAGTTTAGGTACAAATCAGTTCAATCCTACACAAGTAAGTATATATTAGTTTATAAGTTAAAATTTCACTAGACATACTTGATTGATACTTTTTAGGAAATCTTAGTGTTCTGTATTACAATCATCAATTTGACAAGGTTACAATTACTATTATAAATGGTTATAAACAATACAATATATATTTTTTTACACTGAGAAAACAAAATGTAGTATTATTTTATACCTAGAATTTACCTTAGGTCTAAAACAGCTCTTGTTTTCCTCTAAATATTATGAGTTACTATTGTAAAGTTAATAATGGACATAAATAATCAAATTATTTCTATGATAATTGAAAAAGTGCCACATATAAAATAATTTTGTGTTCATAGTTTAAGCATCTTACCCATTTTCCCCATTTTTTTTTTAATTTTAATGTTTATTTATTTTTGAAGGAGAGACTGAGTGTGGGTGAGGGAGGGGCAGAGAGAAAGGGAGACACAGAATCTGAAGCAGGCTCCAGGCTCTGAGCTGTCAGCACAGAGCCCGACGCAGGACTTGAACTCACAAAGCGTGAGATCATGACCTGAGCCGAAGTGAGACGCTCAACCGACTGAGCCACCCAGGCACCCCATTTTTCCCTAATTTTTTAAATGAAAGATGCCAAACTAGATTTAAGCAAGGTCAAAAATGATTTAATTACCCTGCAATTTGTAGTTTTTTCTTAGCATATTATTTTTGCCTTTCATTCTGAATAGTCAAAACATCCACCATCACATTTTATAGTTAAACTCAAAAATAAGTGAACTAAGGTAAATTGACCACATATGCAATGCCAAATACTCATTAAACTCAAGTATACATTAAACTCAGCTAGGATGGGAAGTGAAAGTAGAATTTTAGCTACTTCGGTGGAATAAAAGCTGAATTCCTAAAAATACCTGAAACTTGTTATTACTGATGAACAGCTACAAGAACTAATTGGACCCACTTTTATTTACATGAAAAGCTTTGGAGGTGGGTTCCTTTAAAAGTAAACTGATAAACACTGAAAACTTTGCAGTCTATGCACTTGATTGAAGTTTATCAGAAAGAATGCAGTTGGCACACTTATTAAGTTACTTTGCGTCACCTTCCAAAGCTCTTGGGTTTTTTGTTTTGTTTTTGGTGATAGATGACTTCTTTGAAAAAAAAAAAAACACCTTACTATTTGAATTGAAATGTCTGAAAAATTGCATATGTCTGGTTAAAGTGATAAGATAATGAAAAAAGTGAATTTTAAATTGAAGTTCTTTACAAAACTAATGTAATTTCCATCAATCTGAGCTATTAGATGCCAACACGCAGTATATTTTATATTTTCTATTAAGAGAATAAACATTTTTGAAAATTCAAAAAAATAATTCTCTTTACTTTCAATAACATTTCATTGTTCAATCTCCAAGGAAGTCTTTGAAATGCATAATTGTTTTTTAAAATGATGCTCATTGCCAACCAACTCATTTCCTTTTTATGGAAAGTGAAAGCCCCAAATCTCAGAAGAGTTTTTGAACATTCAAAATGGTTTTCATCCATTGATAGTTCTATTGTTGCTATGTCAATGGAAATGTATTTCAGGTTTAAACCACAAGCTACATGAATGAGTTAGATGTTAAGTGAGGATTATGGCCTGCTATGATTATATTTTAACCTAAAGAAGAAAAAAAAAAAAGTCTCCTCTACTTCCAGAGGGGACTGATGTTGGAAAGCAGGAGTTTAAATTCATTATATTACCAGTTTGTTTGCTGATATTCAACACATCTGTTAATCTGTTTTTAAACATTTTCATGTGGTGCCGTTGTAGTGGTTCAGATATTAATTGACTTAATGAATGCTGATGTGTGAAAATGACATTTATATTATTTTAAACAGATTTTCATTTGCTTTCTTTGACATTGAGTTTTATTATCCCCCCAAAAGAAGACAGAAATAAAAAATATTTTTGAAAAGTAAACTAAACTGAGAAACAAAGAGTGTCACTCTTTTACCCCAAGTATCCTCACAAACACCTGTCATTAATTATTTAACCCCTAGAAAGGTACCCTGGAGCTGTAAAGGCAATATCCAAATGTAGTGACTAAAATAGATTTGGAGTCAGTAGGTGCTAATAATAACTTTTGCACTGTGCTCAAAACATTACCCATTCTTCACAACAGTCCCATTAAAACAGAAAACAAAAAACAATGCAGAACAGTTGCTTTTTTTGTCCCCATTTTAAATATCAATAAACTGACATCTGGAGAAGTTTAGAAATTTTGTCCCATGTTGCACTGTCAATGAATGATGTTTCATTAGTATTCAGACACTTATTTCAGAGATTTTTGTCTCATAGCCTCTAAATTAAAAATACAGAGGAGAGAAGAGCTAGGGTTATTAATAAGACTTTTGTTATATATACTTTCAATAGAATGGTTTAGTTTTAAAATGAAATTTTAATGCTGAAAAATTAGAAATTAACTAATCACTTAATTAAAATGTATCTCTCAACCCAGAACTCTTCCCTGACTTCTGGATTTTGAGGTTGTTTCTCTGAAAATTTAGCACATATAAAATATTACATTGATTTGTCATAAATGTTGCACAGAAAATAAAACTAGTTTATGTGAAAACGAGTAATAGGAATAGTTTGCCGTTTGAGATAGGATGTTCCTGAAAGACCATCCTATGATGCAACACCTGAAGGTAGTGATGCAGCAAGCTCTATTAAGTATCTAAAAGAGCATTCCAGAGAGAGTAACTAGCAGGCTCAAAGGTCAAGAGTCAAGAACATGCTGGTCATCATTTCTGGACACAGAAAATGCATAGTTTTACAAGACTGAAAACTGAAAGCACATGGGAACAATGTATGTATGATAAGAACATTTGTATAATATTCTCAGTGTAACAAAATGTTTTTGTAGGATTTTGAGCTGAGAAGAAACACAAGGACTTAAATTTTAAAGGATTATTCCGAGTGATTGTGAAGTAAAGGTTATAGGGGAATAATAATGGAAACAAGATTTATTTCTGGACTCTATTCTTTTCCATTGATCTCTGTGTTGGTTTTTGTGCCATTACCATACTGTTTTGATTACCACAGCCTTGTAGTATATCTTGAAATCTGGAATGATAACTCTAACTTTCTTCTTCTTTCTCAAGATTGCTTTGGCTATCCAGAGTCTTTTGTGGTTCCATACAAATGTGGGTATTATTTATTCTTATTCTGTGAAAAATGCTGTTGGTAGTTTTATGAGGATTTCATTGAATCTCTAGATTACTTTAGGTAGTATGGGCATTTAACAATGTTAATTCTTCCAATCCATGAGCATAGTGTACCTTTCCATTTGTTTGTGTCATTTTCAGTCTCTTTCATCAGTGTTTTATACTTTTCAGAGTATAAGTCTTTCACCTTTTTGGTTATATTCCTAGGTATTTTATTCTTCTTAGTGCAATTGTAAATGGAATTGTTTTCTTAATTTGTCTTTCTGCTACTTTATTAATTAATGTATAGAAATACTATTGCAACAGTTTGTTTCAACTATACTTAAATGAAATTTAAAAAAAGAAAAAAAAAGTGGAAACGGGAAGGAGAGTATAGATGTTCCTGTAGTGGTCTAATTGGGATATGATGGTGTTTCAGACAATGAATGTAGTGATACGTTATCCAGGATATATTTTGGATGTAAAGCTAAAAGATATTTCTTGATGGTTGAGATGTGGGATGGGTTAAAAAGAAAGGATATAAAGATGTTTGGAAGTTTAAAGGTTGAGCAACTTTGACCATTTACTGACATGGGGAAGCTGGCAGGGCAGCAGATGGAAGTGGAGTTTAAAAATAAAAAGGGGCACCTGGGTGTCGCAGTTGGTTAAGCATCTGACTCTTGATTTCAGTCCAGGTCATAATCTCAGGGTTCATGGGACTGAGCCCCACATCAGACACCCACTGACAGCACTGACAGCAAGGACGCAGCTTGGAATTTTCTCTCTCTCTCTCTCTCTCAAAATAAGTAAATTACTTAATTAAAAATAAAGATATTGAATTTGGAAATGTTGAGTATTCATTAGACATTCAAATAGAGATGTTAACTAATCAGGTGGACATATATTTCTATAGTTAGAGAAGTATGGACTTTGATTCAGGATTACAGATGGCATTGAAACCATAAGTATAGATAAAAGCAAGGTAATTATAAAGAAGGGAGGAGGTTATAGCACCCAGCTCTGGAACATTACAAAACTTTGCAATCCAAAGGAAGAAATAAATCCAGCAGAGGATAATGAAGAGCAGAAGACCAGTGAGATAGCAAGAAAATCAGTGTGTTAACTCTGAAGCCAAGGGAAGAAAAGTTTCAAGAAACAGCAGGTAGTATACTATGTCAAATGATGCTCCTAACTCAAGAGAGATTATGACTTAGTGACCTCTGGACTTAGTGCTTAGTTTTGTTTTCAGTGTTGTCGAAAGAATTATGTAAAATGTAAACAAAAACATCAAGAAGAGAGACATTTAATTTTACTCTTTTCAAGGTGCAGATAAAGTCTTCTAAGATATGTGTCAGACCCGTATGTAAGGTTTGATGTGTAAGAGAATATTTGAAACGGGCCTTGGGAGGTAAATTAGATTTTAGCAGATCAGGTTAACTTGGAGGCATAAACAAAGGGACAGGGGATGAACAGTTTGTGTGGAATAGAGTATAGGAGATGATGGTTGTGACAGTTGTCTACAAAGACAGCAACCAATAATTCCTTCCTTCTCTATATGCACATGCTGCACCTCCAATTGAGAGATGCATCTATTACCCTTCTCCACGAATTGCTTTCAAATAGAATCTCTTAGAGGCACTGGGGTGGCTCAGGCAGTTAACCGTCCAGCTCTTGACCAGGTCCTGATCTTACGGTTAGTGAGTTTGAGCCCTGCTCTGAGCAGGCTCTGAGCAGACATTGTGGAGCCTGCTTAACATTCTCTCTCCCTCTCTATCTGCCCCTCCCCATGCACACTCTCTAAATAAATAAATAAACTTAAAAAAAAAAAAAGAAGTAATAGAATGTCTTAGAACCCTTGGAACCTGAGTCATCATGTATAAAACTTTGACTCCCCAACCCACTATAGTGAGAAGACATGGACATGCCTTGAAAGATGTGAGGTTACAAAGAGGACTAGCCAGTCCCCATACTTTGTAGTCACGCCTCAGCAATAACAACACTTGTGACTAAAGGCACATTGGAGCCTACAGTCCCAGCAAAGCTGCGTTAGATAACACCACAGGAAGAGACAAACCAACTCTGAGGAGGCCTGCTTCGTTCTTGACCCACAGAATTATAAAGAGTAAAATGGTTGGTTTAAAGCTACTCAGTTTTAAGTAATTTGTTATATAGAAGGAGGTAATTGATCCAGTATTTGATTCTAAATTAGATTAAAACAGTAATTGAATTATATTATGTGACTACATGAATGAAGTCTAAACTCAAGGTTTATTTCTTACCAAGATGAGCTTGAAGATATTTTTAATGATTAATGAGAGAACTATTCAAGGGAATCATCCAGTGCTATATGTCTCTGTTTATAAGTATTGCATTAAAAAACACCATGAAAGTTTTAGAAGATAGAAGGGAAGAGAAATCTCAGTAAAGGACAAAAACAGGGGGTGCCCAATTATTTTAAATTTGTATTAAGTATAATCAGATGTAACTAAGACAATGATATTAAAAAGTAGCGCACAAAAATGTGGATAACTGAGAGTGGAGGATAATCTCTACATGGCTTGTGAAAATGAAACAAATTAAAATTTTTTAGTATCTGTAAAGTGTTTTAGGCTTCCTAGATAAAATAAACTCACCTTATTTTGATCACATACAAGTTTATATTTTCTGTAAATATAAACAGAAAAGCTATTGAAAATGACCACCTACATATATAACACAAAAATGAGACTTTGATGAAAATTTCAATATATACAAAGCAGAAAGTCTTTTTTTTTATTTTGTGCAGATTTTATTGAACTAATTATGCTGAATGTCATCCTACAAGTAAACCTCATAGAGGACTTCTCTTATTTTCACTTTTCTTCATACAAAATGGATCTTCTCCAAAACTGAAACAATATTGTTTTCCTACACAGCATGTTGGACTGATACCCATTCTTTGCTTCCTCTAAGTATATTATTTCCTACAACTGCACTGTTCTAAGGCCAGCAATGTTTATATGTCATGAGGTCATGCATTTTATAGAATAGCAAGATTAAGCATAATCACAACTTAGTCTTTTGTTATTTTTGTATGGAATCCTAAGATGCTATCTCAAAAAGGCTTTTTAAAAAATAATGTGGAAACTTACATTAAAGTGATCATCTAACCAGAGGGAAGAAATCAATGAGAAATGATGAAAACATCATGTTTCATTTTTCCCTCGGATTCAATGTTCTCAACATGTTCTGACAATTGGATCTTTGTTTTGAACAAATAACTCAAGGTCTTCATATAGAAAACAACTCAACTGAATAAGAATGAAAGTTAACTTCAGTGCAGTTTTTAAAAATCCATCTGATTCTTCTAGCAAAGAGGAACAACTGACTCACTTTGGCAAGGTGCATTAACCTAGGCCACTGTTTAATAAATTGCCATTTTCACTAAGGAAATGGCAACAAAATAATGTCAGGATCTATGGAAACGTGGCATCTACAAGAAGAACAAAATTAGAAGGGTGATTTTTCTTTGCTTATCTGTAAATAGGCTGAGAGTTGGGTAAATATGGGGCATTTGGAGGTAAGGGAAAGAGCTGAGGTGCTCTGTCCCCTGAATCACTTCTTTCGTTTTCCAGAACAAGGATAGTTCACATAGAATATATTGTATAATTGATGGATATAGTTTACTTCTCCACTTTCCCTATTGGCTAGTAAGTGCTTATTTCCCAGATGGCTGCACTTTTCTAAAATCAAAGCCAAAGGCAAACAGCCTCCAATAATTCCCAGATCTCTTCCATAATGAACAACTTTGTTCCTGTTGGAAAAAGGGCTAATGAACGGAAACTCAGATTTTTAGTATCAACTGCTACTATACATACAAATAAATGGTCAATGAAAATGTGTGTTTACATTATCAACATATGGCATCAGATGCTGTATAAGAACATGGGGGGTGGGTTGCTTTGAGTTGATAATATTGCTTATAACTCACATCCTTAGCAGTCTTTTGACCCCTGAGCAAAATGCGTTTTCTTTTCTTGGGTCCTAAAATGACACAACCTATTCATTGTGCAGTTTAGATGACAACATGATTGTATAAAAATTATCAGCTCACAAAATGGAGCTCATTCAATGATTTGTAACCATACCAATTGGGTATTGCCCTTTTGTGCACAGCTCACCCACCAGTTGGGGTGGGGGATGAAGAATGTAATTATGCAGCACCTGGGATGTCCTAGGAACTATGATAAGCACTTAATATCATATTCCTTAATTCCAACGAGGAATTTTCAGGGAAGGAGTAATCTCTCTTTTTGCTTTCAGATGTGAAAACTGATGATAAGGAATGACAGGTGATTTGATTCAAAAATCTATGTTATCTCCAGTACCATGCTGCCTATTTACTTTTACAATATCCTTATCAGCCCCCAACATTGTTCTGCTTTCACACCAAGGTCACAATGACCTTGAAGCTTAGAACATCTCATTCAATTTTTTGTCATTTTGGTAGCCCTGGCCTTTATACTAAGCTTTATCTATTCATTCTCATAGTGGTCTCTCTGTCCTGAAAGCACATTGCAATGTTTAATTTCAACCCCTTTCTAGTATTATCTATTGGCTATTGTTCAGTCACTCTTAGACTCACTGCTGTGTCTCCTTTCTCTGTTACATACAAGTCTATGCTTATAATTCATCCTTCAAACTGATTAATGTATTACCTCAACAGTCATTGACATCCTACATGCTATTTCCTTGAGATTTTTATTTGATTTCTACTATCCTGGGAATTACTATCCTGAGATAGTCAAAGGACAGTGATGCTTGAAGAGTATGTTCTATATGAACTACTAATATTCTTTATTAACCTTTCATGGTTCCAAAATTCTAGAGCTGTACCACCCAATGCAATAATAGCCCTCCCACACAGGGCTATTGAGTTCTTTAAATGGGATTAATCAAATTGAGATGTACTACAAGTGTGATATACCAGTTGGAATTCAAAGATCTAGTACAGATAAAAGAAGTAAAAATATCTCATTGCATTGATTACATCTTGATATGATAATATTTTATATGTTGAGCTAAATGAAATATGTCATTAATATTATCTATAGATTTTACTTTTTTAATGTGGTTACTAGAAAATATAATATAACATATCTAGCTTTTATTTGTGGCTCACATTGTGTGTCCATAGAGTTTCAAGTTAAAGTTTACCTACAATCAAAAAGGCATGTGAGGTGTCATTGGTAGTAGATGCAAGGATAGATGTGTGGATGAAGCTGAGGAAGAAGATATGAAAAGAAGAATCATTTGGCACTTCTTTACTGTTAGAAATTCCTGGTAAATGCTAGAAGAGTTAGCAAATAACATTTCATGTGGTACTTTATAAACATGTTAAACTGTTGACAACTGTAAACCTTTTTGTATGCATGTTTTAGGCTTACCTCTAGGTAATTCTGGAGACCAGAAAGGGACAATTCCTTCTCAAGCTAGTACCTGGTGTATACAGATGTCTCAATAAGTGTACAGTTAGTTGAATTGAATCAAATTGAATTAGAAAAAAATGGAATGTGTAAATCCATTTAAGGCGAGATTTGAGTAGTGAGAGGTCAAAAGTAGATAAAACAAAACTCATATTCTTCCTCATATCTTCTCCCTCTCAGGAATGATACCACTGTCCTCCCACAGGTTCAAGCCCAAAACAGAATGACTTTTGATTCCTCAATTCCCCTCAGCACCCACACCTAACCTTGTATTGAGTACACACATCCTCTTCTTTCCATTTCTTCTACTAACATTATAGGACGAGCACCATTATAGTACAACTAAAGTTCTCTCCTGTGTGAACCACTGCACCCATGTTTCCATTTTTGTCCTCTTAAATTTATTCCACACAGAACAGCCAAAGCGATCTTTAAAAAATTACTATCAGGGGCACCTGAGTGGCTCAGTTGGTTAAGCGTCCGACTTCAGCTCAGGTTATGATCTCAAGGTTCGTGAGTTCGAGCCCCGCATCGGGCTCTGTGCTGAAAACTCAGAGCCTGGAGCCTGCTTCAGATTCTGTGTCTCCCTCTGTCTGCCCCTCAGCTCTTGCATTGTCTCAAAAATAAACAAACATCATAAAATTTTTTTTAAATAAATAAAAAATGACTATCATACCTTTTTACGTATTTACTAAAATCCTCCATGGCTTGATGTTGAATGTGTATTACAGTCTAAACTCTGCTAGCTCTCAAAGCACTACAAATCCTAACACCTACCTAACTGTCCATCCTCGGGTCTTATGACTATCCATCTTGCTCACCAGCCTTTATGTTTCTTCAACATTCTGTATTTCTCATTAAGGACTTTGCTTTTGGTACACTCTGCTCCACAGATCTTTCTGTGGTGTCTGTCTCAGTTCAAACATCTTTTCCTCAGTGATGAATTCATACAGAGAAGATTTCCTACAAAGCAATATGCCCCCTCAGACATTTAATTACCATCTTTTATTTTCTTCTTAAAACTTATTCCTACCTGAAATTATCTTCATCAGTTGTTTGATTATTTTAGTATATGTTTCTCTTCCAGTAAATTGCAATCTTCATTAGAGCATGGATCTTCTCTGTCTTGTTTCCCTTGCATTATCAGCAACCTTAATGGTTCCGGATATATAAATGATGCTAAAAAGTGAGTCAAGTTATGCAGAAAGGCAAAAGAAAATGGTCATTGAGATATGAAAGAGAAGTTTAGAAATGAAATTGGAACATTGAAAGAAATGTCCCACTATGTGTCATTTTAATGTGTCATTGTATGCTTTTGGATCTATTTTAAGAACTTTATGATATTATCAGAAATGGGGTTTTTCAGATGCTAACAGTGAGTACCATTGAGAGGTAATGATTAATTGTATATAACATCACCTTATAAATTTATTTATGATAAAGTTTGACCCTCAAAACTAGGGCCCATTTTGTCAAAATAATAGACGATTTAGGACATCCGCCTATAAGCTTACTGACCCCCGAGGATCTCTTGAACTTACCTCATGGGAGAGACCAAAATGACATGTCTTAGTAACTCAGAGTAGATATTCATTCATGTGTTATAATTTTAAAGGTATCTGAGCTGACTACCTTATCTAAATATTTGACCCTACATTAATTAACAGAGATCTATCATTAGACATTAGCCCCTTATATTAATTTATTTTTGTCTTTAGCAGTGATATTTGAAAACTATAAATATTTTCTGATATAGAAACACATTAAATTTAGATCTCATATTGACATCGTAAGATACGAGGAAGAGCACCAGGCTAACTAGCTGAGGGAAGAGATCCAAAAGAATGAAAATTTGACAAGAGAAGCTGAAAGTAATCTCAGGGTCTTTCTGTTTAGGTTGCTGGTATGGGTGGTTCTGGAAATACAGTGGTAGCATAAAGGTGGCTGAAAGGTGAGCATGGTTTCCTCAACGATGAACAGTGATGAGCAGAAGGGGACAAAAATAAAAATATCCAAAAAATAAAAATATCCAAAGTATATGCTTGAAGTAATTCTAATAGGAATCAAATAGGATAACTTCAATGGCAAAAGAGAGAGCATGTAAATAACTTCTGATGTCAGAGGTGGACGCATTAAAGATATTTGTAGAAATTCATAGTTTGCAAAACATGCAAACATGAATTATAACTTTTTTTTTCCTTTGGAGACTCACAACATTCTGTCAAATAGGTAGGAAATTAATATCATATCCTTGCAATAGAGTTTTAAAAGATTAAATTCCTGGATACTAAGCAATTGATTCAATTTACATAGTTAATAGCTCTAAACCCTTTATTCTAAACTACTCAATTTATTTATTAACTTTAAAGGACTATATCTGATGTAACTGGAGAAAGAGAGGGAGGGCACTCCTGGTTCAATTGAAGAGAATAAGGATAAATATGAACGGTGACTTTTGTCTCCCATGTTGTTTTTTTACTATCTCTACTTACTAGCTCTGAGGAATAATTACAAAATAGGTACACTATCAAAATACAGATGAGAAATCAATACATACAGTTTTGAAAATGTAAAAGCCTATGGGAGGAATCATCCTATGAAAGTAGTTCATTTATTAACTCCTAATCCCACAAACACAGACAAATTTCATCTGAGAGGCTTCCATTTTCTTATAAAAGAATAATGGCATTTTATACTTTGGACTTTTGACATGTCACAAAGGGTATAGTGATAAGACTAATCATTGTTTAAAAATTATAATATTAATTATTTCTAAGTGATCTACCTCAGTTTTTAATTTAAGTTACATTTCAGTTATATAAATGTATTATTACTCTGCTATGTTTGATTATAATAAAGTTCTCTTATTTAAGGTATATAATGTTGTATGAAGAAAATACAAAGGGTATGGAAAGAAGAGATGTATCAGCTTGAAATAGTATATTAGGATAATTTAAGACCTTTTCATAATAAAAAAGATTCAGTAGAAACATATACTTTAAACTTGGTCATTTATTTTCTTAGTTTCTTTAGGGAAAGGGAAAACTGTTAAGAGTTACACACTAACTGTAAAATTAAGATAAAATAAATAAACAGCCACAATTAAATTAAAAGAAGGTAAGACATTGGTAGGGGGGATTGGTTTATAAACCTTAACAGTTCCATAAGTAGTGAAGGGGCTATCATGGTATGAAAAACCTCCTTGAATAGTGATGCTGTAAGGAATATTTATATGACAATGAATTTAAAGTCTATAGGATATATTTGACAACTGTGCATTAATGATGCTATCCTATACCTATCCCAGGATAGATTTAATTACTGCACCATTATGGCTTGCTATTAAGCATACTATGTGTTGATACTATGAGGAAAGGTCTGGAGGTATCATTGCAAAATTTTTTTAACAATTAAAATACTTCCTAAACAGTATATGGTGAATTAAATTAAAAACCGCAGAGGTTTTTGTTTTTTTGTTTTCCCCAGTTTTAGGTCAAAAAGTTTATGCTAGAGTTGCCTAATATTTTGTAATAGAAAATCACACTAGTATGTCAACTACACTTGCTTTGAACGAACAAATAAATAACATACTACAGGACCTAGAAACATCTAAGAAAACACCTTCAAGTTTAGCTGCAGTAAATGTCTCAGTAAGAAATAGTAAGAATTACAATGTGTTTCTTTATTTTAAAACTTTAAGATGACATACCTAGATTATGTGTTAGCCATATAGTATGTTTGCTACTTTGTGAAAGAAGTCTAAATTTACTTTTGGATAACTAGGTGTTACTCACTGTAATCAACATAAAAATTCATAATAATAAAAGGAAATAGAGGTATTATTGTGCTTAGAAATAAAACTCTAAATTGCAAACATTTGTACATGTCTTTTTTTTTGCTAGAGACTTTAGCTGTAAAATAATAATTGACACTAACAACATGTATATTTATATATAATAGCTGTTATTATATATATAATTAAATATATATAATTATTATATATAATGTACTTTTATATTATATATAATACTTATATTTCCCTTCATATATCCTCAATACATCCCCAATTCTTCTTCTTCTTCTTCTTCTTCTTCTTCTTCTTCTTCTTCTTCTTCTTCTCATCATCATTTTGTTGTTGTCATTAAATGACAAATGTATGGCTTTTATTTTTATTTTTTTAATTTTTTTAAACATTTTTTTTTTAATTTTTGAGAGAGAGAGAGACAGAGCATGAGCGGGGGAGGGGCAGAGAGAGGGAACACAGAATCTGAAGCAGGTTCCAGGCTCTGGGCTGTCAGCACAGAGCCTGCCGTGGGGCTCGAACCCATGCACCACCAGATCATGACCTGAGCCGAAGTCCAGTGCTGAACCAACTGAGCCATCCAGGTGCCCCTATGGCTTTCATTTTTAGAATACATTAGTATTGAATCACTTTTGAATATGTGGAGTTTTTCTTTATTGAAACTGTACTTCCAATATGATATCACTGTATGCTAGGATTTTGTAGAATAACTGAGCTAGACTTTTGGTCAAGTTTATCAAAAGAAACATTTAGTAAATAACTCAATACCAGAAAAAAAATAAAAGCCCATATTCACCTGTTAAAACTGAAGGATTATTTGTCATTTTTTGTATTCAGATTTGATTAAGTGTTGATACTGCTAACCCTGATTCTGTCTGATTTTGAGTCTCTTTCTTCAATCTCATTGTGTTCCAAAATACAACTCTTGATCTGTGGAAATTAATAACCCATACTTTGAAAACTATTAAGTTCACAGAAAAAGCCACTTAAATAGTTTTTTTTCAGAATGAAATCTGCCTTCATCTGCCAACTGGTCATATAACAGAATCCTACCACACCCTTTCAGCATGATTGGAATCCTAACTGAATCAAGCGACTCCTTGGCAGACCTGGACTTGTGCTTCCTCCTTCCAGGATGCTGGGGTATTCTGATGCCAACTGTTTTGATAGACTGGGAGTGAGTAGTATAAAGACCCTTCAAGTTAACATTAGCTGCGTGCTTCATTTCAACACATACTTGAAAATCCTGCACTGGGTGTTTCTAGTACTAGCCTCACTATTAACAAAATGATTTTTTTAATAAGTTGAATAGCAGGTTAATTAGGAGGTAGAAGAACAGAAAATTCCCCTGTTGGAAAAATGTTAGGAAAATAATAACATTCATGAATAGAGACATGGTTAAACAGTTAAGAAGATGTGTTGTATGAAATACTACTCTAAGGCCACACATAAAGAAAGGATTCATTTGAACTGATGTGGCAATAACCTAAGGAACCATTGTTAAACTTAAACAGTATATTATGATGCACTAAGTACAATATCAAACAATTTATACAAAAATTACACAATGAGATAATTGTAAACATGTATATGTATATGCATATGTATACAAACGTATAGGAATAGATTGGGAGCGTACAGACCATAATGTTAATATTTGAATTCTCAGAAGATATAAAAATGAGCTATGTATTTGTGAAGGGGATGTTGCATTACTTGTAATAGAGGATGTTTTTTAATAGAAAATATGTATAGGAAATAGTTGTGCAGATAAGTGTATTTTTTTAATTTTAGAAAGAAGTCAGTAGTGGACACCTGGGTGGCTTAGTCGGTAAAGTGCTTGACTTCAGCTCAGGTCATGATCTCATGGTTCATGGTTCAAGCCCTGCATCAGGCTCTGTGCTGATAACTCAGAGCCTGGAGCCTGTTTTGGATTCTGTGTCTCTGTCTCTCTCTGTCCTTCCCTGGCTCATGCTCTGTCTCTCATTGTCTCTCAAAAATAAACATTAAAAAATAAGAAGTAAAAAAATTTTTAAAAAGACAATAGTTTGAAATTATGTAAATTCTCAACAACCATCATCTCCAGTTCCTGAGATTATGGATAATTTTATCATTTGTCTGTGTACACTCTCTGCATTGTCTTTGTACACCTAATATCATTAGGAGAGGAATTCCCACAACAAGCAATTCTCTGTTACCAGCTGGATATCTAACAATTCGACTCAATTCTGACATTACTTACCTGGAGATAACCATCAGATCCCACAGGTTAAAGGCTTAGTCCTACGGGACTACCTCCTCCCCCTTCAGATGCCAGTTGCAAGGCCTGGTTATCCTGTGCTTCTGACTGACTGGTTGTAGATGGGAGGAGCTTCCAGTGGTCTCCTTGGGTTCAATTAATTTGCCAGAGCAGCTCACAAAAGTAGAGAAACATTTTACTTACTAGATTACTGAGTAACTATAATAGAGTATAACTAAGTAACAGCTAGATATAAAGAAACATAGGATAAGGGATGTGGTTCAGGATCTCAGAGCTTCCTAGGTTTCTCCTCGCACACCACCCTTCCCTCATCCCTGCAGGTTCACCAGTCCAGAGGCTCTCTGAACCTTCTCTTTGTGAGTTTTTATGGAGGCTTTATTACTTAGTCATGACTGATTGAATCATTGGCCATTGGTAATTGAACTCAAATCTCCACCCCCTCCCCCTCCCAGGAGGTCATGGGGTAGGATTGAAAGTACCTACCCACTAAACACACAGTTGGTTCCTCTGATGACTAGTCCCCATCCTTAGGTGACTTAGGGGCTTTCCAAGTCACCTAATTAACATAACAAAAGACAGCTTTCTTGCTCTCAACACAGGAAATTTCAAGGCTTTTAGGAGCTTTGTGCCTGAAGCAGGAGGAATATATTCCTATTATAAATCACAGTATCACATATACTCTTGGGTTTTACCTGGAAATTCTCTTTGCAAGGTCCTGCATTATGTTTATAACAGGAAAATAACAAAGTTACTTTGATTTTAAATATACTCTGGTATACATGTATGTTTCTATTCTTTATTATGTATAATGCACTGTTCACATTTTGAGTCAAAATATTTAATCACTATATTTGACAGGTTTAATTACTCTATTGATTGATGTTGTTTTCTTTGTTCAGAAAGCAAAATTCACATCTATTTCAAGGCTTGAATAGATCATTTGCCTTTCTGATATCAATCAGTGTTCTTTTTTTTTTTTTTAATTTTTTTTTCAACGTTTTTATTTATTTTTGGGACAGAGAGAGACAGAGCATGAACGGGGGAGGGGCAGAGAGAGAGGGAGACACAGAATCGGAAGCAGGCTCCAGGCTCCGAGCCATCTGCCCAGAGCCTGACGCGGGGCTCGAACTCACGGACCGCGAGATCGTGACCTGGCTGAAGTCGGACGCTTAACCGACTGCGCCACCCAGGCGCCCCTCAATCAGTGTTCTTAAAAATGTACTTTTAATTACTCTTAAATATACTTAATAGTCCCGGTTTCGGCTCTGATATGTTAAGAGCTTGAAGCACTCATTCCTGTCAGTAATGTTTTCCTTCCTTACAATAAGAAAACCAGAACAAACTTCTAAGTAATGACTTTGCTTGGACCCATCAAAAAATTGAGAACATAGAGCAAACTGTCACTTTGAAAAATGGAGAGACAGGCCCATACAGAGAGTCACAGATGAGATCCGTCTACCTGGAGCAAAAGCTGCTAGAGCCATAATCTGGTAGGAGCACTCACATGATAATGACAAATAGATGGATGCTGACTGTGGGCTATCTTGACAGAATCTCCTGGGAGAATGCAGACTTAAGAGTCCCCATAACATTTCACGGGTTCACCCATAGGAAATCCAACAGATTGTCATAGTGAAGGCCCCCAAATAATCCTATGTTTCTGGCAGGGAGTTGAGGAAAAGTAACCATTTTCAAGTTCGTGATCTATTGTGTATGAAAACTGCACTTTAAATACAAAGACACAAATAGGTTACAGGTAGAGGCATAGAGAAAGATGCATCATACTAATATTAAAAGGAAGGCACTAAATTGTAAAGCAAAAAAATAATAATAATTACAGGAATAAATTAGACAAAAATCAAACAGGATAAAATAACTATATCCCAAGCTTTTCTCCAATCGGAACTTTATTATAAGACCTTAATTTTTTTTAATTAATTAATTATTATTATTCTTTTTTTTTAGAGAGAGACAGCACAAGAAGGGGAGAGGAGCAAGAGAGAGAGAGAGAGAGAGAGAGAGAGAGATCTTAAGCATCCTCCATACTCAACACAGAGCCCAACATGGGGCTCGATCCCACCATCCTGGGATCATGACCTGAGCCGAAATCAAGAGTCAGATGGTCAACTTGACTGAGCCACCCATTCGTCCCCTTAATAAATTATTTTATTTGAATCTGCAGAATATAAAATTATATATTTAAACTATCATGTGATCATATCCTGTATTTGCTTATCCCATAACTAGTTGACCTTATTGGATTATTAATTCCTTATAAATTTTCAGAAAAGGTAAATATTTGAAAATCATGGCATAAATAAATATTCAAATATATCGAGTCTCAAATGAATTAATACTTTTCTATTCACTACATATTTAAAATGCATCCCAATAAACAATGTGATGGCAACATAATTGTGTCATAGCATAATAATATAAAGCATAATTTATAAAATAATCTATTTTACCCTTGTTCATGAGAATTGGTAAGACATTCCCCTTAATCCTGTCTTCAAGTACGTGGAATTTTGATTATGACCCTAAAGTCACAAAAATTAATTTTCTATCTCATAACTTGTAATTCATTTGTAAAATGCTAATATAGTCTATTGGGCTTTGCCACTGTTGCTAAGTTTATTCAAAAGAGTTACCAAATTATAATTAAATGAACAGGGATCTGCTTGGCCTGTGCAAATACTGTAATTGGTTCATAAATATATAATGCTATTAATTAATGTGCAGTCCCTAGCAATTTTGAAGTAAGTATTACTGTCTCCAATGACTATCTTATACATAAAATATTTTATCTCCCAAGAATATACTTTGAAAAAAAATTCAAAGTTTAATAGAACTTTCCTCAAATGTAAATACTAGGAAAATACTAGAAATTATGTGTTATAATGTGGATAAAAATCGCCAGTGAATTTGACAAACCACTCTTAATAGGATTGTCTCCTTTACCACCATGTTTTATCGTAAGATGCTGCCAGAACTTCTGTTCCTAAATAATGGCTACAATGCTTTCCCATTAGAAATAGTGATATGGGGGCGCCTGGGTGGCGCAGTCGGTTAAGCGTCCGACTTCAGCCAGGTCACGATCTCGCGGTCCGTGAGTTCGAGCCCCGCGTCGGGCTCTGGGCTGATGGCTCAGAGCCTGGAGCCTGTTTCCGATTCTGTGTCTCCCTCTCTCTCTGCCCCTCCCCCGTTCATGCTCTGTCTCTCTCTGTCCCAAAAATAAATAAAAACGTTGGAAAAAAAAATTAATTAGAAATAGTGATATGGCAAATGGTACTCAACTATCAACTTCATGTCTTTACAACAATGTAAAAAATATCTTTTCACAAAGAGAGTTCATTGGTCCTTATTTAGAAACACATAATACACATTTTTAATCTTAGAGGTACAAGACTACATAAAATAAGAACTCACATGGGACACCTGTGTGGTTCAGTTGGTTAAGTGTCCAACTCTTAATTTCAGCTCAGGGCATGATTTCATGGTTATGAGATTGAGCCCCACATCAGGCTCTGAGTTGAGTGTGGAACTTGCTTGGGATTCTCTCTCTGCCTGCCTCTCTCTGCCCTTCCCCTACTTATGTGTGCTCTTTCACTCTCTCAAAAAATAAATAAAAACAAACATTAAAAAAAAGACCTCGCATGACTATAAACCTACAATTCACCTTCATCCTCTCTCCTTTATTTTGATTTTCATCAAGTACACTGCTAAAATGTTACATTGTCTTCATTTACCTTTTCCTTTCTATATTTTCTAAAGTTCTTAATGAACAAATTAACTTTTAACTTAAGAAGAATTAAAAATGGAGTGTTTTAGGGCACCTAGGTGGCTTAGTTAAGCATCTGACTCTTGATTTCATCTCAGGTCATGATCTCACAGTTCACAAGATGGAGCCCTTCATCAGGCTCTGTGTTGACAGCCCAGAGACTGCTTGGGCTTCTCTCTTTCTCTCTCTTCCCCACTCCTGCTCATGTTCTCTCTCTCTCTCTCAAATAAATAAACTTAAAAAAAAAAGAAAAGAAAATGTTAGCCTTGGGGTACCTGGGTGGCTCAGTGGGTTCAGTGTACAATTCAGGTCAGGTCATGATCTCGTAGTTCATGGGTTTGAGCCCCGTGTCAGGCTCTGAGCTGACAGGTCAGAACCTGGAGCCTACTTGGGATTCTCTGTCTCCCCTTCTCTGTCTGCCCCTCCCCTGCTTGCACTCTCTCAAAAATAAATAAACATTTTTTTAAGTTACTTTAAAGAAAGAAAAGGAAAGCCTTTATCACACACACACACACACACACACACACACACACACACAATAATGTTTTATTTACTGGCATGTATTGTCTATTCCCTCTATGTAGATTTCAAAAGAGAAAAGTGTCAGATGGCTACATATTTTCTTCCTTAATGGAACTGCTGAAGATTTCATCATAAAACTTAACTCTTTTAAACATTGTCAAACATTTTACTTTCAGCAAGCCTGCTCATTCATGAGTTTTTCTGTTTTAACCAAATATTCCTATTAAACAGATGAGATAACAGGCACTTTGTTGGGGACTGAAGTTTAATTTTCCTTTAGGAATATAGCTTGTCAATTCAGAATAAGCAAATCTATCCAGGAATTCCTGGCACTCAATAGTGTACCTATAAATTATTCATTCATTTGCAGATTTCATTATGTCAAATCTTGTTAGAACAGTTAATTTTACATGAAAGTTATTCTCAGAGGAAATTCTTAACAATTGGACATTAGCATTTTTTAGTGAGTCAGCATTTTTCATGTAACAAGATTTCTGTCTTGTTACATTTTCATAATTTAATCATTACAGAGCATAGTATAGATCTAAGAATGTCATTTATTGGGCTATGTATTGAAATTATGTACTTAATAGTCACTTATAAGAGAATAAGAACAGAATATTAGCAAGCATATATAATCTATCTCTTATATTAGGGAATTAGCAGGAGGGAAGTATGTCCTTCACTAAGCCACTGTTTATAATCAAAATGTTAAATCAGTCATAAGAAATAAGAATTCTATCATCTAAACATACAGGTGAATATCATACATTGTTAAAAAATACATTAAATTGTCTATAATAATGTTTTATAAGCAATTATTCTGGATTAGCATAACAGATTACCATGTAAGATTATTTTGCTATTAAACTTAGATCTATGGCCACTGGAAATATAAATGTTTCTCTTATTTCAAAGTTAGTATATCTAAAGGTTTCCTTTGGTTTCTTTAAAAAAAAACAAAAACAAAAACAAAAACAAAATAATAAAACTGGTGGCAGAATTAATACTCAGGATTTTTATCATATGACACTCCAAGTCTGTCTTCCACCTCTTCCAGTACTAACTCCAAACATTAGCCTCTTCTCATTGTTTATTTGAGATTAGATGGGAATTTAGTCCTGACACAGGCAGCCTTAACACTTCCCTCAGCTTGACCAAATTTTAGACAGACTGCTCTCTGCCTCTCAGCTCCTAACCATCTTACCCAGGGTCTTATAGAATCTAGGGGGCTTAAGCACAGAGTTCCCTCCCTTTCTCTCTCTTAGAGTATTTACTTTAGAAAACTAGTAAATCCTTTCTCTGTCATTTTATTATGTAAATCTTTTTAAAAGCTTCTTGTTGGGGCACCTGGTGGCTCAGTTGGTTAAGCAGCCAACTCTTGGTTTTGGCTCAGGTCATGATCTCACAGTTGGTGGGATAGCTCCCCATATTAGGCTCTGTGCTGACAGTGAAGCCTGCTTGGGATTCTCTCTCTCCCTCTCTCTCTTTGCCTGTCCCCCACTTGCATGCATGAGCAAATGTGTGCATGCTTGGGCATGGTCTCTCTCTCTCTCTCTCTCTCAAAAAAAAAAAAACGACATTAAAACCCTCTTTCTGAAGGATCTAGGGGTGATTTATTTGAAATGTAATCATCAAAGAAATAATGTCCATAACTCACAGTATCTGTGGAAAGATAAAACCCTAACTTAGGTGGGCACCTAGCTCCAAGTTCTAAAACTACTTTTTGTCATGAAGATATAACTAAGTTTACTTTTCCTCTGAGTGAAGCCAATTAGCAAACACAAGGCCTACTATCCCCTACCTCAACTCTTAAAAACTCTCCCACCCTGGGGTGCCTGGGTGGCACAGTCAGTTAAGTGTCCTACCTTGGCTCAGGTCGTGATCTCACCATTCATGAGTTCGAGCCCTGCCTCGGGCTCTGTGCTGAGAGCTCAGAGCCTAGAGCTTGCTTTGGATTCTGTGTCTCCCTCTCTCTCTGCCCCTCCCCTCTCCTGCTCTCTATCTCCTTCAAAAATAATAAATAAACATAAAAAAAAAAGAAAAAAACCTCTCCCACCCTTTTTACAGTGGAGTTGAGTTCAGACTGTTTTCTTCTGATTTCTCTTCTCTATTGTAATAGGTTTTTTTGCTTTAATAATCACCTGCCTTGAAACCATATGTGACGGGAATTGCTGATTGGATGTGCTGAGTCATTCTTGTTGTTCCTGAGAATTGGAGAGCAAAGTGATTAGAGAAGAATGAAGTTTACTATGAGAGACCTTAGGGAAAGATGAGGATTTTTATGCTATGCAGTAGGCTCACCATGGGGAGAGAGTGATTTTCCTTTCTCCATTTGCAGGACTGAAGACACTGAAAATGATCTAGCATAAAGACCTGAGTCTCAATGTAAAAATGAATATATGAAAAATTAAACAAACACACAAAAAACTGCCTTCTCGCTGGGCCCTCTGAGGAATATCAGAGGAAAAGAACCATAAAATTCATAAAATAGAGCTGTTGTAGGGTGGCAGATGATGACATGATTTCTCAGGAAAACAACTTAATGAATACATTGTTGTCTTTAAGGATCTGATGTTAAATACTGTATTGCAGTTAATGATCTGAAGTAGTAGACTAGAATATCAAATGGGAGATTTTTGCTGAAATAAGAGAAAAAATAGAGAAGAAATATATGAGGGAAAATCTTAGAAGCTTATTTGGAAAACACAAGAGACCTAACATGCAAAAAATGAGTTTAAAAAATGAAAATGTAATATATGAGAAAAATGATTAGTTAGTAGAAAAAAAATTTTATCTGAAGAAAGTTTGAAAGCTTCATGGAGTTTTTGGAAAAAATCAAGGCCAAAAAACATCATGTTCCCCAAATTGAAAGAATAAGTTAATAAGAATTAAGAAGATATTAGAATATCACCAGCAGATATTCTGAAACACTTGAAGTAGAATTTTATCTAGACTCATTAAGAGAAATTCGATGAGTGCAACACAGCAGTCCTACACCCATCCAAGACATCTTTTCACTGTTACTGTGGAAGATATTTCTGAATATGCAAGAATTTAGAGTGTATACCACAGATTTTGTCACAGCAGTCCTACACCCATCCAAGACATCTTTTCACTGTTACTGTGGAAGATATTTCTGAATATGCGAGAATTTAGAGTGTATACCACAGATTTTGTAAGAGGCAATATTCATCTAACAATGACTCAAAGCAAGAATATAAAGGATTGAAATGTAAATCTATCAAAGTAAGAAAGATGTAGAAGGAGAAAAATAGTGGATGTCAAGTTTTTTTTTTCCAGCACCATTTGTTGAAAAGACTATCTTTGCTCTATTTTATTACCTTTGCTCCTTTGCCAAAGATTAGTTGACTATATTTATAGGGGTCTATTTCTGGCTCTATTCTATTGCATTGATCTATTTATCCAGAATTTGGCCAATACACTGTGTTTATTAATATAGCTCAGTAAGTCTAGATATTGGGTACTATCAGTCCTAACTTTGTTCTACTCTTTCATTATTGTGCTGGCTCTTATATCTTTTGCCCCTCAGTATAAACATTAGGATCAGTTTGTTAATATCCATAGAATAACTTGCTGGAATTTTGTTTGGGATTTCATTGAATTTATAGGTTAAGCTGGGAAGTACTGACATTTTGACAGTATTGAGTTCTATCCATGAACATGGAACACCTATTTATTTAGTTCTTTGATTTTGTTCATCAGTTTTGTAGTTTTCTTAATGTAGATATTTTACATATTTTGTTAGATTTATACATAAGTATTTAATTTGGGGAGGCTAATGTAAATGGTATTGTGTTTTTTATTTCAAATTCTACTTGGTGGTGGTGGTGATAGAAAAACAATTGACTTTTGTGTATTAACCTTTTATTCTGCAACCATGTTGTAATCACTTAATAGTTCCAAGAGGTTTTTTGTTTTTTTTGTTTTTCCTGTCTCTTCTTTCAGGTTTTCTATAGATATGATCTTGTCATCTGCAAAAAAAAGACAGTTTTATGTCTTCTTTTCCATTCTGTATACATTTTATTTCCTTTTCTTGCTTTATTGCATTAGCAAAGACTTCCAGTACAATGTTGAAAAGGAGTGGGGAGATGTGACATTCTTGCCTGTACCTGATCTTAGCAGGAAAGCCTCAAATTTCTCACCATTAAGTATGATGTTAGCTGAAGGTTTGGTAGATAATCTTTATCAAGTGGAGGGAAATCTCCTCTATTCCCTTTTACTGAGAATTTTTATCATGAATGGCTGTTGGGATTCTGTGAGATGTTTTTTCTGCATCTATTGATATGATCACATGATTTCCTTTTTAGGTGTGTTGATGAGATTGATTACATTAATTGATTTTGTATGTTGAACCAGCCTGCATACCTGGGAGAAATCCCACATGGTCCTGGTGTATAATTCTATTCATGCTTTTTTTGGATTAGATTTGTGTGCTCTGACAGGAATGTGAGAAGGCTTGTTCTGATCTTCCCTGAAGTGGAACACAAGAAGGCCCTCTTTAGATAACCAGTAGAGATAGTCTGGTGTACAGATGATGTCACTTTAGGTAACTACCCTGTGACCTCCCTGCCAGGCTCCTCACTCTATAAAAGCTAGGGATTAATGTTTGGACTTAGCAGAGAGTAGGGGTGGAAAATAGCTGCATAGAGCTGGGATTGGTTATCAGTAAGATACCCTGAATAAAACCGTAAATAATATGGAGTGGCTTCCTTCATTTTTTTGGTCTCAAAGTTGCTTCTCAGTCTGGTAGATACTTTACTGTCCTTCCTCCACCTACTAACGGATTTGCTACTATTTTATTGAGGATTTTTACATATATGTTCATGAGATATTTATATAGATCTGTAGTTTTCTTGTAGTGACTTTGTCTGGTTTGATATTGAGTAATGCTGGCTTCATACAATGAGTTAGAAAGTATTTATTCCCTCTGTGTCCACCCTTTGAAAGATATTATAGAGAATTGGTATTTCACAAAACTCATATGGGCCTGGTGCTAACATTTTTGGAAGATTATGAATTATCAATTCAATTTCTTTAATAGATCTATTTAGGCCTATTTATATCTATTTATTCTTGTGTGAGTTTTCACAGATGTGGCTTTCAAGAGAATTTCTTCAACTTTTAAAACACAAACAAGACATCCACAACTAACAGTGTACTAAATTATAAAGTATGAATCCTTTATTCCTAATATCAGGAACAAGGCAAGGATGTCTGCTGTCACTACTGACAGACCATGGTTTCTATTTTAACTAGAGCTTACTTCAAACTCAGAAAGAAGACTGGGCTTCTCAGAACACAAATAACAAAGGAACTCAATCATATGCTGTCTTACTCCTGTTACTTCTCCTTATTAGACAACCATTTATGCTAAAAATTATAAAGTGAAAGGTAAAGATAAGGGAACCCGTAGTTCCTTTTCCTTTCAGTTCTTCTTTACTCATCAATAAGTCAAAGGCAGAGAGTATAAGTAGCATATGTATGTATCAAGAAGTAAAATAAGGACAGTCCACTTATTTTTTGTGCATGATTTCTGTTATTCTGGTAAGAAAAATACATAGGCCTGTGTGAGCTATAGAATAAGAATTTATTTTAATGTTATTTTTTGATTTAGTGTATGATATAAATGCTCTTATATTTGTATCAAAAATTGGCAATGCGAAATGGAAGAGTAAAATTCATGTTAAAATTTAAAATTAATTTTTTAAACTTAAAACAACGTCAGATAGCAAATAAAAACCACCATGGAAAGTTGAGGAAGGGAACACAGGAGAAGGGAAAAAGCTTTATGCTTTGGTACATTTAATTATACTATGTTCTACTTTTTGAACATGAAGCACCTTATTTAATTTTTCAATGGGTCTGACAAATTACATAGCCAGTACTGTTCACATATAGAATCAAAGGAAACCAAATTTACATCTGAAATACAGAATGTAACTCCATTAAATTCAACAGAATGCTAAGTTTGTATTGGCTGTGTGTCTGTGCTTAACTTCCTCTCTCATGGAAATATCCCTAGTTGACTTTTACTTTGGTATAGTGGACTAAAATATGAGGCCATCTTGCATTTCAAACTTCCAGCTAATTAGATTGTATTGAACAATATCTATAAATTGCCTATGGTAGTAGGCAGAATTCCTAAAATGGCCCCCATGAGATATCTCACAATAATTGTCAGAAATTATATAATATCACTTCCATGATTATGTTATGTTACATATCATGGCTGGCCTTAAGATGAGGAACATTATCTGGGTAAGTTATATCTAATCACATGAGTACTTTTAAAAACAAATCTTCTTTTTCTGGTAACAGAAGAAGAAACTACAGAAATTTGAAGTGGGAGAAAGACACTCTTGCTAATTTGAAGTTGAAGGGAAACACAGGAAGAAATGTGATGGGCCTGCAGGAGTAGAGAACAGCCCTTTGCTGACAATAAGACCTAGCTGCAAGGAACTGGATTCTCTCAATAAATTGAATGAGTTTGGATTCAGATTCCTCCCTGGATGGGATGTTAGCCTGGACTGCAGCCTTGAATTTGGCTTTGTGAGACCCTGAGCACAGAACCCACCTCAGTGAACCCAAACCTCTGATTTACAGAGTAATAATAGTGAGTACATATTGGAATGATTAGGTATGGTTTTAAGTTGATTGGTTTGAGGCAATATGGCTGAAGTATCAATCCCAGCGTTCTTTTTTGAAGAAGAAAATAGACGGAGACAATCCCTTTGAAATAGATTTGTCTCCTTTGCTTCTCAGTAGCATTTATTGATTCCATATTCCATCAATCATTCACTGGCCTATGGAATGTTTTATTGTCCAATAAGTAAAACATTGTTGTTTCTAAAATGCAATTTCTGGAAAATACTCTCAAAATTTGGCTTTCCCACAGCTGACAAGAGTTGAGGAGATAGTACATAACTACAGTCTCTCTTCCCAAGTGGATTTCAATACAGTTTAATTTAATCATCCCCTGTAGGCTTGCTTTTATATCTTGTTGATCAGTACAGTTGACACTTCTATTCTGGAAAATCTTTTATGGTTTACTGTATCTTCAGGCTTCACTCCAATTGGTAGAAAGTCTATTATGCCAAGACAATGGGTTATAGATAAAACAAATAGTGCTGTATTAACTTTAAAATATTCTGAGTCCAGTGTCAGGTCAGAGCAAAAAGACTACATTCCCAAAGCTATAAAATATAATTTTAGAAGCTTTTAATGATTGTTTGTTAAGATAGTTCTAAGCTATTTTATTGTAGACTTTTAAATAAAATTCTAGCTGCCACCATAAATGAGAAAATACTAACAAATAAAACAGAGGTAATTGATTTTTTTTGTAAAGCATGAACACATTTCTCATCCACAGGAAACACACAGACAACTCCCAGTGATACCAATTCAAAGAACAGAATCAGCAACAGGTTGTAAGAATGTCATTCATTAACACCTATTGAAGAAAACATCAACAAACCCTTAAATATCAAGCAATGTAAATATCAAAAAATATATGTATACATTTACATTGTATTTGACCCTCTGAAGTTATATATATATATATATATATATATATATACATTTTTTTCTGACCTAAGCAATCTACTAATAGACCAGAGTATGTTTAAAGAGATTATTAATTTTGGCTGATATATTCTTCATTAGCTTTTAAGTTAAAAGTTAGGTGTGCATATGATTACTAAATATTCAGCATTTGAAAAAGGGAAATGGGTGCATGGGTGGCTCAGTAAGTTAAGCTTCTGACTTCAGCCCAGGTTATGATCTTGCGGTTTGTGGGTTCAAGTCCTCAATCGGGCTCAGTGGTGACAGCTCAGAGCCTGGAGCCTGTTTCAGATTCTATGTCTCCCTCTCTCTCTCTATCCCTCCCCTGCTTGTGCTCTGTCTGTCTCTCTCTCAAAAATAAATAAACATTAGAAACTTAAATAAATAAATAAATAAATAAATAAATGAAACAGAACATCTGTATAGTGCTTTATTCTCATAATACTCTATAATGAAAGATTTTGGTTACATTCTAACATTAAAAATTAGAATGTGCTCAATGCCACTGAATGGTCAATTTTAAAATGATTAAAATGGTGAATTTTACCATTCACCTTTTCATGATGAATGCTGTATGTATTTGCCCCATAAAAACAAGTTAATTCATATGCCTTGAGAGAAAACACATTTTCCCAAGTTCAATAAGAAACAACTCATAATACTTCTAGGGCTATCTAAAGACCTTAGAGTTGCATTGTCCAAGACATTTCTGCCAGTAGCCATATGTGAATGTTGAACACTTAATGTGTGGCTGGTGCAGCTAAGCAACTCACTTTTTTTTTTTTTTTTTTTAACATTTATTTTGGAGAGACAGAGCATGAGCAGGGGAGGGGCAGAGAGAGAATGAGGCACAGAAGCTGAAGCAGGCTCCAGGCTCGGAGCTTTCAGCACAGAACCTGACTTGGGGCTTGAACTCATGAACTGTGAGATCATGATCTCAGTGACCCAGGCACCCCAACTAAGTAACTGATTTTTAAATTTTATTTTAATAAGTGTAAGTTTAAGTTTAAAAAGTGAAGCAGTAGAAAACAATTTTTGTATGAAACTCAATATTGTTCTGGTAGGACCATATTTCACCATAACTATTGCACTGAACAAGTTACTACTGCTGTATTATAGTGTGCCTCTTAGATGCATACCTTGTTTCCAATAATACACAGAAACATGCCTCTTATCTCTTTTGTGTCAATGGATTGATTTAGTGTGAATGACATTTCCTATAATCTGATAAATTGTCTGTAAAATTGTCATGTCATGATTTGAATATTTTATTCAGACAACATGAATTACAGTTTTACCTATGAAATCATGAATGGTAATTAAATTGACATAATTATTATTTCCACGGTAATATAATTAAATTATTTTTCTGGTTAAACAAGTATAAACATATTTGTAAATTCATAACGAACGCATACTACCGAAGTGGAACTGAGAAGAAATGCAGAAGCCAGTGTTAAGACCAAAACATTGAAGTAAAATAAATACTGGAAAATAGTATTTCACATATTTCATGAAAAGATCGTAGCAAACTGTTGTGACAGAGTCCAACAATTGTCTGTTGTGTAAACTCTTTTGGAGATAATAATGTGGACAATATGAAGATTTTTTTTCAGCCAACACAGTGAGTTTGATAAGAAATTTCCCCCCAAAAGTCAGAAAAGAATTGATAGAATTAGTATTTTAGAATCAGAATCAACAAAAATTTGAAATTATTTTTAACAGGATCTGAGTTTGTTTATTTGATCAGCTATAAAATGACTTGGATCCCCTGTCAGAAATGGAAAACCATTTTTAGAAGGAGTATGGTAAAATAAATTACTTTTTAAATTATGGGATCTTTGATAGAAAACTATGAGTACATGAATAATAAATTACATGTTTTAGAAAATGTGAATGATTTTCAATTAAGCATGGAGTATTTTCTTGTTGAACACCAATCTTTTGAAAAATATTGAATATCAATTGAGTCAAAATATGAAAATTACAATGTTCTTTAGCTTTAGATGAGTCATGCATTATAAGATACTGCCCACTTAATACTCTGTGTGTCTTTTGCTTCATATGACTTCAGTCCATTACCTAAGTAATCAATTCATGTTATGGATATTTTGCAATCATTTACATCTGTTCAACAAAGATATCGGTTTGATATGAAGATATTAGCTTCTACCATAGTAGAATTATGACAGTTATATCAAAAATCAGCGCTGTTTGCACATTTAAAGCAAGAGAGTGGTAATTTCCTTACTGATATGTTCCACTCTGTGATGCATAATGAAACAACCATGATACTATGAAAATTAACATGCATGTATAAAAAGTGTTCAACATTTATGTGTAAATGCTATGAGTTATTTAAAACAATTTATTAATTCTAGTGATGAGGTAGTGATCCTTCAAGAATTCCACTCAACCTGTGCCTCACAAAAGCTTGTTGTTCACTGCTATCCTTTTTTTACTAAAGAAAAATCTCTGCAATATTTTGACTTACAACCATCCCTTGTAGAGAATGGAGGCCTCAATACATGGTTAAGTGTTAACAAACAGAATTTTGTGCCATAAAGATGGCAGAATTTCTGTGAATCATATTGGCAGCTCAATTCTGGAAACTCTCCAGTGGTTTGAGGTATAATTTGATCATTTTCTTTCATTAGACTTTCATTAGTCAGCTTTTCTCTCCACCAACTCCATCCCCAGGCTGTGGTTCTTGGAAATTCGTTACAAAATGTGTGGTTTTTTTCTAATTAGGGCACTGGAATTAGTAACAGAGTATTAAAAATACATTAAGCAGGGCAATAAATTTCATTCACTCTGCATATTTTCATCTTACACAATACATAGCAGGTATATTTTATAACAGACTCTTTAGTGAACAGATGTAATCACTACCAGGGAAGCAAGATTAAGAATTCAAAGTTGAAGACACTGTTGTAAT
This sequence comes from Lynx rufus, assembly GCF_022079265.1. Taxonomy (NCBI): domain Eukaryota; kingdom Metazoa; phylum Chordata; class Mammalia; order Carnivora; family Felidae; genus Lynx; species Lynx rufus. The sequence continues at coordinate 61,196,132 of NW_025814827.1, forward strand.
ATTGTTCACTAAGTTTTGTTGACATATGGAATAATTTGTCTTAGATAATGGAATATATAGTTTCCTCACTCTTTGGAAATTGAGGAATGATTTTATAATATGGCACTTTTAAAAGTTAGTATCGTTAAAAAAAATAAAAAAAAAATAAACCAATGTTTCTCAAAAAAAAAAAAAAGTTAGTATCGTTAGTAATCACTGAAATGGCTATGATTTTCAAAGTAGGCAAAGAGAAATCAGTTTTCTGAATTTTTTTCATATAGTGACACCAAGACTGTGTACACAGGTTGATTTACTTTCCAGAATTAACCAAAGGCCTAAAAATGGTTCTTTGTGTATGTCTAAATTAGAGTCACAATACCTAAAGCCACCTTCTCTTAAAAACACTAGATAATTTCCTCATTAAAGAATTCAAAAGAACAAGTTGTGGAATTATGTCTTGTTGATAGATGTTTTTTCTCCATGTGAACAAAATAGTTTTTAAAGTACAGTTAGTGGTTCAGTAACACTAAGGTAACATGAAAATGTCCATGATTAATCCAGGGCTTTCCTATTTTACTTCCTCTTAACAGAAAAAAAAGGCTCTTAAAAGTTAAGTATTGTGTCTGTTTCTAGTATAGCTTTGTAAGATTTTAACAGAATAATTCTATAAATAATAAATGTAAACACATTTGTTTACAAACACTATAGGAAGGATTTGGAGAAGAAAACAAAGTAGACAAATTTTGGAAGGCAGTTAAGTGTTGTAGGAAAAGGCTGGCATGGGGTGGGCTTGTTGCAGGAGGGCCTAAAAGTGTGACCTATGGTGAGTAAAGATTCAAAAGAGCAAGTTCATCATCTTTCTGGCCTGAGAAAAGTGAGAGCAAAGTTTTGGACAACTATGGCCTATGAAGAAAGAGAGTGGGTACTGAGAGAGAGAGGAAAAAAAAAAAAAAAACCCAAACAAACAAAACTGAATTATAGTAGTCCTGAACTCTGTATATTAGTTTTATCCAATTCTCTGGCTGACTCCAAGCCAGTTGTGTGCAAGGAAAATTTGAAGCAGTGTGTGGAAAAGATTAATGAATTGCCCTTCTACCATTACCATCAAGGTAAAATAGATTTTGCAGTTTGAACATAACCATGTCAATGCCTTGCTTAAATAAAAATGTGAACACTCTTGATAGGTGTATATCAGAATGCAGCATCTTCATGACAATATTTACAATGTCTGTTAAAATCTAAAATCATTAGGCATACAAAAAGAATCAGGAAAATACAATCGATTCTGAAGGGAAAATAATATCAACAGAGGCCAGCTGCAAGATAACTTGATGTTGAAATTATCAGATAAGGACATTAAAGAAGCTACCATAATTAGACTTAATGAGGTAAAGGAAAAAATAAACATGAAGGATAAAGAGATAAGAAATTTTAGCAGAGGAATACAAAATACAAAAGAAAACTAAATGTAAGTTTTAAAAGTGAAAATTTTAGTATTTAAATTTAAAAAAAATAACTGGCTGGGGAAATGAAGATAATAGAAAACAAATAACCCTTTGAAGAGGACAGAGAAAATATTTTTGAACAAAGTAAACAAAGACTCTGGGAAGTTAAGAAGAAAATTAAAAGGGCTAATACACATATAATTTAATTCATGGAAGAAGAGAAGAAAAAAAGATGAAGCAGAAAATGTGTCTGAAAATTAATGGCTGAAAAATTTACAAATTTGGTGAAATACAATATTTACATTTTAATAATATGTGCGATAAACACAAAAGAAAATATGTTTAAACATATCACATCCAAACTGCTGAAAGGGAAAAGTAGAGGAAAAGTATTGAATGCTGCCAGGCAAAAATAGAACATTGAGAGGATTCCAAAAGATGGCAGAGTGGGAAGCCCCAGGAACCTGTCTCACCACTGCCAGAATTAATCTGATGTAACTCTTGGAATTAAGGAGTCTATTGAAAGCTTGCAACTTAACAGAAGACTTGGAGAATTAATTGCAGTGAACTTTTGTCAATTTCAGCTCTTAGCACAGTGTCCTCTCCCCAGTACATACCCCCAGTCCCATGGCAAGTAGTCATGAACATATATTTGGGGGAGCATCTTGCATGCAGTTTGTGGAAACCAGGGTGGGACATTTGCTGTCCAACAAATATCAGGGATCTGTGCTCTGATCACTGATTGTTGCTTTTGATTTCAGTGGTACGAGGAGGCAGGTGGCCATTGCTATTGTACCTGACCACATTTTTGCCTCTCCCACTCTTGCTGAAGTGACCTCCAAGGTATTTAAAAAGCTAGAACTCTTTACATCTAAAGAGTAAAAGTGTGATGAGCCCAGTATGGTGACTAAAAGGTAAAAGATTAAGAGGGGTAAAAAGAGGTACAGTGTTGCAAAATATCTAACTGTTACATACATTACATACTATGTATGTTACATACATACTATGTATGTTACATACATAGTAGTGCTTAACAACTACTAGGGTGATCACCAAAAAAATAACTGCAAAGGGACCTATAAATTTCAAAATAATTCTTTAAAAACTCAAATAATGTGAGGCGCCTGGGTGGCTCAGTTGGTTAAGCGTCTGACTTCGGCTCAGGCCATGATCTCATGGTTTGTGAGTTCGAGCCCTGCGTCAGGCTCTGTGCTGACAGCTTGGAGCCTGGAGCCTGCTTCGGTTCTGTGTCTCTTTCTCTGTCCCTCCCCAACTTGTGCTCTGTCTCTCTATGTCTCTCAAAAAATAAATAAATGTAAAAAATTTTTTTTAATTAAAAAAAATAAAAAATGCAAAAAAAAAAAAAGAACAGAAAAATGGAAACAGGAGAATACAGAAACAAAAAGTGACATTTCCCACCATCGAACATACACTGTACAGATTTTACTTTATATTTTACAAGTATTCTCACCTTCACTGGAACGTAATTTATGTGAAAACAGAGATCATTTGTTTCCATGTACTTATTTACACGTTTTTAAATTAATTTCAATTTCACATTCTCTAAGTACCTGAAACATATTAAATTCTTAAAAACTATTGGTTACATAAATGAATACATTTCAGACTTAATTTAATTTTTATCTATTAAGGTAGAACTAATCTAATGTGAGCCAAATAGACCCATATGAGAGAATACATGAAAATCATTTATATTCTTCACCTGAGTGCTAAATTCAATTCCACGTTTTCTAAAGCTTACTCTTACTAGAATCACATATTCTTAGCTGTTGAATCATAGTATAATTTCTGGTTCGTTGGCAGCTCAAGTTACCATTTTAAATCCTATCAAGGAAAGCATGAGTAGAGATAAGTGATCCTCAGTGGAATCTGGTTAGACTCAGATTATCAAGGTTTTCTTCCAGATGCTTTATGATGATAAAAATGCTGTATGTACTTATTAAGTTTGTTCAGTTGGGCCACATAGTCCTCTTGTTATAACATTTTGACATTCTAACATGTAGCCTCAGAAGCAACCCATGCAGAAGTATCTTGGAAAGTTGGGTAAAAAGATTACTTGGGCGCCTGGGTGGCTCAGTCGGTTAAGTGTGCGACCGCAGCTCAGGTCATGATCTCACGGTTCCTGGGTTTGAGCCCTGCGTCGGGCTCTGTGCTGACAGCTCTGAGCCTGGAGTCTGCTTCGGATTCTGTGTCTCCCTCTCTCTCTCTGCCCCTCCCCTGCTCATGCTGTCTCTCTCTGTCTCTCAAAAATAAATCAATGTAAAAAAAAATCAAAAAGGTTACTTGAATTCAATGATTTTGTACATACTTCCAGTTACTGGTAATATTATTCTGACATTTGGGATTGATGCATGTGTTTTACATTAAATAGTATTAAGTATATAAAGTACTTTGCAAGATATCTGTCACATTATTTCTCTTTAACATATTAAATGGGTAGTAATAGATGAAGTTAATACATCACCTTCTTTTCAGACTAGCTTTATCTGTTTATTTAGATAAGTCACAAGATTACCTCTGGGTTTGCTAAGGATGTTGATTGAACAGAGAAAGAGACAGATAAACAAAAATAGGCAAAGAATTTGAGTGAAATTAGTTTCCAATATTTATTTCTACTTTTCAACAGATCAAATACGACACTGCAAGGCAACATAATATGAAACTATGACAGGGTTTTCAGCCAAGCCAATGGCCAAGGCTTCTGGGTATCTGGAAAAATTAGAATAGAGAGAGAATGAGAAGGACCCAAAAGAAATGGATCTTTCCTCCACCCAATCGTATGTTAATCTATTCCCTGAAATCAATAGTTTTCATTTTTATGTAAGATGAATTTTAATAAATTAAGAAATCAAAGGAGCTCAACCATCTCATTGGACCTCACCAAAACCTTAGTGGGGTTAAGTGAGGTGGAACAAAACAGGAAACATGTATCACACATGGCCTAATTCTTAAGAAACCCAAATGGAAAATTCTTACACTGAAAAATAAGACACAACCACTTATTTAGTAAAGAAATATTGGGGTCTCTGGGTGGCTCAGTCAGTAAGCATCCAACTTCAGCTCAGGTCATGATCTCACAGTTGTTGAGTTTGAGCCATGCATCGGGCTCTGTGCTGACAGTGCAGAGCCTAGAGTCTGCTATAGATTTTGTGTCTCCCTTTGTCTCTGCCCCTCCCCTGATTGTACCCTGCCTCTCAAAAATGAATAAATGTTTAAAAAATATTTTTTTAAGAAATATTAACAAGGCCGCTGAGGAAATTTCACTAAACAAGCCTGGAATATATTCCTTTTAAAAGGAATGACTTAGTAAGTTAGTCCTTAAAACTTATTTACTAATTTAACATAGGCCTAGTGGAAATTGCTAGTCTCCATTTCACAAACATCAGCTGAAGTGCCTCACGTGGGTGCTACGAAACCACTTTCCACATAAACATGGCCAGGGCTGCCAGGTGCTGCCTGCTATAGCCAGAGTACTCAGTACAGCTGAGTACAGCACTTACGCTGTTAACTAAGGTCTCTCCACAGGCTACTTGGTTTTCCTCACAGTAGGGTGGCTGGTTACAAGAGTGACTATCACAGGAAAGTGGTATCATTTTCAACATTGCTTTAGAAGTCACATGGCATATTTCTGCTGCACTCTGTTTGTTGAAGTAGTCAGAAAACCACCTAGTTTTAGGCAGATATAATCAACCCCTGTTGATGTTGGAGTGGTAAAATTCTAGAAGTGTAGTAGTGGCAATTTTTGGAAAATCCAAAGTTTCATACTCAATTCTTCTGTGGCCTACACACAATATTTTAGACAAAATAAACACTTTAGCCCTCAGTGAAAAATATCAAAAACTCATGTTTCCACACTTACATCATTTGAGTTTATATCATTTCACACACTTAAGTTCAACTTTGCTAAGATAAGTAAGTTCCAATGTTTCAGTTGTTCAACTGTTTAATTTACTCACAAATATTTATGATTGCTGGTTTACATTTAGCACTTTACATAATCTGGGACCTGGCTTCATGCAAATATGCCAATATTTTATTATGCTTAATATTTTACTTTTAAAATTATAAAATTCTTTATCACACTACAGCATAATTAACACTGATTTTTTACTTCTCTTCCTTTTTACTTTATTTTTTACCTCTATACCTTTTCATTTCAAATTGCCCTATCCTAAACCATATTTAAATTAGAATATTTTTATGTTTTTGGGGTTTTTTTGCTTTATTTTAAAGAGATACGGAATATCAATTGGGCATGACACAATGTCATCTCTTTCTTAGGAATTACTTGGAGTTTTCTTTGAAAACAAGTGAGGAAAATATGGAATTATGCTTTTCTTTATTGATTTATATTATATCAGTGGCAGTTTCTAGTTGGTTACCAGATAAATACATTTTGATAGTTATTCCTACCATACTCAGAAAGATTCCAGTTAATACTATGAATATTGTGAAATGAAACATATACAAATCTTCCAATATATACCAACATTATAGATCTATCTTAGTACAAAAATTGACCATTATCATCAATGGACTGCTAAATTGTTGGTTTAAGGTAGTTTTGGCTGAGCCAATTAAATGAGGAACCTGAATTCTAGTCTACTGTGGTCCTCAATATAGATGGGCTTCAAAGATAAGGTCATATCAATAAATAAAACTATTAAGAATTCTGTTAATAATAAAAGTAATTCCTATTATGTATACAGTCTATTTTTCCTCACAAATCCTATCTTCCTAATTGTAGCTTATCATTTCTGTTTACCTCAATATTAGTAATGATGCCAGTTGTGAATCTAAGCAATAATTAGGAAGAAAGCATTAGATTATTGTCTTCAGCATTTCTCTCATCTTCCAATTGCAATAAGATAATGTATGATGACAGAGCATGTCAATAGGAATGATGCAATTATTTTTCTAAATGAATGCGATGAAATGTGATTAGGCGAAGCCCTTTTACTTGGTTTGCTTTAGTTTTGCCTTTTAATACTTTCATTTCAGCTACTAAACATTTGTGGTTGGCAAACAAACCTATCTTCTGTTGAATTTTGTTTTATGGTATTTCTAGGATCATTAATGATTTCCAGTGTGCAGAGACATTTATAAAATAATAGAAATGTTTAAACTATTAAAGTGTTTTCCTGAAATTGCAAATTATATGAAGTCAATTAATTGACCATTATTTGTTGTTTTTCACATATGATATACCCTTTTCCAATGAAGTTTCAATTGCTTAAAATATTTTTGGAAATCTCTGTTCCAAAACTGTCTCTAAAGATACAAATAGACCACAGAAAATTACTGTATTTTTATATCTATTATCATTAGTTTCAATATTTCTAAAAAATTAAATATCTCTTTAAATGATGCCAAATCTTACCCTTGAGATAAACTGTTTAAATTGATTCATATTTTACCCATCAATATAAAAGTATCCTAAAAACATTCAATATGCGTTTTTTATTTTCTGTACTTATTTCAAAATTTTAAAGTAATTTTATCACCAGAATAACTCTCAGTTTTCTCCTTTATTTCAATATTTTGTGTCATCTTTCTCCAGAATAATGTTTCAAACAGTAAGTGTACAACTGTAGCCTAAAATATAAAATGAAATTTTTAATAAATTGTGTCTGTAATATCACAAAATTGCCAAGAATATATATATTAAATGATTTCCTTAAAATAAAAATCACTAATTGTTTTCCTTGTGTTGGTTTTGTATCTCATTTTATTATACAGTTGATAAAAAATAATGTGCTATGAAACCTGAATTCAATAACACTGTCAGAACTATACCCTAAAAATAACTCCAGATTATTCAAGTATCCGTTGTGCATGGTAAATATTTAAAACTGTCCCAGATTCTTCTGCCAGATACCATGCCTTGATCCCTTCTTAATACAATGTAAGTTCTGGAACCAGACTACCTGGGTTTATATCCTTGCCCTACCATTTCTGTCACCTTAGAAACATTTTACCAGTCTCCTCCAGTTACCATCTATAAAATGGTGAATGTATATCACTTATTATGATGGGCATTAAATTAAATATTTCATCTAAATGGTTAGCATATGCTCTGTTTTTTAAAAAGTATATAGCTTTTATTTTGTAAATGATTTTTCTGCTCCAGATCATCTGTTCAGGTGATATAAATTTCAGAGTTGGCCTTATCAAAAATAATTGTTAGCAAAGTAAATATGAATTTTCTGCAACAAAACCAATTTTCTCAAAAGGAAATAAAATGCAATTTGATTTTTCCTTTTCTTAATGTTTTTTTCTGTAACTTGCCTGTATTAGCTCAAAAAAGGAAAAGCATCACTTTATCTCCTAGTTTCTGCCTCATGAACACTGGCTTTCAGAATATAAAAAAATAATTTGGTACCGATTGCTGATTTTCTAGTGATCCATTTAGGGGTTCAGTGTGCTTATTTAATAATGAGTGCATATTCATTTCCTGTTTGCAAATTTTATAGTGCAATTCTGTATGTATTCTACATGAGATATCTCAATATTATGTATGGCTTTTAAGTAAGTGCATCAAAACACAATTGACTTGTTTCCTTGTATTTAGTCATTTGCTTAACCACTAGAGAGAAATAAAACACATAATCCCTGCCCATAATGAATTTCAAAGGTTGGTTTATAAGACCATGTCAAGGCTCTGTAACTTTTATTCTAGTAGCTATGTTTTTCTCTTAAAGGCAAGAGATATTACTTCAATTACATGGTTTTCAGTATATTAGGTAACCTCTAATCTCAGCTAGATTGTTGAGAGCTAAAAAAGGAAAAAAAAATAAATCTAGGTCATAAACTCATTTTCCAAGTGTCCTTTTAGGAAAAAGAGGACTGTATGTCATAGAATGTGCATTGAAATAGCCTCAATTATTTTAAAATAAAAAAAATTTATATGATTACCAATTTATAGAAATTAGTTTAAAAATAATAATACAATTTTGAGTATTTATAATTTCTTATTGATTTATTCCATATTTTATTGCATATTAATTATGCCCAATGACTCCATTAGATAAATGCTAGGAATTATGAGAATAATAGCAAAATTACAATAAATAACCTAGTTTAGATAAATAAACGACCAAATGGTAATAGTTGTGTTTTTTTTTCTTTCTTACTTTTCTCCTTCTTTAAAAGGAATAATTGAGAGGAGCCTGGGTGGCTCAGTTGGTTAAGAATCTGACTTTGGCTCAGGTCACGATCTCACAGTTTGTTAGTTCGAGCCCCGTGTTGGGCTCTGTGCTGACAGCTCAGAGCCTAGAGCCTGCTTCAGATTCTGGGTCTCCCTCTCTCTCTGCCCCTCCCTCCTGCCGTTCATGCTCTGTCTTTCTCAAAAATAAGTAAACATAAAAAAATAATTAAATAAAAAGTTACAGAGAGGGAAGGAGGCAAACCATAAGAGACTCTTAAAAACTGAGGGTAAACTGAGGGTTGATGGGGGGGTGGGAGTGAGGGGAAAGTGGGTGATGGGCATTGAGGAGGGGACCTGTTGGGATGAACACTGGGTGTTGTATGGAAACCAATTTGACAATAACTTTCATATTAAATAAATAACTAACTAACTAAATAAATAAATAAAATAAAACACACTTGATTTTCCCAAAATGAAAAAAAAAAAAAAAAAAGAAAAAAGAAAGAAAAAGGAAATGTCATGATAATGGGAATGATTAAATATCTTTTTCAGTTTTGGATGTGTAAGTTTAGAGTAGGATAAAATTGGAAAAATGAAAATAATTGGTAAATAAATATACTGGAATATATTTTGTAACTTTTTTCCTTTTACATGTATTTAATTGAAATTTTGAATGGCAATACTGCTTTTCAAAATTAAGATCATCCCTGCAAATTACAAAACACCTTGACTTTTTCTGAGTCTTCTAAGAAGAGTAATTCCTAAGCCATCCATTAAGAAGTACTCAAATGTGTTGAAATGCTAATTGTAATTGTATATTTGTCTTTAATAAGCACACATACACTTAGGTTGGAAATGTATTAATTCATTGTATTATTTCTTATCTAGTGCACCAGCCCACTAAGTTCAGCTAAAATATATGTGCTCCAAATGCTTTATCAGTTGTATTAGAAGATATACATTGTTGTTACTTTTGTGGTACAGATGATGTCTTTTATGCCAAATTCTACCATTACATAATATTACAAATATGATCAGAACAGCAGTTACTTTTAAACTCTTGTCCATATTGCTATATCTTTCTGCAGAATTATTACTACAGTTAACAGTATAAGAATATTGTTTCCAAAATGATTCTGCACATAACTGTAGTACTAATTAAAATAATTATTTTTCCGTAAGATTTTTAATATTTTAATTTTAATTGTGACACATTTTGAACAGAGAAAATAGCAGAAAATAATATTACATATACCTATCCATAATTATAATTAAACGTACATTACAATACTATTTGGTCCTACATAGACCAAAGTACATACAATATTCTTTTCCTCTTTATCATTACCCAGAGTTAACCAAATTCTTAACATTGGTATCATTTCCATATTTTTTACTCTTCATTTCTTGATATTCATTTCTTACATATGTTTCAATATGTAATATCAGAGCACACACATCATTGCTTTGATTTGCTTCTTGAAATGTTACAAAATAATGGACTCACGAAACCATCTTATTTAAGGTTCCTTATGTCACTTTTGAAGGAGAGAAATTGGCCAATGTTATTTTACCCATGTATTTCCCTTTTTGGTTTTAGTACAAAATAAAACTACACTAAAAATATTTGGGTTCAAGTGCTGGCTAAGATGTATATACATACTACCAGTATGTGCTAATGAATACTGAGAACACTCACAAGTAAATAGAGCAGACAGAATAGAGGTGAAGACCAGGATTCAAGATATCATTAAAGTTGCAGTGAATTTAACATTTATTTTTCCTTGCTCGGATACCTCCTGGCTTGAACCCATATATCAGAAGAATCCACTGAATCAAGGAAGGAGCTCCAAGAGAAAGCCTCTAACTCTGGCTCAAGGAGCGTGAAAGGGAACCCCTGATACTCCAAGAGGGTATATAATGTTTCTCTTTTGTTTTCTTTCCTCTGTTCTCCTACACTCTAGTCTTTAAACAACCACATCATGGTTACAGCAATGGAAGCCTGAAAGAGGCAAAATTACAAGAGAGAGGAACCTTCATCTTCCTATAATGGAATGTGTTTCCAAAAGAATGGGTAAAATTCCATTATTATTTTTTTCTTTCTCTTAACTTTGTTTTGCTAGGCTCTGGATTCAGGAGCAGTTTGTGGAATACACACCAAAGCAGGGTACATAAATTTCCAGTGTTCTGTGTAGAATTCCAAGATTAGCCCAAAGAAACCAGGAAGTGCAAGAGAGGTTATAGAGATGAAAGTGCTAAGGAAAAAGATACACAAATTGTTTATGAATTTCAGATTGTTTCTGAATCTCTTAAAACTCCATGCTTGTGGATCTGATCTCATTCAGTACACCAAACACTGAATTGAACAGATAGACCACCAGGTCTGGGTATTGGTTGGTATACACATAGAACAGATCTGAATAGTGTAGTAAATAATTTGAATCAGAATTACCTACAAGGATAGACACATAAGGCTAGTAGCAGACCTGTCCACTGAAACTTGGCAGGACAGAAGGGAGTGGCAGGAAATCTTCAATGTGCTGCATTGCAGCAAGAATGCTGCATCCAGCAAGCTGTCATTCAGAATAGAAGGAGAGATAAAAGCTTTCCCAGAAAAACAAACTAAAGGAGTTTATGATCACTAAACCAGCCCTGCAGGAGATCCTACGGGGGACTCTGAGTGGAAAGCAGCAAAGACTACAAAGGACCAGAGACATCACCACACACATGAAACCTATATATAACACAATGACACTAAATCCATAAAATTCAATAATCAAAATAATAATTATAATACACAATATATATATATATATAATATAATAATAATCAAAATGCCCCAATCAAAAGACATAGGGTATCCGAATGGATAAAAAACCAAGATCCATCTATATGCTGCCTACAAGACTCATTTTAGACCTGAGGACACCAGCAGCCTGAAAGTGAGGGGATAGAGAGCCATCTATCATGTCACTGGATGTTAAACGAAAACCAGAATAGCCATACTTATATCAGACAAACTAGATTTTAGAACAAAGACTGTAACAAGAGATGAAGAAGGGCATTGTATCATAATTAAGGGGTCTATCCACTAAGATGAGCTAACAATTGTAAATGTTTATGCCCCCAACCTGGAGACACCCAGATATATAAAAGAATCACAAACATAAATAAATGTATAGATAACAATACTGTTATTGTAGGGTACTTTAATACTCCACTTACAACAAAGGATAGATCATATAGGCAGAAAATCAATAAGGAATCAATGGCTCTGAATGACACAATGTACCAGCTGGACTTAAAAGGTATATTCAGAACTTTTCATCCAAACGTAGCAGAATACACTTTCTTTTTGAGTACACATGGAATATTCTCCAAAATAGATCATATACTAGGTCACAAAATGGCCCCGAAAACATATAAAAGGAATGAGATCATACTATGTATACTTTCAGATCACAATGCTATGAAACTTAAAGTCAACTATAAGAAAAAATTTGGAAAGCTCCAAATACATGGAGATTAAAGAACATCCCACTAAAGAATAAATGGGTCAACCAGGAAACTAAAAAAGAAATTAAAAAATATATGGAAGCAAATGAAAATGAAAACACGGCAGTACAAACGCTTTGGGATGCAGCAAAGGCATTCCTAAGAGAACAATACATTGCAATCCAGGCCTATCTTAAGAATCAAAAAAGTTCCCAAATACAGAACCTAACATCACACCTAAAGGAACTAGAAAGACAGTAACAAAGAAAGCCCAAAGCCAGCAAAAGAAGAGAAACAATAAAGATTAGAGCAGAAATAAACAATATAGAATCCAAAAAGTAGAACATATCAATGAATCTAAGAGCTGTTTTTTTGAAAGAATAAACAAAATTGATAACCCCCTAGCCAGACTTCTCAAAAAGAAAAGAGAGAGGGCCAAAATAGAGGCAGTGAAAGAGGAGAGATCACAACCAACCTCACAGAAATACAATTATTAGAGAATATTATGAAAAATTATATGCCAACAAACTGGATAATCTGGAAGAAATGGACAAATTCCAAGATACTCACACGCTACCAAAACTCAAAAGGGAAGAAATAGAAAATTTGAACAAACCCATAGCCAACAAAGAAATGAATCAGTTATCAAAAATCTGCCAACAAGTAAGAGTCCTGGGCCAGATGGCTTCCCCGGGGAATTCTACCAGACATTTAAGGCAGAGTTAATACCTATTCTTCTCAAGCTCTTCCAAAAAATAGAAACGGAAGGAAAGCTTCTGGACTCATTCTATGATGCCAGCATTAGCTTGATTCCCAAACCAGACAGAGGCCCCACTAAAAGGGAGAGTTACAGGCCAATATCCCTGAATGAACATGGATGGAAATGTTGTCAACAAAAAACCAGCAAATCGAATTCAACACTATATTAAAAGAATTATTCACCATGATCAAGCGGGATTCATTCCTGGGCTGCAGGGCTCATTCAATATTTGCAAATCAATCAACGTGAAACATCACATTAATAGGAGAAAGGATAAGAACCACATGATCCTGTCAATAGATTCAGAAAAATCATTTGACAAAATACAGCATCCTTTCTTAATAAAAATTCTCAAGAAAGGCTGGAAAGAAGGAACATACCTAACCATCCAAAAGCTATATGTGAAAGGCCCACAGCTAGTATCATCCTTAATGAGGAGAAGCTGAGAGCTTTTCCCCTGAGATCAGGAACATGACAGGGATGTCTACTCTCACCACTGTTGTTTAACATAGTGTTAGAAGTCCTAGCATCAGCAATCAGACAACAAAATGAAATAAAAGGCATCTGAATTGGCAAAGAAGTCCAACTTTTACTTTCTGCAGGTGACATTATACTCTACATGGAAAACCCGAAAGACTCCACCAAAAAAACTACTAGAACGCATACATGAATTCAGCAAAACCGCAGGATATAAAATCAATGTACAGAAATCTGTTGCATTTCTATACACCAATAATGAAGCAACAGAAAGAGATATAAAGGAATCGATCCCATTTACAATTGTACCAAGAACCATAAAATACCTAGGAATAAACCAAAGCCAAGAGGTAAAAGATCTTTTCACTGAAAACTATAGAAATCTTATGAAAGAAATTGAAGAAGACACAAAGAAATGGAAAAATATGCCATGCTCATGGATTCTAAGAACAAATATTGTTAAAATGTTATACTACCCAAAGAAATCTACACATTCAATGAAATCCAATTAAAATAATACCAGCATTCTTCACAGAGCTAGAACAAATAATCCTAAAATTTGTACGGAACCACAAAAGGCCCCAAATAGCCAAAGTAATGTTGAAAAAGAAAACCAAAGCTGGAGACATCACAATCCAAGACTTTAGCTGTAATTTTCAAGACAATATGATATTGGCACAAAAACAGACACATAGACCAATGGAATAGAAGAGAGAACCCAGAAATGGATCCACAAATATATGGCCAACTAATCTTCGACAAAGCAAGAAAGAGTATCCTCTGGGAAAAAAAGAATAAGACAGTCTCTTTAGCAAATGATGCTGGGAGAACTGGATAGCAACATGCAGAAGAATGAAACTGGACTGCTTTCTTACACCATACACAAAAATAAATTCAAAATGGATGAAGGACCTAAATGTGAGACAGGAAACCTACAAAACGCTAGAGGAGAAAACAGGCAACAATTCTTTGATTTTGGCCGCAGCAACTTCTTACTTGACATGTCTCTGAAAGCAAGGAAATAAAAGCAAAAATGAACTATTGGGACCTCACCTAGATAAAAAGTTTCTGCACATCAAAGGAAATAATAATACTAAAAGGCAACTGACAGAATGGAGAAGATATTTGCAAATAACATATCAGATAAAAGGTTAGTATCAAAAATCAATAAAGAACTTACCGAACTCAACACCCCAAAAGCAAATAATCCAGAAGAAATGGGCAGAAGACATTAATAGACACTTTTCTAAAGAAGACATCCAGATGGCAAACAGACACATAAAATATGCTCGACATCGCTCATCATCAGGGAAATACAAATCAAAACCACAATGAGATACCTCCTCACACTGGTCAGAACGGCTAAAATTAACAACTCAGGAAATGACAGATGTTGGCAAGGATGTGGAGAAAGAGGAACCCTCTTGCACTGTTGGTAAGAATGCAAACTGGTGTAGCTACTCTAGAAAACAGTGTGGAGGTTCCTCAAAAAATTAAAAATAGAATTACCTCATGATGCAGCACAAGCACTATTAGGAATTTATCCAAAGGTTACAGGAGTGCTGATTCATAGGGGCACAAAACCCCAATGTTTATAGCAATGCTATCATCAATAGCCAAATTATGGAAAGAGCCCAAATGTCCATCAATTGATGATTGGATAAAGAAGATATGGTGTATATATAAATAATATAAATATAAATATAAATATAAATATAAATATAAATATAAATATATATATATAAATATATATATATACACACACAATGGAATACTACCTAGCATTGAAAAAGAATGAAATTTTGCCATTTGCAACAATGTGGATGGAACTGGAGGGTATTATGCTAAGTGAAGTAAGTCAAAGAAAGACAGATTATCATGTTTTCACTCATATGTGGAATTTGAGAAACTTAACAGATGACCATAGGAGAAGGGAAGGAAAAATAAGTTACGAACAGAGAGGGAGGCAAACTTTAAGAGACTCTTAAATACAGAGAAAAAACTGAGGGTTCATGGGAATGAGGAGGGGGGTGGGGAAAATGGGTGGTGGGCATTGAGGAGGGCACTTGTTGGGATGAGCATTGGGTGTTGCATTTAAGTGATGAATCATGAGAATCTACTCCTGAAGCCAGGACTACACTTGACAATAAATTTTGAAAGAAAGAAAGAAAGAAAGAAAGAAAGAAAGAAAGAAAGAAAGAAGACAGGAAGTAAGGAAGGAAGAGAGGGAGGGAGGAAGAAGAAAGCAAGAGAAAAGAAAAGAAAGCAAGCAAGCAAGCAAACAAGCAAACGTGGAAAATACAATCTAATTTTCTTCTCTTCTTTTTTGTTTAAAGTTAAAATGAGTACTGGAACACCAAGATAGTACTAAATATACACAAAGGGAATATTTAAGATAATTATAGAGCAAAATAAGCCCAAAGCAAGCAGTAAAATGGTAATAATAAAGTGGAGAAATCAATGAAACAGACTAACAAAAAACAACAAAGAGAATCAATGAAACCAAAAGCTGGTTTTCTTGAAAAGATCAATAAAATTGACAAACCTCAAAGACTGACAGAGACAAGAAGATAAGACACAAATTACCAGTATCAGGAATGAAATAGGGGATATCATTAAAGACCCTGTAGACATCAAAAAGGTAATAGGGGTCTCCTAGGAACAACTTTATACACATAAATTTAAGCTTTTGATAAAATGGACGAATACCTTGAAAATCATATTCTGCCACAACTCACCTAAGATGAAATAACAATTTTAATGGCCATATAACCATTAAAGAAATTGAATTCATTCATTTATTTAAAAAATCCCAAAAGAAAGTTCCAGGCCCATTCTCTTTAAGAATTATATCAAACTTAACAAAGAATAAATGCTGAATCTAGACAATGTCTTCCAGAATGTAGAAAAGGAGGGAAACTTTTCAACCCAATTTTTTGAGGCCATCATTACTCTGATACCAAAATAAGAGTTTACACAAAAAGGAAACTATAGACCAATATTCCTCATGAATATAGATGTAAAAATTATTTACAAAATACTAGCAAATAAAAGTCAGCAATATATAAAAATAATTATATACCATGACCAAATGGAGTGTTCTAGAGATAGTAGGCTATTTAATTATTCAAAAATCAATCAGTATAATCTGTCATATTAACAGGCTACAGAAGAAAAATTACCTAATTGTGTAATTTTCTTCAGAAAAATCATTGGACAAAATTCAACACCCATTCATGATACGAACTCCCACTAAACTTGGAGGGGAGGAAATCTGATTTTGATAAAGAGCACATACTAAAACCCAACATCAAGGGATACTTAAAAATGTGTTTTCTCCCTTGAGATTGGGCACAACAAGAATTTCTTATCTCAGTGCTTTTTTTCAGCATAGGATTGCAAGTTCTAGCTAATGGACTAAGGCAAAAATGAATGAATGAACTAAAGAAATAACAGATAAACAGATTAGAAAGGAAAAAAAGTTTCTCATTTATGGATAACATGAATTTATATGGAGAAAATCCCAAGGAATCTAATAAAGAAAGAACAAAAAACAATCACAACTTCTAGAACCAAGTGAGTGTAACATGGTCACAAGATGCAAATAAACACCTACAAAAAATCTATTGTATTTCTACATATGAGTAGTGAACATGTGATCATCGAAATTAAAATGTTACAAAATCATTTATAATTGCTCTAAAAAAAATGCTAAGATGTAAATATAACAAAACATGCACACTTAAAATTGCAAAATCCCGGGGCGCCTGGGTGGCGCAGTCGGTTAAGCGTCCGACTTCAGCCAGGTCACGATCTCGCGGTCCGTGAGTTCGAGCCCCGCGTCAGGCTCTGGGCGGATGGCTCAGAGCCTGGAGCCTGTTTCAGATTCTGTGTCTCCCTCTCTCTCTGCCCCTTGCCTGTTCATGCTCTGTCTCTCTCTGTCCCAAAAATAAATAAACGTTGAAAAAAAAAATTTTTTAAATTGCAAAATCCCAATTAAAGAAATAAAAATTTTAAGTAAATCATACCCTGTCTAAATAAAACACGTGGGGTGCCTGGGTGGTTCATTCAGTTAACATCAACTCTCGATTTCTACCTAGGTCAGTTTCATGGTTTGAGGGTTTGAGCCCTGCATGGGACTCTGAGCTGTCTGATAGCAAGGAGCCTGCTTGGGATTCTCTGTTTCTGCCTCTCTCTCTCTCTCTCTCTCTCTCTCTGCCCTTCTCCTGACCCAGTGTGCATATGTACTCTTTCTCTCAAAATAAATAAACTAAAAAATAAATAAACAAATAAACAAATGAAACATGCAGTGGTCATAGGTTGGAAGACTCAACAAAGTAAAAATTTAATTCTGTCTAAATTGCTAAACAGATTTCTATCAAAATCCTTGATAGACTCATTATGGAGATGGGCATGATTAATCCAAGATTCATGTGGAAAAGCAAAGGACATACAGTAGCTAAAATAATTTATAAAAAGAGGAAGAAAGTGTATGGATCATTGGAACTGGAATTAAGCTTTACTACATAACCACAGTTATCAGTTACCATTAGCAAAATAAACACCTCAATCAATGGAACAGATAAGAGAATCCAGAAATAAACCTGCGCAAATCTCCAAATGAACTTAAAAAGGAGCAAAATCAATTCAATGGTGGAAGGATGGACAGCAACAAGTTGTGTTAGAGTAGTAAGACTCCCATAGGCTCCTGCCCCTCTCTCAAAAACCTTGACCTAAATGTCACACTTTATACAAAAATTAGCACATAACACAATACTATACAAAGTAGAATACTATATTTATTTTATTTTATTTTATTTTATTTTATTTTATTTTATTTTACTTTACTTTATTTTACTTTTTATTTGAGAGAGCACAAGCAAGGGAGAGGGTCAGAGGGAGAGAGAATCTTAAGCAGGCTTCATGCTCAGTGCGGAGACAGTCACCGGGCTTGCTCCCACCATCCTGGGATGGTGACCGCAGCCAAAATCAAGAGTCAGACCCTTAACTGACTGAACCACCCAGAGGCCTCCAACACACAATAGTATAAATTATATACTACACATAAAAAAAATTGCTATGAAACTGTTAGGGGAAAAATAGGAGGAAAATGTTCAGGACCTAAGCAGGGTAAGATAAGCATACTTAGATTCAACTCCAAAACATGATCCATAGAAGAAAAAAAAATATATATATATATACATACATATATGTATATATATGTATGTATATATATATATATATATATATATACACATCAGACTTAAAATGAAAAACCTTTGCTCTCTGAAATGTTCACTTACGAGAATAAAAAGACAAGATAAAGGACTAGGAAAAAAACATTTTTAAGCCATATATCTGACAAAGTAGTACCCGTGAAAGTAAAGGAAACCTCATTTAAAATGGAATTACGAAGGCCTACAGGAGGTTCTCACACACCTACCACTCCTTGTAGGTTACCAGAGTATCATGTGAAAAAGACTTAATCCCCAAATGTTACATGCTTTACAATTCCTTTTATGTAACATAATCACAGTGATAAAATCATACAGATGGAGAAAAAATTATTGGTTCTCAGGTGCTAAGGACAAAAGTACAGATGTGGCAGGAAATGGATATAGTCATAAAGAGGCAACATGAAAAATTCTAGTTATAAAGGATTTGTTTTATTTCTTGACTGTATCAATGCTAAAGTCCTGCCTGTGATATTATACTGTAGTTCTGCAATATATTTCCCACTGAAATATTAGGTAAAGAGTATGTGGGCTGTACCTGTATTACTTACAATTTTATGTAAATCTACAATTATCTCAATTAAAAAGTATGATAAAAAATAATAATTTTGCTTACTCTATTCAATGAGATAAAAGTCTAAGATTTAGAATTTCAGTAGAGAAATGAAAACTATAAAAATAATAAATTAGACATTATGGAACTGAAAAAGTCAATACGTAATATTAACAAGTTCAGGAATGTAACAACATAACAGACAGAAATAAGGAAACTATTAGTAAAAGCCTGAGTAAAATAGCCAATGTGAAACACAGAAAAATAACAAGACAGGAAATACAGAGGTGTGAACAGGAAGTAAAGAAGATAGAAGGAGAAATCCTTACGTAAATTTGGTTGGAGCCCTAGAGGAAGAAGTAAGGAAAAAATGGGGCACAAGTAATATTGGAAATGATGATGAATAAGAAATTTCTAAATCTGATAAGATATATCAAGCGACAAATTAAAAACTCTCTAAATTGAAAGATGGAACAATATGTAATCAGCATTGTAGAATATCGTAGAAAAAAGACAAAGAGAACATCTCAACAACAACTATAGGAAAAAGAAAGTTTACATTTAAAGGGTATCGATTAGTGGCGCCTGGGTGGCTCAGTCGGTTAAGCCTCCGACTTCAGCCCAGGTCACGATCTCACGGTCCGGTCCGTGAGTTCCAGCCCCGCGTCAGGCTCTGGGCTGATGGCTCAGAGCCTGGAGCCTGTTTCCGATTCTGTGTCTCCCTCTCTCTCTGCCCCTCCCCTGTTCGTGCTCTGTCTCTCTCTGTCTCAAAAATAAATAAAACGTTAAAAAAAATTAAAAAAAATAAACTGTATCGATTAGACCAATAAATTTGCTTCTCAACTGAAACAATAGAATTCAAATAACTAATTAAAAAAACTATCAATATTAAGTAAACATATTAAGAATGAAATTAAAATAATCATTTTCAGACACAAGAAAATGAGAGAATTGTTACCAGCACACCAGCAACAACAAAAATTCTAGTGTGTATTTGCCATGCACAAGAAGGATAATATAAACTGGAGGATCAGAGATACAGGAAGTGTTTAAAAGCTAGGACAATTTGGGGCACCTGGGTGGCTGAGTCGGTTAAGCGTCCAACTTTGGCTCAGATCATGATCTCCTGGTTCATGAGTTTGAGGCCTGCACTGGGCTCAGTGCTGACAGTGCCTGTGCCTGGAGCCTGCTTTGAATTCTGTGTTTCACTCTCTCTCTGCCCCTCTGCTGCTGGCACTCAGTCTCTCTCTCTCTCTCTCTCTCTCTCTCTCAAAAATAAACATTAAAAAAAATTTTAAAGCTAGGACACTTTTAAGTATGTAAGTAAATCTTGACATCAATTTAAATGTGTAACATAAAATTTTATAGAACAATAAAGTAATATTTATAATGATATAATCATTATTTTCGTATACATACAGACACACATCTAGTTGAATTGTGTTCCTCCCAAATCCTTGAATTAAACTCCTAAACACTAGTGCCTCAAAATGTAACTGTATTTAAGATTAGATTTATTACAGATGCATATTAGTTAAGATGAGGTTATCCTGAATTAGGGTGGGCCCCTAATCCAGTATGAATGGTGTCCTTATAAATGGAATGCCAGGTGAAAATTAAGGCAAAGATTGAACTGATATAGCAGAAGCCAAGAAACAGGACACATGGCCAGCAAATCACCAGAAGCTAGGAGGGAGGCATAGGAGAAAGGCATAGAACATATCCTCCCTCACAGCCTCTCAGAAGGAGCAAACCTTGCCAACACCTTGATCTCAGACTCTGAAATGATAAATTACTGATGTTTAGACTACTCAGTTTGTGGCACTTTGGTAATACATATTTGTCAAATGTCTATGATAGTCATAGAATGAGTCAAGAGTAACATGTCCTAAGGACCTTATATTGTCCAAGAAGTAAACAGAAATACAAGGTAATTTGGGATTGTGGTAAATCAAGGCTATATGTCAAAATCTCTGTGTTAATCACTAAAAAAAATACAGTAAGCTAATGTTAAAAACTAAGCAAACAATGACAAAGAAGACCAACTATTTTTTAAAAATTAATTAAAGTAAGAATAAGAGGGAAAAGGAACAGAGTGGAGAAAATAGAAGTTATTATAAGATGATGGGTTTAAACAAAAATATATCAGAAATTTCTTTAAATATAAATTTACTAAAGCTGGCATGTAATAGAAAAATATGGTCAGGTCAGATATAAATGGAGGGGATGTGGAAGCCTCCATGTTGTTCATATAAACCAAATTATTCAGCAAGTCTGAAAGAGAAAGTTGGCCAAAGATGTCATGCCAACTGTAACCAAATAAAAGCTGGTACAGCTATACTAATACCAGGCAAGGTAATCTCTAAAGCCAAAACCAATACTAGTAACATATTGAATCATCTTATAAGGATAAAATGTTTAGTTACTCAAGATGGTGAAAAATTTATAAATATGAAGGCACATAATATAATAACATATAATCCACAAAAATCATATTTATAAGAAGATATAGGCAAGTAAAAAAATGTGGTGGGAGATTTGATGAAAACTTTTAGAAAATGATAGAAAATTCTGAAAAGTGTTAAGTAAAACAAATGGAAAAATTGAAAGAGAACCAGAAACTGACTAAATTGACTTAGTTCCCCAAACTGCAGAATGCATGCTAGGCCATAAAGCAAACTTCAGCACCTTTTTAAAAGGTTGTAATCACGGCCCCTGGAGAGTGAATCATAGGGAGAGAATGTGCTTATATAATAGCTTACTAGGAAAAGAATGTCACCCACTAGAGGGATTAAAAAATCTGTGAAAAATTTTATTAAACAAAAGCTTACTATTCAAGCTGCACAATGTAGTCATACAAATATATTCATTCAGTGCCCATTGGTGAATTAATATGAATAAGGAAGTCACATAAGAGGAGCACAAAGAGACCTTGCTGAAAAAAATTTAAACTACGAAATATGGTCAGTGGCACAGGTGGCTTCTTTGAAAATAGTATCTTAAAATGAGACGACAGGTCAAGAAAAGTTCACGCAATAAAACGAAGCTAAAAAAAAATGTAGTATATAATGGAGGAGATCAACTATCTTTAGAAACCCTCCATTTAGACAATGGAAGTTCCTTCTTCATTTCAGTAGGAGGACCCCTTTGGCATGTCAAACAATGTGACAGCACTCCATATGGCAGTTTATTGTTATTGACAATGTTAGATGTGCTATGGATCTCGAGTCTCTTGTATTTATTCTGTGGTCTGAGACTCGTAGTTTGGCCCAAGAAGACATGTCTAAGTGAAATATATGGAAAAGAAAGATGTAAGAAAAATAAAGTTTAATTATTTTATTAAAAAAATAAATAAAATAAAATAAAATAAAAGGTTGTAATCATAAAATTTGTCAGCTGACTACCATATGGCTTACCAAAATTAAGATGTGCGTTAACAACACAAAGATAATTAACAAATGTTAAATTAAAATTAATTTATTTATATAAATATATTCTTCTTAGTGTAAAGAAGAAATCACAATGGACATTAAGACTTACCTAACTTAAAGGTAGTAAATAGTACATCACAAACCTTAGGGGATATAGCTAAGATTACCTCCAAAGGCAATGTATAATGATGAATACATTTATTATAAAAGAAATTATGAAAATGAGGTAAGCATTCATTTTCAGAAGATAGAAAAATAACAATATGTACAAAGAAGTAGATATAAGGAAACAAAAGCCAATATGCAATTGAGTAGATCAGCAAAGTCAATATTTGTTCTACAGAGACTGCCCAATATAAAGCCAAAAGGCACAAATACAATAGGTATTTTAATGCAGATGATATTAGTTATTAAAATAATGACATCACTATGGAGTCTTCAGATATGAAAAGTAATATGAAGATATATGAAGCAACTTTACCACAGCCAACCTGACATTTTACATAAAATGGACAAATGTAGAAAAATGTAAAAATATTTTTGCAAATTTTGTCTCGTTACATTTGACATTATGCTTTTAGTCCAGATTCCAACTTTTTCATCTACACTTTCTTCAGGTCTGCTGTACTATGTTCACATGCTTACTGCTCCTGCACTTCTCATTTGAATCTGGTACATCCATTGATCTCATTCATCTCTTGAGCTCACTTCTGATTTCAGCTGAGGCTATGGTGAATCATTCTATATGAAATTTGACTGAGTTCGAGTTGACAACAATCACTTCAATTATTCTTGCTTTTTCCCTTGGTACTTTCTGTTGGTAAATTTCTTGCTCACAGTTATTCAGGCATCACATAGAACAACTCAGAAGTGTGAGGATTGAATACCTCAGAGGAAACCTTCAAGTTTTGGGGGCAGTAGCGGACTGAAAATATGGATAAAATGCTTCCACTTGCCATCCTTTAGGTAGAGAATAAGGGCAAGTATTTGGATGTGTATCAGGAGCTCCTAGCAGAAGTGAATACTGGTTGCCCAGAGTAGTAATCTGAATTTGCCCTCAAATTCTTTGAAATTTTGCTTTTTCCTCTGCTCTTGCATCTCTAAATAAACTAAATCTTTATAAGACCTTGGCACACATTTTGCACTTGTAGAAACTTAAGATAAAACAATAGTAGAATCTGGAGATTTTCTTCTTCTTTCTTGAAGAAATGCTGCAAAATATACAGCTGTAGGAAGTATTGGTCCAATATAGAACCTCTCTGCACAGAGGGGGAAAATACTGAGCCCTGTTAACATTGATATAACAACAATATTTGCAACTGAATTACATTTAAAGCCACCTCTCTTTGTGTAGGACAAGTTATTCTGACAATATAACAAACATGATGGTAGTTAAATTTGTGTAGCAAAAAGAAGATTGTGACTATGTGTATATGGATAAAACAGTATGATTTACAAATCTTAAAAATCAGAATCCAAGATCATTAGTAAAGTATCCAACTAACCTGGTAATTTTATCAAAAAATAAAAATAAAAACTGTGTTTAAATTTATATCAGTAAACCAATGTGTGGAATATTTTGCAGGTGCTTTTTTCTCTTAACCTTAGAAGTTCAAGGAAGTTCAAAGGAAGTTCAAAGAAGTTCAAGGAAGCCTAGTTGAGAAAATAGCTTAGAGGGGCCTTACTAAAGTTTGGTCAAAGTGTGTGCCATACTTTACAATATACATCCTACTAAATTCTGTTAGCTATAATATTATCATTAGACTTGTGATTTATAATAACATGTATATCAGTTTTCACATGTATATATTTTTTAGCAATACACAATACTAGAGTAGGAAGGGAACTTAAGGTATGACTAAACATAATCTGTTAATTATATGTTGTGAAAATTGTGGTCTAGGGATATGAGAGAGGAAAGGTGAGACCATACCTTTTTTGCAGAACTGTCTCTTGGTTTTAGTTTTGAATCATTTTTTGTTATATAATACTGAGATATGAACCTACCTTTTTTTTTTTTTTTAATTTTTTTTTTTTCAACGTTTATTTATTTTTGGGACAGAGAGAGACAGAGCATGAACGGGGGAGGGGCAGAGAGAGAGGGAGACACAGAATCGGAAACAGGCTCCAGGCTCTGAGCCATCAGCCCAGAGCCTGACGCGGGGCTCGAACTCACGGACCGCGAGATCGTGACCTGGCTGAAGTCGGACGCTTAACCGGCTGCGCCACCCAGGCGCCCCTGAACCTACCTTTTTAATGTTCAAGAGCTTTTTTCCTTTTAGCAAAAGAACATTGTGTGTTCTTAAATGAAATTGTTCAATAACTGCATCCAAATCGAATAACATTGGCTTCATTCATAATTTATCAGTTCCTCAAAGAGTAACTTTGGAAACCTATTAATATTGTTTTATAGTTAGGTAGTTCTAACTTCATGAATTTCTTGATTTGATTCTAGTTCTGTGAATCGTTTTTTTTTATGAGGTTCTTAGATATACATGATTAATATAAGCCAATATTTGACCCAGTCATAGTCCATTTCCATAAAGATTCTACCAACATCAGATGTGGAGTCGTGCCTCTGAAGTATGGATGGTACTAAGATTAATTACAATCTCAGTGTCCATTTTGAAGTAAAACTGTGGAGTTTCTGTTTGAATAATAGCCACCATAGGCTTACATCTTTATTTCCAGCCAATAATGTGTAAATATATGATTGTGAATATACCCTCACATAGATTTTCCATGTTCCTTTGAATGTAAAACAGTACATCTTAGGTATATTTAATCTTATGCCATATGCTTATCAGGTTTCAGCCTCTGATCCTACTTTTAATTGATTTTGAACAACGGACACACCTGATTGCCTTTTACAAAATTTAGTTATAGTGTCACTGATTTACATGAGATGTCATGTAGCGAGTACTCCATGCTTTTTTTTTTAATTTTTTAATTAATTTATTTATTTTGAGAGGAAGAAAGAGAGAGAGAGAATGCAAGTGGGAACAGGGCAGAGGGGGAGACAGAGACAACCTAAGAAAGTTCCATGCTGTCAGTGCACAGCTCTACATGGGGCTCCATCTTATGAACCGTGAGATCATGACCTGAGCTGAAACCAAGATTCAGATGTTTAACCAACTGAGCCACTCAGGTGCCCTGCAAGCTCTCCATACTTTATGGAGTGTCCACTTCCTGGGTTCCACTGCTCTTTGGGCAAAAGCAGTCAGCCAGCATTTCAAAGCTAGTATTTATATTTGAAAGCTAAGTAATTTATCATGAATTCTACATACAAATAATCTGATAACATGTTCTGCCTTTGAAACTGTAAAAGTATTCATTATTTCAGTATAAGTTGTTATTCTCTCAATTTGGATTCCACTTGAATTACAGAACCCCCTAACAGAAATATGTTGATGACAAGAAACTTATCCTCTAAAATTGTACACATTTCTTAAATGCTCTAATCAAAGTGGGATCAAAGATAGTGAGAAACTTGCCTTGAAATATAATTGATCTCAACCTCAGGGCCCAGGATAATTATGTTAACTTCTTGCAACTATTTCCTTAATAATAAAAAATTTGAACTTTTCGGCATCTTGCTAGAACAAAAGTTACTGTCATCTCTATACATAATATGTCTCAGAAAATTTAGGGTTTAGAGAAACTACATTACTTATTCCTTAAAAATTTTTAATTTAGATTTGTGGTGCTTGTTGTTGGCTACATAGGTTAGTTATTATCATTATAATTGTTATTGACAGAAGAATTTGTGACAACCACTAACAAAAATCAATCATCGTAATTAGAGTGCTATATAACTTGAAGAGTGCTATCTTGAAACTTGCAAGGGTGAATAGCTATGGCAAACAGTTGTTAAGCCTTTACTTCATTAAAGAAAGTACACAATATTTACAAATATTATTTCATTTACTTTTATTTAACCATCTGAGATCATTCTATTTCCCTCTTGCAGATGTGGTCATCTAATTTGACCAAAGCCACACAGATATAATCTGAGCCTGGGTCGTCTGACTCTTCGCCATTATGTGTACTGTTACTCAAATTTTGAAACCTATCATATACTAATAAACACACACACACACACACACACACACTCTACCACCACCATCAGCAACAACATCAGAATTGTTTTATTATCTTGTTACGTAACAGTTGGCAAAAACTTTTTTATACATTTATTTATTTTTGATAGACTGAGACAGAGTGTGAGCAGAGGAGGGGCAGAGAGAGAGGGAGACACAGAATCCGAAGCAGGCTCCAAGCTCTGAGCCGTCAGCACAGAGCCTGACATGGGTCTCGAACCCACAAACGGTGAGATCATGACCCAAGCCGAAGTCGGACACTCAGCTGACTCAGTCACCCAGGCGCCCCAACAGTTGGCAAAATTTAAATTACAAATGTAATTGTAAAAATGATTGGAAGTAATTGAGACCTGAGAAGGCACTAAATGAGGGAAGAGGATAAAAGTATTACTTTTACCACATGTCATGTGAACAGATATATGCTAGAAAACAAAGATTATAAAATTATGTTCAGGTTTTAATGATATTGATAATAGCTATGATCTTCTACTGAATGACTAGTATGTATAATACACATCATATGCACCATTGTCTTCAAGTATTCACTAAACTGTTAAATATTTATTATCCCTAATAAGGATGACTGATTCAGAAAGGTAAAGTTAACTTGTCAAAAGTAGCCAAGGCAGTTAATGGTAGAATCATAATTAAATCCCTGACAAGAAAGGAGTTCTATTCACCCAGTTGTGTTGGTTTTCTTTTTTTAAAAAGCTTATTTATTTATTTTGAGAGCGAGAGAGAGACTGAGAAAGAGAGGGAATGAGCATGAGTGGCGGGGGGAGGGGGGGACAGAAAGAAAGAGGGAAAGAGAAAGAATCCCAAGCAGGCTCCGCACTGTCAGTGCAGAGTCCTATGTGGGGCTCGAACCCAGATCATGACCTGAGCCAAAGTCAAGCGTCGGGCGTTTAAGCAACTGAACCACTCAGGCACCACTATGTTGGCTTTTATTAACAAACTTAGTAAGGGGCATTATTTAACTAGACTGAACTGCGTCAGATGACTACTGTAGCAATGGTGGGGATTAAATGAATGACAAAAAAATTCAAGATAGTCATTAATATGATTGAGTTGAACAGTGCACTTATCTTTCTTTGATAATTGTTTTTAAAGTAGCAAGTATTTTAGCTTGTTAATTATATGCAGGCTTTTCCAATATTAAGAGACGACAGAACCAAGAAAGAAAGAAACAAAGAAACAAAGAAATCAACAAAGAGAAAGAAAGAAAGAAAGAAAGAAAGAAAGAAAGAAAGAAAGAGGACAGGAGGTAAGAAAGAGGAAAAAGGGGGAAAAAGGAAGGAAAAAAAAGAAAGACTGAAAAAAGAGAGAGGAAGAAACTTTCTGTACTTAAACTCTTATTTTGTACCTTCATGTTTAATATCTTTTTCTATTTACAGATTTCTTTAATGTTTTAATTGCCTTACTACTGGCATCTCAACATGATCTTGCTGTTTCCTTTGCACTAAGAGTGAAGTTGTTCCAGGTGCTAATCACCAAGGTCCTTTGTCCTTATTACCTTTTCTTTTGATGTCATAAGTATTGATAGTATGTTCCAGATACCACTTCCCCATGCTTGTTCACAGGACAGGTGATACCTTCCTCAGAGATATCTCTGAAAATTGCCCTATTTGAAAAAAAAAGAAAATATTTGATTTATGGAAAGTGCATCCTTTATTTGCTGCCTGAACCAATTGAATGTACTACAGATAGCTGAAGAATTCAGTCTCCTGGTAGTTATAATTGGGTTTAAGTAACCTAAACAGAATCTGGGATGATTAAGAGCTGAAAAAGAGGCAAAGTGATTAACTGGATCTAGCTAACATGTCACAATTGCTTAAGTGTACTTAAAGTTTAGTGAATGTTCACTTAACTAAATCATTAAAAAGGCACTATGAGATAAGTAAAATGTTTATACCTGTTTGTTTCATGGGAAAAGACACTGAGGCACAGAGAAATTAACCAACTCTTCTAAGCTCAGACATTTATCCTCTCATGACACACAGATTTTAAGGCACGTCTTTCCAACGCTAGAATTCACCACCATACTTTCTGTTTCCCCATGTGAAAAATACAGTATTATCAGTTTTCTTTCCTCTAGCAGATGAATCCCTGAGGTTAATGATAATCAGTCTCTCTCCATATGACAACAGATAATTACTTTGTGTTTTTTACAATTTTCATTGTGACCTCCTGGTTTTCTCTTTAAAAGGAGAGCAGGCGAAAATGTCACATAAAATCTTAGTGATTATTTTCAAAGCTACTGTAAAACAAAAGTTAGAAAACAAAGGCTAAAAATATACAAAGAACAAGGCTGAGAAAAAGAATTGAGTAGAAATTAATTAGTTTCCATGTCTCTTCATTCTTCCTGACAAGATAGAAACCTATGATTTCACAGATCTTAGACTTTATTTTATAATTTATAACTGATCTACACATTTACATAATGTATTTGTTTTTTTTTTTCCTGACCTATTTAAAGACTGAAGGAGTTTTCTCAATATGCACGGCAAGTTAATATTTTGAAACAGGTGACAATGTTTCAAAATAAGACTGAGTATGCAAGCCCTTACCACAATGTGCTAAGACAACAGATTTTGGAATTTTATTTACGTCCATAATAATTAAAACAAAAGCTTTATATAAAATTATTTATTTGTTATAAAAATCTCTGAGTGGTAGTTACTATTAGTCTGATATTACTAACAAGTATACTGAGATTTAGATTGAGCAACTCGTATTTTAGTTAAACAAAAATAAGCAGTAACTAGGATGCAGAAATGCTGCAGGCATACCCTATGTTCCTAATTATTCATTTATACTTACACATCTTTTACTGTACTATTATAATTTCAGGACAGAGTCCATGAACTCCATGGAGTTCCATGAACTCCATGTTGTATTAACAGTGGTAATTTAAGTAGTAAATCTCAAATAATAGTTCAATATATATAGTTGCATTGTTAGATATATCAAACAGATATTTGAATTAAGAAATCTATTTAGATGTTTTCTCTCAATCTCAGAATATCTGTTGGAGTTTGTCTCATTTTGGTATATCAGTATACTCAATAGGATGAAGATTTGCTTTTCATTTATGTTTAACAATGCTTGCCCTATTTGGGTAATTAACAACTTTAGAGTAATATTTGCTTGGGTCTTGGGAATATATTAGAAAGTATTCATGTTTTTCTCCTTATTTAATCATTCATTAAGGTGATTGAATATTAACCAACAATATAATCAAGAGAAAGAACAAAAGCTAAACTTGGAGTAGAATAATGCCAGATGTCACATAATAGTATACTTTTCAGAAAAGAAGAGGAAAGTAAGACAAACTTTTTTCTACTAATAGTTTGATAAAACTATTATTAAAAGTGATAAATAATACTTATATAAACTCTTCTGTTAATATCTGTCAATAGATTTTGCTAGTAGCCCTCAATTCTTTCTCTTAAAAGACAATCTCATATGTCTGTACCCTAGTATCATAGCTCATTAACTTGACAAAGGACCCTACTACAGATTTTCTGAAAATTAATTCAGGCATATTTTCTCTCCTTATTTACTATTTAAGGACTATTCATTAAAAAAAGTCTTTCAAGTATGAATTTTACAATGTTTTCTTATATGCCAAAATAAAAATATTAGTTATTTATTATAGGTGTGATCTTGACATGTTTTCAGTGACTTCATTGCTTTGCTGTTTCCACTTTTTATAAATAAAATTGCCATATAAAATGCATTTGTAAGACCTAGAAATCAGATAAGAAAACAACAATATTCAATAACAAATAATACGTCACTGATCATAGTTTAATCTGAGTAATGAGAAATGAAGATACATTTTGTTACATTTTTAATTGAAACTTCCCTTTTTTTCTTTAGCCTATATCATTTATGTGAGTTATTCTCCGCAAACTGATGAGCAATTTTGCATTTTGTCAGATGAGGTAAAGAACACTACTTGAAGATTATAAAAAATTTACTTAGTAGAATTGAAATTGAAAGTTATTACTCAAAGGAAGCCCTGGATATCAAGTCTCAATGATTTATTTTGTATACACACACACACACACACACACACACACATATATATATATACACACACACACACACACATATATATATACATATATATACATATATATATATATATATATTTAATTTCAAACCAGATTTAGTATTACCATAGAATGGCATTCTGAATAAAATAGTCTCAAAAGCAATTTATGATGATTAATAAATATTCAAGCTTGATTTACTTTGATAGATTTGATATAGCTGAAACAGAGTCAAATTAATTTCATGTTGCACTTTTATTCTAGAAATTATTCGGTCCTTCCACTTGGGTGTAAGGTGAGTACCAACCACCACACCCCCATTGCAGCTGCCGCTGTAGTTTTAATGAGCTCAGAAACCATTTCCTCACTGTTTCCCTTTGTTCTCTTGAGTCTTAGATCTCTGTCATTGCTTTCTATGTGCATAATGTTGAAAAGCCATGAACCTAATTGAGCTCCAAATTCCTACTGTATAAAAATAAATACATCTACCTCACTATGGTTTTGATTTGCATTTCTCTGATTAGAGATGTTGAACACCTTTCCATGTACCTGTTGCCTGTATGTACATCTTCTTTAAACAAACGTCTATTCACATCTGTTGCCCACGTTTTAATTGGATTCTTTGTTGTTGTTTTTTTTCTACTGAGTTGCAGGAGTTCCTATTGTTAACAATATGGTATTGTGCACTTAAAAACGTTTTATTTATTTATTTATTTATTTATTTATTTTCAAATCTTTATTTAAATTGTAGTTAGTTAATGTATAGTGTAATATTGGTTTCAAGAGTAGAATTTAGTGATTCATCACTTACATATAACACCTAGTGCTCATCATAACAGGTGTCCTCCTTAATAGCCATCACCCATCTAGTCCATCTCCCACTCACCCCCCCTTTAACCACCCTCAGTTTGCTCTCTATCTTTAAGTGTCTGTTTTATGGTTTGCTCCTCTCTCTCTCTCTCTCTCCCTCTCTCTCTCTCTCTCTTTTACTTCTCCTGCGTTCATCTCTTTTGTTTCTTACATTCTACATGTGAGTGAAAGCATATTTGTCTTTCTCTGACCAACTTACTTTACTTAGCATAATACATTCTAGCCCCATCTATGCCATTGCAAATGGCAAGATTTCATTCTCTTTGAATGGTATGTATACCATTTCTTTATCCAGTACTCACTCAGTTGTTGGATGTGGGCTGTTTCCATAATTTGGCTATTGATGATAATGCTGCTATAAACATTGGGGTGCATGTGTCCCATAAAACCAGTATTTTTTATTATTTGGGTAAATACCTAGTAGTACAATTGCTGGGTTGTAGTGTAGGTCTAGTTTTAACTTTTTGAGGAAGCTCTATTCTGTTTTCCAGAGAGGCTGCACAAATTTGCATTCCCACCAACAATGCAAGAGGGTTCCCCTTTCTCTGCATTCTCACCAACATCTGTTGTTTCCTGTGTTGTTAATTTTAGCCATTCTGACAGGTGTGAGGTGGCATCTCTTCATGGTTTTGATTTGTATTTCCCTGATGATGAGTGATGTTGAGCATCTTTTCACATGTCTGTTGGCCATATGAATGTCTTCTTTGGGAAAATGTCTATTCATGTCTTCTGGATTATTTGTTTTTTGAGTGTTGAGTTTGATAAGTTCTTTATAGATTTTGGATAATAACCCATTATCATATATGTCATTTGTGCACTTAAAAACTTAAGACGATAAATCTCACACTAAATTTTCTTACCACACACATACACAAACACACACACACAAGGAAAAGAAAAGCAAGGAGACTCTTGGAGGTGATGGATATGTTTATTATCCAGAAATATGTTGGTAACAATAGAATCACATATTAATGAAATAATTATATTCATTAGCTATATTCAGATTTGGTGAATTTTAATTTAAGATGAATATTTCACCACATAGAAAATGAACCTTGTTTTATTATTATTTTTAGCTTAACCCTAAATGCCACTTTTCTATCATTGGTTACTAAGTGAACAAAATGATAACAACTCTGTGGGATCTATCTGTGTCACTTTGACAATGTCTGTGAAAACATGGAAATGTTTAAACACGACATTTGTATTTCAGAAATTTTTTTCATACTGAATGTGAATAGTATAGAGAGGAATAAATTCACAGTATTGACTTAACATTTATATGACTAGGAAACGAGCATAACATTTTTCTTTCCTTCAGGCACCAAGTTGATATTCCCTCATGGCATTATTCTCTAGTCTGACAAATGTTCTTGTACATGACAAGAAGTCCTTTTCCTACTTGACTTTGCATTTTAATTAAACTATGAGTATACCGATGCATTCATGAATTTAATTTCCATCTTTTTGCTACTCTCAATCTACATAATATATACCTATGTATATATCAAATTGAATTAAAACATATTTATTTAATTTTATATTATTCATTAATATGTTTTATATGACATATGTGCAATCCAAAAAATTTTATTGTCAGTAAGAAATATTGCAACATTTTTTAATGATGGGTTTCTGAAAAAAATGTTAGCTAAATTTGAGCCTTATTTAAATACAGTCCACAAGTAATTTTTAAAAATCTCTAATAATGTGAATATCTAAAGAATTTAATGCAAATGAAATGTCCCACAAATATTCTCCTTGAGATTACAAGTGTATTGTGATACAATTCTATGGATAGGCTATGCTTGTGGAGTTCGAAAAAGTTGGCTCTATAAGGGTGTTTTGTGACTTGGGCAAGTAATGTAACTTCACATTCACAGTATATTTGTTTGTAGAAAACAAACAATACAAATATTTTGTTTTAAGAAAGAATCAGCATAACAACAACGACAACGATACCAAAAGCATTTACAGATCTGTGGGTGTACTTAGGGTTGTCCAAAGAAGCAGAACCAATAAGATATGTATACAGACACACACATATAAAGAGATTTATTATAAGGAATTGACGTATGTGATTATGGAGGCTGTCAAGGGTAAAGATCTCTAGTTGGCACTCTGGAGACCCAAGAGAGCTGATGGTACAGTTCCAATCTGAAGCCTGGCAGTCTTGAGACCCAGAAAGAGCTGGTATTTCAGTTTGAGTCTGAAGGCAATAAAAAACAAAAAACAAAAACAAAAAACGATGCCCTAGCTAGAAGGCATCAGGCAGGAGGAATTCCCTCTTAATTCCAGGGATGGTCAACCTTTTTGCTTTATTCAGGCCTTCATCTGATTGCATGAGGCCCACTCTTTATGGATGGCAATCCGCTTTAATCAGTCAATCAATGTAAATGTTAATTTTGTCTAGACTTTTTACAGTCATACTCAGAATAATGTTTGATTAAATATCAGGACGCCTTGTGGACCAGTCAAGTTGATACATAAAATTAACCATCACAGTGTAGTTAATTAGAAATTATGTAGTTGTAAAGGCTTGAACAGTGTCTGGTACATAGTAAAAACTAAGTAAATGGCACATGTTAATATTAGTAGTAATTGACTGTAAAGTTGCAACAATTCATTAAACACAGACCTTGCTATAGGCATGGTGTGGTGAGCAATGTATATTCTTTTTAGAATGGCTGTGACTGAAAATTGGTATAATAGTCTCAAACTCTCTGCTTACATTATAGAGATCAAGGGCGAAAACCATCCTACTTAAGTCTCTAGGACTTTTCAATTCCAAGTAGATTCAAACAGAGCCACTCTGGGTCATAAGATATTGTATTACATAGCTTATGTATAATTCCAGACATATGCTAGGGACCCAAATGTTACATTTGGTCTTCAAATAACTAGTAAAGCCTGGACCACTGAGTAATAATTTATGACATGATATAAATTCAAGAGCTCACAGAGAGAAGCTAAAAGGTCTTTCCAAAGCAAGTATCTTCGCCAAGGCAGAGTGCTCGGTATAAATTGATGCTGGTTATATAATGTTGGAGGAGAATGAAATTACAAGATTACCTTGCATATTCTCATGGAAGAATATATTTTTGTTTTTCTGATCTTGAGATTGGTCTTATGACCAATTTTGGCATGAGATAACCATTGACTTAGCTACCATGACTTCCAGCTGGAGTTGTTATATGTAATATACAGGTTTGTTTTCTTTACGTTACTTCAAAAATTCTAACAGCCATAGCTAATATGTAGAACGTAGAGCAAGGTATGGTGAATCAATCTCAGCTCATGAAATTATAACAAGGCCAGTGATTGTATCATAATGTGTGTTCTATTGTGCTTGGGGAAAAAAAAGTATGTGGGTACAAAGCCAGAATTCAGTATTTGGAAAATTCTTTTAATTATAACACATGTGAAATTTGAGGATTTCTCCACTGCTGAAAGAAATATCTTCACAAATGTACATATAACACATGTGTATTTTAATAGGTATGATGCAAAAACAGAATTTCCACCATTTCCATGTACATGTAATACATGTATATTTTTATTAGGTATGATGCAAAAAGAGAACTTATCATATTACCTATATTTGTGCAACACAAATGTGTGGCAGCATTATGAATAACATCAGTTTGTGAAGTCAAATTGATTTTGCATTTCAAAATATCAGATCATGTCCTAGAATATCTGAGGTATCTTTTGCTGAAAATTACAGAAAAATCTCTGTAACTATTTTTGGCTGGCACATTCTATTCCTCACTGTAGTCATTACCTAACTTATAAACTCAAATATAAGCAGATACACTTATATAATATGCTCCCAAGGGATTACTTTCCTGTCAATTTTGATTTTTAAATGCTGACATATATTAATCCGAGATATTCAGTCTCAGCATCTACATGAAATCCCCTTCTATGAGCTATGGGTCAGACATTGGCCCCCTGAAAGAATTGTATGAGGGACACTCAGTTGTTGATATTGCAGATGATGGATTTGGAGAAAATGCTTCCAGAGTAAGCTGACATCACAGTGACACACACAACTGAAAGACCCATGATGTCTAAAAATATTTTGATTAGAAACCAGTGACTTTGAGAAATGGATTACTCTGTTCACCCAAAGACAACAAAGCAAAACCTATTACATGGGCCTGGGTGAAAACCCAAGGGGAATTTGGTTTATGTTTATTTATAAATATATGAATATTTTTACCACCATTTCCAATGTTCTGTTTTCTAATGCTTAATAAAGCCCACTCCCTTTGTACCCTATTTACTTTATCTTTAGCCCCCCTTTTCTTGAGGTATACGTAAGCAGCCTAGAATGAGCATTCTTTCTAAAAAAAGCCATGGCTAAGGAGCCACTAACTTAAAGTACTTTAGCTATTGTCTTTTTAAAATTCCTTTTTAAAATTAGTATATTGTTGAAATAGGCACTTATGAATCCACTTAAAATATAATACCCGGACCTCAAGTGATCCACCTTTAGGAAGTCAAGGATTAAATTCCTCAGAATAATCCCAACATTGTTGTAGCCCATCAGAATCTAGGAAATACACAGATTTCCCAGGGTGGGATCATAGGAAAAGAAATCCTTTAAATAAGCTT
Organism: Lynx rufus; assembly: GCF_022079265.1. Lineage (NCBI taxonomy): Eukaryota > Metazoa > Chordata > Mammalia > Carnivora > Felidae > Lynx > Lynx rufus. Next base: position 61,232,325 of record NW_025814827.1, read on the forward strand.
TAAAGCTTTAAAGTGAAAAATTGCTAACACAAGCAAATGTCTCTCAGGAGAACTGAAGCATGATGCCAATATAATTGGCATTCAGAGGAGTGTCTTACCCCTTTGATCAAGCTTAGAAAAATCATAACCATCTTGATAAAAAGACATTATGTTAAATGTCACTATTTTTAACTACATCACATTTGAAAACAATTAAACATATTCCCAGGTAGTGTCTCTGTCAGGGCCTAAAATTATTGTGTAAAAATACAGCTCTGTTCCCCACATAAATAAAATAGATATCATTTGAAGTACCTTGACTGGTTCATTTACTCTTCATTGAAATATTGCTGTGTTTATAGCTTCAAAAAGAATTAATCTTCCTTTGTACCTGGATACAGTTTTTTAAAAGTTTGTGGGGAATGTCACAATTATAGATAAATTCCATTTTACTGAATATGACAAGCTACTACTATGGAACAGGATCAACCCTTCACATGTGGTCATATGTGTGCCTAAAATGTCCTACCAGAAACAAAATTTTTGTCCAGTATTTACTCTGCGGTTTTAATTCACTCCCAGTTCCAGTAATGTGACCTCACATTAATAGATACGTGGGAAAACCCTGAGAGGAAGCACTGGCTTTTTAAATCTCTGTCCTCTCTAAGCATAGAAGTGAATAGGGCAGAAAAACATTATTGTATCTGGGGAAATAGAAGTAATCAAAAATATAGCTCTGATTCTTATTTTTAGGAATTTTCCTGACAGGAGTTAATTCTCTTACCTTAGATTGTATCAAACCAGGAGGTTTACGTGTGTGAAACAATGCTTTTTACTATATTTACAAAGGGAAGGGAAAAAAAGGCAAATACATGCAAGCATACAAAATGCAAAATTCCAGATCCAAAGACTAAATGAAATATCCACCATAGAAATTGAACCACAATGGGATTTTCTTTGAAAATGTTTCCCTAAAATAGGAAATTTATTTAAAGAAATCATATCAATATATAAGATATTATTGGTAATTGTTTACTGTATAAATTAGCCTGTAGTTGATTTTCAACATCTATATGGAATTTTAAAAGCAATCAAATAAGCAACAAATCCAACTAATAATTTTCTCACAAAAACACAATTAAACAGATATTTCAGCATTGGAATGGAGAAAAAAAAATTGTCCTAAATCTCCTTGGTACAGAACAGTTTTGCACCACATAATTCAGCCCTTTGTGGACATAATTGTGATTCTGATAAAATTTAAGGAGGTTAAAAACTCCTGGGAAGTTAGGATTGCCTGGTCAACTGATCACCTAGTTCAATAATCTTTAGGCAGTTAGTAGTGCACTGTATTGCCTCATTATATGAACTTCTTCCCTGCACTCCCCAAACCGTACCACCAGGGCGTTTTTTTGTTTTTTTTTTTGGTTTTTTATTTTTGTTTTTTGTTTTTTTGTTTTTGTTTTTTTACTTCTTCTCTCTTCAAGTTTCAAATATAATTCTGACACATGATTGTAATCTTTTTAGAGTATATTTTCAACATTTCATCCATCCCAATGAGCATGGAAACATAATTCATCACTGAAAACAGTGCTATGCATTAAGTTTTGCAGAATCAAGAGCTACCATAGTTGGCATAGCTAAAATCTGTGCAGCTCATGCTATATGTCAGGCTCTATCCTAACCTCTTAGGTGTTTTATCATTTCATTCACCCTCAAACCCCACACATACGAGTGCTACTCTGCTCATTTTACAAGTGAGAAACCTGAAATACAATGAGATTACAAAATGTGATCAGCTCCTCACAATGGAAAGAAATACCTGATAATTTGTTTTATATATTTGTTTTTTATATTTAAATATTGCGTATGTTGTATATCTTTTATTTCAAGGAAGCACAAAATAATAAATTACCAGTGTTAATAGTCATAGCCATTAGGGGCACCTGAGTGGCTCTGTCTGTCAGTGAAGCCTCTGACTCTTGATCTCGGGCTCAGGTCATGATTTTACAGTTGGTGAGATGGAGCGCCATCTATGCTGACAGTGCAGAGCCTGCTTCAGGCTCATGGGCTCTCGCTTATGGGAGAGAATATTTATTCTCTCCCAAAATAAATAAATAAACTTTAAAAATAATATTAATCATCGCCATTAATTTATATATTTCAAAATTCTGTATGTGTACCAGCAACCAATTACATGTTAAGATTCTTAGTGTAACTGCATCTGTTAATTTATGAGGCAATATACTTTTATTCTAAATCATGTGGCATTAAAAATCCCAGTGATTAGAGCTTGATATCTTTGGATTACCTCCTTCTGACTTTCACCACACCCACTATGGTTCTTAGAATGTGTTTACCACATCAATTTCCCTGAGGCAAAAACGTGCCAGCTTTATTGGGTTCTACTAACAGCTCCAGAAAAGAACTAAAACTTACCAACATATTTCAGAAAAAAAAAAAAATGCAGACAAATATAATTTACTAATTTAAATGGAATAATCCTTAACAAAACATTGGGAAATAAATTGCAGATACTTTGAAAAAGATAGTAAATCATCACTAAGTGAAGTTTATCACAAGAAGTTTTACATAAACGATGTAACATCACACGAAAGACATGATGCAGGAAACACTTGAAAAAAATTCAATACCAATTTTTGATTAAAACCATTAGCAAACTAAGAACAGAGTGATAGCCTTCGAAGCTATATAAATGCTTTCTCCATTTATATACCTTTTCTGGTGGTCCTAGTCAGGAATGAAAATGCAAAACAATGAAATAAAATATTTTGAAAGAAGGAAGTAAAGTGTATATTTGACATTTGATTACAAAGAAAATGCCTCCTCAGCAGGAGGCTGTCCCACCACTCATGCTGCCTTCATCTGGGCCTTTTTGTTTTGGTGTTGTCCTGTGAAAGAAGAGACCTGGGGAGGTGGCGCTTTTCATTTCCTCGATTTTGTGCTCTATGGAAGGAATATACTGTCTGATCTTAACAAAAGCTCATTTCTTTACTGGCTGAACCAGTTAAGTTCTTTCCTTTGCTTCACAACCTTAAGAAAATAACAGGTCAAGCTACAGATTGAGAGAAAATATTTACAATAAATCTGAGAGTACCCATATCCACAATATACAAAGAACTCGTGTAAATCGATAATAATGCATAAAACAAAACAATTTTTAAAACAAGCAAAAATCTTGACTCGAATTTTACATGAGAAGAAACATAATGACCATTTTCTGCTCAGAAAGGTGACCAACATCATTAGTCAGTTTGGAAATGAAAAAAAAAAAAAAAGCAAGGAGATAACACTTCTGATCTGTTTGATCAACATACACCTCCCCTGTGACCCTACAATGTCACTTCTTGTATCTGTGAATTTACCTAAGATAAGTAAAAAATATTAACTGAAATTAGTAAATAATTTTTACTGAATCAGTAAATTTTACTGAAATTATTTCAGTAAAAATATTAACTGAAAAATTCATACAAGGATAGCATCTTTATTATGAATAGCCAAAACTGGAAGCAATGCAAATATACATTATCAAGAAATTGCATCAAATTGTGGTGAATTCCAACATGGAATACCACACCACTCTGAAAAAAAAGAAAAACAACGGGAGGCAATGTGGCACCATGGGTAAATATTGTTATATGTGGCACCATGGATAAATATTAAAAACGTTTTGTCAACTAAAAAAATCTATCCAATAAAGTGTACATATTGGTGACCCCATTTGCATGAGGTTTAAGAATGGACACAACTAACCTGCAATGATACAAATAGTAAGTGATGTATACCAGCCATGTGGGAATTTTGGTTGCAAGGATGTAAAGAAACATTTGTTGCAACTCATGGAGTGGTACACTTAAGATATGTATACATTTTAGTATTTGTGATTTTTCCTTAAAAATACAATAAAACCTTAGATTGCGAGTAACTTGTTCTGGAGCATTCTTTCTGCAAGATGAGCAAACATTTCTTTAAAAAATTGTTTTTAAGTTTATTTTTGAGAGAGAGAGAGAAAGACAGAGTGCGAGACGGTAGGGGCAGAGAGAGAGGCAGACAGAATCTGAAGCAGGCTCCAGGCTCTGAGCTGTCAGCACAGAGCCCAACATGGGGCTCAAACTCATGAACTGTGAGATCATGACCTGAGCCAAACTTAGGCGCTCAACTAACTGAGCCACCCAGACCACCCGAATTTCTAATAAATTTTAACTTTATAAACCAGTGGTATCTTTCAAAACAAGTAGTTCATGATGCTGAACGTCCCATGATCACAACTGAGCCAATGGCTCTTGAAATTCATTTTGATATACAAGTGCTTTGGATTACAAGCATGTTTCTGGAACAAATTATGTTCACAAACCAAAGTTTTACTGTACTAACAATAATTGTGGGAGAAACCAGGCTTTGCATTTTTATTCCTTTGAAGGAACAGACAATAATGAAATGCAGTTTTAGGAGACAGATTGTTCAATTTTGATTGTTGGTTCCATCCTTTGCACTGTGAACTATTAAGAAAATTGCTGACCTTCCCTAAGACTTATTTCCCTGTATTGTAAAGTAGGAATATGTACGGTACCAGTAATGCAATGTTGTGAGAATTAAATGCAACAATGTGTTTAAAGCACTTAGTAGATTGTGATCATTGTCTAATTTTTGTTTTATGTACTTATGTATATACATATTCTGTCCCTACAAAACTGGTGCTGCCCTGAAATATTCCTCTTGGTTTTCGTCCACCAAACCTCTTACTTCATTGGCCTGAAGAGGGAAAAGGCAGTTGATCAGACAACTGATTTTGATTTTTACTTCCTTATTTTGAGAAGAGGCTGCCACTCATGGACAGAAATGAGGACAGTAAACAGAGAGATAAAATAATTGCTGAGCACATGAGCCAAACTTATGCCACTTTGTAATGAACAGCTCTTCTTTCTTGGCTTTTTAGACAAAGAAGGTAAGGTCTTGGAAAACCTGTACAAGGTTCTTAGATAAACAGAACATTAACTGCTTGAATGAAGAGAACTTGGCCTTATGGTTGCAAATCTTAATCTGCCACATTTTTAGCTTATCATCTTGGGCAATTTTATTCAAGTTGCTTCCCCTTCTGTAAAATTTTGTCATCTTTTTGTCTGATAAACTTTGATCTCATAAAAGGAATATTTTGGAAAGAAGCTTTCTTCCCAAATAAAATGAACATACAGTATTATATTAGTTTCAGGTTCACAATACAATGATTCAACAATTCTATACATTTCTCAGTGCTCATCATGAAGTGTACTTTAGTCTCCCTCACCCATCCCCCACCCACCTCCCCTCTGGCAATCCACCAGTTTGTTCTATTTGAGTCTGTTTTGTTTTTGTTTGTTTGTTTGTTTGTCTTTTTTTTCCTTTGTCCATTTGCTTGGTTTCTTAAATTCTAAATATGAATGAAATCATATGGTATTTGTCTTTCTCTGAATGACTTGTTTCACTTAGCATAATGCCCTCGAGGTCTGTCTGTGTTGTTGCAAATGACAAGATTTCATTCTTTTTTATGGCAAGTGATATTCCATTATATCACAAATTTATCCATTCACCTATCAATGGACACTTGTGTTGCTTCATATCTTGACTATTGTAAATAATGCTGCAATAAACAGAGGGTTCATATGTCTTTTTGAATTCATGTTTTCATTTTCTTTAGGTGAATACCAAATTGTGAAATTACTGGATCATGTGGTAATTTTATTTTGAATTTTTTGAGTAATCACCATACTATTTTCCATAGTGGTTGCACTAATTTGCATTCCCATCAATAGTATATGAGGTTTCTTTTTCTCCATGTCCTGTCCAGTACCTGTTATTTCTTGTGTTTTTGTTTTAGCCATTATGACTGATGTAAAGCAGTATCTCACCATGGTTTTGTTTTGCATTTCCATGATGATTAGTGCTGTTTAGTATCTTTTCATGTGGCTGTTGGCCATCTGTGTGTCTTCTTTGGAATAATGTCTGTTCAAGTTCTCTGCCCATTTTTAATTGGATTATTTGGTTGTTTTAGTGTTGGTTTGTATAAGTTCTTTATATATTTTAGATATTAATCCCTCATCAGATATATCATTTGCAAACATCTTTCTCCATTCAGTAGGTTGCCTTTTTGTTTTGTGGATGGTTTCCTTCACTGTGCAAAAGCTTTTTATTTTGGTGTAGTCCCAACAGTTTAATTTTTTTTTTTTCCATTGTGAGAGAGACATATCTAGAAAGATGTTTCTATGTCAAAGAAATTACTGACCATATTTTCTTCTAGGAGTTGTATGGTGTCAGGTCTCACATTTAGGTCTTTAATCCGTTTTGAGTTTATTTTTGTGTTTGGTGTAAGAAAATGGTCCAGTTTCATTCTTCTGCATGCCTCTGTTTAGATTTTCCACCACCATTTGTTGAAGAGACTGTCTTTTTCCCACTGTATATTCTTGCCTCCTTTGTTTTGGATTAATTGACCATAGTCATATGGGTTTATTTCTTGACTCTCTATTCTGTCGCATTGATCTATGTGCCTGTTTTCTCTGCCATTGTCATCCTGTTTTGATTACTACAGCTTTGTAGTATAACTTGAAGTCTGGGATTATACTACCTCCAGTTTGGTTTTTCTTTTTCAAGATTGCTATGGCTATTTAGGATCTTTGGTGGTTCAATACAAATTTTAGGATTGTTTGTTCCAGTTCTGTGAAAAATGTTGCTGGTATTTTGATAGAGATTGCAATAGATCTGTAGATTGCTTTGGATAGTATGACCATTTTTAACAACATTAGTTCTTCCAATCTATAAGCATGGAATATCTTTTCATTTGTTTGTGTCATCTTCAGTTTCTTTCACAGTGCTTTATAATTTTCAGAATATAGATCTTCCAACTTGTTGGTTAAGTTTATGCCTAGATATTTTATTCTTTTTGGTACAATTGTAAATGAGACTGTTTCCTTAATTTCTCTTTCTACCACTTCATTATTTGTGTATAGAAATGCAACTGGAAAGATGCATCCTGAAAAAGTGTTTGCTAATTTAGTACTTGGCATTCTATTTATTCAAGGAAGTTGAAAAAAATCCAGGAAGTTATATGATATCTTATTTATGATATTTTTCTTCATAATCATATATTAATCTATTTATGCTGATATTTTTCCATAATGAATACCATTATTTAAGATAGAAATGATAGCAGAAATTTATCCATTGTTACGATGTCTAATTAAAACATGTGACCAACCTTAATTAAAATTTATATGTAATTTATATACATGTTTATATAAATACAGATATAACTGTGTATATATATATATATATATATATATATATATATAAAGCAAATATATGGAGGCCTAGGAATTATTTTTAAATAATTAGGTTATATAACCTATGTCCTTATTACTAAATTCTAAATCAATTCTGTCACGGAAGGAGATTATAATTCATGCATTAGGTGTCAGCATCATTACACAAAGATTGAGGACAATAAAAGCACATGTGAATTTTCAAGACAGTACAACTTTTATATTGCTAATTACTTCATATTTTGCCTTTTAAAAAAAAGCCTTTTTTCTCACCCACACAAAAGCATTTCAGAAGATTAATTAGGGCTTCATTAATAAATAATTAAGCATTTTATCTCTACACTGCCTGAAAGCAGTTGTAAATTACATCTTACCCTTGTTCCTAATTTGATGTCCAGCAAACAGACTTGCCTGTGGAAATTTTATAAATCAAGCTTATGATATATTGGCCATATTTTGCTTGCCTTCCAATGCCTTTGAGTTGTTGATAATGCAAATCAAGCCACATGAGTGATAACCTGTCAGGAGACACTGCTTTGGAAACCCGTACTCGCATTAATACTAACTATTCAGAATTTTTATATGGAACAGTTCCCTCCATAATTAAGAATACAAACACAGCAAAGAATATGCTGCTTCATCAAGTTTTGCATTTGAATCATTCCCAAAGTGAACTTTTAAAAAGAGCCCCATGAGTTCTGTCAGGAATGAATAAAAATAAAACATCGTGATATGTTACCATAGCCAAGTCAGCAAATAAATATCAGATATGAAAAATAAATTTGATTTTTAATTATGCATACTATAAAGTTTATAAACCATAATTTATTTGAAAATAAGGAAGTGCACATGATTTTATTAAGACAAAGTGTGAGTCTATTACATGACTCCATTCTATTGAATTCTAGACACACTGTTTTCTTGAAGATTACTTTCTCTCTGAGATAACCCAGAGGTGGCATCAACTCACTGACAGCATGTCTTATGCTTCATTGAGCTACGAGCACCTGAATTAGATCCTCATACACAGAAAGCATTCAGTAAAAACTGTATTTTAGTAAAATTACTATAGAAAAATAATTAGATCTTGCGAGCAAACTTATTTAAGCCTTTATCATTTATTCTAAGTCACTCATTTGGATTCAGAAAAACTAGCAATGTCCTGGAGAGGTTACTTAAGTAGAGAAAAAGGAACAAGAAGGAGGGTGAATAAGCAGGGCTCTGCTCCAGGACGACCTATGGTGGGAAAAGAAGACAGAATATGTGGTAGTTTAATCTGTTAAAGACTGCTGACTTCAGAACATAGAGATATAACACATTTCATTCTTTATTTGAAGTCACTGACTGCCAAGACTAAGGGCAGATCCTACTTTGAACCCTTTTGAATGTAGAAAGTGAGGCTCCTACCTAGTATTGTCTCTCCTACCACTTGCCTCCTGAGTATATTTTGTAAGACAGGCTCTGAATAAAATTTTCTTTCATTAACTCAACAGTTGAGGAAAGGGAGCTTAAAGAAGAATAGAAATACTTAACGCCTTAGTAATGGAAAAATCTTCCACATTGGAACATACATAATTTTCCAGAATAATTACATTTTTATAGAAGTCATAGTTCATAGTAACACCTTATGAGTCAAATGGAAATTATATTTAAGCTTATACTTTTGCCATATATTAAAGTAATTTACTAGTTTTTATTGTTCTATATTACTGTTCTAGGATCATTTCACACCTGTCTCTTGGCAGGTGTATTCACAAAAGTAAATCAAGAAACAAATTATAAACTGCTCAATATTTTATTCTTTTCTTTAAGGCCTTTTATTTTACCATGTGGGGTTTCAGGACATTAAGCTGGTGCTTTATAATATGAAATGGTTTTAATGGTATGCAAATAAGAGACTATCAAAAACAAATGACATGTTTTTGGCAAAGCATTTGATTGTTTAAATTATCTTTCTGAAACTGAAAATAATATTCAACATTCATGCAACAAAGTTGAAATGTAGACTCCAGCTTCTTAAAGTGGGAACAGAAGCTACATTCTGCAGAGGGCAGATTTCAAAGGACCAAGCTAAACACTCATATTACTATACGTTTAAATAGATATGTTGTACATACTTAGCTGCTTACATAAGTAGGGGTGTCTGAGACAGAAAATTAATATCCCAGGCAGAAGTAAATCAGTCTCGAGGGATTGTAATGTAAAGTGGCACATGATGGGCACACCATGCACTCCCCACAGCTGTTCTTTCACTTATAACACGGAAGGCGGCACAAGACAGAAGGGCAAGACTGACAAATTGATTGGTTCTGCTTTTCCTTAGTATTATGTGCCATGTCACTTTTTGAGGCTCTTAGATAAGATCCAATTGCTCCTTAGGCCTTCTTAATTACCTTTCAGATTTCCTTTGTTATAGGATTTGTCACCATGAATCTAAGAGACCTTGTCTTGGCACTTTGACAGAAAGGATTGGACTGTTTAACCAGAACTAATGAATATCTTCCATGTCTGTCATGAAAAAGGTAATAAATGTTATGCTGTTTCCTGGATCGCATATGTAAGTGACAGCAAGAAACACCCTTGGAATAGTAATAATAAAATCGCCTTCGTTAACTCCAAAGCAGAACAACAGAAATGTGTAGAAATACAATCTAAATCTCTTCTCTTTCTTTGTTCTCAGGCAAAATACACTGACAAACTACTTACGAGGTCTGTCTGATTCTCATTTAATAATGAAATAAATGATTTATTCATTTTTCAGCTTTAATCACAACTGACCAAATGATTCAGACTTTACCTTAGACAATGGTTATTATCACATAACACACAACATGCTAATAAAGAAAATGTTGATAGTTACTAACAAAAATATGATCATATTCCCTAGCCACTAATGACACATATCAGAGTATGCAGGTTTTTATACATTATTTTCATTTGTTGTTTTCTGTTTCTGGTAATGTGATTTATCATTTCTATGTTTCTGGTTCCTTTCTGTGCAATAAATATACCTCAAACCATTACTGGCAAACATTCTAATAGTAATGTGACAAATCAGATTGAAATTTACATCTTTTGACCATTGATATAAAATTCCTATCTGTAATAGATTACTTGAGATATCAATAGATGCTACAATTAATGCCATTTATTAATATATTGTTCTAATTATAGCACATTTATATCTTAAAATCTATTATATTTAAATAAGCTGTTGCGAGATTTTCAGTACTTTTTTTTTTTTAAGTTTACTTGTTTATTTTGAGTTAGTGCACATGAGTGGAAGAGAGAGAGAAAGGGAGAGAGAGCATCCCAAGCAGGCTCAGCACTGTTAGCACAGAGCCGTACACGGGGCTCGATCTCAAGAACCATGAGATCATGACCTGAACTGAAATCAAGACTCAGACCAACCAACTGAGCCAGCCACCCAGGCGCCCCACGTAAAATTCTTCTTTCTGTGGAAATACATCTCTTTACTTGAATTTAATTTTCTATCAAATTTCAAGTTTAATATAATTTTATAAAAGTTCCTCTTTGTAAGACAAAGATTTCGGCCTACTGTATTTAATGTGGAACCACACCTCTCACACTTTCTGATTTATGTTAAAATAAGCTAGAGTTTTAGATGCAGAATATTATATTCAATTCATATATTTTATATAATATGTCCTTTTTGCATCATTACTTTAAATGATCCCAATCAATTGTTTTATATTCCATCTTTCTCATTCTTATATTCTAATCTTTGTGTTTTTTTTTTATCTAGGTAAGTAGATGATATTTTTTTCTGAATCTATGCATGCTTTAAAACATCTTGTTTTGGGGGGCACCTGGGTGGCTCAGTCAGTTGTGTCCAACTTTGGCTCAGGTCATGATCTCGTGGTCCATGAGTTCAAGCCCCACATTGGGCCCTGTGCTGACAGCTCAGAGCCTGGAGCCTGTTTCAGATTCTGTGTCTCCCTCTCTCTCTGACCCTCCCATGTTCATGCTCTGTCTCTCTCTCTCTCAAAAATAAATAAACATTAAAAAAAATTTAAAAACATCTTGTTTTTTGCTTTTCCTTATATAAATATTAAACTTATTTCCTCCTTCATTTTAGAAGAAAGAACACAGCACAGAAGTTGTGCTATAAAGCCTGAGGTCCCAGCCATAATTCCTTTGTCAATCACTGCCTATGATCTCGCCCTAGATAATAATTTTAATTCCCCGGTGCCTCAATTCCCTCACTTTTTAAAGAGAGATAACACTAGTTCTTACCGATAGGGACTTTGCTGTGGATAAACTGTGTCAGACATGTAGTGAACCCACAATAAATCGTTACCATTGCTAACTCCATTACTTGACAACGGATTGACTTCTGGCATTTATTGCTGAAGAGAAAACAGAAATCCAAGGCAAGTCTGAATTTCATTGCATAATGGGTAATATTTTCCCCCAATTGCACGCATGCAACCTTAATTTATAATGTTAAAAGACAATTACATATTACATTTGGCATCTTGTTTCATTGATTTTATCTTGAATATGTTGAATTTTTTAAAATGAATTTCTCAGATTACCTTTCAACTAAGAAAATAGCTTGAACTGATGTTTTGTAATAGTCTAAGAGGAAATGGAATTTGTTGTCATTCTGTCTTTACTTGGTTGTTTTTTGTTGTTGTTAATGTTTATTTATTTTTGAGAGAAAGAGAGACAGAGCACGAGCAGGGGAAGGGCAGAGAGAGTGGGAGACACAGAATCTGAAGCAGGCTGTGAACCCTGCTTCAGTGGGTTTGAATCCCCGAACCGTGAGATCATGACCTGAGCCGTAGTCAGATGCTTAACCAACTGAGCCACCCAGGGACCCCTGTCTTTACTTGGTTATTAATCTATCCTCCTCTCAGAGCTACAGTTACATCCTGAAATCAGGTATATATGGAAGATTCTATCCAATTCCCAGTGATAAATGCAATTCTTCTGTCTTGAGGTAACATTATTCCTGGTCCAAATTCCTGGTCCTCTGACACAGAATAAAGATGTCTTGATTCTGTCATCATCTTCTGCTACTCAAGAGGTTTTTAACTTCAGGATGCAATTATAACCCCAGTCCAACCTTGTTCCACCTTCTGTCCAAGTATTTCTAGGAATGTGTACCCTGTGACACCGTGTGTTAAAAAATAGGGTGATTCCTCAGAAAACAGTGTTCCACACAGAAGAGGAATAGCTCAGGTTTCTCATGGGTATGATAAGCGTTTATGAGTCAGGTGCTGAGAAAATGATTCCAGAATCACACCATTTGTTAAAAATTGTAGTAAGAATAGAACACAATATAGAACCTTTTAACAGGTTGTTAAGTGTAAAATACAGTACTGATATCAGGCACAACATTGTACGTCAGATCTATAGAACTTATTTATCTTGTATAAATGAAATTTTATACATGTTAATTAGTAATTCTGTTTTCCCCCCACCTCAGCTCCTAGAAACCACTAATGTATTTTCGGTTTCTATGAGTTTCATTATTTTATATACCTCATATAAATAGAATCATGCAATATCTGTTCCTTTGTGACCAGCTTATTTTGCTTAGCATAGTGTCAAAGTTCATTCATGCTGTTACAAATTATAGGAATTCCTTCATTTTTATGCTTAAATAATATTCCATTGTATATGTAGATCCCATTTTTTTTGAATTTTATTTATTTTGAGAGAGAGAAAGAGAGAGAGAGAGAGAGAGAGAGAGAGAGAGAGAGCATGCACACAAGCAGGGGAGAGACAGAGAGAGAGAATCCCAACAGGCTTTTGTGCTGTCAGAGTCGAGCTTGACACAGAGCTCTATCTCATGACCTTGAGATCATGACCATAAGATTGTGACCTGAGCTGAAATCAAGACTCAGATGCTTAACTGACTAGGCCACCCAGGTGCCCCTAAATCCCATTTTCTTTATCCATTCATGTTGATGGACATTTAAGCTGTTTCTCTATCTTGCCTATTGTGAATAACACTTCAATGAATTTGGACTTCTAGTATCTCTGAAATTCTGACTTCACTTCTTTTGGATAAATACCCAGAAGTGGAATTGCTGGATCCTGTGGTAGTTCTATTTTTAATTTTTTGAGGAACCTCCGTACTGCTTTCTATAGTGTCTTCACGATTTTGGATTCCCACCAATAGTGCACAAGGATTCCAGTTTCTTTACATTTTCACCAACTGTTCCTGACATTTGTTTGTTTCTTTTGATAATAACCATCCTAAAAGGTGTTAAGTGGTATCTCATTGTGGTTTTGATTTGTATTTCCCTGATGCCAATGATGTTAAGCCATTTGTTCATCTTCTTTGGAGAAATGTCTATTCAAGTCTTTAGCCCATTTTTAAAATTGGATTATTAGTTTTCATTTGCTACTGAGTTGTAGGAGTTCCTTACATATTTTGGAAATTAACCCTTTTTCAAATATAAGGTTTGTAAACATTTTCTATCATTCCATACATTACCCTTCACTCTGTTGATTGCTTTCTTTGCTATGAAGAAACTTTTTAGTTTGATAAAGCCCCACTTGTTCATTTTTGCTTTTGTTGTCTGTGCTTTTGGTGTCATTTCCATGAATTAATTGCCAATACCAATGTCATGAAGTTTTTCTCCTCCTTTATTCTAGAGGTTTTACAGTTTCAGTTTTATGTTTGAAGTCTTTAATAAATACTGGGTTGAGTTTTGTATATTGTGTAAGATGGGTTCCAATTTCACTCGTTTCTATGTGGATATCCAGTTTTCCCAATATCATTTGCATTGGGAAGAGATTATCCTTTCCTTATTGTGTTTTTTGGCATCCTGGCAAAGATCAATTGACCATTTTGGGATGAATTTATTTATAGGAAGCACATTTCTTTTTTTTTTTTAATTTTTTTTTCCACGTTTATTTATTTTTGGGACAGAGAGAGACAGAGCATGAACGGGGGAGGGGCAGAGAGAGAGGGAGACACAGAATCGGAAACAGGCTCCAGGCTCTGAGCCATCAGCCCAGAGCCCGTGAGATCGTGACCTGGCTGAAGTCGGACGCTTAACCGACTGCGCCACCCAGGCGCCCCATGGGAGCACATTTCTAAAAGCTCTACCTTAACTTAGTTTGGAATGTTCTAGGTGAAAGAAGCATCTTAGTTGGAAAATTACTCAGAATGTCAGAATGAACTGTATTCTACAGTTCAGTGTATTCTGCAACTGCATCTTCTTCCTCAACATCAGGTACCATTTCTTTATTCCTAGAAACCCAGTCAAATTAAATTCTTTAAGTGGCTTATTTCAATATTTATGTTCATATATTTAAAAAATTATGCCTATATTGCATTTCTTAAATTTTTAGCCTTTGCTACTAGCTTTTGACTATCTTGAGAAATGAGTATTTAGCTAACTTTCACTTTCTGTGGTCATCCATCATCCTCCACATAAGTTTCCCAGTCCCCATATGCCTTATTTATACATTATATCATGTATAGAGAGATAGATAGATAGATATTAAGTAATTTCATTGTTATACCTAGATAAATGTAATCCATAGTTAATCAGTACATTATACTATGATTACTCTTTGTTCCTTTTGGATCTTTTATTTACCCTTAGATTAATAAAGTCTTTATTGCTCTTTTGTTGTTAGTTTGTTTTCTCCATTCTTGTAGCTAATTCATCTTAAACCATGCCCTAATTGTCTATATATTTCTTCTCAACATAGTAAAATGTTACATGTATTCTATAAATTTTTTAGCTGTAATGGGTATGTTTATTACCTTGATTGTAGTGATAGTCTCATATATATATATATATATATATAGTCTCTGACATATATATATACATGTCAAAATTCACCAAGTTGTATATACTAATTATATTCAGTTTCTTCTATACCAATTATACCTCACTAAAGCTGGGAAAAAAAGAAAAAGAAAAGAAAATGGTCTTTGAAAATACTTTTCATGGCATGGAAGGACATATGTGCAAAGGATGATCTCCTTTCTGGTATTTTTTAAACCAGTGAGTGCATGTGTGTAGTGATTTTATCCTCTTGAAATTATGTCTACCATACCTTTGACCTGCTTCAATACGGACATATTGCTCTAGAGGTCTGCTGCACGGTCCTCATTCAGATACTGTATTTAACCTTCACCCTAAGGATTTCCTTCACTCCTTTTATTGGTTAGATTGCCTGCTTCTTGGATCCCAAGTCTTCTTTCTTATTTTATTCCCTCATCTTATGGAAGCATCAACTCTAGTAGTTTCCTTGAAAAGGGGACAGGGGGTGAAGGACTAAATCCATCGAAATCTTGACTTATCTGCAAAATCCTAATCTTTCATATTTACAAAATAATTAGGTTTGATATAGAATTCTACATGGAAAATCCTCTATTTTCTGCAGACTTTTAAGGTGCTGTTTCATTGTTTTTAGTTAACAATTAATTGCTTTTAATTAACAGTGTTGCTCTTAAAAAGTCCCATCTCATCTGTAGGTGATCATTTGTAAGGAAATTGTTTTTTATGTATGGGGCATTCAGGGTGGTCTCTTTGTCCTTGTATTTTATGATTTGTTATGACCATGATGTCCAACTATTTACAGTCACCATAATGGATAGTCTCTTTTCATGGAAACTCAAATAATTTAAATTGTAGAGTTGACATTATATATTAATGTTTTTATCTCCCATATTTTTACTTTCAGAACTCTTCCTATTTAGAAACTGTTCCTCTTGAAGTAATCCTGTCTTTGAAGACACAGCTATCTTTTGCTTCTCTCTAAATTTTTGTCTATTTTATTTTTCCTTTAATTTTTAACATTTCCTTAAATATACCTAATGCTTGTTGAATTATTCCATAAGTTTATTTTATTTTATTTTTGGTATTTAGCATTTCATATGGAGAATGTTAGGAGATGTCATTTCACAAACTACCAACGATATGTATCACAAGTTATATTAAAAAATAAAATACCAAAATTTTAAAAAATGCTGTTCAGTTTTGTTCAAGAAAGTCATACTAAATATCCCTTAACTTCAGAATATTTTCCTTGCCTTTTTCCTGACCATTATTTTATTTAATATTAAAAAAAAAAAACAACGTTATCCCCCACCATGAAGAGTCTACCATATATAACTGAGGCTTTCTTCACTCTAAAATATAGCTTCAAATCTGAAATACGATTCCCCATTCCATAATTTTATTTTTAACACCCCAGTTTCTTTTTTTTTTAATCTATTGTGCTTCTCCTAAAGCACTCTACTTTTTTTATGGATGCAATATATTCTCTTTGAACTGAGATTTTGGAATTGTCTTCACTTTGCACAGTTTCTGATTGCTCCAGGTTCTTTTTATCTATTTTTTTATTTAGTATTTCTTCTTAGACACTTTCTTCAGATACCTGGTTATTCTTGGCTGTATACTCAGAAATGAAAGCAGCTAGACTCTGATGGGAATCTCTGTGTATGTGTGCATGGCCATAACCGCTGGCTTGAATGTAGGATGATATGGATGGGCTATTTCATTTGAGAATTCCCTATCAGTATCTACAGTTTGTTTCTCTTGAGTGTTCAGATTTCATAAAGAAGCTTCTTTCAATCTCCAGCTCCAAGGCAATAAAACTTGCTGCCCATATTCTGAGAGTAAAGTTTGGAACCTTTTCACATATTTCCAGTTTTCACTAGAATATTTAATCTCAGCTAGGTCTGAGTTTTCTAAGTATCACACACTTTTTTGTTTTATTCTCTCCAGAGAATAATTCTCCAGTCTTCTTCTGGCTGTGTTAAATGTGTAATTGTTTCATAAAAACATTCAGCTATGTTTCATATTTATGATCCCCCCCCAAGCCCAATTTCCAGAGGCACCTATTGCCAAATATTCCTAAGTTTTTTGATGTTTTTTTTTTATGTTAAGTCATAGTACTTTCTAGCTCTATTAATGAAAACTTAGGGTTGCCAGATAAGATACAGGACTCTCTGTTAATTGTGAACATACTTTTATTATAAAAGAAGTGTTCATTATTTTACTGAGATTCAAATTTAACTGAGTACCTTGTATTTGCATTTGCTAAATATTGCAATTCTATTTAAAATATAATCTCCTTGGGTTTACTTAATCAACTACTACTTACCATTTATTTTACAACTTCCCAAATTTACCACAATCATTATACTCCTGTTCTCTTTGTATTTATGTATTTACACCTTAAAAATCCCTTTACAGTCATTTTAGTGTGGCTTAAAGAGGAAGCGAGCTTCTTTTGTTCTGTCCATTACTTAATCAAAAGCAGTTGTTTTCACTGCAATTCTCAGGATTCCTTCTTAGTTACCAAAAGACAAGCCTGAATCCTCTTGATTTAACCATGTTTAGAAATACATTACCCACCTGATATATACATGAATTTGCCTTTAAACTGATGTCATCCATAGGATTGCAATGCCACTAAGTTCAACAGAAACAACATTTTATGAGCTATGAATGTGAATTTTTGGACATGGAAGCTGTGATATGCTACTTACATTTATTACTGTCACTTAAAGAAATAGACTTATAAAATAAGAAAGACAAAAATACAAATCTTCTCAGGAGTTATTATTAATTCATTGATCTGATTGACAGTTTTAGCGGAATGCTATGTGAGTTTGGGCATAGGAAGGACATTATTCTCGGATTCATTATATAAAATTCATGCCACATTTAATCCATAATCCAGCCCATAAAATGACTTATAGGAGACAGATTTGAAAGTTTTCTAGAACTGGATAAGATCTGAAAGACCACTTTTCCTCTGTCTTCTACTGGGTC
Organism: Lynx rufus; assembly: GCF_022079265.1. Classification (NCBI taxonomy): domain Eukaryota; kingdom Metazoa; phylum Chordata; class Mammalia; order Carnivora; family Felidae; genus Lynx; species Lynx rufus. Next base: position 61,250,398 of record NW_025814827.1, read on the forward strand.
TTTATATAGTCTCCTTCACAAGATCCAACTTTTTTCTGACTATTAAAGCATCTGCATTTTTAAATAAATTCTTAAAAAAATAACATAATATACAACATACCAGTTAGGATTCCATCTCTGAATTCTAAGAATAATTAAAGTAACCTGATTTTATATCAAACCTTAATCCCTTGATTTCTAACCACTAACACTCATTCTCTTCTCTTCAAATACAGTTTGAATTCAGGCATAAAGTGTTTATTTAGAAGTGGCATAATGCCCAGAAGTTTTTATTTTCCATCCTGGGATATCTTTAGTGAATTATGATAGTTGAGGAAAGTTAAGTTTACATTAACAGTATCCTTCAGTTTGTGAAATTGTTGTCAGAACTATTTCTTTTTTAAAAATGCTTATTTATTTTTGAGAGGGGGGGAGAGGGAGAGAGTGAGTGTGTTGGGGAGGGGCAAAGTGAGAAGGAGAGAGAGAGAGAGAGAGAGAGAATCACAAGTAGGCTCTATGATGACAGCACAGAGGCTGATGTGGGACTGGATCTCATGAACCTTGAGATCATGACCTGACCTGAGCCGAAATCAAATTGGACACTTAACTGAGCCACCCAGGCATCCATCAGAACCATTTCTATTACTATAAAATCATCTTGAATACTATTATAAGATGTTGACATATCTTTTAGGGAACTTTCTAGAATATTGTTTATATTCCAAAGTCCTTTAGCTTTAAGTCTTGAGGATGGTATTTGGCTTCTATGATATGAACTTTTAATATGTAGTTGTGTGTGTGTGTGTGTGTGTGTGTGTGTGTGTAAAACAGGGATCCCTGATGTGTTTGTTTCTCATTTCGACAGTTAACATTATTGCACTCTGACAATTGGGTCTGTGTTACCATCTGTCACTGGAGGAATGTGTCTGTCAATTAGCACTTCTACAACACTATCTGTCGACCCACAAAAGTTACCAGGAAAATAACTTGAAAGCTACTGTCAAGAGGAAATTGAACTAGATATTGAGTTCCTTGGAAGTACATTTATTCCACAGCATCTGCGTGTCAAGTAGTGATGAATGCCCTTTCTAACTAGTTGAGAAAGTGAAATTTGTCTCTTTAAAGAAACTTCTATAAAGTAGGAGATGCTCTTTCAGCAATGCCAATCGATCTATAACATGTTTTCAAATTCACTCATTTATTTATATACCATTTTGAAATATATCCAAAGAAACCTCATCATAATTTTAAAAACTCTATATTTAAGCAATGACTAGTACCTATATTTAGTAAATTACTAATGAAAATGTCTGTAATCCCATTTATCCTACTATAATCTAACCTATAATAACTATTGAGGGTGAACATCCTTTCCTTTTACAATGACAAGACATTTTTCTAAAGTTCATTTTAGAAAATTACCCATAGATTCTTTGGTTAATAACATCATACTTATTTGAAGGGTATATTTCTAAAACCTAAACACACTGGAGTCATAGTTGTGAAGGTTTAAGTGAAAAAGACTCCTCAGTTGCCCCTTGTTCTGCTTCCTCAGATGCATCCTATAATTATATATTTTAGAACCTAAAAATAAAATGCTTTAGTCCAAGAGTCTCATCAAGAAGGCTTGTTATTTATATTTCCAACACTAAACAGAATAAATGAATTTATATACAACTGTGTACACGTGTGTATGTATGTGTGGTGTGCATGTGTGTGTATATATACATATATATTAACTATTGTACATATATATTCACATTAGTGTACACACAGTTTCATGCCAAAGGGACTCGGTTATAGGAACTCACACATATATATATATATATATATATATATATATATATGTCCCAGGGGAATGCATATATGTATACACTCATATATATACTCAGACACAAACTTTCAGGCATGCATATGTATGTGATTTTCTGTATATATATTTATACATAAATATATGCATGTATATACATATATATATATATATATATATATATATATATTCACCTGTAGTATAATAGGTTAGAACAAGTGGAAAATTATAAAAATAGGTAAATTACTTTAAAAGGACAACATAGCCCATTTAGCATGAGAACTGCGTGTACATTAGTTAAGATGCAATGGTTTTGGAATCAACAATGGGTCAGATCCACCACATATTGGCAGTGCAATAGGAAAATTTTTTAATATCTCTCAGCTTTAGTCCCTAATCTACAAAAGGAGAATGGGAATATTCTCATGAGTATTCACTATAGTAATAAATAGAATGTGCCTAGCTAGGAAAGAGTGCATGATAAGAACTCAGCAAATGCTAGCTAAAAATTGGTAAAATTGTTTTATATATCTCAGGTACCTCTAAAGGTATAATTGTACTGTCAGACAATAAAAAAGTTCATAATAACATTGAGTCATTTGAGTCACACATATACTTGGATTTTATAATAAGAGAAGACAAAGATATTCCATTCTCTTCTTATTAGATAATGAAACTAAACTCCTAAAATCCTTGATGAAGAAAAATGTGATTATTTTCAATTTCCTGTTAATTGAGTTACAGAAAAGCATAATGAATTCTTGAAAACTCCTCATATCATATCTAATATTTTTACTGTTGTTGTCTAGCTTCAGGGTTATTTGAATTGTTGATACCAACCCTTCAAATCACTAGGATGGAATATTTTAGCATATCTCTTAAAGCACTAACTCTGCATGCTACAAATTGTTTATCATCATTACATACCTGCAAAAACAGTCCTTGTAACCATGAAATGCCATACTTATGCTGGTGTTCAAGTGATGTCTTTGAAGAGTAGGAGAGTTTTGATAAGCCCCAACTATGCAACCTTCCAAAATCTGACACCATTGCCACCAAGTCAAGTGTTTTTCCCATGAATACCTACTATGATCAATAAAGCTTTTAGCCAATTATATTTGATGTCCTTTGCTAAGAATGTTTCCTTCAAAAATTTGACAGCAGATTGTATTTCTGTAAGGTTTTATATTTTAGAGGGCTCATTTATGTCCAACTTCCAACCTTGTCCTCTGTGGGACTCCTTTACATGTCTGCTCCATTTTTATTATCAGGGGAAATATTTATGCTTTTCAATGCAAGGTCAAATAAGGAAATATTTCAGTAAAACCCAAAAAGAGGAATTGTTGCCTTCCATGTCAGCTTGAGATTCTCCCCAATATTATAAAACACAGCATGTAACTCAGAAGGTTTCTCTGTGGTCTGAGGTTCTTCCAATATGCTACATCTCCATTCTTTATTTTTGTTTTGCCAATTAGTAAAGCAATATTAAAACATACCTGTCTTTGAATGTCAAAATGAAAGCTTTTTAATCTCCATTATAACGTGTGCTTCATCACACAGAATTGTATTTTATGCATAAGAACTATTTAGTTGCTACAATTTTTCTGGTTTGTTTTTTTTTCCGTTTCTTCTTACTCTTAATCTCTCTCTCAATCTCTCTCATTCTCTATCCTCCTTTCTTATTGTGTAAGGAAGAAACACAAACCTGAATAGCTAAGATTAGATGAAGGGAAACAATGAATAAGAGTAAGAGAATGTTGGAGGGACATCAGCAAGATGGCAAATTAGATGGCTCATGACTTTAGTTCCAATCACAGAAAAAGCAACTTGCAACTATCCAGAGACAAGACCACTTTGTGAATATCTTAGAACCTAGGGGTGAAACTGATGAACACCATTGGACCACAAAAACTGAGGAAACCCATATTAAAAGGGTAAGAAGAGTTGTTTCACTTTATCGGTCATTATCCCTCCCCCATGCTGGTGAAGCACTAGACAGACGGGGTTCCTGGGCCTACAGTTTCTCCAGTGGAAACATGAAAACCCAAAGTAGAAATTCAAATATCCCAGGATTCTGGGATGCTTTGTGAGAGGCCCAGTTAGGTATTGCCTCATGGGATTCACCTGGGGAATCAGCTGAGACTCAGAAGGATAGAGGGCTCACAGCAAAGAGCATGTGGATCTTTGCAGACTGCATTCCTTTTGGTGTTGAAACCTGGGCAAAGATCCCAACCTGTTCTACCCATCTACAGAACAAAACTGGGGCCCCATCTGGCCTGGGAGCTCTGTTGGCAGTTCTGCCCAGCCACTGGGCCATCCTAACTTATCAGCTGATTTTTTGTCCTTTTCTGGACAGGGAGCCAAGGCAGCTGTCCCATCCAATTGCTAAGCATGCCATCTGGCCCCACCTACCCTGGAAGCCTAGATAATGACCCTGGGCAAACTTGGATCCCAATCTGTGGTACCACAGGGCAACAAATCCCAGCCTTCAGCCCAGACTGGTAGTGAAGCCCAGCCTATAGCCCTACCCAACTGCTGAGCACAGCCTACAGCTTTGCCAGGCAGAAATCTAGTGAGGCCACATGACCTTGGAGCACAGCTTCTGACCCTGCCCAAATGTGGGGTACAGCTGGTGGCCCCACCCAAGCAGGGTGCAAGGTCAGCAGCCTTGCTCAATAGGGGAGTACCACTAGCAGGCTGCCCATAACAAAGCATAACCTATAGCCATGCCCCACTTTTGGGGCACAGCCTAGTGGCCCTCTTGATCACAGCAGGGCCTAAAGCCCTGTATAATTGCAACACCCTACAACTTAGAAGAAATGGAAAGGTTCCTTAAAGTATACAACCTACTTAGACTGAGTCATGAAGAAACAGAAATGTGACCACACCAGTAACCTGCAAGATTACATGACTAATCAAAAATCTCCCAACACGGAGAAGCCCAGGACCATATGGTTTCACCAGTGAATTCTACCAAACATTTAAAAAAAGAACTCATGCCAATCCTTCTTGAATTCATCCAAAAAATTAAAGAGAACACTTCCATACGTATTTTATAATGCCTATACCAAAACCAGATAAGGACCCTACAAGAAAAGAAAATTACAGGCTTATATCCCTGATGAATATGATGTAAAAATTCTCAAAATTCTAGCGAAAAACCCTCAACAACACATTGAAAAGATCCTACACTATGGTCATGAGGGATGTATCTTGGGATGCAAGGATGATTCAACATTTGCAAATAAGTCAATAAATGTGATACACTACCTTAATAGAATGAAGAATAAAAATCATGTGATGATCTGAATAGATGCAGAAAAAGGCATATGACAAAAATCCAATCCTTTCATGATAAAAACATCAACAAATTACGTATAGACATTATGTACCTTGACATAATAAAGGTTATAAAGGAGAGCCCACAGCTAACATTATAATCAACAGTGAAAGATTGAATGTTTTTTTCTAAGATCTGGAACAAGACAAGGGTAACTACTCATGCCACTCCTATTCAATGTAGTACTGGAAGTTTTAACCAGAGAAATTAGGCAAGAAAAAGAAAGCATACAAATCAGAAAGGAAGAAGTAAAATTGTTTCCATCTGCATATGACATGATGTATAAAGAAAACCTTAAAGACTGACAAAAAATTGTTAGACCTAATAAATTCGGTGAAGTTGCAGGGTACAAAATCAACATATAAAAATTGGTTGCAATTTTATAAAATTTTTTTTTTCAACGTTTATTTATTTTTGGGACAGAGAGAGACAGAGCATGAACGGGGGAGGGGCAGAGAGAGAGGGAGACACAGAATCGGAAACAGGCTCCAGGCTCTGAGCCATCAGCCCAGAGCCCGACGCGGGGCTTGAACTCACGGACCGCGAGATCGTGACCTGGCTGAAGTCGGACGCTTAACCGACTGCGCCACCCAGGCGCCCCTGGTTGCAATTTTAGACACTAACAATAACTATCTGAAAAAGAAAGAAAGAAAACAATCCCAAAATCTTAGCATTTTTTTTAAAATTTTTTTTTCAACGTTTTTTTTTTTTAATTTATTTATTTTGGGGACAGAGAGAGACAGAGCATGAACGGGGGAGAGGCAGAGAGAGAGGGAGACACAGAATCGGAAACAGGCTCCAGGCTCCGAGCCATCAGCCCAGAGCCTGACGCAGGGCTCGAACTCACGGACCACGAGATCGTGACCTGGCTGATGTCGGACGCTTAACCGACTGCGCCACTCAGGCGCCCCAAAATCTTAGCATTTTTTATCGCAAGCCACCAAACAAGCCAGTCAACCTTTACTAGAAACAAGCTGTCACATGATATTCATGCTGTATTCACCTTGACTTAGTTATTTAACTATATAAACAGTTACAGAAACTGGTCAGTATCAGGGTATAGACAAAACTTGCAGTCTGGCACATACATCAGAAATGTGGAGGAATGGGGGCAACTGGGAGATTCAGTCATTTAAGCACCCAACTCTTGATTTTGGCTCAGGTCATGATCCCATGGTTTGTGAAATTGAGCCCCTCATCAGTCCCTGCACTAACAGCATGTAGCATGCTTGGGATTCTCTCTCTCTCTTTCTCTCTCCCAAAATAAATAAATAAACATTTTTAAAAAAGAATGAAATGTACAGGAATTTTCAGGGTCCCTGCTGGACTACTTCACTTAGCACTTTGTTTTTGTATGGTTGTATTCTTCTTTTAATCTCAGATGCACAGAATTGAGGAAAACATAAGTTGACTTTAGATCCGGTATTTTAGCTGAACTCTCATACTATAGCTTTGATTGATTATATTGGATTCTCTACTTAAGCAATAATTTCATTTGCAAATAATGATAATTCTCTCTTCTCATCTAAACACTTGCATAGGAAATTTTTTAATTAAATTTACCATAATTGTTAAAATATTTATGATGATAACAGTCATGATTGTCTTATTCCTGTTATTGAGAAAATTCTTCATCGATCTCTCTCATTTCTGCATGTCTTACAAAGTGAGACACTAACTTCCTTTATTTTGTACTCTAATTTCAAGCATATCTATGTAGGAAATAACCCCAAAAGATGAAGATAGTGTTTTCAATTGGAACTAAGAGCAGTAATTCTTATTGCCCAGTATAATAAACCAATGTTCCAATGTGGAGCAAAATATAGACATGCTTACTCCCATTATAATGGATCCTAGTTTCCTAAGCTTAGGATTCTTTTGTAATGTAACCAGTCACATGTGTAAGTATCTACTTAAGCACCTCTGCACTACTCCATTGGTCTTGGGACCAAGACCATTTGGTCTTGGGACAAGTTGAACAGACACAAATAAGCTGATGCTTATGCTATTTACTGTACTGTGGAAAAAAAAATTAAGACCTTTCTGTTAGACTTAGAAATTATGTGCTCTATCAGCAGTCATGAAATTGTGGCAAGTTAATTTGTAAGTTCTCCCTTAGAGCAAAATCTCAGACTATTCATGCTTATTGGCAGTTTTGCCAATCAGAATGGGATTCTTTGAGAGATACAACGTTATGGAAGTGAAAGGATAAGGTCCCTGTATGCTAGATTCAGTGACATGAAAAGATTCCCAGAGATCCAGTAGTGTATGCTTTCACCCAAGTGGTGTTATTGGTGATGGGGGTGACAAGGGTCCTCATTGTTCTAGCTGTTAGTGAACATTCAAAGGCTGATAACTGGAGAATTGACACAAGCTGCTCTGATAGTTCAGTGGTTATTCCTTCCTCTCCTTTAAATAGACAAAGGATGAGCTATTGTCATAACAATGGACAACAAACTTCCATCCCCTTAGGAGAGGCAATTTGTCTGCGAATGTAGAGCCAAGGAATCTCCAAACCAATAGGAAAAACACCTCTCAACACCTCTGGATGGCTTCCCCAACTCAATCCTATCGCCATTATCCAGCAATTTTATAAGGCAGATGAATGGCACCTAGGATGATGCTGTGCCATGCTGATGATGCTGTCAACCTATGACCTCAAACTGATGTAAGTCATTGGGAAAGATGAAATTGTAAACACTATTTCTTTCCAGGGGTGCCATGTGCATTTCAGGAACAGTATCTCTTGTGTGAAAGCCAAGCATTAATTTTTAATGTGCCTCCTGGCCAAAAACATAATGACTTCTACCATGAAAATATCACAAAAGATATTCAAATGTACAAGGAAACTCCACTAAAGATCATGTAGTCCTCACTGTCAGCAGAAATTCTCTAAAATAAAGATACCTTTGTTTACTCAGGGGAGCTTGCCAGAGCAATGGAATATTACTCAGCCACAAAGAAGAATAAAACCTTGTCATTTGCAACAACATGGATGGATCTAGATGTTATAATGCTTAAGTGAAACAAGTCAGTCATAGAAGAAAATTACCATATGATTTCACTCATATGTGGAATATAAGAAAAAAATGAACAAAGAAAATAAAAGAAACCACAAAAACCAGACACTTAAATATAGAGTCAAGCTGATGTCTAACCAGAAGGGAGGTTGGTGGAGTAGATGGGTGAAATAGGTGAAGGGGATTAAGACTACACTTATGATGAGCACTGCGTAACATATAGAATTGTTGAATCACTGTATTGCACACTTCAAATATAACACTTTATGTTAATTATATAAGAATTAACATTAAAAAATAATGAAAATAAAAAGGATAGATAGATGATAGATAAAAATTTTTTTTGCATTTTTTTAAATTTATTTTTTTTTAATTTACATCCGAATTAGTTAACATATAGTGCGACAATTATTTCAGGAGTAGATTCCTTAATGCCCCTTACCCATTTAGCCCATCCCCCCCTCCCACGACACCTCCAGTAACCCTCAGTTTGTTCTCCATATTTATGAGTCTCTTCTCTTTTGTCCCCCTCCCTGTTTTTATATTATTTTTGTTTTCCTTCCCTTATGTTCATGTATTTTGTCTCTTAAAGTCCTCACATGAGTGAAGTCATATGATTTTTGTCCTTCTCTGACTAATTTCACTTAGCATAATACCCTCCAGTTCCGTCCACGTAGTTGCAAATGTAAGATTTCATTCTTTTTGATTGCCAATACTCCATTGTATATATATACCACATCTTTATCTATTCATCCATCGATGGACATTTGGGCTCTTTCCATACTTTGGCTATTGTTAATAGTGCTGCTATAAACATGGGGGTGCATGTGTCCCTTCGAAACAGAATACCTGTATCCTGTGGATAAATGTCTAGTTGTGCAATTGCTGGGTCGTAAGGTAGTTCTATTTTTAGTTTTTTGAGGAACCTCCATACTGTTTTCCAGCTGCACCAGCTTGCATTGCCACCAACAATGCAAAAGAGATCCTCTCTCTCCACATCCTCACCAACATCTGTTGCCTGAGTTGTTAAATGTTAGCCATTTTGACGGGTGTAAGGTGATATCTCGTTGTGGTTTTGATTTGTATTTCCCTGATGATGAGTGATGAGCATTTTTTCATGTGTCAGTTGGCCATCTGGATGTCTTTTTGGAGAAGTGTCTATTCATGTCTTTTGCCCATTTCCTCACCAGATTATTTGTTTTTTGCGTGTTGAGTTTGATAAGTTCTTTATAGATTTTGGATACTAACCCTTTATCTGATATGTTGTTTACAAATATTTTCTCACATTCTGTCAGTTGCCTCTTAGTTTTACTGATTATTTCCTTCGCTGTGCAGAAACTTTTTATTTTGAAGAGTTCCGAGTAGTTCATTTCGCTTTTGTTTCCCTTGCCTGTGGAGACATGTTGAGTAAGAAGTTGCAGCGGCTTAGATCAAAGAGGTTTTTGCCTGCTTTCTTCTCAAGGATTTTGATGGCTTCCTGTCTTACATTTAGGTCTTTCATCCATTTTGAGTTTTTTTTGTGTATGGTGTAAGAAAATGGTCCAGGTTAATTCTTCTGCATGTCGCTGCCCAGTTTTCCCAGCAACACTTGCTGAAGAGACTGTCTTTTTTCCATCAGATATTCTTTCCTGCTTTGTCAAAGATTAGTTGGCCATACGTTTGTGGGTCCATTTCTGTGTTCTCTATTCTGTTCCATTGATCTGAGTGTCTGTTCTTGTGCCAGTACCATACTGTCATGATGATTACAGCTTCGTAGTGTAGCTTGAAGTCTGGGATTGTGATGTCTCCTGCTTTGCTTTTCTTTTTCCATATTGCTTTGGCTAGTTGGGGTCTTTTCTGGTTCCATACAAATTTTAGGATTATTTGTTCTAGCTCTGTGAAAAATGCTGGTGCTACTTTGATAAGGATTGCATTCAATATGTAGATTGCTTTGGGTAGCATCAACAGTTTAACAATATTTGTTCTTCCTATCTAGGAGCATGGAATCTTTTTCCATTTTTTTTTTGTGTGTCTTCTTCAATTTCTTTCATAAGCTTTCTATACTTTTCAGCATATAGATTTTTCACCTCTTTGGTTAGATTTATTCCTAGGTATTTTATGGGGTTTTTTTGTGCAACTGTAAATGGGATCAATTCCTTGATTTCTCTTTCTGTCGCTTCATTGTTGCTGTATAGGAATGCAACCAATTTCTGTGCGTTGATTTTATATCCTACAATTTTGCTGAATTCATGAATCAATTCTAGCTATTTTTTTGTGGAATCTTTTGGGTTTTCCAAATAGAGTGTCATGTCATCTGTGAAGAGTGAAAGTTTGACCTCCTCCTGGCCAGTTTGGGTGCCTTTTATGTCTTTGTGTTGTCTGATTGCAGAGGCTAAGACTTCCAATACTCTGTTGAATAACAGTGGTGAGAGTGGACATCCTTGTCTTGTTCCTGACCTTAGGGGGAAAGGTCTTAGTTTTTCCCCATTGAGGATGATATTAGCATTGGGTCTTTCATATATGGTTTTTATGATCTCGAGGTATGATCCTTCTATCTCTACTTTCTTGAGGGTTTTTTATCAAGAAAGGATGCTGTGTTTTGTCAAATGCTTTCTCTGCATCTATTGAGAGGATCATGTGGTTCTTGTCCTTTCTTTTATTAATGTGATGAATCACGTTAATTGTTTTGCGGATATTGAACCAACCCTGCATCCCAGGTATAAATCTCACTTGGTTGTGGTGAATATTTTAATGTATTGTTGGAGCCGATTGGCTAATGTCGTGTTGAGGATTTTTGCCTCCATGTTCATCAGGGAAATTGGTCTATAGTTCTCCTTTTAAGTGGGGTCTCTGTCTGGTTTTGGAATCAAGGTAATGCTGGCTTCACAGAAAGAGTTTGGAAGTTTTCCTTCCATTTCTATTTTTTGGAACAGCTTCAAGAGAATAGGTGTTAACTCTTCCTTAAATGTTTGGCAGAATTCCCCTGGAAAGCCATCTGGCCCTGGGCTCCTGTTTTTTGGCAGATTTTTGATTACTAATTCAATTTCCTTACTGGTTATGGGTCTGTTCAAATTTTCTATTCCTGTTTCAGTTTTGGTAGTGTATATGTTTCTAGGAATTTGTCCATTTCTTCCAGTTTGTCCATTTTATTGGCATATAATTGTTCATAATATTCTCTTATTGTTGTTTGTATTTCTGCTATGTTGGTTGTGATCTCTCCTCTTTCATTCTTGATTGTATTTATTTGGGTCCTTTCCTTTTTCTTTTTGATCAAACTTGCTAGTGGTTTATCAATTTTGTTAATTCTTCCAAAGAACCAGCTTCTGGTTTCATTGATCTGTTCTATTGGTTTTTGTTTGTTTGTTTGTTTCAATAGCATTAATTTCTCCTTTAATCTTTATTATTTCCTGTCTTCTGCTGGTTTTGGGTTTTATTTGCTGTTCTTTTTCCAGCTCCTTAAGGCATAAGGTTAGATTGTGTATCTGAGATCTTTCTTCCTTCTTTAGGAAGACCTGGATTGCTATATACTTTTCGCTTATGACCGCCTTTGCTGCATCCCAGAGGTTTTGGGCTGTGGTGTTATCATTTTCATTGGCTTCCATATACTTTTTAATTTCCTCTTTAACTGCTTGGTTAGCCCATTCATTCTTTAGTAGGATGTTCTTCAGTCTCCAAGTATTTGTTACCTTTCCAAATTTTTTCTTGTGGTTGATTTCGAGTTTCATAGTGTTGTGGTCTGAAAATATGCACAGTATGATCTTGATCTTTTTGTACTTACTTAGGGCTGATTTGTGTCCCAGTATATGGTCTATTCTGGAGAAAGTTCCACATGCACTGGAGAAGAATATATATTCTGCTGCTTTCGTATGAAATGTTCTGAATATATCTGTTAAGTCCATCTGGTCCAGTGTGACATTCAAAGCCATTGTTTCCTTGTTGATTTTTTGATTAGATGATCTGTCCATTGCTGTGAGTGGGGTGTTGAAGTCTCCTACTATTATGGTATTACTATCGTTGATTTTATGTTTGTGATTAATTGATGTATATATTTGGGTGCTCCCACATTTGGTACATAAATGTTTACCCTTGTGAGGTCTTCTTGGTGGATAGATCCCTTGATTATGATATAAAGTCCTTCTGCACCTCTTGATAGAGTCTTTATTTTAAAGTCTAGATTGTCTGATATAAATATGGCTACTCTGGCTTTCTTTTGTTGACCATTAGCATGATAGATGGTTCTCCATGCCCTTACTTTCAATCTGAAAGTGTCTTCAGGTCTAAAGTGGGTCTCTTGTAAACAGCATATAGATGGGTCCTGTTTTCTTATTCATTCTGTTACCCTATGTCTTTTGATTGGAGCATTGAGTCCATGACGTTTAGAGTGAGTACTGAAAGATATGAATTTATTGCCATTATGTTGATTGTAGAGTTGGAGTTTCTCGTGGTTTTCTCTGGTCCTTTCTAGTCTTTGTTGCTTTTGATCTTTTTTTTTTCATCTTTTCTCCCCTTGGAGAGTCCCCCTTAAAATTTCTTGCAGGGCTGATTTAGTGGTCACAGACTCCTTTAATTTTTGTTTGTCTGGGAAACTTTTTATCTCTCCTTCTACTTTGAATGATAGCCTTGCTGGATAAAGAATTCTTGGCTGCATATTTTTCTGATTCAGCACATTGAATATATCCTGCCACTCCTTTCTGGCCTGCCAAGTTTCTGTGGATAGGTCTGCTGCCAACCTGATCTGTCTTCCCTTGTAGGTTAGGGACTTTTTTTCCCTTGCTGCTTTCATGATTCTCTCCTTGCCCAAGTATTTTGTGAATTTGACTATGATATGCCTTGTTGATGGTAGGTTTTTGTTGAATCTAATCAGGGTCCTTTGTGCTTCCTGGATTTTGATGTCTGTGTCTTTCCCCAGGTTAGGTAAGTTTTCCTCTATGATTTGCTCACATAACCCTTCTACCCCTATTTCTCTCTCTTCCTCTTCTGGGATCCCTATTATTCTGATGTATCTTTTTAATGAGTCACTGATTTCTCTAATTCCTAAATTGTGCTTTTTTGCCTCAATCTTCCTCTTTTTTTCTGCTTCATTATTCTCTGTAAGTTTGTCCTCTATATCACTGATTCTCTGTTCTGCCTCATCCATCCTAGCTGCCGTGGCATCCATCCATTATTGCAGCTCAGTTATAGCATTTTTTATTTCATTCTGACTATTGTTTACTTCTTTTATCTCTGCAGAAAGGGATTCTAACCTATTTTCAACTCCAGCTAGTATTCTTATTACCATGATTCTAAATTCTGGTTCAGACATCTTGCTTGTATCTGTGTTGGGGTAAATCCCTGGCTGTCGTTTCTTTGTGCTCTTTCTTTGGGGTGAATTCCTTCATTTTGTCATTTATAAGAGAGAAAAGGAATTATTGAGGTAGAAAGATTAAGATAAAAAAATTAAAATAAAAAAATTAAAATTAAAAAATATTAAAATTAAAAAATTAGACACACACACACACACAAATCAAATAAATGATGCTAGATCCCAGGTGTGTTTTGGTCTGGGTGTTGAAAGTGGTTTGACAGATTAGCAAAAAAAGGTGGCGGGGGAGGGAGGAAATTGTTTGGGAATTTGAAAAAATGAATACACTGAAGTAGACTAAAATGAGATGATGGGAGTAAAATAGAATTTGAAAAAATTTGCACAAAAATAAAGAATGTAGTAGAAAAAATTAAAGAAAAATATTTTTAATAAAATTTAAAAATAAAAATGAATTTTTCTCTTTCTGTATTCAAGAAAAAGAAAAACAAAAAAAAGAAAAAAGAAAAAAAAGGAAATGCTTTGAAAATTTGAAAAAGTGAATACACTGTAGTAGACTAAAATAGAATGATGGAAGTAAAATAGAATTTGAAAAATTTACATAAAAGTAAAAAATATAGTAAAAAATTTCAAGAAAAATATTTTAATAGAAATTGAAAGTAAAAATGAAGATTTTCTGTTTCTGTGTTCAAGAAAAAGAAAAGAAGTGAAAAAGAGAAAAAAAAGAGAAAGAAAATTGATTAGGTGGACCTGCTAACAGATTGAAGTAGGACTGAAATTACTTTGTTTTCCCCTAGAAGTCACACTATGAAGCACTTTATGTTCCTAAAGTAAGCAGGCAGTGGTACTTGTGTTCTTGAAGAGCGAGGTTGGCCCAGTTGGGCGGGGTTCAGTGTAATGGCTCCATTCTCCACTAGATGGCGCTGCTAGCCTACTGGGGTGGATTGTTGTGGCGCTTGTAGGGGAATATGCACATGCGTGAGGGTGGTGAAAATGGCGTCACCCAGCTACCCAGTCTCTAGTATCAGAACTCTGTTCTCCCTGATCAGCTATCGCACACCAGTGGTCTGTCTTCAGCTTTCATTCACTGCCCACTTTTTCACTGTCTGTGACCAAGCCCCAGGCAGTACCTCTCTCCCAAGTTTTGTCTCAGATGTGGCTGTTTTCCCCAGCCCCTTATTTCTGAAGGACTGCGGCTTTGACCCATTCTGACCTTCTGTGGGAGGGTCCCACCAAGCAATGGCCAGATGTCGGCTGCACCCAGGAACTCTTGCTGGATCCTGCTGTTGCCAGTGCCCCAAGACTGTGGCCAGGTGCCAGCTCGCCCCAGAAAAAGTTTATGAGATAGTGTAGCAGCAGCGTTTCAAGGATTATGGAAAATCACAACACACATCTGGCACCAGGCTTCACCCTTAACGACCTTGTTCCAGCACCAGTGAATGTGGCCATTTTCTGGGGTCTGGTGGGACCAGGTTGCTTCAACAGTCTCTACCAAATGTCCTTCCAGCAGTGGAACCGCTTTTCCCTGTGTGGCCCATGAAACTCCCAGACCCTACTCTGCTCCTGGGGATTTGCCCTTCCCACCAGAGCACTGCCAGGTATCAAGCTGCAGAGTTACAGAGTTTGTGCTCCCCTTGTTTATAGTCTTAATGGAATTTAAACTCTCTCCTTTCTCCTTTCTCCCTTTTTAGTTTAGTCCCTGTGGCTGTTTCCAATTTTCCACTTTCTTTCCAGCTGCTTTTGGGGAGGGGTGCTTTTCCCATATCCCCCCTCCCCGCCCCCTCCCCTGTCTCTGTCCTCTCTCTGCCCACAAAAGCACCTCCCTGCCCGCCACAGCTTCTCGCTTCCCAAGTTCACTTCCCTGCGCCACGTACCTGCTGAATTCTGTGGTTCAGGTTGTGCAGATTGTTGTGTTAGTCCTCCAATACGTTTTCTAGGAGTGCAGGATGGTTTAGTGTTCGTCTGGCTGTATTTCATGGATGCGAGACACACAAAAAAAACTTCCATGGTGTTCCGCCATCTTGGCTCCTCCCTAGATAAAAATTTTTAAAGATTCATTATCCCTACAATGGGAATGATCCTGTTAGCAAAGCTGAAATGATCAATGAAACCACTTTAGTTATAGACAACATTCAGGTCAGCCTCTGCTTTACAGACCAAGGTTGCTATGGATGATAAAATTGTGGAATATTTCCAACTTTTGCAAAAGTCAGTGTCTGTGCAATAGCTAATTCAATTAATGCATTGGGCCAGGTGGAAAGATCAATTTAAAAATGGAAGGAGGAATACCCCCATGGTTTTCTTCAGCTGCTTTGGGTCCAGAACCCTGGGGATATGTTTGAGTTCAGTACTGCAAGTTAGCATCTTCTTGCTGCTTTAGGTCTGGTTAATAGTAGCCGTAATTAAATGCTATATGAAAGGAATAGATTTGGTATCAGTCTCTGTTAATTAGATTAATTGGAGTAGCCACCAGAGTGGAGTACTTAGTGGAAATTTAACCTGAGGCCCGGATGGTTTATGACTGAGGGGTGTATATTGTTGGAAGACCATTCTTCATGGATCTCTCATATTTCTGCATGTCTTATGAAAGGAACCATGATTGCCTTTATTCAGGACTATTTTTAAAGGATGTTTATAATGTAAACAGCCTTGGAAGTTAGAAGCGGTAATTCTCTAGGGAGAAAGGGTGACTTTGCTTACGTGGAGCCTTGGAACATAGAGATAGTGTCTTTCTCCAAAGTAAAGGGCAGGCATTCTGATTGTCCAGTATAATAAGGATATTGTCTCATGCTGAAGCAAAGGACAAGTACTTTAAAAGTGCTTACTAAGGACTATAAACGACTTGGGTTCCTAAGTTCAGGGTTCTTTTCCTATACCATAGCCCAGTGCATGTAGAGGAATTCATCTGGGTCCGTTTAGTTGCCTCTGTGGGACTTGGGAATTAGGAGGACTGACACGATATGCTGATACTCATAGTGCTTGCTGTACTGAAACTAATACAATCCTTTGTCTTGGATATAAGAGTTCCATTTCTTCCATCAACTTCAGTGAAACTGGCAGGCTTAAATGTAGGTTTCTACACTATATTGTATTAAACAAACTATTTTTCCATTATAAAATATTTTGTGATAGATACCTTTTTCCTTAAAAAATTTTTTTAATGTTTATTTATTTTTGAGAGAGAAAGGGAGACAGAGCATGAGCAGGGGAGGGACAGAGACAGAGGGAGACACAGAATCCGAAGCAGGCTCCAGGCTCCAAACTGTCAGCACAGAGACTGACGTGGGGCTCGAACCCACGAACTGTGAGCTCATGACATGAGCTGAAGTCAGACGCCCAACCGACTTAACCACCCAGGCGCCCTGATGGATGCCTTTTTCAAACAAAATATTTTTTCTATTTTTAATTTAATGAAATGGAACTCATCAAATGCTTTTTCTACATTCCTTGACAATTTTCTAAGTTTATTGAAGTGATTTTCATAAACACATGTCTGGTATTAAATCACTTTTACATTCCTGAGGTGGAGGGGGAAGCCTATTTGATCATAGTATATTACTCCGTAAATTAATTGTTGATTTCATTTAGTTAGTGTTATTTAGGAATTATGCTTCTATTTTCTAACGCAAAACTTCCATTATCCAAAATTTGGCTGTCAGCTTGGTTCCCCAATAGTCAGAAGGATGGTTCTTTTGGTGGGAAATGCCTGTTGACCTTGACTCTCTTTTCAAAATTATAAATCAGGTGTGATATTCCATTCTTGGGGGAACTACAGAAAGAAGTACCACTATTAATGACTTGAAAAGTACCGAAATGGAAATCCTAGCATTTCTTTCTTTTTCTCATTTGATTAACTTCTGAATGTGGCTCAGTCAGTTAAGCGTCCAACTTCAGCTCAGGTCATGATCTCACGGTTTGTGAGTTTGAGCCCCACATTGGGCTCTGTGCTGACAGCTCAGAGCATGGAGCCTGTTTTGGATTCTGTGTCTCCCTCTCTCTCTGCCCCTCCCCTGCTTGTGCTTTGTCTCTGTCTCTGTCTCTCTCTCTGAAAAACAAATAAACATTAAAAGAAAATGTGAATGTGTGAAGATTGCATAACTTAACCTTGGATTTGCTACTAAAGATATTACCTCTTATCTGGAAAAAAAATTCACTTCCTGGAATTTGGACTGTAGCTATTTTGTCTGGTAAATATTTTTTTCCTATATCTGTTGTATTTGTCAGAGTTCCCCAAAGAAACAGAACCAATAGAATAGGATATATAGATATGAATATAGAAATATAGATAAATATGTATTGTAAGGAATTGGCTCAGTTGATTATGGAGGCTGAGATATCACGTGATCTTCAGTTGGCAAGCTGAAGACCCAGGAAAACTCATGGTGTAGTTACAGTCTGTGTACAAGACCTGAGAACCAGGAGAACTGATGGCATAAGTTCCAGTTTGAGGGCAGGAGAATGTTTCTCTTCTCAAGCAGTCAGGCAGAGAGGAGTGAATTCTTTCCTCCTCCATCTTCTTATTCTATTCAGGATTTCAAGGGATTGGATTATGTGAGCCACACTGGGGAAAGGCAAACATGTTTTACTGACTTTACCCATTCAAATGCTAATCTCATCAAGAAACATCTTCACAGACAACACAGGAATAATATTTAGCCAAATATCTGGGCACCCTATGGCTCAGTCAAGTAGACACATTAAAAATAATTATCACATCTGTAAACAAGAAAAACTAGACTGGATTTTATTTCACATGATAGGGAAAGATGCACTTTCATAGCAGTGTGCCTTCCTGGTCTTACCTTGAAGATATTTCAACTGTCTTGGTTTTTGCCAGATTTAGTTAACAAGGAGAGTTACTGTCTCAATGTCCCACAGAATATTATGGTATTCCTCAGAAAACATAGTGCTTACTAGACCTGGTAAGCAGAAAGTAGAAGTTATCCTAGAAGACTTAATAAATCATATGAATAACAGTTTGTGGGTGAAAACCTCAATAAAAATTCAAGGACCAGCCTCGTTGAAGTTACCATTGATACAGTAGTCTGCAGGATGAACCTTGTGCCATCGAACACCAAGAAAAATTCCGTTGTATGGTGGAAAGTTGGATTTTTTAAGGAAACATATACATATTTGAATGTGTTTTGAAGTAGCCAGTTTTGAGAGACCAAATTTAGACCTCAGCGCAAGCTTCCTTCTTTTTGGATGTCCAAAGTAGATCTAAATATGCTTTAAATGTCTATGGAAGTGGTTGGAAAATTACACCCTGATGACTAAAACTATTTCATCACTTGTGTTTGTACATTAGTTTCATTGGAAGACACTTACTTGATTCCATACTTTCTAGGTCTTGTTTTGCATTACAATAGTGGAGTTGAGTAGTTGTGACAACTAAATGGTCATCAAAGTCTAAAATATTTACTATTTGGCCCTTTATATAAAATGTTTGTTTATCTCTGGTCTATGGCATTTAGAGCTCTGGAGAAAATTCATATAAATATCTACAGATAACTATTCTCCTTTGCTGGGGGGCCCTGATAGAGAATTGATGGTCTCACCTTGCCACGCCAAGTGATTCTGTAACCTGAGCTGCCCATCATAAGTTAGGCATTTTCTGGTTCACTTAGCCATAATGTTAGGTATATAGCAGCACTATATCATCACGTGGTAATGGAAGATTTAAGTGTTATAAGCAGACAGGTCAAATTCCCACAGCATCTATTTTTGCTGCTCGTATTGGTCTTTTCACTAACACCTGTGTCTTGTAAATGTAACCATAACAGTCCTGCAAGCACAATGATCACTTCATAAGATGTTTTTTACCATTGCTCCACCAGCCCTGGGGATGGTAGCAGGTTCCAGCTGTTCTTATTTTGTGGGGTAAAATTATTATACACCTTTTGTTTCTCCAGCACTTTCAATACTTTTGTTAACAAATTCCATATTAAGTACCCTCTGTTTGATATTTCCAGAGTAGTTTCTGTTTTCCTGCCTAGACACTAATATAACTTCCATATAAACATCTATTTTGATGACATTATGCCGTGAAAGTATTCTGTATAAAACTGTAATGGTGGATCCATGTCATTATATGTTCGTTAAAATCCATATGGTGTTTTTTTAAAAGCCATGTGGACTCTGGATGATAAAGATGTGTCAATGCAAGTTCATCAGTTGTAGCAAATGTACTACTCTGATGGGGGATATTGATGGGGGACCTGTATTAAAAGGGGGCAGGAGGTATATGGGAAATCTCTGTACTTTCCACTAAATTTTGCTGTGAACCTAAAACTGCTCTAAAAATAAAGTCTATTTTTTAAGTCCTTATCTGATTTTGCTGTTGATGTTATATGTGCCATTAAAATTTCTTTAAATAAAAATATTTTTTTTACATTATCTAGAATGACTTTCAAAATTAGTAAATATTTTTTCCTTACAGGTTTTGTAGAAATGGCTTTTAAAACAATTTGGCACTGTTATCCTCTGGAATTACTAATACCCCCAGATGTGAATCTGATTAGCTAGGGTTGTTGAATATATCTGTTCAAAAATACTAATTTTTAAAATCTATTATGTCTGTAGTTGTCTCTCTACTTTTTTATTTTATTTGGATTAGCTTTAATTTTTTTCATCCATTTTGCCTTATGTTAGGCATGTTATTAGTTTTTGTCCATAGTGTAGATTTTAGCTCACAATTATATGGAGTTTTTAGCTACTTTTTATTATGTATTTCTAATTTTATTTTTAAAAATTTTTCTAATGTTTATTTATTTTTGAGAGAGACAGACAGTGTGAGCAAGGGAGGGGAAGAGAGAGAGGGAGACACAGAACCCGAAGAAGCTCCAGACTCTGAGCTGTCAGCACAGAGCCTGACATGGTGCTCAAACCCACGAACTGCAAGGTCATGACCTGAGCCAAAGTTTGATCCTTAAACAACTGAGCCACCCAAGCACCCCATGCATTTCTAATTTTATTGTGTTGGGGTAAGAGAATAGAATTTCCCTAGGTTCTTTGGATTGTGGCCTAGTCTAATAGTTCATTTTTTATTACTGATCCATGTATGCTGTGTGAGATTTCAACAAGAAAAACAGAACGAGTAGGAGATATGTATTAAAAGAATTAGTGTAATAATGTGACTTAGGTGATCATGGAGCCCAGCTACACAAGTCAAAAATCCATGGGGCAGGCTGTCAGGAAAGACACCCTGGAACTCTAAAGCAAAAACTGAAGCTGTTGTCCATAAACAGAATTTCTTTAGGAAAGCCTCAGCTCTGCTTTTAACTAATTGTATTAGGCCCACCCAGATTATCTAGAAAATGTCCCTTAAAGTTAACTGATATAAGTTGCAATCACATCTACAAAACATCTCCTCAGTAATACCAAGAATTGTGTTTGATTTAATAACTGGATACTATAGGTCATTTTGAAGTAAACACACAAAACAGCCATATTCATGTGCTAAAAATTGTGCATTCTATATTATTTGACTGCAAACTTTATTCTATCTCCCTGTATTTATGCAAGAAGCTGATAGCTACTAATTTATTCTGAGGCATTAAGTACAAAGGTATTATTTTTGTCAATTAGAGCATTCCCCTAATGTTTTCCATATCATGTTCAGATTTGTCAGATATATATATATCACCATTTCAGGTATTTAGATTATTTTCCTAGGATGTCATATTCTGGTCCTGTATCATTAACTCAGGAAATGAAAAATAAAAACAGAACCCAGAATCAAACAAACAAAAACACAACCCTAATATTCTGTTGTCTTAAATGCATGTATGATAGCAATATGTTTCTGGGTTTGTTTTATCTAAGAATCTCTGGATTTTATTTAATGAGCATGGGTAATGAATGTCAGCACTCCCATTTTTCAGAGCATACTTCACTGAAAAGAGGCTTCCTTGAGGTTAGTGAGTTTCCGGTATGTCAAATAAAGACTCAACCCTACAATGTTAACTGTGGGCTCTCTGTAGAGCACCTCACTTTATGTAAACCCTAAAAACTGCTTTTTGCAAAAGACAGTCTCATTCTGATACAGCTATATTGCTTGAAAGATGAAGTAAAGAATTGGTAAAATGATGCCAGATAGCCTGTCTACACTGATTATTTCCTGATCCTCCCCATATCAAATGGATTCATTATAGTCATGCTCTTGTTCCACTGCCTTTAGCTGATAGCGCTGATTTTTGAAAAGCAAAGAAGCAAACCTTGACCCACACAAGCAATGTAGGGAAAAGAAAGGGCAACTCAAAAGCTCTTTCTTACCTTATCTCATAGTTATGGCACCTGGCTGTCTCCTTCTTTGGGCTCCTTACATTTTCTGAAGGACGAAAACATCTTACAGAATCTCAAGCCTATATTTTCTTTTCTTATCTTATGCATAAAATCAAGAATACACCTAATTTTACTGGCTAGAAAATTAAAACTTTTATATGCTCTTTCAGCTTTTTTTAGGACTAGGAGCTACTCTGCTACTATAATAATTCAATGATATTTATAGATATGTCAAAATATTGCACATTGAAGTGACAAGATTGATTTTAAAGTGACTTTTTATCAATATATTTCTAGTTTGTGTGACTGTGGAATATTGCATACTTGTTAAAGCACACAGAAAATGAATCAAACAGAAGCTTTAATAGTCCAAGTTTTCTTTAAAGAGAAATCCACCTATGTTCTTAGAAAAATAAAGTTCATTTTTTAATGTGCATATACTGATTTGTTTTTCAAGGCTGTTGACTGAGAGAATAGCTCTGCAGCAGAGCATGTGTGACGCCGATCACCCTCCCCAGACTGCCACCTCCCCTCCTCCACCCCCACCCATACCCTTCTTGCTTCTGCTTTTTGGATACTCACTATAACTGCTCTCCACTCTCAAATGTCTTAACTCTAGTATTCATCTCTGTTTGTCATGGTCCAGGACAAATTTAAGCCATATCTTGTGAATTTAAAAATTGATATTAAAATTGAATGTTGGTAAGAACATGGCTAAATGAAAATAATTCATATAAGTGTGAGAATTTCTGGAATCAAAACTGTGGGGGTTGATGTGACTTTCAGAGGTCCTCTCGATTACAGTGATGGTGGCATGTAACTCTTCATAGTCATAACCCTGTGAACCACAGAAAATGGAATACAGTTCATTTATAAAGCAGGTTTATGTGGGGCGCCTGGGTGGCTCTGTCGGTTGAGCATCCGACTTCGGCTCAGGTCACCATCTCACTGTCCGTGAGTTCAAGCCCAGCATCGGGCTCTGTGGTGACAGCTCAGAGCTTGGAGCCTGTTTCAGATTCTGTGTCTTCCTTTCTCTCTGCCCCTCCCCCACTCATGCTCTGTCTGTCTCTCCCTCTGTCAAAAATAAATAAATGTTAAAAAAAATTATAAAGCAGGTTTATGGGCTGGTAAATGAGGAGGCCATACTGTACATGCAACATTACTGTTAACATTATTATAAAAATATTAATGCTAACATTTTAGTGATTGTGTTTAATTTGAGTATGCAATTTCTTCACAGATAGCTACTGGTACTCATGAGTGCATAGATGTTTTATAGTGGCAGTAAATTAATGCACAAGGTAAATTAGTAACAACATATACATTTACCTGTGGTATACAAACTTGACAAAAATGGTTCTTTTGTTGAAACTATTTTTGCTCCAGGAAATATACCCTAATCTTTAATATGAGTCTATGAATATAGGAAGACATGATATTTACTTAACGGTTTCCAAAGAAATTATTCATAAATTTTAATGAGTATTAAATTTTAATAACTATCCGGTTTTATTAAATTTTAATTATATAAGTAATAGATGAATTTGTTCTCCCTTAGAACATCTGCATATTGTTGATAAAATTAAAATTACTCCCTAATCATCATCCCGTACTCTAGTCACCTCTCTTCCTCATCCAGGATGATTACTGTTTTCCTGCATCATTCTTGACTGATTTTTGAACTTTTATGTATAGTTGAGAAACATAAATATTAATAGACAATATTTTGCATAATTTTTCTGTATCTTTTCAGATAATTGGATCTTACTTTAATACTACTCAGAAGCTTACTTGTTTTTAACCAAATGTTTTTTTTTTATTTGAGAAACATGCAGATCAAACATTCCTTTATATATGGTTTGTAATGAACTGTAGAGATGCACTATATTTAATTCAGACATTGATTTTTGGTGGACATTTAGATTGTAATCATATATTAAATGATACAATTACTTACTATCTGGGAGGTCTTGTGGTTGGAAGTTTCTCCAGTTCATATATTTGAGGTAGAAGTTGTGGGACATAGAAACATTCTTAGTTTTAAGTGATGGTACTAAGCTGTGGTGTTGTGATTTATAATAAAAAATATTTATTTGGTATTTCTCCCTTTTCCTGGTACACAGCTCCTAAAACCCTTGTAATTTCCTAAGCTTATGAGTAATGGGAGTATCTTTTGTTATAATATTTAGGGGTTAATTTGTCTTCACATCACTACAGTTTCTGAATTCCTTCCAGAGTGACAAAGGTAAAGGTGTCTTTTTTTTTTTTTTTTAATAGAAAACTCCTTTTAACCACAGCTGAATTTATGTTAATGAAGTGACTTTTGAAAAACCACTAAGGAAGGAAAACTAACAAGGGCAAGCCCCTTGTTGCCACTTGATTCAGGGTTAGAACTTTCAGCCTCTCCTCCCAACCTCTGGAGAGAGGAAAGGGGCAGGAGATTGAGCTAATCACTAATGACCCATAATTTAATCAATGTGCCTAGGTAATGAAGCCTCTATAAAAAGTACTAACTGAAGGGATTTGGAGAGCTTTTAGATTGGTGAACATGTGGAGGTGCTAGGAGAGTGGCACACTTCACACTTAGGGAGGATATGGAAGCAGTGTGTCCCTCCCCCCCCCCCCCCCACCGGCTCCGTGCCTTGTGCATCTCTTATCTGGGTATGCCTGAGTTATAACCCTTGTAATAAACCAGTAGTCTGGTAAGGAAACTCTTCTTGGGTTCTGTGAGCGAACCTCACGAGGGCAGTCATGGGAACCTCTGGTTTACAGTTGGTCAGTCAGAAGCCCACATGATAATGGACTTGCAACTGGCATTGGAATTGGGGGCAGTCTTATGAGACCAAGCCTTTAACTTGTGATATCTTACACTCTCTCTGGGCAGATGGCATCAGAATTGAGTTAAATTGTAAGACACACAACTGGTGTCAGAATTGCTAACCCCTATATTTGGAGTATCAACGATGTGAGAAATAAGCCCACTGACCCAATCAAAGGAGGGAGAAAGAGCCTCAGCAACAGTGAAGCAAGGCTTTCATCAACGTTCTTGCAAGAGAACCCTTCTTGTGTCTGATGGACAGGCACACTGGGGGCAGTTAGAGCAGGCAATTTGTCTGATAGGCTGCAAGTCCCTCCCCTGATTCCTCATTGGCTGAGTACTATAAAGGTTACAGCCTTACCTGGGTGTGGCCTATGCCCATGTAAAGCAAAAAGTAGTCTGTTTGGAACAAATGTACATTTCCTGACGTGGTGCAGAGACTTTCAGTCCTCCTCCTTCTGTTCTTTGGTGAGTGCTCATTGCAAAGCCCACAAACCAGAGAGGGGAAGAACAATCAAGAAGTGGTGAAGAGTCTAAGGGTTTGGGACTCTATTGTGGGGGGATGATGTTCGTACATACTTCCAGTAGGTTGTAAACCTATTATTAACTAGACAGCACAGCTTTTATTTGGTATTTCTGAAAAGGAATCATCTCCCTTACTTCTCACAAGTGAGTAGCCTAATTTTTTTTTTCTGTGAGTAAAATCTTTTTCCTTTTTGCTACCCACTACATTGATGTTTATACATCCATACTCCCAAAAATGATGCATTAAAATATCCTTTCCGTATAATGTTGCCATGTCTTTTTTTATTGCCTATATTTTATATACCTATTGACTAAAATTTTTAAACAATCATTTTTTTAACACTAAGAAATTTGATTTAATTCAGGATCCCCTATGATGCTGTGCTGGTGAAAGGTGACAATTCTATTAATAAATATGCAGTCTCTTCTCATGACATAGGTTTGGCTTTCTCTCTTTAATGTCCCTGAAGAGTGAGATGTGTTTTTGGATTCATGAAATCGCTTATTAGGCTGTAGAGTTATCTAATTATGATGATGGCTCTGCCCCTCTCCTTCCATACTTGAATCCAAGAGGGATGTTGTCTCTGGTAAAAAGGGGAGAACAAACAGGATGGAAGGAGACTGGTATTTGGATTTAAAAACTCTTGAAAAGAATTTCAGCATGATATACTAGAGTGTGACCATGAGCAAGTTATTTAAGTTCCATAGGAATTCGTTTCTAGACTCAAAATGTCATCAAAATGAATGCTACTTCCTTTATCTATTTTTTTATTGTGAGTGTCAAAGGAAGTATGTATTTAATTTTATATTGTATAATGGAGCTTCATACAGAGATTCTGTCTCAATTTGAGAGTTTAAATATAATCCCACCAGGTTTTCTTTATTTTAGAGAAAACATTACAATATTTATTTGGCAGAGGGGGCTTTGGTGAGAATCTTTTTTCCAACAAAGCAAGTTAATGGAATGCCATTGAAAAATGTTCTGATTTAACTACACGTTGGTACATTTGGGAGTCCTCAGAAATGGACTCCTTTGTTTACATTAGGCATAAAAACATTTTACATCTAAGACCTGCATTGGGGATTTACACATATTCTTTCTTACTGAGGCTAATGAAAACATTTTGTTTCATTCTTTCATTTTAATTAGGTGTTTTCTTCCTTTACTAGGGTTCTCTTGCTCTAGGGATTTCATTACTTTATGATATTGGCTCCAATTGACATTTTGTTTGGTGTTTCATAGACAATGAGAAAATAGTAGGGAGTTCATTTGTAATTTTGAAAAATAATGAGCAGGCTATCATCACCTACCAGTAGAGAAAAGTCTCCCCCAGGCATAGGCACACACAATTAGCTGCCAGACCCATTACTCTTCTCTCCATTGATCATGGTCCCTTTTCAGAGTTCCCAGGTGATCAATACAGTATGTTAAGAAACAGTTCATGGAGTGTCCATTTAAGAATTATAGATGCATTCAGTACCAGGGCTTTCACTATAAAAAAAGATTAAGATAATTCCAAAACTTGTAAAATGGCTTCCCAGAGTAAATTTTCAGAGTCTTTTAACTTGATTTTAAGCAATGAGAATCTTAGTAGGAGACAATTTCTTGTTAAAGTCCCTCTAATCAAAAGTAAAATTCCCTGAGGATTATTTTTCCTCTTGAGAACAGCTATTAAATCAACAACACCTGTGTGCTAAATAAATATGTATGTTACATATTAAGAAAAATGTAGTTAAAAAGCATAGCAACATCTTAATAGAAAATGAAATGCTTGTTAAAACAATCTGACTTCTGAGGGGGAAGGGAAGATGGCGGCGTAGGAGGACGCTGGGCTCACCGCGCGTCCTGCTGATCACTTAGATTCCACCTACACCTGCCTAAATAACCCAGAAAACCGCCAGAGGATTAGCAGAACGGAGTCACCAGACCCAAGCGCAGACGAGAGGCCCACGGAAGAGGGTAGGAAGGGCGGCGAGGCGGTGCGCGCTCCACGGACTGGCGGGAGGGAGCCGGGGCGGAGGGGCGGCTCGCCGGCCAAGCAGAGCTCCCGAGTCTGGCTTGCAAAAGCGGAGGGGCCTGACGGACTGTGTTCCGACAGCAAGCGCAACTTAGCGTCTGGGAGGTCATAAGTTAACAGCTCTGCTCTGAAGCGGGAAGGCTGGAGGACAAAGGGAGGGAGAGCTGCTGAGCCCCCGGATGACAGAGCTCAGTTTGGTGGGGAACAAAGGCGCTCGCCAGCACCATCTCCCCCGCCCATCCCCCAGCCAAAATCCCAAAGGGAACCGGTTCCGGCCAGGGAAATTGCTCGCTCCGTGCAAACACCCAACTCTGTGCTTCTGCGGAGCCAAACCTCCGGCAGCGGATCTGACTCCCTCCGGCTGCCACAGGGCCCCTCCTGAAGTGGATCACCTAAGGAGAAGCGAGCTAAGCCTGCCCCCCCTGCCGCCGTGCACCTTGCCTACCCACCCCAGCTAATACGCCAGATCCCCAGCATCACAAGCCTGGCAGTGTGCAAGTAGCCCAGACGGGCCACGCCACCCCACAGTGAATCCCGCCCCTAGGAGAGGGGAAGAGAAGGCACACACCAGTCTGACTGTGGCCCCAGTGGTGGGCTGGGGGCAGACATCAGGACTGACTGCGGCCCCGCCCACCAACTCCAGTTATACACCACAGCACAGGGGAAGTGCCCTGCAGGTCCCCACCACACCAGGGACTATCCAAAATGACCAAGCGGAAGAATTCCCCTCAGAAGAATCTCCAGGAAATAACAACAGCTAATGAGCTGATCAAAAAGGATTTAAATAATATAACAGAAAGTGAATTTAGAATAATAGTCATAAAATTAATCACTGGGCTTGAAAACAGTATAGAGGACAGCAGAGAATCTCTTGCTACAGAGATCAAGGGACTAAGGAACAGTCACGAGGAGCTGAAAAACGCTTTAAATGAAATGCAAAACAAAATGCAAACCACCACGGCTTGGCTGGAAGAGGCAGAGGAGAGAATAGGTGAACTAGAAGATAAAGTTATGGAAAAAGAGGAAGCTGAGAAAAAGAGAGATAAAAAAATCCAGGAGTATGAGGGGAAAATTAGAGAACTAAGTGATACACTAAAAAGAAATAATATACGCATAATTGGTATCCCAGAGGAGGAAGAGAGAGGGAAAGGTGCTGAAGGGGTACTTGAAGAAATGACAGCTGAGAACTTCCCTGAACTGGGGAAGGAAAAAGGCATTGAAATCCAAGAGGCACAGAGAACTCCCTTCAGACGTAACTTGAATCGATCTTCTGCACGACATATCATAGTGAAACTGGCAAAATACAAGGATAAAGAGAAAATTCTGAAAGCAGCAAGGGGTAAACGTGCCCTCACATATAAAGGGAGACCTATAAGACTCGTGACTGATCTCTCTTTTGAAACTTGGCAGGCCAGAAAGAATTGGCACGAGATTTTCAGGGTGCTAGACAGCAAAAATATGCAGCCGAGAATCCTTTATCCAGCAAGTCTGTCATTTAGAATAGAAGGAGAGATAAAGGTCTTCCCAAACAAACAAAAACTGAAGGAATTTGTCACCACTAAACCAGCCCTACAAGAGATCCTAAGGGGGACCCTGTGAGACAAAGTACCAGAGACATCACTACAAGCATAAAACAGACAGACATCACAATGACTCTAAACCCATATCTTTCTATAATAACACTGAATGTAAATGGATTAAATGCGCCAACCAAAAGACATAGGGTATCAGAATGGATAAAAAAACAAGACCCATCTATTTGCTGTCTACAAGAGACTCATTTTAGACCTGAGGACACCTTTAGATTCAGGGTGAGGGGATGGAGAACTATTTATCATGCTACTGGAAGCCAAAAGAAAGCTGGAGTAGCCATACTTCTATCAGACAAACTAGACTTTAAATTAAAGGCTGTAACAAGAGATGAAGAAGGACATTATATAATAGTTACAGGGTCTATCCATCAGGAAGAGCTAACAATTATAAATGTCTATGCGCCGAATACCGGAGCCCCCAAATATATAAAACAATTACTCATAAACAGAAGCAACCTTATTGATAAGAATGTGGTAATTGCAGGGGACTTTAACACCCCACTTACAGAAATGGACAGATCATCTAGACACACGGTCAATAAAGAAACAAGGGCCCTGAATGAGACATTGGATCAGATGGACTTGACAGATCTATTTAGAACTCACATCCCAAAGCAACAGAATATACTTTCTTCTCGAGTGCACTTGGAACATTCTCCAAGATAGATCATATACTGGGTCACAAAACAGCCCTTCATAAGTTTACAAGAATTGAAATTATACCATGCATACTTTCAGACCACAATGCTATGAAGCTTGAAATCAACCACAGGAAAAAGTCTGGAAAACCTCCAAAAGCATGGAGGTTAAAGAACACCCTACTAACGAATGAGTGGGTCAACCAGGCAATTAGAGAAGAAATTAAAAAATATATGGAAACAAACAAAAATGAAAATACAACAATCCAAACGCTTTGGGACGCAGCGAAGGCAGTCCTGAGAGGAAAATACATTGCAATCCAGGCCTATCTCAAGAAACAAGAAAAATCCCAAATACAAAATCTAACAGCACACCTAAAGGAACTAGAAGCAGAACAGCAAAGGCAGCCTAAACCCAGCAGAAGAAGAGAAATAATCAAGATCAGAGCAGAAATAAACAATATAGAATCTAAAAAAACTGTAGAGCAGATCAACGAAACCAAGAGTTGGTTTTTTGAAAAAATAAACAAAATTGACAAACCGCTAGCCAGGCTTCTCAAAAAGAAAAGGGAGATGACCCAAATAGATAAAATCATGAATGAAAATGGAATTATTACAACCAATCCCTCAGAGATACAAACAATTATCAGGGAATACTATGAAAAATTATATGCCAACAAATTGGACAACCTGGAAGAAATGGACAAATTCCTGAACACCCACACTCTTCCAAAACTCAATCAGGAGGAAATAGAAAGCTTGAACAGACCCATAACCAGCAAAGAAATTGAATCGGTTATCAAAAATCTCCCAACAAATAAGAGTCCAGGACCAGATGGCTTCCCAGGGGAGTTCTACCAGACGTTTAAAGCAGAGATAATACCTATCCTTCTCAAGCTATTCCAAGAAATAGAAAGGGAAGGAAAACTTCCAGACTCATTCTATGAAGCCAGTATTACTTTGATTCCTAAACCAGACAGAGACCCAGTAAAAAAAGAGAACTACAGGCCAATATCCCTGATGAATATGGATGCAAAAATTCTCAATAAGATACTAGCAAATCGAATTCAACAGCATATAAAAAGAATTATTCACCATGATCAAGTGGGATTCATTCCTGGGATGCAGGGCTGGTTCAACATTCGCAAATCAATCAACGTGATACATTACATTAACAAGAAAAAAGAGAAGAACCATATGATCCTGTCAATCGATGCAGAAAAGGCCTTTGACAAAATCCAGCACCCTTTCTTAATAAAAACCCTTGAGAAAGTCGGGATAGAAGGAACATACTTAAAGATCATAAAAGCCATTTATGAAAAGCCCACAGCTAACATCATCCTCAATGGGGAAAAACTGAGAGCTTTTTCCCTGAGATCAGGAACACGACAGGGATGCCCACTCTCACCGCTGTTGTTTAACATTGTGCTGGAAGTTCTAGCATCAGCAATCAGACAACAAAAGGAAATCAAAGGCATCAAAATTGGCAAAGATGAAGTCAAGCTTTCGCTTTTTGCAGATGACATGATATTATACATGGAAAATCCGATAGACTCCACCAAAAGTCTGCTAGAACTGATACATGAATTCAGCAAAGTTGCAGGATACAAAATCAATGTACAGAAATCAGTTGCATTCTTATACACTAACTATGAAGCAACAGAAAGACACATAAAGAAACTGATCCCATTCACAATTGCACCAAGAAGCATAAAATACCTAGGAATAAATCTAACCAAAGATGTAAAGGATCTGTATGCTGAAAACTATAGAAAGCTTATGAAGGTAATTGAAGAAGATTTAAAGAAATGGAAAGACATTCCCTGCTCATGGATTGGAAAAATAAATATTGTCAAAATGTCAATACTACCCAAAGCTATCTACACATTCAATGCAATCCCAATCAAAATTGCACCAGCATTCTTCTCGAAACTAGAACAAGCAATCCTAAAATTCATATGGAACCACAAAAGGCCCCGAATAGCCAAAGGAATTTTGAAGAAGAAGACCAAAGCAGGAGGCATCACAATCCCAGACTTCAGCCTCTACTACAAAGCTGTCATCATCAAGACAGCATGGTATTGGCACAAAAACAGACACACAGACCAATGGAATAGAATAGAAACCCCAGAACTAGACCCACAAACGTATGGCCAACTCATCTTTGACAAAGCAGGAAAGAACATCCAATGGAAAAAAGACAGCCTCTTTAACAAATGGTGCTGGGAGAACTGGACAGCAACATGCAGAAGGTTGAAACTAGACCACTTTCTCACACCATTTACAAAAATAAACTCAAAATGGATAAAGGACCTAAATGTGAGACAGGAAACCATCAAAACCTTAGAGGAGAAAGCAGGAAAAGACCTCTCTGACCTCAGCCGTAGCAATCTCTTACTCGACACATCCCCAAAGGCAAGGGAATTAAAAGCAAAAGTGAATTACTGGGACCTTATGAAGATAAAAAGCTTCTGCACAGCAAAGGAAACAACCAACAAAACTAAAAGGCAACCAACGGAATGGGAAAAGATATTTGCAAATGACATATCGGACAAAGGGCTAGTATCTAAAATCTATAAAGAGCTCACCAAACTCCACACCCGAAAAACAAATAACCCAGTGAAGAAATGGGCAGAAAACATGAATAGACACTTCTCTAAAGAAGACATCCAGATGGCCAACAGGCACATGAAAAGATGTTCAGCGTCGCTCCTTATCAGGGAAATACAAATCAAAACCACACTCAGGTATCACCTCACGCCAGTCAGAGTGGCCAAAATGAACAAATCAGGAGACTATAGATGCTGGAGAGGATGTGGAGAAACGGCAACCCTCTTGCACTGTTGGTGGGAATGCAAATTGGTGCAGCCGCTCTGGAAAGCAGTGTGGAGGTTCCTCAGAAAATTAAAAATAGACCTACCCTATGACCCAGCAATAGCACTGCTAGGAATCTACCCAAGGGATACAGGAGTACTGATGCATAGGGGCACTTGTACCCCAATGTTCATAGCAGCACTGTCAACAATAGCCAAATTATGGAAAGAGCCTAAATGTCCATCAACTGATGAATGGATAAAGAAATTGTGGTATATATACACAATGGAATACTACGTGGCAATGAGAAAAAATGAAATATGGCCCTTGGTAGCAACATGGACGGAACTGGAGAGTGTTGTGCTAAGTGAAATAAGCCATACAGAGAAAGACAGATACCATATGGTTTCACTCTTAGGTGGATCCTGAGAAACTCAACAGGAACCCATGGGGGAGGGGAAGGAAAAAAAAAAAAAAGAGGTTAGAGTGGGAGAGAGCCAAAGCATAAGAGACTGTTAAAAACTGAGAACAAACTGAGGGTTGATGGGGGGGTTGGAGGGAGGGGAGGGTGGGTGATGGGTATTGAGGAGGGCACCTTTTGGGATGAGCACTGGGTGTTGTATGGAAACCAATATGTCAATAAATTTCATATATATAAAAAAAAAAAAAGAATACCTAATGGTGGCACTGAACAAAGAACATCAAGAAAAAATATCTGAGATAGCACCTATACTGGATCACCTATCATACCTATTTTTATGTCTATTAAGAAAAGTCTTGAAATAAGAAATAGGTAGACATTATAATATAAGAAATGAAGTGCATCACTGTTTCTGCTTCCTCAATTTTTATTCCTTGCTGTGAAATTTTATCTTTGTTCCCTACAAAATGTACCAAAAAAATGTTGATGGTATCTGGAAATGCATCAAGAAGACAAAATTATTCCTCTAAAAAAAATAAAAATAAAAAAATAAATAAATAAAACAATCTTACTTCCAAGAGTAATAAATCCTAAAACACTGTAGTTGGTACTTCAAAATATCCCCATAGGAGACTAATGTATCTGAAGAATTTGCAATATAAAAATGTGGGAAAATAGGGTCTGATGCTAAAGGAAGGTAATAGAACTACAGAAGCAAAACACCCACACAGTAATGACTTATCAATAATGGACTAGAAATCAAGCAAAGTGGTGTGTGTGACAGAGAGAGAGAGGAGAGAGAGAGGAGAGAGAGAGTAAACAAATAGCAGCCAGAGAGATGATCCAGATGACATTTCAAATATTCAATTAAATAGATCAAAGAGAAAAGAAACTCAACATCATATATGTGGAATATAGAAATGCAAATTAAAATCATAACGACATATCTCTACATAACCACGAGAATAGCCAGACACAAAAAGACAATAACAAGAGTTGAGGATGACACAGAGAAACTGTAAGTCTTCTGCATTTATTTTTTTATTTTTTATTTTTTTTATTATGAAATTTATTGTCAAATTGGTTTCCATACAACACCCAGTGCTCATCCCAAAAGGTGCCCTCCTCAATACCCATCACCCACCCACCCGTCCCCCCACCCCCCATAAACCCTCAGTTTGTTCTCAGTTTTTAGGAGTCTCTTATGTTTTGGCTCCCTCCCTGTCTAACCATTTTTTTTCTTCCCCTCCCCCATGGTCTTCTGTTAAGTTTCTCAGGACCCACATAGGAGTGAAAACATATGGAATCTGTCCTTCTGTCTTCTGCATTTATAATTGGAATGTAAAATGGTACAACCAATTTGGAAAACAGTTTCACAGTGTTTTAAAAAGTTACACAAAAATTACCTTGTAACCTAATAATTCCACTTCTGGGTATCGATTCAAGAAAAATAGAAAAATATGCCTGCAAAAGATGAATGTGAATGTTCATAGCAGCGTTATATATAACATCCCCAAAGTGACACCAGTGTAAAAGTTGACTAGCTGGTCAACATACCCATACAGTAGAACGCTCTTAAGCAATATAAAAGGAATGAGGTACTAATGCATGCTACAGCATGAATGAATTCAAAAGCATCATGCTATGTAAAAGAAACAAAAGACAAAAAACTACATATATTTGAGTCATTTTATCTGAAATATTCAGAGCAGACCAATCTGTAAAGACAGAAACCAAGTATTATAATGGATACCTGTGGCTGGGGTAGAAGGAGGAATTGACTGCTAACAAGCAAAAGTTATCTATGCAGTAACACAAATGTACTAAAGTGGTTTGTGGTGATGTTTACAGAGGTATATTTAACAAAAATCATTGAGTTATACACTCAATGTAAAATAGGTGAATTTTGTGGTGCATATATTACATCTCAAAAATGCTGTTGGAAATAAATACAGGAACATTTTCGGTACATCCAAATAAGAAATGAGGAAACAAAGACAGAAGGACTAAAGGAAAAAACTAACAAACCATCCAAAATCCAAACCACATAGCACAGATCATGCACTCTCTTGTCTTTTCCAACTTAAGTATGCTAACGCGGAGTTTGTTGTTATGGTTAATTATAAAAATCCCACCCAGTTCACTAACAGCACCTTTACCTGAAGGGTAGTAAATTATATTGATGTACCTTTTGAATCTTCATAGAAATGGTAAGATAGGTATTTCAGTATCATGGGAGGAGACTGCAGATCAGAAATACACCTTCAAGAGGAGGCTTGGAGATATTTAAAGTTGGTTTTATTGTCCTGAGGAGTCTGACTGCATTTTTTAAATAATTGGGGCGCCTGGGTGGCTCAGTCGGTTAAGCGTCCAACTTCGGTTCAGGTCACGATCTCATGGTCTGTAAGTTCGAGCCCCTCATCGGGCTCTGTGCTGACAGCTCAGAGCCTGGAGCCTGCTTCAGATTCTGTGTCTCCCTCTCTCTCTGCCCCTCCGCCACTCATGATCTGTCTCTGCTCTCTCAAAAATGAATAAACATTAAACAAAATTTTTTAATAAAAATAAATAAATAATAAACCACTGACATCTCTTAAATCTCAACCTTCCCTCTCTCCTCTTGGACCCCACATTTCTGCCAATGGATAAGAAAGCCTGGGTGCTCTCTCCTTTGGTGAAAGTGGGTGATTCAAACTACAGAAGCTCCTTCTCTCACAGTGGGAACCCTCACCTTGGCCCCATCCTGCACCACAATAAAATCCCAAGCCAGTCTCCTTTTTCTTGCTCTCTCAAACTATTTCACACCTGTTGAATTATATAATTAGTTGAGCTCTGAACCAAACTTTGTGTGGGAGTCCAACTGACTCTGTAGGTGCCTATAAAAATTGTCTTTTGTAATATAGAACTTGATAAAATTGGAAAAAATGGGGAAAAAAGAGAAAAGTTCTTAATTCTTTAACTTGGACTTTGATATCGTATGTGGTAATTGTAATTAGTTTTTTACTCAATATTTCTTCCCTTCATGCTTACTGAATTTTTGTTGTTGTTCATATTGGCAATAAATCTAATTAAAAAATATCCACACATTCATAGGTCCTCTTAAAAGAGTTTTTTTTGACAAATTCTGACCAATGAGATGTAAGAAGAAATACAGAGGATAAGATTTCTGGGAAAACTGCTGTTTTCCTAACTAATAAAGAGGATACTTTTAAACTGAAACATGTCATTTGACCTGTACCTCCCTCTTCCTCATGACTAGAAGGAGGATATGGTGACCAAAGCTGATACAATCACCGTGTAAGGATAAAAATGAAAGTATCCTGCAAATTCTGGTGAAGAAGAAAATGAGGCCATTGAGGATCTGCTATTCTAGTCCTGGAGTGCCTGCCTCATGATGAATTAACGAGAGAGAAAAAACAACCAAACAAAAAAATCCTGAGTGGGGAAATGGGGAGATGTTGGTCAAGGGTCAAAGTTTCAGTTATAAAATATATTAAGTTCTGAGACCTAATGTACAGCTTGGTGACTATAATTAATACTATATTGTAGGGATGCCTGGGTGGCTCAGTCACTTGAGCATCGACTCTTGATTTTGGCACAGGTCATGATCTCAGGGTCGTGGGATTGAGCCCTGCACTGGGCTCTGCACTGAATGTGGAGCCTACTTGAGATTCTCTCTCTCTCTCCCTCTGCCCATCTCCCCCGCCCCCACTCTCTGTAAATAATAATAATAATATATTGTATATTGGACATTTGAAAGATCTTAAGTGTTTTTTAACACATACACAAAGGTAGATGTGAAGTGTGGACATGGTTTATTTATTGTGTTGTGTTAGTTATTTTACAGTGTGCATGTCTATCAAAACATCAACTTGTACACCTTAAATATATACCATTTTAAATTACCAATCATACCTCAATAATGATGACAAAAAAATCCCAAAAATCTATTCCATGAAACAAGTAACAATAGGCTTTATTGTTATAATAGTCAGAAGTCATTTCTGAAAAAAACATGTTATGCCAAATTATCTGAGTTTCACTGAGCTTATTTTTTTATGGGCATTCTGTTTGTAACATCAGTATGCACACAGATAATATATGAGAAATGATAATATGGTATAGTTTTTTTTATTTTAATCCTCAAAATACATAGGTGGGATTAGAAGGAGGAAAGTTAACAGACAACTTTTAGGATCCAGATTGAAGGGGAAGAGATTTTACAATAACTTCCTGTCATTTTTCTTTATGTTACGATTAGCATTTGGTCATTCTTTCCTTGAGGCTGGATATTTCTCTTTCCAAAGTGGTTTTTCACTTTCTTCGAGCTAAAAGCTTTTGTGACAAAGAATCATCATATTAAGATATTCTCTCGGGGGGAACCTTTTCAAATTACTATGTAGTTAAGAATATAGAAAAAATAATTAATGAAGTTAAATCTTCTACTATTATAAAAAGTAAAATAAAAAGAGGTCTGATATGTGGTACTACATTGTGATAACTCTTTGAACATACAATGGGAGAATTAAAGCAGGGCATATTAATACTTTGATGGCTTGTTATAGTTTGAGAGCATGGAAAATAATATTGTCTCTTAGCTACATCCTCAGAAGCCCAGTAGGATAAAACTAGTTGCTTTCTAAAAACATCACCACTATTAAAAATTGAAGAGAGATATTAGAATCTTCTCTAGGATTCTTTAGGAATATTTAAGCTGATATGACCTACATGAGGCAGATTTAAAAATTGGAAATGGATTTTCAATAAACATTTGGAATGATTTTGATATGGTAATACTCTTTGTCTCTTGTGTTTAGAGGTTATATATATTATCAAGGAAAACCCCTGAGAGGGATGGGAAAGTTTCTGACACCAAAATAATTAAATGAGATTTACTCAATTTTAAAGCTACTGATTACTGTACAGCTATTAGCATAAGTGATAACTATTTGAGAAAAATGTCTGATTATGGAGAATGAAGATTGTTATGCATATGTCTGACTGTCTTAGAATAATGTGCTTCAATACCTATAGGCCTTGGTTTGTAGATAGAAAACAAAGGCCAAGGTGCAAAATGTTTGGCAAATCAAGTGTAATATGGCCTGAGACTGACATGGCAGACCTTCATATCCATAATTAAAACCACTGACATTTACTGAGGGCAGTCATGGAAAGTGCTTTGGAATATTCAAACTGAAGTACATTTAGGATTCATTTATACTCACATGACTTTCTGTTAGGGTACTCCATGTATGTTTGATACAAAATATATATCCAAATTAAACACAGAAAATAGTATATAATAGAAACAACATATATGGTCCATAAACCAGCATTGGTGAAAACATGTTAAGCACTTATATGAAGGAGGTATTCTGGCAATGCCCACCAAAGGCCTGGAATTTGAAACTTACTGAAACTTGGTTATTGAGATAAAGTTCACTCTGTATTAATATTTGGTGTATGCGTAAAGGTCAGTTTTTCTGGGAAGGAATAGATATCCCTACTGTAAATTAACATATTTATTTTGTAATAAAATTAACTTCTTTTACAAACAAAATAATGATGATAATGCTGAAAAACAAGCCAGTTTCCATATGAATCACCAGTGTCACTTCCAGGTATATACTCAAGAGAAAGCCTGTGTGCATATAAAAACTTGTATGTGAAAAAAGAAAAAAAATGATTAAAGGAGAATCCTGAAGAAGCATGAGGAGGTAGGAGGTAAGGTATAAAGTATACACACATGGAGGACTAAATTTAGAACTAAATTTGTTTTTTTTTTAATGGAATGAAAAGGAAGTATCTAAGTAATTTGTAGTTAACACAAAGCTGTTTTAGGAGTATAGAGGCATGCCATGGAGTTTTCTAATGGAACATGTCAAAAAATAATGTCTTATTCCAGTGCCCATAATACTGTGATATTTACAAAAGGGGAGGAAATGTATAGAAATTAAGAACTGTCTAAACTGTTAAGTTTAGGAGAGAAATATAAACAGGCATATGTAACAGGCATAAATAATATAATTTGATATTGATTAGCCTGTTAATCTCTTTAAGTACAAACATTTGGATACATATACATATTTACATAAGTATATTAAAATTATTTAATGAGAACTAAATTAAATGGGGGAAACTGATTTAAAATTATACTCATGCATTCTTAAAATCAAAAGTTCCTAAATATATACTACATTATTTCCCAGTTTATTTGTTAAAATCATTCTTTCTGACTTAAAATTCCTTTTTATAGTTACTACCTTTTAATGTAAACATATTTGGAAGTAAAACATAAGAAAAATGGATGAGCTCAGGTCAGCGAATTTTCAAATTAGATAAAATCTATGTCGCTGGTACCTGTTTCAAGAAACAGAACATTGCCAACATCCCAGAAGTACTCTCTGTGGCTCCCTCCAGCCATTACCTTACCCCCAGAGGTAAATACTCTCTTAACATCTAATATCATATATTAGGTTTCCCTGTGTTAAACTTTGTATAAACTGGAATTATATAATATGTTCTGTTTTCTTCTTGGTGTCTTTCACCAGGTGAAATATCTCATTGTGTTTGTGAGACCCACCCACCTTATTGTATGTTATTTTCATTGCTATGGATTATTCTATTTGGTGACTTTATCACAATTTATTTATCCTTTCTGTTATTGGTGGATACGTAGGTTGTTCCAGCATGGGATTATTATGAATAGTGAGGCTATGAACATTTTTGTACACATGTTTTCATGAACATATGAATACCTTTCTATTGGGTGTATGCCTAAGAATAAAAGTGTCAGGTCATGAGTTATGCATCTGCTAGACTTTAGTTGATACTGCCAAATCATTTTCTTTCCTTTCCTTTTTTTAAACTTAAAATTGGTTTATAACATTATATATGTTTCAAGTGTGCAGCATAATAATTCAATATTTGTATACACAACAAAGTGACCATCAAATGTAGTTACTGTCACCATGAAAGTGACCTTCTTCATCCTTTTTACCCACTCACCAAATCCTTTCTGATAACCACCAGTCTGTTCTCTGTATCTGAGTTTTATTTCATTTTATTTGTTCATTTGTTTTGTTTTTTAGATTCCATGTACAAGGGAAATCATATAACTGTCTTCCTTTGTCTGACCTATTTGACTTAGGATAATACCTTCAAGGTCATCTATGTTGTGCCAAATAGCAAGACTTCCTTCTTTTTTTATGGCTGAGGAGTATTTCAGTGTGTGTGTGTGTGTATTATACCTTTATCCATTCATTTATCGATGGACACTTAACGTTGTTTTCATATCTTGGCTATTATACATAATGCTGCAGTGAAAATGGGTGGTACATACATCTTTTCAAGTTAGTGGTTTATTTTTCCTCAGATAAATATCCAGAGGTGAAAGAAATGCATCATATGGTAGATCTATTTTTAATTTTTTGAGGGAGCTCTGTAATGTTTTCCATACGGGCTCAGTACTTTATATTCCAACAGTGTACTGTGTTAGCTTTTCTCCATATCTTCTCCAACAGGGGTGAAGTGATATGTCATTGTGGTTTTGATTTGAATTTCGTTGATAGTGATGTGAATGTCTTTTCATGTGCCTGTTGGCCATCTGTATGTCTTCTTTGGAAAAATGTCTATTGAGATCCTCTGCCCATTTTGAAATTGGATTGTTTGTTTTTTCGCTATTGAGTTGTTTGAGTACTTTATATATTTTGGATGCTAACTCTTTATCAGATATATAATTTGCAAATACTTTCTCCTATTCAGTGGATTGCCTTTTCATTTTGTTGAATGTTTCCTTTGCTGTTCAAAGCTTTTTAGTTTGATGTAGTCCCACCCGTTTATTTTTTGTTGTTGCTGCCTTTGCTTTTGGAGTCAGGTCCAAAAAATTCAATGCCAAGACTGATGACAAGGAGCTTACTGCCTGTACTTTCTTCTAGGAGTTTTATGGTTTCAGATCTTGCATTCAAGTCTTTAATACACTTTGAGTTAATACATAGGAACCCAACAGATAATGTGAAATTCACCACTATGTTTTCGAGTGATTAACTGGGAAGCTCACCTTTACTGGGTCGTTTTTCTTTTTTTGTGCAATATGTGTGAATATTGTGGAGAATTCCTGAGATGTATTATTTTAAAATGTTTCACAATGTAATATGTGAAAGTAATGCAGTTACCACAACATAAATTTATTTGCTTAGAATATATTTTAAGGTCTAATTAGATCCCTATGATACCTCTTCAATATAATAAGACTAATTATGTTGAATTGCAAGAGAAACTACATGTTACATATAAAATGGAAAGATAACCTTATAAGATGACTCAACTAAAACATTATATAGATCTATTATAATTAGGCTTCAATCAATCATATGAAAGATGACAGAAAAACCATCAATTTGCAAATGTAGCTGAACAGATGTTTTATTACGGATTGCTTTTAATGTAGTAATATCTTGGGGTGCCTGGGTGGCTCAGTTGGTTAAGCATCTGACTTCCACCTAGGTCATGATCTTGCAGTTCATGGGTTCAAGCCCCACATTGGGCTCTGTGCTGACAGCTCAGAGCCTGGATCCTGTTTCAGATTCTGTGTCTCCCTCTCTCTCTCTGCCCTTCCCCCGCTTGTTCTCTGTCTCTCTCTGTCTCGCAAAAATAAACATTAAAAAATTTTAATGTAGTAATCTTTTAAAAGCATATGAAAGACTTAGCAGATCTGGTTAAAAAGTTCTAACTCTGTAGAAATTACTAAATCTTGTCATGAGAAAAGTGACAGAATTAAAATCCAAAGCTTTGTGCGTAATTCAGCACCTTAGTATTTAACTGAAAATTTTTAAATAGCTTTTTTTTCAGTATAACTGATACACAACTACAAATATTTAGTGTATACAGTTCGATGAATTTGATCTTATTCTAACACCTGTGATATCTTCACCACAGTCAAGTTAATAGATATATCCAATATCTCCCAAAATTTTCTTTCGTCCCTTTGCTTTTGATTTTGTAATTTGTGTGTTATGTGTGTGCGTGTGTGCGTGTGTGTGTGTGTGTGTGTGGTAAGAATACATAACATGAGCTTTACCCTCTTAAAAATTTTGAAGTGTACAATATTGCATTGCTCATTATAGGCACCATGTTGTACAGCAGATGTCTAGAATGTTCATCTAGCATAACTGAAGCTATACCCATTGAGTGATAGCTCTTCATTTCCCTCACCCCCAGCCCCTGTCAATTATGATTGTATTCTCTGCTTCTATGATTTGACTATTTTAGATAAGTGGAATCATGCAATATTTGCCCTTACGTAAATGGATTATTTCACTTAGCATGGGAACTTCAGATTCATACATGTTGTTGCAAGTGGCAGATTTTCCCTCTTTTTTAAGGCAAAATAATCTTCCATTGTATGTATATACCTCATTTTCCTCAGCCATTCATCTGTCAGTGGACAATGAGTTGTTTATATATCTTGGCTATTGTGAATAATGCGTTAGTGAAATTGGGACTGTGAAGTCTCAGCATTCTGGGACACTTCCATAGGTGGTTAACTGAATTTAAATATAAAATATATTGGAATATCAACTCATGTACTTATAAGAGTTGAGAATGTTAAGTTAAATTAAAAGTTAACATTTTAAGAAGCACCAGGCAAAGCAGTATATGAATTTTTGGTACATCTGAATCAATTTCATCTTAAGAAAATTAATATTTTATGACATTTTTTATATTTTACCATATTTCTTGATTGCACTTGCCACTGAAAGTGAAGAGCAATATAAAATCATATGTGGCTAATTCTAATTCTATTTTAGCTCTTTTATGTTTGTTTGTTTTTAATGTTTATTTATTTTTGAAAGAGAGAGAGAGAGCATGAGCAGATGAGGGGCAGAAAGAGAAGGAGACACAGACTCTGAAGCAGGCTCCAGGCTCTGAGCTGTCAGCACAGAGCCTGACGCGGGGCTTGAACCCACGAACCGTGAGATCATGACCTGAGCCAAAGTTGGACACTCAACCGAGACACCCAGGTG
Source organism: Lynx rufus (assembly GCF_022079265.1). Lineage (NCBI taxonomy): Eukaryota > Metazoa > Chordata > Mammalia > Carnivora > Felidae > Lynx > Lynx rufus. Next base: position 61,292,956 of record NW_025814827.1, read on the forward strand.
CCCCAATTCTATTTTAGCTTTATACAATTTTTATTTATAGTTCATCTAAACCTAAGTGACCACACTGTACTTAGTGATATTCAAATCACAGTGAAAATAGAAGATAATTCAGAAAATTATTGTTCCGTTAAATTGTGACTTAAAACAAACCAAATATTTTGCCATAAGTCACTGTACTTTTGTAGCATTTTTTCTACAAATTTAGGAATTAAATTCTTTTTAAAAAAATTTTTTAGGGGCGCCTGGGTGACTCCGTCGGTTACGTGTCCGACTTCGGCTCAGGTCATGATCTCGCGGTCTGTGAGTTCAAGCCCCACGTTGGGCTCTGTGCTGACTGCTCAGAGCCTGGAGCCTGTTTCAGATTCTGTGTCTCCCTCTCTCTCTGACCCTCCCCTGTTCATGCTCTGTCTCTCTCTGTCTCAAAAATAAATAAACGTTAAGAAAAATTAAAAAAAAAATTTTAATGTTTATTTATTATTTTTGAGAGAGACAGAGACAGAATGCGAGTGGGTTAGGGACAGAGAGAGACACACACACAGAATCAGAAGCAGGCTCCGGGCTCTAAGCTGTCAGCACAGAGCCCGATGCAGGGCTCAAACTCAAGAGCTGTGAGATCATGACCTGAGCTGAAGTTGGACGCTCAACCAAATGAGCCACCCAGGTGCCCCAAGAATTAAATTATTTAAAAAATTCCTTAACATAACTTCTGCATGTGTTGTATATATTTTTTCATTATTGACTTATGTATTTATTTATTTTTATTTATTTTCCTGAACATTTTATTTACATATACATTTATTTTGTTAAGAATTTATTATCATTTTTTAAAATGTTTTATTATTTTTGAGAGAGAGAGACAGACAGAGCTTGAGCTAGGGAAGGGCTGAGAAAGAGAGACACAGAATCTGAAGCAGCTCCAAGCTCTGAGCGATCAGCACAGAACCCTACGCCAGGCTCAGACTCACAGACCATGAGATCATGACCTGAGCTGATGTCTGACACTTAACTGACTGAGCCACCCAGGCACCCCTACATATATACACCTAGTTGTGACAAATTAATACACCCAAGTAAGCATCGCCAAAATCAACATAACAAAGAATTCCATCAACTCAAATATTTCCTCTTGTCCATTTTAAGATTAGTCAGCCCCCACCACCACCTTGCTTTGCTGCTCACCAATCCCTTGGCCCAGAAATCAGTGATCTCATTTCTATCATTATAGATAGTTATGTCAGTGCTAGACTTTATATTAATGGACTCATCCAGTATGTGCTCATTTTTATGGATATATGTTTTCATCGCTTCTAAATAAATATCTAGAAGAATCACTAGGTTGCATATTAAGTGTATATTTAATATTAAAAGAAACTTCCAAATGGTCTTCAAAGGTTATAGTTATTTCACATCCTCATCAACCCTTGATATTACCTATCTTTTTAATTTTTGATATTCTAATAGGTTTGTGGTTTTAATTCATTATAGTTTTCATCTGCATTTACCTATGACTATAAATATTGATTTTTTTTTATTTCATAAACATATTAGGTACTGTATCGATTTTTGTCAAGTATCTGTTCAAAACATCGTCTATAACTGAGTTAATTGTACTCTTGTTGAGTTGTAACATTTAAAAAAATGCTATGTCTGCATGTAATTTAAAATATATATATAATTTGTTTTTCCAAAGTCTTTAAAGTGTCTTTATTTATCTCTTTCTTTTTAATTTTTAAATTTTATTTCAGTCCAAGTTATTTAACATATAGTGTAATAATGGTTTCAGGAGTAGAATTCAGTGATTCATCACTTACATATAACATCCAGTGTTCATCCCAATACGTGCCCTCCTTAATGCCCATCACCCATTTAGTCCATCTCCCCACCCAACACCCCCTCCATCAACAGGACTCAGTTTGTTCTCTGTGTTTAAGAGTCTCTTATGGTTTGCCTCTTTTTATCTTATTTTTCCTTCCCTTCCCCTATGTTCTTTGGATAAATACCTAGAATTGCAATTGCTGGATCATAGGTAGTTCAATTTTTAATTTTTTGAGGAATCTCCATACTGTTTTCCAGAATGGCTGCACCAGTTTGCATTCCCACCAGCAGTGGAAAAGCGCTCCCCTTTCCTTGTATCCTCACCAACATCTGTTGTTTCCTGAATTGTTAATTGTAGCCATTCTGACAGGTGTGAGGTGGTTGTTATATATATTTTTTAAGAGTTCATTGTAGTTTGTTCAAGATTAATCTTACACAGCATATATTTATTCATTTAGACTCAGTTTTGAGGTTTGAAATGAACTATTTCCTCTTAACATGTTACATAATTTTTATGGTGGGTAAGAGGATCTTAGATATCTTCCATTATCTTGTTAGATTCTGGCTGCTTCCCCGTCTTTGATATGGCCTTCATGTATATAATGTATATAAGATGTATCAGTATATAAGATGTATCAGTATATAAGAATCCAGTGCTTGCATTATTGATATTATATTATTTTCTGATCAACTCTTTTAAATATGAAAGCATTTCAAATACATCAGATGTAGTCAGGTGCTTTTTGCACAATAAATTGTGACTTCTTTCTTTATTCCATCCTTCTAGTACACACCTCTGAAACTCCAAATAAGAAGCAGTATGATATCTTAAAATATTCATTATTTTGCTTTATTTTTATCCTATAACTACTTAGACACATCTACATGGCCTATAGAAGAAGTGTGATTATTAGAGCAAAAGTACTAAGAAAAATGTCAGTTTAATGTTCACCTTTATGATTGAAAGCAACTCATGAGGCTCACATCAAAAATAAACCTTGTTATTTAAGATTTGCTTTGTCTTCGTTGATATTTTAAGCTGTATTTTTTTAGTTTCAATCATTATTCAGCAATAAAATTTATTTTTTTCCCAAAATTATTCAAGAATTTCCAAGCATCATACATCTTTAAAAGATAAGTAAACTTTCACAGAACTGGACTCTGAAACTACCTGATCCGCAGCAGGTACTGCTTTGCCTCATGATTTACATTATCCAGGAATGTTCACATTTTATTTACAATGAAATGAACTCTGATGATGAGATTCATGATACAGGCTACTACATTGGTTATGCACTATATCTATACATAATCATAACAATAAAATTGTGATTGTTTTGGATTGGGTGAGAGTAAGATTTGTAGATATGTCAGATACAAGTCATTGGGATGCAAGTGAGATGAAAAATTCCTTGATGGTGGAAACTGCCTTTAGAAATCCACACATTTATTTTATTTTCCTTGAATTAATTTTATGTTGGATTTTCAAAATATTCATTAATTTGAGGATAATTTTAAAATTAAAATATCATAAATGACTTCATTTTCTTGTTCATGTGCAAATGAGTTCAAATATGCTGACTATGCATGCATTGGAATTATTCTTAGTCACGCCTTAAGGAAACCATTTGTCTCAATTTAATTTTTCTGAAGAAAATAGCAGTAATGTTAATTGCCATATATTGTAATTTGTATCATGCCACCATAAATCAAAGTTAACAATTTCTCTCATATAATATGTTTTCTGTTATTTCAAAGGGAACTGAGAAATATCTATGATATATAAACCATCAATTATAGTTTATGGTTTAATTTTATTCATATATATACACATATGTGTATATATGTATATATATGTGTGTATATATATGTATATAGATATACATATATATGTATATATGTGTATATATATATATATTAGAAGCTCGTGTATACATGAAATTAATTTTGACAAACCTTAAAATCTGATTTCCCTGTTCTAATATGCATAATATTATATTTTAATTTATTTTCAATTAAAATTATACCTTTTTTATTGAATTCTTATAACCCTTAAGGACAAAATATAGCTTGTGAGGTGTGAATTGCCATTGATTTACTTGGTAAAAAAACTTGCTCTGAATGCAAATATCTTATATTCTCTATTTTACCTTATTGGAAATAGGCTTAATAAATAATTATATTTAAGTATTAATCACTATAAGCCCTCACTTTCCTAAATTTCTATTTTTGTCCACAAATTCTATATTTATTGAATAGCTAGACTTTCTACTGGGATTATTACTAATAGGTTGAAATAAAACCATTTACTTAAAAGAAATTGCATAATCTTTCATAGTAATATCAAATATAAAAATATTTGCTCTATAACTGAGAAAAATGTAAGCAGTTTATAGATCTTTGCTTATTTTGATGGAATGTAATATATCATCAATGTAATCCTCTATTTCACATTATCAACATTTTTTCATCCAAAATTGATAAATGATCTTCACAATTATGTACTAAATTTACCTTTAGCTCTCTGATAATATCTTGATTACTGCTGTATTCTAATCAATAATAATAAGCAAAAGTAACAGAAAACCCATTGGACTTGGTGTCAAAATATTCCATAGACTAATGTCAAATTGGACATATGGTAAAACATCGTTATAGTTAAGAGAAATCATCTTGATGCCTATTTTCATAATCCCTAGCATTAATCTTAAAATGTAAGTATAACAATGCCATAGATTGAAAGAGTTCTAAATAATAATTTGTATTTTAAAATAACTCTACACATACATTGAATATTTTTAAAAGAATTTGCATGGTTTTAATGTAGGCAAGAACGTTCAAGGATGCTATAAAAATAACAAGAGGGCAGAGCTGTATTTCTCATTCAGAAATCATTTATCAGACATTTACATTATGCTACTGTTGTAAACACTGTAGAATTAATAATGAATTATGGTCTCTGCCTTGAATCTGTTCAGTCAAGGGGGATGAGTAAGCAGAGTTTCAATTCAATATGACAAGTGTTTTGATAGGGATTGCTTTAGATATTGGCAAGGGAAAACCCTTTAGTGGGTTATCAAAAACTTCCTGGAGAATATAACTGACCATCAATTTTATAAATTAAAAATGTATCTTAATCTAACATTTTGGTTGTTCTCTGCAGAAGGATCTTTTAAGATAATCCTATTAGTCATATACTTTTGGAAAAAGAAGATTGATATTGGCCTTAACTCATCTTTTTAAAAAAAATTAAAATAGCATATTCTTTTGTATTAAAATCAATACCCATCAATTTTTAACATACTTACTACATTCTTATTAGGATATTGAACAAATTAGAATCTGACATTTTGACCTGTAACTTTCAAACAGAATAATTTAGGTTACATTTCATTAGTTATAACAAAACATTATATTTTTCTTATATTTTACAAATAAAGCTAATTTAGTTTTTTGTTTTTTTGTTTTTTTTTTAATTTTTTTTAATGTTTATTTATTTTTGAGACAGAGAGAGACAGAGCATGAACAGGGGAGGGGCAGAGAGAGAGGGAGACACAGAATCCGAACAGGCTCCAAGCTGTCAGCACAGAGCCCGACGCGGGGCTTGAACCCACAAACCGTGAGATCATGACCTGAGCCGAAGTCGGACGCTTAACCGACTGAGCCACCCAGGCGCCCCACTAATTTAGTTTTTAAGGAAAAAAATGGTCAGTTCTTTTTATGAAATCAGTATTTTCACCATTTATCAAAATCTTAATGTTGACAATATTTTCTTGAGAACAAGTCTATCTACTTTTTCTTACTGACATGGAAAATTCAAACTTTGTAGAGGTTTCCTATACTCCAACTCTGTATTTCTCCAGATAAATATTCAATTATTTTAATGTTCCCTCAAAGAACAGGGTTCAAATCCCTGAATTCCCTTAGTCAGTTCTTTTGTAAGTTCCTTTAATTCAAGGAAACTTTATTTTTTGATGGCATGCATTTATATAACTCTTGAGATAATATCTCAATATCTTAGAGAATTTTGAAAACCTACTTGGAATATGTCATGTACTCATCTAAATACCTTTAATTATGGGTAATTTAACTATAAATTAATCCACAATTTCCATACGAGTTACCATAGTAGCCTATTGTTCTATCAGTGTTTAATACACAATAGGTATACAATAAGTAATTATAAAATAAATTAATAAACTATTGAATAAATCATTTGTAAAGCTAATCTTTTATCAAATTCATCTGCTTTGAAATTTTACAAATATATTTAGGAATAAATATTCAAGAATTTATATGCATTGCTTTTAAAATAAGTCTTATAAATTTATCCCATTATACAGATTAAATTTGATGCTAATTTAACATCAAAATTGTTACCAGTTCTCATCATTAACACCTTTTAAAAGTATATTAAATACAGTATGTTCTTATTCAGGTAATTAATTAAAAATTTAGAATAGGTTAAGGCAGAGAATAAACCCTAATACTCTTTCTGGAAGATAGTATTTATTCTTTAATCAACTCCCTTTAGTGGAGGTCATTTGATATGTTATTAATTTGGCTAATGGAATTGGCATCAAACTCATAGTTCTTCATTTTTGCTATAAAAATGTGAAAGACTTGGGGTGCCTGGGTGGTTTAGTCGTTTGAGCATCTGACTTCAGCTCAGGTCATGATCTCATGATTTGTGGGTTTGAGTCCCTCCTCAGGCTCTGTGCCAATGGCTCAGAGCCTGGAGCCTGCTTTGGATTCTCTCTCTCTCTCTCTCTCTCTCTCTCTCTCTCCCCCTCTCTCTCTGTCTGCCTTTCCCCCACTCATGCTCTCTCTCTGTCTTTCAAAAATAAATAAATGTTAATTTTTTTTTACAAATATGAAAGACTTAACATTACATTATCTGTAGATTTTCCAGTGATATAACATTGCTATGTGTAAATTTTAGCTTTGAATAAACTAGAAATACAGGAAAATGTTTAGTGTTAACATGTCACAAATAAAATGAAATTTGTGTTAACTTTAGCATTTTGCTTGACCTATGTGTATTTGTCATCATCACTGACTTTTAGTGACTAATCAACCCATATATAACCATTAATAATTTTTGAATATATAAAATATTGCTTCTCTCAATAGCACTTAATAGCACTTAATCTTCAATGAAATTTTTCTGAGAATAATGTCTGATGTCAAAGAATCAAAAATGTGGAAAACCGTGGAATAGGTTTTCTCAGGAGTAGGATTACTGAGAGTTGATTTATGCTTTATAATTTGAATCATTTTTAATTTTTAACAGCAAACCCAATCCATTGCATTAAAATTATTCTATGAATTTATATACTTTCATAACATTGGTTCATCAGAGTGGAATTGTAAGATGTCCAGTGCCATGTTATTTCAGATATTAAAAAACAATTTAAATACCTAAGAAGAATAGATCAGTTAGGCTCATTTTGTTAAATTCATACAAATCAAAATATGTAACTAGTTTTAAATAGATGTATTTACATACATTTTGACTCAATGATTCCACTAAAAGCTTCATAATCAAATAGAAAGGTAGGCAGATATACAGATAAACAGATACAAAAACAAGCCTACAGAGAGATAATAGATAGATTAAACATATGATAGATAGATGATAAATAGATAGATAGACAGACAGAAAAGACAGAGAGCTATATACACACAGGTACACACACACACACATATAGCAAGAAGTACGTATATGGATGGACAGAAATAGGTGATAGAAAATCATATAGGTAATCTTAATCATATAGACTTATGGTCAGACAGAAGGGAAGAGATCTACAGATAACTAAGACATACAGAGAGAGAGAGAGAGAGAGAGAGAGAGAGAGGTATGGATAGACAGAAAAATAAGCAGACAGATAAACAAGTAAAATGACATACACATATTCATATAGCCTGATAAATAGAGGTATAAGACCCAAATATAGAAAGAAGGAGAGCGAGAGAGAAAGGATGACTATGTATTATTCCAACACCTGGGGATAAGAATTTTTTTAGGAAGGCATGGTTATCTTTTAGGAGGAAATTCATTAGCACTTGATGTAGAAGTGAAAAATCTCAAAATGCATTTCACGGGAAGCATGACAAAATAACCATGGAGATAGCTAAATTGCTCAAAGTGAAAGAATGAAAATTTTTTTCACCTAAAAAGTGAAAAGTAGGATGAAAGCCCCAAGTGTGGAATGAGATGGATGTGTGTGTCGATTTATACTACCTATGTAAAGGTTCTGCTGACAAAAATGGTGAAAAAAAGGGAAGTTTAGTGTTAATTTTGAAGTTATTTTCTACAATTAAAATTACCTCTTCAGCAAACAAATCTACAGTAAAGTCAATCAAGCTCAAAAGTCTTGGGAGCAATTTGTATTTAACTGGTAATCTTTTATAAAGGTGTAACATTTGATTAAATATTATCAGCTTTTCTGGAATTGATTGACTTCCAATAGAGTGCTCAATGACTAAATGTTTATAGAGGATCATATCCTTCCAGGACTGATATGGATTCTTTGGATATATTAATAAAAAAAATTAAATCCTTGTCTCTATTGAACTTATTTTCTAATGGAAGTAGATAGATTATAAACAAATAAAAAGTTAATATATAACCTATGATGAGTGTTAAGTGCTATGGGAAAAAATAAAAGTTGGATAGGAAACACTGATGTAGATAGGATGATTGAAAAGGCTTCATTTAAGGAGAGACTTGAAGAGGGAGTTAATTTGTTAACACAAAAAGAAAAGTTTCTGGTGGAGAGAAGCATGCAAAAACCCTGAGCCAGATGGTTCCTGGCATGGTAGGGGAATATTAAGGAAACTTAGATTACAGAACAGTCTTCAAAAGCAGTAGGAGGGGGGAATAAAGGTAGGGGTAGCAGGAGGTGAAGTAAAGAGATAGCAGGGGGCTAGATCACAAGTATCTGTCAGGCTATTATGAGGATTTCAGGAGATACTTAGTCAAGGCTGATTATGCTATGGTTCTGTAACATATGTACTCCAATTATCAGTGACCTAGCTCACACAATATTTACTAGTTTGCTCACAGAAAACCTTATAGTTCAGATAATCATCATACAGGAAAATACAGCATAATTCTTGGTCCAGTATCCTATTGCAGATGAGATGAGGTAGGATCTAACACACAAGTAGAGGGTTGGCTTTATATAGAATCGGGGACAGTTTATGTGAAGAGAGAGGACAGAGAATATGGGGACGTATTTGGGGGTGTAGGTAGGGAGATATGGCACTCAGGGTATATGAAAATTCTTGTGATTGTTTCTATTTTCTCAGTGACTTTGGATATACTTATCAGCTGATAGTATGAATCTGAAGACGTATTGGTGATTTCAGGAGAGAGAAACCGAGAAGGTGCCATTGAAAGAGATAGCAAGGAAATGGATTAGGGATACACAACAGATTCCTATGCATGTTAGAGTGCCCATTTGAAGTTTACAGTCCAGAATTTAAGGCAAGGCCTGGCAGCAAACTTATGTGATTTTCTCCAGCCACATTCATTTGCATATGGAAGCGGATAAACAAAGAATTGGGTTTTCTTTACAGGTGACTAAAATGAGGAGCAGACTGAGCATTAAATTGAGGGTTAATGCAAGTGAGTGGTTACAATAATGGTCATTGGAATCTCAGCTATGTGAACAGGGAAGTGAGCAAAGGGGGGGTGTGTGGAGGAATTGTTAAAAAATGTATGTTCCATTGTATTACAGGTTGAGCTGAATTTGAAGACTTTCTTGGCAGGGTAATAGAATAAGTGAACTATATAGATCATGGGTGACACAATACTGATGCTTGAAATTGGGTGAAAAGTTTCGTTGTATTTATTGAGACAGGTGGAAAAAGTGGATAAGTGATTTTATCAGTGAGAGGGCCAATAACAAACAGGAGAATGATGAAACAAATAGTTTGAGGTCTTGCTTGTAAAACTGTGGTTATAGGGGAACCAGAAGGGATTGTGTCCTAATATGAGGATTAGAAGCAGCCCACTTTGAGATCCAGAGAGAAAGAGTTTATAAGAACGTGAAGGCAAAGAATCAAACAGAGTGAACATTTTTAAACTTGGACAGCAAACAGAAGGTATTTTTGCATTCAGATATAGACAATAAGATTCTTTTTTAAATGAGCAAATGTACTGAGGGCACTCTGACTGAATATTGGAAGGATTATCTGTTTGGATATTGGGATTAGTTAAAAATATGACCCAAGTAACTTTGAATAGTGTGACAGTTAGAGGAGAAGAAAATAGCCCTTACAGCATTAGGAAAAAGGTAAGTAAAGATTTAGGGGTTTAATGTACATTCCTTAGATAAAGAGGGTTTTTGTATAGTTAGAAAATAAAGCCCAAGAAGACTTGTTTGGGTACAAAACTGAATATCATGTTTTGGTTCTTAGTGGATTGATCCTTTTGCTATTATGTAATGTCCATCTAACTCCAATAATTTCTTTGCTATGAAATCTACTTTATCTGGTGTAAATACTCACTTCGGTTTTGCATTTTACCATGGTTTTTCTGATATATCACTTTCCATCCTTTTACTTATTCATTTTTTAAGTTTTTATTTAAATTTCAGTTAATTAAAATGCAGTGTAATATTAGTTTAATATACCTATATTGTGTTTTAAGTCAATTTCCTATAAATAGCATAGTTTTGGGTTGTGTTTTTCAATTAGTTTTAGAATAGTTTTAGATTTATAGAAGTGTTAAGACAGTATAAAGTTCCCACAGATCCCACACCCAGTTTCCCCTATTAAAATCTTACATTAATGTCACATTAGATATTTTGTAGATATCTTAAAATTAGGAGTTATCTCATTTGTTTTTATAATTAGGTTGGAATTATGTGTATTTGGGAGGAAGAACACAGACGTAAAGTGCTATTTAAAACACAATATTTTGATAGTACCTATCATAACATGACTTACCAGTGTTATTAACCTTGATCCCCTAGCTGAAGTAATGTTTGTCTGGTTTCTCTATGGTAAACTTAATCTTTTTTTTTCTCTTTTAATACCTCCCTCTTTGAGGAAGTGTGCAACCCACATGTAAGGAATGGGGAATTAGACATTATATTATTTCATTTATATGATATGTTCAGAACAGACAAATTTAAACAGAAACCACCTCTGTGGTTGCTTAGGACTGAGGGTAGGAGAGGGAATTAGCTGCAAACAGGCTCACTAGAATTGTTTTAGGATAATGAACATGTTTTAAAAGTGGACCATGATGATTATGGTTATGATTATGATTATTATGATTATTATCATATTAGTTATAAATAATTAAAATGCATTCATTTGAGAATAATTATGTGTGAATATCATGTATAAATTAGACCTCACTAAAGCTATTGATACTATCCCCAGAAAGTAAAAGTTGAAGAAAATCATAGAAATAAGTTTTACTCAGATAAATGTACTTTTCAGATCTTTTATAGTAGAATGCAGTTACAATATGGCTCACATTCTGTGCTTCTGTGCACTCATTTTATATGGCAACTACTGTTTATTCTTATGAATATTAGCATAATAAAAACTCAGCCATGAATTTTTCAATCATTTTATTTTGCATATGGCATACTTAAAAAGGAAAAAATAGTGTATACGGTGATATATTTATTGAATGATTATGGAACGATCACTTGCCAGAACTCTTAAAAATATATAAAATGAATGATGGCTGCTAGCCTATTTTCTGTTAGCTTATTTCCAGAATTCTAATATGTAATGTTAGTTCCAAAAACAATGCTTCAGAAATCCTTATTACAGGTCTATATTACTAATCTCAACTATTATAATAAACAGCTTATTGTTAACATAATTTAGGAATTCATCATTTGCATTAACCTGTTCATTATCACTTCTTATTGATACAGGTTTTATACTGTTTCTATGTAGTTGTCCTTACATGCTTCATTAATATTAGATGATAAAAATGAATTGAAGAAAAACTGATATGAAGTTTGAAGTAAAATTTTAATAATTAAGGCAAAACAGGTGATAAGACATGACATTCATTCCATTTTCCTCCTGAAGACAGAGAAAAACACACTTTTTGCTATCTAGTTCTGGCCTATGTAATGTAACAAAAAGTGATATAAACCACCTCCAGGCTGGGTTTATAAACACATCCTACACAGAATCCCACCCCATTGTTTCCTTTTCTAGTGCCATCTTGGATGGGAATGTAAAGGATGGTGATAATCCAAGAGTGAGTAAATTAAATCTCTTAATAATTTCGTGGAGAAGAATCCTTACCATACCTTCCAATCTCATTGAGCTGTGAAGTAATTAGAAACAAATTATGTTAAGTCACTAAGATTGGTGAGGCAGATTTTCTATTAGCTTGTTTACAGAATTCAAGTTTATGTCATTAGTTCCAACCTAAAATAAAATATTACATCAGAAATACCTACACATGCCCATATTTCCTGGTTAATATTTTTACCATCCTTCTTTAGAGCTTTTTAAAAAAAATTTTAATGTTTATTTATTTTTGAGAGAGAGAGAGAGAGGGAGAGTGTGAGCAGGGGAGGAACAGAGAGAGAGGGAGAGACATAGAACTTGAAGCAGGCTCCAGACCCTGAGCTGTCAGCACAGAGCCTGTCAGGGGGCTTGAAGCACAGAGCCTGTCAGGGAGGCTTGAACTCACAAACTGTGATTTCATGACCTGCGCTGAAGTCGGACGCTTAACCGACTGAGCCATCCAGGCGCCCCCTTCTTTAGAGCTTTTAAAATGCAGGGGCGCCTGGGTGGCTCAGTCGGTTAAGCGGCCGACTTCGGCTCAGGTCACGATCTCGCGGTCCGCGAGTTTGAGCCCCGCGTCGGGCTCTGGGCTGATGGCTCAGAGCCTGGAGCCTGTTTCAGATTCTGTGTCTCCCTCTCTGACCCTCCCCCATTCGTGCTCTGTCTCTCTCTGTCTCAAAAATAAATAAACGTTAAAAAAAATCTTAAAAAAAGTAAAATGCAGATGAGGATGCTGTGAAATATTATATGAATGCACACACACATTAGAAATTGATTTTAGTGTATCGAGCACTTGCTGTGTGCTAGATACCATTCTAAATATTTTATGTGTTCATTTATAAGATCTTATCAGCAACCAGTGAGATCAGTGCTATTATTATCATCATGGAACAGATGAGAAAATTCAGGGAGAGTTAAAGTCTATGCTAATGTTAGAATATGTTTCTAGAAAGCGAAATCGCTAGCACTGGAACACAGTCAGACTTGAAAGCAGGAGCTCCTAACTACAAACTAAGTAAAACCAGGGGATACAAATGTATACATGAAACTGGTTTTACATATTTTATCCTCTTGTAATTTTAGTGTATGTCTCATCACCTTACCACCCTCTAAATGTATATAGATTTATACATAATTCTTTTGGTATTAATGAGTCATAATAGCAATGGCAATAATAATCACAAAAATAGCAATAAGAGCAAAAAACCCTTGAATATAGTGTGCCAATATATAAAAGATGTGCTCAGGGCTAATATTGACACAGGAGTTTCTGAGGTTAGTGCTAAGAGTAAAACTAAATCTGCAGACCAGGAAACCCAGATGACAGGACCCCATACCTTATGCTCTTAACCACTACAATATCTCTTCCTGGTTAATGCATCATCTGCCATCATCAAATAGGAGACACAACTGTGACTAAAATGGCAATCATGTGAACAAATCTTTTTGTAAGGGAATTATATTTTGTGTGGTAGATACATATCTGTGCCTGTGTTTTACAATTACATCATTTCATATTCCAGCCAAGATGACCAATAACAGGCTTCCCGAATGGCAGTCACAATTCCTGTATTAATCAGCTGTATTCAGCATGGTGAAAACAGGTTTTACAACCCTAAACTATGAAGCAAAGTAACCCTTTAAGATTTTATGTATAAAACACTCTGTTTTAAATTGGAATCTCAACTTGTAGATTTGACTAGGGAACTTGCTGACTCTGTAGGAATTTCCTGACATGTAGATCAGACCACTTGATACACGTTGCCATTTAAGACTGCCAGGACTTTTCAGTTTCCAAATACTTTCTCACTGACTTAATGCATAAATGCCAGCCCTAAAGTTTTAAAGATGACAGTTAAAATTTAAATATGTTTTCTGGGAATGATAACACTATAAGCCATTGTCAGCCACTTATCAATTCAATTATTAATGAATGTACTATATTATTTATAAAATGAACCCACATATTTAAAATATGATGGATAGAATCTCTCTTTCTTTTATCATAGCCTCTTTTGTGTTTTATTTCACAGTATCTACCAAAATAGATACTCCCCAAAACTGTAATAAAAATTTGCTTACATAGAGCTTATTTAGAGCAAGTCACTTTTTTAAAAAATTTTTTTAACGTTTATTAATTTTTGAAAGACAGAGACAGAGCTTGAGTGGGGGATGGGCAGAGAGAGGGAGACAGAATCAGAAGCAGGCTCCAGGCTCCAAGCTGTCAGCACAGACCCCTATTCAGGGTTCAAACTCACAAACCGTGAGATCGTGACCTGAACCGAAGTCGGACACTCAACCGACTCAGCCATCCAGGCGCCCCAGCAAGTCACTTTTAATACAACCAGAACAGGTGCGCTTGGGTGGTTAGGTCAGTTAAGCATCCAACTCTTGATTTTGGCTCAGGTCGTGATCTCACGGTTCATGAGATCAAGCTCCTCATTGGGCTCTGTGCTGAGCTTGCTTAGGAATTCTCTCTGCTTCTCTCTCTGCTCCTCCCCCTGTTCACACTCTTTCTGTCTCAAAATAATTGAATAAACATTAAATAAAAAAGAGAAAACCAGAACATACCTGACACCAGAACACTTGTAAGAAAGGCAGGTTCAGGTTAAATATTACAGTAGGTTCCATGCAGGTGGAAAGACAGGAGGATACTGATCAGAAGAACCACAAATTCCAATGTGGGGAATAATGTTAAAACTTAAAATTAAGCTAACCCAAGAATAAAAATGCATATGGTAATAAACTATATTTATATCCAAATTATGTATAGGAAATATTTTTATGGGGTCATTCTTTTTTTTTTTTTTCAACGTTTATTTATTTATTTTGGGGACAGAGAGAGACAGAGCATGAACGGGGGAGGGGCAGAGAGAGAGGGAGACACAGAATCTGAAACAGGCTCCAGGCTCTGAGCCATCAGCCCAGAGCCCGACGCGGGGCTCGAACTCCCGGACCGCGAGATCGTGACCTGGCTGAAGTCGGACGCTTAACCGACTGCGCCACCCAGGCGCCATTATGGGGTCATTCTAATGAATTTTAGAAATGCAGATATTATACATATCATCCAAAAAATCTGACCGGGAGATTTTCGTCTGATATTTCCCAATTTTTCGAAGAACGGATACATCCAATGTAGCACAACTTTTTTTCCCCAGGAGAAAACAACAACAAAAACCACAATTTATTTTGTGAGGCTAGTGTAACATTGGTCACAAGAGCCTGACAGGCTAGGTAAAAGAAGGGTGTAATAGGCTAATCTCAATATTCAATATACAATTCTGATACAAGGTATTCACATATACTTAAAAAAAATCTAGCATACAGAAATAAAATGCAACTTGCTTAACTTTGAAGAGGTAACTAAAATAAAATTAAAATACTAAAAAGTGGGATGCCTGGCTGGCTCTGTCAGAGTGTGTGGCTCTCGATCTCAGGGTCATGAATTCGAGCCCCACATGAGATGTAGAGATTATTTAAAATAATTTTTAAAAACCTTTTAAAAACACTAATAAGTATTAGTAACAACAAATATATTTGATGACACTTTTTCTATTTAATATTACAGTTTTAGATACTGGCTACATACACACAGTATTAAACATATGCAAGTAAAACAAACCAAAGAAAATGCAACAAAAATTTAAAATACTTCAAATGAACATAAAGCATGTTCATGATCTTATGAAGATAATTTCAAACATTTCTTGAAAGATATTTTTTAAAGATGAAAATAAATGAAGTGGCATACTGCATTTATAAAGGGAAATGTTAATATTCCCCAAATTCATCTATAGATACAATGCAATTCCAGATTCATAAATAAGAAGTTTCATGAAACTTAAGCTGATTCTAAAACTTATATGAATATCCAACAATCAAAAACAGCCAGGTTATTCTGGAGGGAGCAAGGAAGGGGAATTTGTCATAATTGCTTATGCTAATTATGAAACTGTCATATTTAAGATAATGTGCTCTTATGCAGGAATAGAAAATTAAGTGAATTAATAGAATAGAGAACCAAGAAAATGACCAAAATGTTCTATAAACTGAAGGAAATAGGTCACATTTCAGATCAGTGAGAAGTTAGAGTATAAAGATATGGTCCTGGGAAAATTGATCCCCCATATGCTTACAAAAAGAAATTTGATGTCTTCCTGGCATTTCACAAAAATTTAATTTCATATTGATTATAGACTTACACTACTTAATTGTGGTTGGAGGATAATTTCTAAACAAAACATAAAATAAAACCACAAACCGTAAAGCAGAAGATTGATATATTCAACTGCGTTATACTGAAAATAGTAAGTATGGATGCCACAAACAGAGATATATTTATAATTCCCAAATAACATATATTTTACTCTTAATATAAAATATTTACTATAAACTAATTAAAATAATGTATTCAGTAAAAATGGGGAAAATGATAAGAATTGTCATTTCATAGAAGCACATTGTTGCAAAAACATATGATAGAAATACACTAGAAATGAGATGTGCAAAATAACATCATGGGATAAATTTTCAGACCTACCAGGCTGGCAAAAAAGAAAAAAAAAAGATACCAAAAGTTAATGAAAATGAGAGTGAAATTCTTTCACTGCTACCCATAGTTTAAATAGGTAAAAGTACATAGAAAAACAATTTTTTCTTTACTAAATATACTTAAAAATGCACATATCAAGTGATCTAAGAATTCCAAGAATAGTACATACTAGAAAAGCTTTCACAAGTGGTATAGGAGATATAGGCAAGATTACACATAGTAATTTATGTAGTAAAAATAAATCTGAACACAACCCAAATCTCCATCAACAAAATAAAGTGAATAAGTAAATTGTTGTTTATGTATTCAAGAGAATCTCACATAATTGTGGAAATAAAGGAGCTAAATTAATCTCAGAATATCAGTATGGGGTAAGCAAACCACAAAAGTCTCTTTACCACGTAATTCCATTTATATGTATATTTAAGTCCATGAATAAAAAATAATACTCTTGCGTAAAATATCAGCTAGGAATTGTTAAATTCCTACTAATAGAGACCTTACTATAGTAGCTCAGATAATTTCAGATCTTATTTTTCAGTTGAAAGAAGCCTGGGAGGTGAGTAATTCAGGGACTGCATGCATCTTTTTTATGCTCCTCCTTACTTCCCATTGTCTATGTTCAAGTTCAAAAGGTGATCATTGAAGCTTAGACATCAAGAACACATTATAGATAGTAATAAGAAGTAGAGAAAGAAAAATGGACAAATAGAGAAAGAGTTCTCCTGAGAGCCCAACTCGATGCCTTTCACTTGGGTCTTTCATCTCAGAGGTCACAGAAGCTAGAAAATGCAGTAGTTTAGCTGAGTAGACTGTCACCTTCAGCTCTGTTTGAAGAGATGGAAGGGGAAGGATATGGGGTAAGTAACTGGCAGTCTCTCGTTCATACAGTGCAATGGCAAGGAAAAACAAGATTAATACAGAAAGTATCTGTGGAGACTGGAAAAATGGATGCTTTGTACTTGGAGTGCACATGGTTTGATAAATACATTGGTATCATTTTGTATCTAAAACTTGATGGTAAGTGCATGGGTGTTTATTTCTAAACTTTATATATGTTACCTACATTCTTCTCTACTCTGATAAATAAGTAAAAATAAAATGAAACAAAGGAAAAAAACCTTTTCAGTTAGTCTTTCCATTCCAATGTGAGAAAAGCAAAATTATGATATCCTTTCTTTTAATGATTGCTGAAAAAAAATACTACAATTTTTTTTTTTAGAGAGAGCTAGGTGTGAGTAGGGGGAGAGAGGCAGATGGAGAGAGAGAGAATCTTAAGCAGGCTCCATTCTCATGTGGTGGAGCCAGACACAGGGTTCAATCCACAACCCTCAGCTTATAACCTGAGCTGAAATCCAAAATTGTAGAGTGAAAAAAAAAAACCTAATATTTAAAGTCATGACTTTATAGATTATTTTATTAAGTGTTAAAGGCTTTAATTTCTTCAAGGCCATGAGATTTCAATAATTCAACAAAAGTTGGTCTGTAGAAGGGCCCAAACTTAACCACGCACGGTTTTGTCCGCTATCTTCTGTCCACAGTACACAAGCACATATGAAATAGATCCAAAATCATAGTTAAGGGCCTATAGCCTAAATCTTCTCATAGAACTTATTGACTTGTGCTTGAGATAACACATTATATTACCAACAAAATAAATCCTACTTCAGAAACATTTTATAGATTGCTTGAAATTTTTGAACCCCATCTTTCTTTGCCTATGCTACAAAAGTTAATACGTTTTTGCTTGTCAAAATTGTCCTCATCTCCGAGAAGGAACCTTTCATTGCCCTGGCCTAAACTTCTTTCTGTCAAGGTCCTAAAACTTAGAAAAGTAGTGGTGATCTTTTGAGGGAAGGAATTTATTATATTGTAAGCTGGCAAGTAAACCTACTAGATGGTAATTTATCCTGGAAACAACTCAATGAATTCAATCCATCAAAACTGTGGTGGCAGACTTCACTGAGATATTAGTATGTTTTTTCCCCTTTGTTAGGAGAGTAAAAATAGAGGTTAAGCATTTATTCCTCTTCCCCTTCTAAGAAATCTGTACAATTTACCTCAAGTTACCTCTACGTGCTTCTTAAAAAACTGAATTATTTCCCAATTTATTCTCCCACATTCATAGAAACTTTTATATATTCACCTGGAAAAACCCTTTCCCCTATCACAGCCATGGATGAACCAGGTTCTTATATTACTGTGATTACTAGATGCAATCGAAGGTAACTTGAATATATCTCCCCCCCCCCCATATATACCCTACCATTTGTTTCTGTGCCCACTTGTTCTGGCCTTTTTTCTGTTACTAGGGCTCTAACATCTCTGCTTTGTTCTAAAACCAATTTCTCCCCCTTCTCACTATATCCCACCTCTTTCCTCCTACTCAAAGGCAGAGTGTCAGTAATTTGTTTTCACCTACATCAATGTTTTTTTCACGTACATTATGAACTCTTGTCTCTCGACTGGATAATACCTTCAAGCCCACACATAAGCTGTATTTTTTCACATCTTGAAACTTTACACCTTCTCTTGGGACCTCTCTCCTCAACTGAACACATATATATTTAATTACTTACTCTTTATTCGAACATTAACTTCATACTTGACCTGTTCAAAACCTAAACCGTGTTGCTCTTTTTTAAAGCACGTACATAGCACCACCTTTTCCTTTGCCTGTTTTATTGCACTGGCTTCTAACAGGCCCCCTTGCCTCTGCTTTTTCTTCCTAAAATCCATTTTCACCCAATAGAGAAATCATTTCAGTGTCAAGAGAGACTATGTTACTCCTCAACATCTCTAATGGCCTCCTCTCAAGCTTATAATGCAAGACAGAGTCTTTGCCATGGTCAATCCTGGTCCCACTATCTCTCTCTGTTTTCCACTGTACTCTTCCTTTGTTTTCTTTACTCCATTTGCTCTATCTTGTTGTTCTTAGAAAATGCCAAACATGCTCCCATTTTAGTATTTTCACAGTTATTCTTCTCTGTACTTCTAACACTTTTCTTCCATGTTTTTCAGGTCTCTACTCAAATGTCTCATTATCTGGGTCTTCCCTGACTTCTACATATAACAACACATGCACATTCAAAACACTTTATCCTCTTTGTATCACTTATATTTCTTCAAATCACATGTTTTCTCTTTTCCCCTACAGAAATATATCTTCATGAGGGAAAGTACTTTTACTGTTTTGGTTTCTCATGTATTTCAAGTGCTTTGTTGGTGCTTGGCACATGATACATTCTCAACATATATTGTTAAATGGATGGATGCAATAATGTTGGTCTGTTTCAGATGTGCTATTCTTTATTTATCAGGTTCTAAGCCATGACTTTCTAAGATAGTTTTAAACTCTGAAATTATAAAATCATTCAGCCCCAGTCAAAATGGCTAATGAAGTACATATAGTCTTTTTAGACACTACATATATATATATATATATATATATATATGTATGTGTGTGTGTTTGTGTGTGTGTGTGTGTGTATATATATATATAACTGATTATATTCTCATCTTTCATAACATTTATAAACTGCAAGGCTAACGATAGAAATTATACACGGTACTCAGAAGGAGGAATAAAAATGGGAGCAGTGAAACAGGCTTATTAGAGGGTAAATGACGATGGAGAACAAAAGTGAGCACAAAGTAAAAGTCAAACAAATGAAATTCTCAGAAGTCTGAGTTTTTTGGTTGAGGGGTTTTTTGAGAATTATTACCTTAACATAACACAAGATACCTATTCACGAAGACATCTATAATACCATCTTATCAAAACGTAAGAGGTAAAGTTATGAGAATCCATTCCATCAAGTCATTCACTGAAAGTTAGATTACATATTTTTAGAATTGTTTTAACATGGCCATGTTTTAATATAGTGTGCACTATATTTTAATGATTTTTTAAAACTTTATTTATTTTGAGAGAGAAAGAGAGTACAAGCAGAGAAGGGGCAGAGAGAGAGAGAGAGTCCCAAGCAGGCTCCAAACTGTCAGTGCGGAGCCCAGTTCAAAACTGGAACTCACGAACTGCAAAATCATGACCTGAGCCAAAATCAAGAATCAGACACTTAGCTGATTTACCCACTCGGGTGCCCTCACACTATATTTTAAAAGGTGTTTCAATTAAAAAATTTATTTAGACACCTTTTCTGGATATGTGTTTTTATGTACTTATTTTCTGATATTACTGGGTGAGTGAGACATTATTGGATTTTACTTTATGCAAAGTTCTATTCATGGTTGTCTCAACAAAATGGAAATTACACATTTGTATTTTCGTAGCCAACATTGTACCTGAGCATTTTTATCTATAATTTTCATAATTGTGTTCATATAGATCTTTGTGAAATCTAAAATATGAAAAACTAGAGGTAAGCTATGTACAAATAAACTGGATTAAACATTTTGTCAGGAATATAATCATTTTTTAATCACCAAAATATTATTCAGCTACAAATTAAAAATAAGGAAAGATAAAAGAATTTGGAACACCAGAAGAGGGCAGTTTAAGAAAAAGAAACAGCTAGAAGAAACTGTTGTAACTTTCCTCTAGTCTATATACTTTGGACTCTCCTTGACCCAAGGTATATAGCTTAGGTATAAATTTAACTGAACCTTTCCTTATATATCATAAAATCACCACCAATTTTCTTGCTCAGTTGGCTACCTTTATCTGCAGAGCAATTCCACGTATGAGTTATATGTGATGTTAGAAAATCAGAGTATCACTATTTCTCCCATTTGTAGTAGAGACATATGGAGGCTTAGGTATCAGCAGCTGCTGATGTCTCTTCAAATAAAGTACCTCTGTTTATTAGATATCCTTTATTTAAGTCTTAAAAATCTTTTATTTTTCTTTCTTTCTCTGGGCTTAGAAACATCGTGAGAAAATATTCTGAGGGTTTTCTTTTATTTATTAAAAATGTTCTTCTGTTTAACAATAGCATGATGATTTTACCTTCCAATACTTATTTATTGAATAAATATTTATTAACTGTAAATATATAAGCCTGATACTATACTTGTTGTTTGAGATAAAACAGTGAGCCAGAGGGAATGTGTCTTTGGGCCCATAGTGGTTAAATCCCAATGAGAAATAGGGTTAGCTGAAGCACTAAAACTGAAATGATAATATTAAATATATTGGGAAAGTAGCCACGGATAATAGGGTAATTAAATGAGCAGTTGGTGGAGAGTGTGAAATAAGAAAAAAAGGTAAGTTGATAAATATTTATTGCTCAAAAGGGTTATTTAAAAAAGCCCAAATAATACGGGCTTACATTACCCTGAACAATGTTTCAGCTATTCCAGATTAAGGTAATTTACAGATTTTTACAGTAATTTACAGTATTTACAGATTAAAGTAACCAAAGAGAATATGTTAATTGTATTTCCCTTAGAGTCCTTGCATGCTACTTATAACATTTAAGGAAATGAAACCTTGGTAATACTTATACCCAATGTATTAGTTGCTATGAAATGATTTACCCAAAACATAGCAGCACCAAACATTAAATATTCATCATTTTAAATAACAATGAGCATTCATTATTTTATAGTTTCTATGAGTAGGGAATTTGAAACAGTTTGGTTAGACGGTTCTGGTCTAAGGTCTCTCATGAAGTTGCAGTCAAGATGGCTGCTGAGGTGACAGTAATCTAAAGGCTTGATTGTGGCTGGAAGATGTACCTCAAAGGGGCTCTTATTGAGAGGTATCAATTCCTTTCCTGAGGACTGCTAGAATGTCATTATGATGTATCTGCTGGTTTCCCCCAGGGTACATGATTCATGAGACAGAGCAAGGCAGAGGCCATAATGTCTTTTACAATCTAGCCTCAGAAGTCATACATCACTTCTGCAATATACTGTTGGTTACACAACCCTACTGAATGTGAGAGAACACTACATAAAAGGGTGGATACCATGAAGTGCACATCATTGGGGGCCATCTTGGAGGCTGGCTTCTATATCCAGGATCATTTCATTTACTTTTTCTTTCAACTGTTTTCATTTAAAATCTGTCTTACTTAGAATAAGTTGTGATCAGACTCAGCATATTTTCAAATCTGTGTGACAGATGCTATCTTGTCTGTAATTAGATAAGTTCTTCCAAAGCCCTAAGGCAAGGCCCTCAGAACTAAACACCTGTTGTACTTCCTTTGTTTATTAGGTGATTGAAATTATGAAAAGGATGTATCTGTTTTGGAAATTCCTAGGATGTCTTTTGTCCCTGATGTTAACATATTTCCATGCAATGCCTTTTAAGCTAAAAATAACATTTGTTATTTAGAGATTATTTTCCCCACCCTTTATTTTACATGTGAGGTTACTAATAATCAGAGAGTTCCAGTAACTAAGGTTGTAAAATTTGGAATAGAATTCAGGTTGTGACTCTTAATCCTTTGTCTTTCCTTTACAACTTGCTAGCAGCTGAATAGTTTTCAATAATTTCATTCTAGTATAAGAAAGCATCCATAAATTTAGCAGTAGAGATTTGCAGGCTTGTTATAATGGAACACTTCAACAGTGCCAGCAGCTATAAACTTTTTCATGTATGATTTTCTTCTTTTCATTATGCTGGAATTTCTGCTTAGCATTTCAAAGACATAAAGCAATGAAATGGGACTTCCCTCAAAGAGAAAACAAAAACAGTGAAAATGTATAGGGAAATTGCAATTTTAGAAATGTGTTGGTTTCAAAGTTCTGAAAACAAAAGAAAATTTTAGAAACATATCCATGTAATTATATGTTGTTTTGACTGAACAAATAACAAGACTATGGAATCATTAAATTTGAACCCACACATAATGTGGTTCTCTCAACCATTGATATCTACTTAGCACATCTGTGTTTGAAAATATATTTCATTCCCTTCCAAATGAAAGTGATTTCCCCCTTTCCAAGCCATATTATTGATGTTAGAGGCACCATGCCTAAGGGTTGAATCACTTCAAAGGTGTGAATCAACTGTAAAATGAAAATTAATTTATCCATGAACAAAAGTAATAAGGATAGAATAGTGGATCACCAACTATTAAACTATTATTTGCTTGATATGTTAATGTCTGACATGATATTTTGTGATTCTTTACCACTTCTTCTGTTCTTGACATTTTATTCTTCATAATAAGATTTAAAAACAGAAGAAAATGCCACAAAGCTAAATAAAATACAATTATATGCTAGAATATTTTAGGCTTTGTTTTTAATTGATTTTCTCATTGGAATAACTGCTCTGAAGTGGCCCATTTGTAAAATTATCAGAAAGGAGGTAAGAAAGAAAGAACTGCCTTATAACTCCCAAATGTTTTGCAAGGAAACATGTCATTATAGTCAGAATTAAGTTTTTAACATTTACTCTTTTATAACAAATATAATATTGCATAATGCAGCTCCATTTTAAAATAAACTTTTATTTAAATACTAGTTTTAAATTTAGATAAAATAATTGAGTAGTCAAAAGAGTTCCCATACACCACACACCCAGTTTTCCATATTTTTTACTAAACAAATATTGATATATTGCTATTAACAAAAGTCTATATTATATTCAGATTTCCTTAATTTAATGTCCTATTTCTACTTCTGGATCCCATTCCAAATATCATATTATATTTAGTTATCCTGTCTGCTTCTGACACTCAGCCATGACAGTTTCTCTGACTCTCCTTGTTTTTGGTGACTTTCAGAGTTTTGGTGTGTACTGGGTAGATATTTGTAAAATGTGCCTCTATAAAAGTTTGAGGCTCTTCTTATGGTTAGATTGGGTTACATGTTTTGGGGGAGGAAGACCACAGAAGTAAAGAGTGACCCCTTTTTAAAGTAAGTACATATATAACTGACTATTCAACGCTGTTGTGATCTCTCATTCTATCCGATTATGTATTCAACTTTATGTTTTCATGAGCTTTTGGACCTGAATCCAGATAGTATTACTCAAATGTGTGGGATTAACTTGATATTCTTGAGGTATTGATGCCTACAAACGAGTTTGACAAAGTCTGTAGACTTTCGTATATATGATAATAAAAATGTATGAATTAAATACTCAGCTTTCTTTATAAACTTTTGGAACCTGAAGCTCTGAAAATTATGCTCAACTTGATGACTGTAATATAAATGTCATCTTCACCTGTATTGTAAATCTATAAATACTTTATGTTAGTTTTCATTGAGAATAAATTTCCCAAGGTAGATTTTCTATGAATTAGTTTAATGAAACCTCATGAATGGTATTCATTCAATTTTATCACTCCATCTATAAATTTTTCCCCTCATAACTAGTAAAGTTCAATTTTGATTAAGTAAGTTCTGAATATATTAACTATATTGTCTATTAATTTTGCATAATTATTTCCTGACAGTGGAATTTCAGAGGGCATGTATATCAAATATAGTATGTGTATATAAGTCAACTGCTATGGAAGTCCTAAGTAGATATATGGAACATAAGCATCTTTATGAAGTATAATAAAACTCTGAATTATACTTAACATTATATTTTATCTGTCACATGAATTAATAATATGAAAGGTAGGAAATTATGTTAAAATTTTCGGGCGTTGAAGCTAATATCAGAGTATTATTGATAAGGTTGATATAAACTATAAAATTCTATATTGAAGTGCTATGTATACACAATTGGTATGACAATAATCACGATAGCTGAATCATTCCTTTTAAAATCACATCCAACGCATCTAATCTTCCTTTGCGAAAGAAAGTTTTGAGAATGAGTGCATTAACTAGTCACTATTTATAGTACTGCTGAGTTGAAACACCTGACCTTGGCTTAGTTAAACACTGCTTCTCAAAGTCACCAGATGTCAAAACACAGATTTCTGGGCCCTATCCCCAGAAATTCTCATTCAGTTGTCTGACAAGGGGCCTGACAATTTACATTTTTAGCAAGTCTCATGTTGATATTGCTGTCTCCCATCCACTAGATACTTTAAGAACAAAAAAGCTAGTGTATGAGATGTTCTCATTTATGAGAGTAGTAACTTCCTTTTTAGGGATGGTATTCTGGGGAGGAAGTCAGAGAAGTCAATTAAAGAACAAATTCCACGGGGAAAATGAAGTTAATTCCTCCAAAATTCAACTTATTTTTTATATAAAAATCAGCTGTCTTCACATGTATATAATCTATTCTAAAATACCTTGTTCCAAAGGGCATAGTGGCTTTTATACCATTGTGGTTCTGGAAGGATTTTGCAAGCAGTTTTTAAAAATGTTTACATGCCCAGTCTATATTTGTCATGTGTATAGGTTGGTGTCCTAAGCGTAACAAAGATAGAATGTATTTAAGTAGAAAGAAGAATCAGATTAAAATAATATAGAAAAAAAATTTTAAGTGTTATGAATTTATTTTTCAATCTTTGCTTTCGTAAACAAGAGAAATTTAACTGAGTAATTTAAAAGATCAAACTGACCTTCTCGAACAATTCATGAATCAGGCCACATCCCATCTAGCATAAAGTAACTGTGTCCTTAGGAAAGGAAGGTTTTTTGAGTTTTTTTTTAAATGTTTATTTTATTTTTGAGAGAGAGAGAAAGCGCGTGAGCAGGGGAGGGGCAGAGAGAGAGGAAGACACAGAATCGGAAGCAGGCTCCAGGCTCTGAGCTGTCAGCACAGAGCCAGATTCTGGGCTCAAACTCACGAACCATGAGATCATGACCTGAGCTGAAGTCAGAAGCTTAACTGACTGAGCCATCCAGGTGCCCCAGGAAAGGAAAGGTTTTTAAAGGTGGTGGGGGAGGGAGGATAATTATTAGGAAAGAATGCATTGTTTTAGGCAAGGTCACCCTCCTAAGGGGAATAAAAGTGTTCTATCAGTAAATGTCTCAGTACTGACTGGAAATTGCATGTTGACTCATTAAAAGTTACACTGGTATAGGGATTAGAACTATAGTTAGGTTAGGTATTAAATTTTGGTTTGCTGATATGGGCTCTTAACATAGGTGACTCCATTTGGAGTCTGTTTTTTTTTTTTTTAACAGTTACTTTATTTTATTTTTTATATTTTATTTTATTTTATTTTATTTTATTTTTTTAATTTTTGAGACAGAGAGAGACAGAGCATGAGCAGGGGAGGGGCAGAGAGCGAGGGAGACACGGAATCCGAAGATGGCTCCAGGCTCTGAGCTGTCAGCACAGAGCCTGACACAGGTCTCAAACCCACAAATTGCGAGATTATGACCTGAGCTGAAGTTGGTCGCCCAACCGACTGAGCCACTCAGGCGCCCCTTTTTTTTAACAGTTTTTCAGGATTTCAATTATTTTCCATGAGACTAATGATTCTGTTAAAATTAGTATTTCTTTTTTTTTTTTTTTCAATGTTTATTTATTTTTGGGACAGAGAGAGACAGAGCATGAACGGGGGAGGGGCAGAGAGAGAGGGAGACACAGAATCAGAAACAGGCTCCAGGCTCTGAGCCATCAGCCCAGAGCCCGACGCGGGGCTCGAACTCACGGACCGTGAGATCGTGACCTGGCTGAAGTCGGACGCTTAACCGACTGCGCCACCCAGGCGCCCCTAAAATTAGTATTTCTGACATGGTTTTCACATATTTTAAACAATCAAAATTTCCATTTCTAGAGAATTGAATAAGGCAATTGTGTATGTAACATTTCAAAAATAAAATATTGTAAGCCATTACCAAGCTATTAATTTAGTTGAAGCTGTCGTATAAAAGAGTTAAAAAGGGAAAATAAATATCATGTTGTAATAGAAATATTCATATGATCTTTGTATTTCACATATATTGAAATTACCTTCTGAATATTTAAATCAAAATAACAGTCAAATAATGTCTGCTATTTGAGCTAATACCATTATTTTAAATCATCACAAGTTTAGAAATAATATAAGTCATGCCAAACCCATATGCCTGTATGAAGTAGTGCCTTTCTCTGAAATCAGTTCATAGCTTTCTACACTACTCTATGGTTTCCACAAAGATACTTACATTTGCAAGCTTATTTATAGTAAATTTTCCCTCATGTCATAGTTGTAATTTTGCTCCAAAGCTTGTCTCATCAAAAGGGAGAGAGTTTACAGGAATAATAAAAAAAATCCTTTGAAAGTTAACCTAGATGTTTCCATACACCAATGTCGTAAAAACAACAACGACAACAACAACAACAAAACATACCTTTGGGGATTTAGTAATTCTCTTATATTTTCATCATGTATTCATTTCAATTAGAGAATGATTACAAAGTAAATGAAGCTTTGGTGGGACAACCACCAAGATGAATGCTAATCTGTGATTTCCTCAGCTTTATGTCAGTTCTCATTAGATTTATACAACACTGCAGATATGAAATTACATGTAAAACTTGTTTAGCAATGCTTTAATGAAATGTATATTCTTTTTTTTAAGTGTATTTATTTGTTTTGAGGGAGAGTGAGAGAGAGCAGGGGAGGGGTAGAGAGAGACAGAGAGAGAGAATCCCAAGCAGATTCCTTACTGTCGACACAGAAGCCAATGTGGGCTCAATCCCACAAACCCTGAGATCATGGACTGAGCTGAAACCAAGAGTCAGATGCTTAACTGACTGAAGCACCCAGGTACCCGAACTTTCTATTATAGAATATATATATATATATATATATATATATATATATATATTGGTATATATATATTGGTATAACTGCAAATCAGTGTTAGCATAAGATATAAACCATATTTTTCATCAATGAGTTAGTTATATGTATTGAAATGGTTGGCCCTTATGAAAACTATATTTTCTTCCATACCACTGAATGATGTGTTTAAAAAATAATTATAAATTTAGTCTAAAGTTAATTCCAATTAATTTGGTATTCCGGGGGAAATGAAATGTCAATTAAAAAAAATCTTAACGCTACTTACACTTTATACTCTATTTTTTAACGTTAAACTTTCCAATACTACTTAAAACTCATTTCCAGAGCCATTTCTGAAGTAATATGAAAAAACTCTTCATCCATCTTGACAATTTAAAAACCTTACTGCACATTTTTTATTTGCTTTCACCTAAAATCAGTCAAAATTCCAAATTATAAAAATTATGAAGTATGGAAGGAATATACTGACTGATTCTTTCATAAAATGGAATAAAAATACAAGTAAAAATGGTTTAGCTCCAAACAGATGCATCAAAACCAGGCATAATTTATATCTCCTTTATCTAACTTCCTTTCTTTGTTTGAAGAGGAGGAAGGGAAGCAAAATAGAGGTGGAGAGTTTGAGAACTAGAATTTTTTCTGTTGATGCCAACACAGGGATTTCAGAAGTCAGTCAGCAGTAGAGGAAAGGTACCTGTTTTGCTGAAACTTTCCTAAAGAGATTATGCACCAAACATCCCATAAATTCCCACTATATCAACAGGAATGGCAGCTTCTTTTAATCATCTCCTGATTTGCTATATTAGCAGCTCTGATACACCCCTGGCACTTTTGTAGCTCTTTTGAGTCTGCCCTTCCAATGTTGTTTAAACTGATTTATTCTACGTAATGTTATTGAAGAAAAGGGGTCCAAAAAGAGATTCTGTTCAACTTCCAATTGGACATGAGTGTTTCCCAATGGGGATAATCCTTTATGCATGTGAAATTTTGATAATCGAATACAATTTTTTTGGTCATTTTTCTCGTGAAATTTCTTTCTAGCTTCTAATATTAAATATTTCTACTTAGCTTCTGATAGTAAATAATATCAGTCACTGATACTTTGTTGCATTTGGATCTCCTGATTCCAGAATATGAAACAATAGTACTTTATATTTATTTTAGTAAAAACAAAACAGTAGAACCATTTAAGCTCTTAAATAGAATTTAGCTAATTTCCCTATGGATTTCCAGTTTGAAACATTTACATTTTATATTAATGAGAGTAACCACTCTGAAATCATGTGTGCAATATGAAATCACTACAGATTCATGAACAACAACCAGCTCAGTCTAGAGTGTGGTCTATTAATATTCAAATTAATTAATTTTGTTAAGAAATGTCCCTAAGTCAACTGAAAATAATATATCAGGTGTCCTGGCAAGAAAAATAATTTGACATAATTGATTCAAATGAAATTATTTTTTAAGCTTTTATTTAAATTCTAGCTGATTAGTGTACAGTGTAATATTAGTTTCAGGTGTATAATTTAGTGATTCAACACTTCCATACAATATCTGGTGCTCATCACAAATGCACTCCTTAATCCCCACCTTCCCACCCACCTCCCCTCTGTTTACCAGCAGTTTGTTCTCTATAGTTAAAGAGTCTGTTTCTTGGTTTGCCTCTCTATTTTTTTCCCCTATGATCATTTGTTTTGTTCCTTAAATTCCACATATGAATTAAATTATTTGGCACTTGTCTTTCTCTGGCTGACTTATTTTGCTTAGCATAATACTCTCTAGCTCAATCCATGTTGTTGCATATGGTGAGATTTCATTCTTTTTTATGGCTGAGTAATATTCCATTGCATGTATATTTACACCACCTCTTCTTTATCCATTCATTAGTTGATGGATATTTGGGCTCTGTCCATAATTTTGCTATTGATAATGCTGCTGTGAACATCAGGGTGCACGTATCCCTTCAAATCAGTATTTTTTATCCTTTGGGTAAATACCTAGTAGTGCAATTGCTGGATCCTAGGTTAGTTCTATTTTTAACCTTTGAAGAAACTTCATATAGTTCTCCAGAGTGGCTGCATCAGTTTGCATGCTCACTAACACTATAAGAGGGTCCCCTTTTCTCCACATAATTGCCCACACTTGTTGTTTCTGGTGGTGTTAATTTTAGCTTTTCTGACAGGTGTGTGGTGATAGCTCATCGTAGTTCAAATAAAATGCATTTAATAAAGGGACTACATAGAAGCAAAGATTAAAGGACAAACAGGGATGATAATGTGCCCCAAGACCTGAGATAGCAGGAAGCTCTTATTTTCACAGCTGAAGGGATGGAGGAAGACAATGTGTCTTGAGCACCAGATGAGAGCTGCAGCTTAGGTGGGTGGGAGCGTTTTCCTGGAGCTGTGATCTTGAGGGCCACAGCTCAAATACTGATAAGAGGCTGACACAGAGAGTAGAAAGAAACATCCTGCTTGATCTCTGCCAGTGTTTCTCATGTGCCTAATCCGACCAAAGCCAGCAAAAAAAAAGAGAATCTGGGTGATACCTGCATGAGACTCAGCCTCTAGGGACACAGCAGAGGAGGGGAAACAGATACGGAGAGGAAAACAAAAAAACAGAACTGGAACATTCACTGACAAGGTTAGGGGAAAACACAATGAACCCCCACAGCCCAACTTGGGTTGTGCCATCAAGTGTTAGCTTCTTGACCTATTTTCTTCAGGGTTTACCATTAGCATTTTTGCATTTCTAGTTACTTTATGCTGCCTTCAGGGCTTTCCTTTCAGCACTTCCCTCAAGTGTCATATAAGTCTACCATGAATCACTCTTAGCAGACAAATTTAGCAACTTGTGGAGAGAAGAAGGAGGAGCAAGAGCAAAAGTGGGAGGTGGGGGAAGGGATAGGATGGGAGAGGAGGAGGGAGAAGACAGAAAGACAGAACAAATTATATGAATCCCTTCTTATTATGGC
The DNA here is from genome assembly GCF_022079265.1 of Lynx rufus. Lineage (NCBI taxonomy): Eukaryota > Metazoa > Chordata > Mammalia > Carnivora > Felidae > Lynx > Lynx rufus. The sequence continues at coordinate 61,324,199 of NW_025814827.1, forward strand.
TCATGCTTATCTATTCCTCTTTTTTAATATACTACTGCTTCTCCATTTGTGAGTAGACAAGAATTAAATATCCAAGTAGATTTTCCGAAAGGCTTCAATTATTTTTGTTTCTTTTTCTCATTTTTCAAACTCCCTTTTTCACCTTTACCACTGAACACTACCTTGACTGAGTAAAGATTAAAAGTTTCATAAGCTGTCCTGTAACATTCCTTAGATCTTGTTGTAATGTCTGTTGGCATCTAATCTCATGGGAGAAGTCTGAGGCAAGCTTTCTTTCTTTGGATAATGACCTGCCATTATTCTGGATAAATTTTAAGATTTTTGTCTTTCCTTGAATTTATTAATTTCATCAAGGCTAAATTCAATCTTTTCAAATATTTCTTTTTCATTTTCTTTAACTTTTTCACAATGTATATTCTCAATTTCAGATGTTCCTTTATGTATATATTTAGGATGTTTTCCTAACAGATAATAAATATATTTTATTTCTTTATTTCTTCCTTCAAAAATAGTAAACATATGTGTATTAGATCTTTATTGTTTTTCTGTATGTGACTTCTTCTCTAAATCATGCCAATATTTCACCTCTTTTGAATCTTATAATTTGTTCCGGACACATCACTGATGCTCATGATGGTGAGAGGATGCCTAAAATGGGCTATTAGAACAGAGTAAGAAGGTTTGATTGGTGAAAAGCTGCATGCTGGTGTCTATCCGGACAAGGATGTATGAAAATGCCCTCCCCAAACCAAAGCAAACTAAAAAGCATTAAAAAAAATTGCACGTGTGAGGTGCTCAGTCTTTTTTTTTTTCTAAACGCTTATTTATTTTTGAGAGAGAGAGAGAGAAAGAGACAGCAGGAGTGGTAAAGGGAGAGTGGGAGAGAGAATCCAAGCAGGCTCTGTGCTGTCAGTGCAGACCCTGATGCAGGGCGATATCTCACAAACCATGAGATCATGACTTGATCTGAAATCAAGAGTTGGAAACTTAACCATCTGAACTACCTAGATACCCCTCTCAAAGCGAGTCTTAAAAGGGTGAGAGATAGACTCAAAAAAAAAAAAAAAAACAACAACCCATGAAAATACCAAGGAGAGAAAGATCAGGCTTTAACAGGTGCCAGAGTCAAGAAAGAGCAAAGCCAAATCAAGTAGGAAATTTTAGGTCTCTCCTGCCTCTTTGTTTTAACCTGAATACTCTTTGCTCCAAACCTGGAGGTACTCAGACAATTTTATAATAACTTGATGAACACCTGTACTGTTTTGCTTTTAGATAATATTAAATTTTCTAGTGACTACTTAAAATAGCCTTTCTCAGGGTGCCTGGGTAGCTCAGTCAGTTAAGCGTCTGACTCTTGATCTCAGGTCTTGATCTCAGGGTCTTGAATTCAAGCCCCACATTGGGCTCTGCGCTGGATGTGAAGCCTACTTTAAAAATAAACAAATAAAATCAAATAAATAAAAAAATATCCTTTCTCAGGAAATCATTAAAAGTCCAGACAATTTAGTATTATGTCCTCTATTTAATATCACAGTTAAACATGTATTCTAAATTATCTCTGAATTTTACATCAAAATTGCTAGATTTTCCCTATTTGTTCATTATTCACACAATAGTTAGCCTGTAATATTGCTAATTAGGCTAATTATTGGGTCTAGTGCTCTGAATAATTCTTGGTCTCTTAAACACACAAATGTTTTAAACACACAAATGTTTTAAAATTTCTTGTTCTTTCTATAAACCAGGCCTACCTATTCAACTCTTATCTATCTCCAATTAATAATAGATCTGACTGCTTTACAATTGTAGCTAATATTTACATAATATTTACTGTATGCCAGGGACTCTTGAATGTTCCTTATGTTTAATCTTTATGACAGTCCTATGAAACAAGATCTAGGAACAGTTGCATTTTAATTTATTTTTAAAATGTTTCTAATGTTTATTTTTGAGAGAGAGAGTGCATGAGAGAGTGCAAGCTGGGTGGGGGTGTACAGAGTGGGTACAGATGCTTAACCGATTGAGCCACTCAGGTGCCACGTTGTGTTTTATATGTGAGGATTTGAGGCCCAGCAAAATTTTTTAAGTTTATTTATTTATTTATTTATTTGAGAGAGAGAGAGAGAGAGAGAGAGCATGCACATTAGTGGGGGAGGGGCAGAGACAGAGGAGAGAGAATGAATCCCAAGCAGGCTCCTCACTGCCAGCATGTAGCCTGATGCAGGGCTCGAACCCAGGAACTGTGAGTCATGACCTGAACCAAAACCAGGAGTCGGATGCTTTACTGACTGAGCCACCCACGTGCACCTACAGAAATTTTTATAATTTGTTCCTGGCCACATAGCTCATAAAATAAACCCAGAATTTAAGCTCAGATAGTCTGATTCCAAAATTGGCCTTCAAGTAGTATATGATCCCTCTTTAAAACACGGGAATAATGGAAAAGTGAGGTCCATGAACAATCTACATTAAAATCACTTGTGTTCCTTGGTAAAATGTGCATTCCTGGGCTCATCGGCTTCTGTATTGCTTAATAATTTAAACAGAAAGTGCAGGTGATTCTGAGACCCTACCATTTCAAAACCATTGAAATTATAGATATTCTTATGTGTATTTTCTTTGACCATAAATTCAGAGCAGAGTAGATGATATCTTTGATTTTCAAACTTTTGATTAGACTCTAACTTTCTCTCTGCTTTGTCATAAATTTTATGCTGATTGAGATGATTTCTGTTTTCACAAATCCTATTGGGTATTCTTATATTTTATCTACAAATTCCACAAATAGTCAAACAACTAATATATTAGCTGAGGAGACTATATCAGTTAAAGATGTCTTTGAGGGGATGCAAATTGGTGCAGCCACTATGGAAAACAGTATGGAATTTCCTCAAAAAAATTAAATGTACAACTATCTTATGATCCAGGAATTATACTACTGGCTATTTACCCAAAAAAATGCAAAAACACTAATTCAAAGGGATACATACAACCCTGTGTTTATTGCAGCATCATTTACAATAGCCAAACTATGGAAGCAGACTAAATGTCCATCTATAGAGGAATGAATAAAGAAAAGACAGTATGTATGTATATATGTGTGCATATATATAGATATATATAAAATTCTGATATAATATTCTGATATATATATATACATATCATAAAATATTCTGATATATATATATATATATATATATATCAGAGTATTATTCATCCATGAAAAAAGAATGAAATCTTCCCATTTGCAATAACATGGTTAGAGCTAGAGAGTATAATGCTAAGAAAATACGTCAGAGAAAGACAAATATCATATGATCTCACTCATGTGTGAAATTTAAGAACAAAACAAAAGAAAAAAGGAAAAAAAAAAGAGAGTGAGAGATAAACCAAGAAACAAACTCTTAACAAACTGATGGTTACCATAGGGGAGGTGGGTGGGGGGATGGGGGAAATAGGGGATGGGGATTACCATCACTTACCATGATAAAAAAAATCATAAAATATAATAAAAAAAATTCTTTGTCTACAACTAAAAGAAAACTTATCAATGGCTAAGATTAACAAACCTTTATTTCAAATCAAATCCTTTGTCTCCCCTTGCCTTTCTTAACATGTTAATTTTGATGCTCATATTTTTCATTTCATGTATTTAAGATGGCAACTAGACCTTAAGACTCATAACTGAATTCCACACAGGAAAAGGGGAAAAATGGAAAGAAATAAGTTTCATTTTAAAAATTAAAATTAAAAAAAAATAACAATGGACACTTTTCCCAAGGACTCCCAACTGCTTTATATGGTCCTAAACTCTGTTACATGGACATCCTTTGGTGGTTGGCAACTAGTAGAGTTGGTTGGCAACTATATTTAGGTGTCTAGTCAACCAAACAGTGCAGGCCAAAGGCACCCCTATAACTATGCATTGCCTACATTAATTTTTCCCCTATACACAACAATGTATCATCTCCTTATCCAGGTAAGATTGACTGTCTCATTCAGTTACTGCATCTGGCTTGAAATTGGAAACTCGGGGCACCTTGGTGGCTCAGTCAGTTAAGTGTCTGACTTCGGCTCAGATCATGATCTCACAGTTCGTGAGTTTGAGCCCCGCATCAGTCTCTGTGCTGACAGCTCAGAGCCTGGAGCCTGCTTTGGATTCTGTGTCTCCCTCTCTCTCTGCCGCTTCCCTGCTTGCATGCTGTCTCTCTCTCAAAAATAAATTAACATTAAAAAATTTTTTTTAATTGGAATCTCTGCATCATATGCGGATGTTGTGTCTTAGGGTCTGATAATCTGCCAATTAAAATGCAATCTGTCTTCAACTAACTCACATAACATATAGTAGTATCAAAGGAAGAGGAAGTAAGGGACTTTATTTCCAGGGGGTAAGGGGAGACTGAATAATCACTCATCTGTGAGGAAAACTTGCTCTTTTAGTCAATAGAAAAGCCCTGGTTTTACTTTTGGAAGAATCCTAATATGTTTTACTACACCTCAATGTAACTTCTGAGCAGATCCCATTGGGGAGGATACTTTTCTTGCAGGCTATGTAGATTTAGCAGCTAATTTTAAGTTGGTGGAATTTGGGGTCTTGTTAATTGCTTTAAGGATTGAACAATTGCAGGTTGTTCCAGGCCATATACGAGGTTCCATATTGGCAACAGTTCCCTCAAAACTTGCAAAGATAACCAATTAGTTTCCAGTCATGTGACTATGTCTCTAGACACAGCCAGGATCTTAGATCAATGTAGTCTTTAAGTCTGAAGATTATAATATTTCATTTACTGAACTCTTTGTCTGTTAGCCCATAGCTTAATGGCTGCTACTTGACCACACCATTCCACTTTTCCAACATAAACAATAATTTTGTGGTTTCTCTCCACCATTTAATTTAGAAGAATAACCTTAGTGGATGGTGCTTTGAAAAGTGTGGGGTACTAGTTGCATATACTTTAAAGCTGCTGCTTGACATTCTCTACTTATAATAGAATCTGTAAATACAGAGGAATGTGGCTTTTTTAACCTGGCAAGGCTCTGAGCTGGGGAACTCTCAGACAAGTTTGATATCAGGCTGTTAAGAAGAGGGTGCCTCACTGATTTCCCTGCCACCTTCCATGGAAGTCAGGTTAATTCTGGTTTCAGTTCATTCATCTCTCCTAGGACTTTTCCTGACAGCTGCACAAAATTAGCAGAAGTATCATAACACAGTGAATTTTGCTCAATTTCTTGTTGTTGTTTTGTTTTATACTACTTCCTCTAAATTATGGTGTCATTGAGTATGTGGTCTGCATCTCAATGAATACAGCAGGTGATCTTGAACAAGTATTTTGCCATCACATAACAGGGGGCTGAGTAATTTTCCAACCTGCAATAGTTATGTACTCATCTCCCACTGATTAATTACCAGAATAAACCAGTATCATACATTTGCCTCATTGCCCAGTACTTACTGAATATTTTTCTGTAGTTTGGGAACTTTTCCACTTTATCTCTGCAAGGTAGAAATTCGAACGTTTTCTTCCCCATGCTTCTTTGCAGCTTGTGCACTAGCAAGTGATGTAGACCCTACTACCCCCATGCTCTTGAGCAATATGAAGAAGCAAAAATAGTGTTGAAGGAAGGTGGAAACAGAAGCATCCCTGTTCTATAGTCATGAGTGGTTGCAAGACTGCATTCATGATGCACAGTGGCTTTGTTGCTCCCAGCAATGGCAGCTGCTGAAGATTATGTTCATGGCAGGAATCTAGACACTTCCTGGCTACTGCATTCATGATGGCAAAGGTATTGGTGACCTCATGCCAATTATGTAAAGTAGATTAAGGGCATGATTTCTGGAAACCTGGCCTCAAGCGTGTTTCTCCAGGCCTCCTGATACTCCAGTATGATAACTCCCTTTCCTTTTACTGAACTCCATTTCTACTTTTTCCTCTGCCAGCCTCAGGTTTCCTTCAAATTAAGGACACTAACAGATAGAAGGGCATTACATTCTAATGAGATACATGCTTGGAAGCACCAAACATAACTAAAGAATATGAATGTGGGTATGAATTTATTAGATAATTGCAAAAAGTGTATGGGCACATGTTTGTGTATATACTGTGTGTTTATTCCTTTCATCACATATTGTAAATGCCATTGAATTTGTTTCATTTTATCTACACAGAGATATACATGTGTGCACCCACATGTACACACTCTACGTACACACACACACACACACAGAACATAAAGAAGTAATTATGAACTTGAAAGTAAATACTCCTAGGCAAATTGATTACAGAAATGCAGGCATTTTTTTTCATTAAGATGGAACCCCTTGTTCAAAATAAAGGTAAACTTTTGCCTTAGGCAAAATTACTTAGTTTCATGCCCTTTCCTGCTTGAAAAATTCTGTAAAAGACATAAAATGTCCCTATGTTCTATATTTATGTCAAAGCAAAATATAACTAATAATGAAGATTATTGATTAAAGATGTTTTAAAAGAGTTGCTACAAATAAAAGTTCTTACTAAAATGGTTCATTTTAAATAGCTGAGCCCTGTTTATCCATGTTCTCATTTTTTTAAATTTTATTTTTAAATAATCTCTACAACTAACATGGGGCTTGAACCCACAACTCGAAGATCAAGAGTCACATGTTCCACTGACTGAGACAGCCAGGTGCCCCTCAGTGTTGTCATTTTTTTTAATAAGGAGAGCAAAATCTCTATATCTATAGAGATATAGATACACACACACACATATATGTGTATACTATAACATGTACGTATAATCATAAAGTAATTAAATTAATAAAGTAATTCAAGTGTGTGTGTGTGTGTGTGTGTGTGTGTGTGTGTGTGAATCAGGAATATGGAGTCTTCGGGGGAATCTTTCACATAATTATCTTAAATTATATTTTATATAGCTTATTTGTCAGAATTGTGCCAATTCGCCATTTACCCAACTAAGAGACCTAAGAAAAAAATACATGTATCTATAGGTATTTTACAAGAGTATATGGAAATTCTAAGACTATTTCTTTTCTTAAAATGAATTAAATATTACAAATACATTGTATTATTATTTTTGAATATTTATTTATTTTTAAGAGAGAGAGAGAGACAGAGCTCGAGTTAGGGAGGGGCAGAGAAAGAGAGGGAGACACAGAATCCAAAGCAGGCTCCAGGCTCCAAGCTGTCTGCAGAGAGCCCTACCCGGGGCTCGAACCCACAAACCGTGAGATCATGACCTGAGCCCAACTCAGACGTTTAACCAACTGAGCCACCCCGGTGCCCCAAATACGTTTTATTTTTAAACACTGAGACTACAAAATCTCTGTAACTGTATACTCCGTTCACTTTAATCAGATTGCTTCTGTAGTGCCTACAAATTTCCCTCATATAAATATTAGATTTTTCTATAAATGTGAAATTATTAATATAACCAATCAAAAATATTTAAAATTGTGTATTAATTACTTTGTTAATGTTTGCTCCCTGTTACCGGTGCTGGATACCTCCACTTAGATGTGCTTCTGGCATCTTACCACCAGCAAGTTGAAAAATGACCTCAATATGTTTTGTGTCCTGGCCTCCACTGATTTTTCCTATTTTGGCTAATAAATGTATTATTCACATAGTCATTCAAGCCAGATGCCTGGAGATTATCCCTTCTTTATCCCTTTTCCTCATAGTTCTATTTTCTTCGTGTAGAAAGAGATGGTATTCAAGGTAATTTATGAAGACTCCATTTAATTTGTTTTGATAGATTCTGAGCACTCTAGGACAATGAATCTGCATTATTCCTCTTTGTATTCACCAATCGGATCTATAAAACTAAACAATAAATGTTAGTGTTAAACTTTAATTTTTTTCAGGAAAAAAAATTTACTTGTCTATATATAGTGCATGTAAAATATTTATCTATATAGATACGCTATTTTATTCATGGGCTTATAGGCTCTTTGTTTAGAGATCCTAATCCAACTTCTATACGTTTTTTTTAGATAAATATGAGCGCATATATATATATATATATATAGTTTATTTATTTTGTGAGAGAGAGCAGGGAAGGGGCAGAGAGAGAGGGAGAGAGAGAATTTGAAACAGGCCCCTCACTCTCAGCATTGAACCTAATGTGGGGCTTGAGGTGGGGCTTGAATCCACGAACGTGAAATCATGACCTTAGCTGAAACTAAGAATCGAATGTTTAACCGACTGACCCACCCAGGCACCCCAATATGCTCTATTTATTAACTGAATCAATAAGATTGAGCTCCTTCAATTTAGTAGCTTAGAACATTGTTATGCTGTCATGAATCAGGTCTTAAAGCCCTGGAGTTTTCCAGAACAATGCTGGGGGAAAATTGAATAGCACTTGATTATTTCTGATTCCATTATTGAAAAAATAGTACATGTTCACAATCTACCAAACCTATGGCCAAATATAATTTGATCCTTTTGATAGTTTGTATTTAAATTTTTTTAATGTTTTATTTATTTTTGACAGAGAGAGAGAGAGACAGAGCATGAGTGGGGGAGGGGCAGAGAGAGAGGGAGACACAGAATCCGAAGCAGGCTCCAGGCTCTGAGCTGTCAGCACAGAGCCCGATGCGGGGCTCCAACTCACAGACCGCGAGATCATGACCTGAGCTGAACTCAGACGCTCAACTGACTGAGCCACCCAGGCACCCCTTGATAGTTTCTATTTTTATGTCTTTTGAATTCAACTAGTATACTTAATTATATTGTTTTTGCCTACATTTTCAATCTGCAAATTATTGTAGAAGACAGGCAATAACAATCTTCAAGTTAAGGTTATTTTTATTTGAAATAGACAATGCTAAACCAGATTATACTTATCTAAAGCTTGTGATAGCTATTAAAACCATTCTACTTTCTAGGGGAAAAAAAAACATTAAACTTCTCATAAGTATTAAATAGGTTTTGAAAATGTTAACAAGTAGGAGGAAAAATTACTAAAAAGGAAACTGTAATATTAAAATAGCATTCTATTTATCATCTTTTAATTAATTATTATAGAACTAACAAGAGGGGAAAACAACTTAAGCAGTGCCTTGTGTTAATTAAGAAATATGCATATTTATCATCTGTGTAAAATAACTTCTAAGATATTTTAAATGTTTGTAAAGCTATTATTTTAGAAAATTCTCACCTTTGACTGTGTTTCCAAATTTGGGAACATTCAGAACAGAATTTTTCCTTCTTCAATGCAGGCTTACTTTCTACCAGCTGAAAAATCATATTTCAGGACTTTGGTTTTCATACACATAGGAAATATCTTTTCAGACACTCCTTCCCAAAGTATCACTATTGGAAGGGAATTGAATGGAATTTGAATTGATCAACTTTTTAAAAATACAGTCATAAAAAAAGGGGGAATGTTAATAACAGCTTAGCAGATAGGTATCTTCTCTATTTTACTCAAGAATATAAAAAGCTGCACTGATCCTCGGATTGCATTCCTTTGAATGCATTACTTATTCTGAAATCCAGCATAATGTTAAATTTAATCATAATTTTAAATCAGAATACTTTGTTAAGTATTTGTGGGTTTGGGGCTGCTATTATATATAATTTGGTTAGGTTACCCAGCGATGTTAAGTTCCACATTGCTAATCATCTCTCCTACCCTCAAGATTCTCAAGGAAGGATACTATGGCAGGGGGGGAGCTAAGGTGGCTACTAGTAGGAGCACCCTAGGCTTGCCTCATCCCTTGAACACAGACAGATAATTACTGAATCATTCTGAATACCCAAGGAATTGACCTGCGGACTGACAGAACAAACTGCATAACTAGAAGTAGAGAAGAGGCCACTTTGAGGAAGGTAGGAAGTACAGAGACTTGGTTTATGGGGGAAATGGATCGTGGGTGCTGTGGAAGGTAGGGATTCCTGGTTACAGAGAAATACAAGAGAAAACGGAATGAATGGAGATAAGCACAAGAACACTTCCCCAAAGCCATTGGCTGGGAAAATTAGAGGGTCTGATTGTGAGTTTTGCAGCCAGCAGTGAGTGCTCCAAGACTGGAGTTTCAGAGGTTCCCAGGTTTTGCTATTATAGAAACCAGAGGACACTGCACTACTCCTGGAGCAGAGACAGTCAGACAACCCTGAGGAAAACTGCAAGATCTGAGGATAGCATACGTGGCACAGGGAGACGCTTTTTATTCTTTTTGGAGTACATTTATGAGAGATGGCATTGCATCTCTAGGCACAAAAGAATTGGCATGTGCCGTTTCCCTCCTCTGCCCCTCAACATAGGCATAGAGATACCTGCTGAGGGTAGCTCACTGGGACACTGTTTTGTCAGGTTGCTCCAAATCCCATGCTCCTGTGCTCTGGTGCAACTGCCATTATGGGTTAAACCTGGACCAGTCCCAGGGCAGCAAGACCCTTTCCCACATGACCAGTGCAGGTCCCTGCCACAACAGGTCCCTGAAGTTTGGCATGTTGAAAGTCAGCAGCCTTGCTAGGGTAGAGCCCAGGGTTCCCTGTGCTGCTCTGCACGGCTCCAAGCAGGCAAGTGACCCAGAGACAGACAATGTGAAATAAGCAATCTGAAAAAGGCCTGTGACACATGTGGTGAAGTTCACTCCATTGAGAATGCTTCCCTGACAGCAACAGGCATGGACTCCCCTCTCCAGGGACAAAGGAGCGAGTCAGCACCACTTCCTTCCATGCCCCTCAGCATAAACCAACTTCAGTAAACAACACAGTGGCAACACTGGCTGCCTAAACTGCTTACACCAAATCCCTCCCTCTGTGCTCCACCGATAGTGCTTTTTAGGGCAAGTGTGCCTAACAACCAGTACGGTAGGCCCCTTCCCCAGAAGACTAGTACAAACCCTGCACACACCATGTCTACTAATGATAGAAGGCTGCAGATCTTCAGTTCTAGTGCAAATAGCCTCAGGTCTTTTTTAGCAAGCAAACCAGAACACGTCTAGTTAAAACTCACCACACTTTGGCCAAGATCCAAATACTCCTCAATGCAGGCAAGGAGAAATTCTGCAGAGGACTGACCTGAGGGATAGAGTAGCCATAACACAGCAACAGAGTGTGCACAGCACACAGCAGCAGTGCTTCCTGAAATGCCAATCCCTGGACATTATGTGACCTCTTCTTCATAAAGACATTACTCTCAGGAGCAGAAAACATAATAGGCTTCCCTAACACATGTGGGAAGACAGAGACCTAGACAAAATGCCAAGATGGAAGAATTCATTCCAAAAGAAAGAGCAAGAAGAGGACACGGGCCAGGGATCTAAGTGAAACAAATATAAATAATATGCCTGTTGCAGAATTTAAAGCAAAAATCACAAGGATACTGGTTGGTCTTTAGAAAGCATGGAAGACACCAGGCAGTCCCTTACTGCACAGATGAAAGACCTGAAAACTAGTCAAGCCAAAATGAAAAGTTCAATAATCGAGATTCAAACAAACTGTATGTAATGACTACAGAGATAGAAGGAACAGAGGAACAAATAAGTAGTATAAAATATAGAATTATGGAAAATAATGAAGCTGGTTAAAAGAGGGAAAGAAAAACCTTAGATTATGAAAGTAGAGTTAGGGAACTCAGTGACTACATCAAGCATAATGACATTCGTATCACAGGAGTCCCAGGAGACGAAGAGAGAGAAAAGGGGGCGGAAGGTTTATTTGAGAAAATTATAGCTGAAAACTTCCCAAATCTGGGGAAGGAAACAGACAACCAAGTCCAGGAGGCACAGAGAACTTTCATCAAAATCAACAAAAGCAGGCCAACACCAAGACATATTGTAGTTAAATCTGCAAAATACAGAGATAAAGAAAAAATTCTAAAAGCAGAAAGAGAAAAGAAGTCCCTAAGTTACATGGGAAGACCATTAAGGTTAGCAGCAGATCTCTCCACAGAAACTAGGCAGACCAGAAGGGAATGAAATGATATTTAGAATGTGCTGAATGGGAAAAATCTTCCGCCAAGAATACTCTATCTAGCAAGCCTATCATTCAGAACAATGGAGAGATAAGGAGTTTCCCAGATGAACAAAAACTAAAGGAGTTCATGACCATTAAACCAGCCCTGCAGGAAATACTAAAGGGGACTCTTTGAGTGGGGAAAGAAAACTAAAAGCGACAAAGACTAGAAAGGAACAGAGAAAATGTCCAGAAATAATGACAAAACAAGTAATAAAATGGCACTAAATTCATATCTATCAATAATTACTCTGAATGTAAATGGACTAAATGCTCCAATCAAAAGACACAGGGTGTTAGAATATATATATATATATATATATATATATATATATAATATAATATATTTAAAATTTTATATATATAAAATTAATCTCTTGTAGGCAGCATATACATGAGTCTTGTTTTATAAAACAAGACCCATGTATATGCTGCCTACAAGAGATTAATTTTAGACCTAAAGATACCTGTAGATTGAAAGTGAGGGGATGGAGAAACATTTACCATGCAAATGGACACCAAAAGAGAGCTGGAGTAATTTATACCACACAAACTATATTTTAAACCAAAGATTGTAACAGGAGATAAAAAGGGCACTATATCATAATAAAGAGGATTATCCAACGAGTAACTCTAACACTTGTAAATATGCCCCAACTTGGAAATACCCAAATATATAAAACAATTAATAACAAACACAAAGGAACTCATAAATAATAATGCAATAATATTAACACCCCACTTACAGCAATGGACAGATCATCTAAGCAGAAAATTAACAAAGAAACAATGGCTTTGAATGATACACGGGACTAGATGGACCTAACCGATATATTTAAAATATTTCATCCTAAAGCAACAGAATATACATTCTTTTCAAGTATACATAGGACATTGTCAAGAATAGATCACATACTGGGTTCCACTCAGGCCTCAACAAGTACAAAAATACTGAGATAATACTATGCATCTTTTCTGATCACAATGCTATGAAATATGAAGTCAATCACAAGCAAAAATTTGGAAAGACCACAAATACATAGAGGATAAAGAACATCCTTGTAAAAAGAATGAATGGGTCAACCAGGATATTCAAGAAGAAATTACAAAATGCAAGAAACAAATGAAAATGAAAACATGATGGCCCACAAACTTTGGGATGCAGCAAAAGCAGATATAAGAGGGAAGTATATACCAATATAGGCCTGCATCAAGAAGCAAGAAAAATGTAAAATGAGCAACCTAACCTCACACCTAAAGGAGCTAGAAAAAGAATAATTAGTGAGCACTTAAGCCGGCAGATTAAGGGAAATAATAAAGATTAAAGCAGAAATAAATGATACAGTGTCGTGGATTGATTTGTAAGTTTTTTTCCCTTGGTGTGTAGTCTACTTCTAGCTTATATCTTTGTATTATTAAAATCACCTAACTTGTATTGGTTATTGAATTAATATTTTATGAGAAAGAAAGAAAGATGAAAAAGAAAGGAAAAATGAACCTTCTATTCACTGGCTTTGGAAAAATTGTCAGTTTTATAACTAAGAAATAGGAAATAACTTTTTTTTTCTTCTTTTTTTTCCTTACCTCTGAGTTGGTAACAGGATAGACATCTCAGATTAAAAATTGGCAAGTTCTGGGGGCTGGGTAGCTCAGTAGTTTGAGTATCTGACTCTTGACTTCAGCCCAGGTCATGATCTCATGGGCCCTGGGATGGAGCCCCATGTTAGACTCTGTGCTGACAGTGTGGAGCCAGCTTGGGATTTTCTCTCTCCCTCTTTCTCTGCCCCTCCCCTGCTCACATGTGCGCTCTCTCTCTCTCTCTCTCTCTTTCTCTCAAAATAAATAAGCATTAAAAAATAGCACGTTCTTTTTCTATTTACATGTATAAATTTAGGGGCTTTCTTGGTCTCCAGTATAACTCTTTTCTTTTAACCTTTCAATGTGAAATATTTTCAACCTTCAAAAAGTTGTAAGTGCAAAAAAAGAGTGCAAAAAGAGTATATCATATATGTGCTCTCAAATTTCCTAATTTTTTACATTTACCACATTCAACTTATCATTCCCTATCAATCCACTATTATAGAAATATCTATCTATCTACCCACCTACCTATCTATCTATATAAATGTATATATACATACATACAAAATATTTTTTGAAACATGTTGCAAGTATGATACCAAATTATAGGTTACTATTTTAGTGTGTATTTCCTAAAAATACCAGTGTTTCCTTTTATCACAACAGTACAACCATCAAATCAGGACATTTTCACTGGTAAAATTCTATTATCTATTCCAGGGATGTTAAAGTATTGCTGAGAATTCTAATATTTGTTTTTATAGGTTCATAATCCAATTTGAAATCATGCATTGCATCTAGTTAACATGTCTCTTTAGTATTCTTCAGTCTGGGGCACTTCCTAAATTTTCCTTTGTCTTTTAGTACTCTGGCATTTTTGACACAAACAGGCATTTAATTTGTAGAATGTCCCTCAACTCAAAGGTTTGTCTGATCAGTCTTATTTGATTCAGTATATGCATCATATTTTTTAAAAGGCCATGCCATATATAATTATATTACCTACAAAATTATCATATTGTTTTAAAGATATATCAAATGAAGAAAATAGATAAAATATATATACAGAAGAGTGATATTTGTTTCATATAATAATTACATACTATTTGTTATTATTTGTGGAATGCTTAAAAATCTGTTCAAGTCAAGCAACTAATCCTAATGGTAATGACCTGACTTATAACATCTTGTTTAGAGATAACAATCTTTTTCTTCCTCCAAATTTTCATATACATCAGGAGAACAGGATGAGTTTATCCCCTGAAATTGTGAGAATAAAGTACCAATTCCCAGCATGTAGTTTTGTATAGAAGCTCTCATTCCTGCCTAGATGATGCTTTTCTCATAGTTTTCTTAATTACTCTGAATATAAGCTGGCTGTTTATATTTGGTAATCATTCAAAAGAAGCTCTTTAATCAAATAGCTCTTCCTTTATGCAAAGATTGTAATAGTTTGCTATTTGCTGTATTGGGAACTTTGAGATCTTTAGGTTTCTTTTGATCACTATGCCAATTACTTTGTTGTAATTAAAGATAATGGAACTTTGATAATGATTTTGCCACCTATGATACTCAAGATAATAGGCTGGTAGAAAAATATCAATAGTTACCCGACGTTGTTTTGAATGGCAATTGATATAACTGTGGCATGCTAATATAAGCATAGCAGCTGTCTACTTCTTCAAGTGTGTGTGAACCCTAACCCATGACAGCTGTGCTGGTAAGATGCTGAACATTAGTCTGACTCAAATAAAAATTACTTCAAAAACAGCTTGTGTTGTATATGACCTCAGAATTTAGACTGAGAAAGGATTCAATAAAGACATGATAAATCAATAAGTTTTTTTTCTATTGTCCACTAGTACTCTCTAATTGGGTACATTAAAAAGGAGGGTAAAATATCATTCTGATAATATGAATCACTTTTGCATTGTATTTTGGCTTTGCTTTTCATCTTCATGGATAAACGGAATTTTCAAAAACTATTGCACATATTGTGAAGTCTCAATTATTTCTCCGATGCTTTTTATTTTTTAATTGAAAAAAAAGCTAGATCCCAACAACGTCTTTGTACAAAACCTGGAAAATCTACGAGATAGGGTTAAGAATGAGTGTTGGAAGATAGGTAAATTTTAAGAAGCTGTCACTGAGGTACAGGGGCACCTGGGTGGCTCAGTTGGTTAAGCATTCAACTTCGGCTCATGTCATGATCTCGGTTTGTGGGTTCCACCGCATGTCAGACTGTGCTGACACCTCAGAGACTGGAGTCTGCTTTGGATTCTGTGTTGCCCTTTCTCTCTGCCTCTGTCTCTCTCTGTCTCTCAAAAAAATAAACATTTTTTTTTTTAAGCTGTCAGTGAAGTACAATTTACAACCAGGAATCAGTGATTTTGGAGATCATTTCTTCCTTTTTATTTTTCAACTTGCATATACTCTTTCATGTAAGCCACCTCTTTGACACATTATGTCTGCAAAGACATATTCTTGCAAAGAGAGGCATTATTTTGGGATCACCTCCTATCTCATATAACAAAGGCATTTCCTTTTGTAATCCTTTTGGAAATATCTTTATAATGAACTTTTCACTTCTAGATTAGCCTTATTGTTTATCCCTGTTTCCACGACATACTATTTTTTGGATATATTTATATTTTCAATATATTTATATATTTTTATATTTATATATATTTATTTATATTATTTTTATATTTGTATTTTCAAGTATCTATTGCAATCTTTTCTTTTGATAACCTTGTAAAAATATGGAAGAACTAATATACACCTACTTACTTTCTACCATTTGTAGTACACTAACTTCAATTTGTAAGTTTCTTCTATAGTCTTCTTCACGTCTACATCCCTCAACTTCTTGGCTTCTCTCATCTGTACTCTTATGATATTAAGGTGGAAAACATTAATAAACATTCTATGATTATGAATAGATACACAAATCTTTGTCTAAAAGCTGGCTTTAAAGGCTAAAAAGGAATATACAGTATTTACCTTATACTGATATGAATATAATGTTCACTGTTGTATCAGACAGTTATGATATATGGCAAGCAAACACAAAATATCAATGGAATAGAAAATAAGCATTTATTCCTCACTCACTCATCTACATGTTAACTGGAGTTCCATCGATCATAGGTGGGCTCAGTTTTCTCCAGGTCTCAAGCTCATATTGGGCCCATTTCACATATCCTAATATAGCAAGGCAGTCTAAAGAAGGCTCCTCTCATTGAAGCAGGGGGAAATGTGAGAGGAAAACCTCAGACAGGAAAGCACGTTTTAAAGATTTTTCTTTGTTATATCTGCTAACATTGCATTAAACAAAGCAAATCACTTGGCCAAGTCCAAAGTAAAAGGGTGGTGAAACACATTCTGACCTTGCTAAAGCAATAACAGTATGTTAATGTGTACTCTAAAATTGTGGTAAAAACACAGATCAATAATTCAATGTAACAAAATTGCATAATTGCATTTTCAAATGAAATCCTACAAGTCTATTTCCTTTCTACACAACAATTTATCTTTTCATTTTTTTCTTTTGCTATGCAATTTCATCCTTAAGTAGTTGTAGCTATTCTAGTGTAATGTCTACTCTGTAGAATTTTTTGCCTTGAATAAATCCAGTCTGAGATTGCTCTCTTCTCATCTTTCTCTTATTTTTAATTACTTTTCTCTAGCTGTGCACTGAAGCTATTGTTTTCAGAAATTCTGCTTTTTTAAAAAAATATTTTTATTTATTTTTGAGAGAGAGACTGAGCGTGAGTTGGGGAGGGGTAGAGAGAGAGGGAGACACAGAATCCAAAACAGGCTCCAGGCTTCGAGCTGTCAGCACAGAGGCCAACGTGGGGCTTGAACTCAGGAATGGCGAGATGATGACCTGAGCCAAAGTCGGTTGCCCAGCCAACTGAGGCACCCAGGCGCCACCCGCTTTTTTTTTTTTTTTTTTTGAGATTAGACATAACATTTCTTGGTCCCCTGTCTTTATCTTTATTAGGTGCCACCTTGATTTTCTGAAGCTCATTCTCAAGTAAACTCTTAAGAGTTGAGGTAAAGTCACTGAAATCTGCTAATATGACCTGTCCTTTAATCTACCTTTATGTTTGATTATGAGAGTTTAACTGGACATCTAAGTTTAGGCAAAAAAATTGAAATCTTTATTAAAAATTAACTGATGTGAATTATGATGCTCTATGTGACTTTTGTTGTTTGTATTTGACTATATTTTCTTTTATGAAAAATTTAAATTTCTTCTTATAATCAAATCTTTCAGAGTTCACAATGTTAAGTTTCTAAATATGATAATGGGGTAATATTAAAGTCATATCTTTGATCATTTTTATCTTAAAAAGGTATACTTCTTTCCTCATGTGCCTAAAAAACAAATGAACAAACATCCTTATGCTATAGGCATAGTACTCCACAGTAAGTTTTTGGAGCACCTGGGTAGCTTAGTTGGTTGGGCATCCGACTTCGGCTCAGGTCATGATCTCACCATCCGTGGATTTGAGCCCCGCGTCGGGCTCTGTGTAATACCTCAGAGCCTGGAATCTGCTTCAGATTCTGTGTCTCCCTCTCTCTCTGCTCCATCCCCATTCATGCTCTATCTCTCTGTCTCTCAAAAGTAAATAAACTTTAAAAAAAAAAAGAAAGAAAGCTTGCTTTCTGTGTCTATTACCAAGTTGGTCTGTTTTCAACCTGCTCAGTGGCTTTCTTCTTGCTTTTTAAGTAAGTGTGTAAGATTCTATATTGTTCTGGATCTTGGTGAGAAGACAAATACACCAGTTGTAAAAAAGCATTAATGTCATTATGCATGTTATTCAACACTATTTATGCTTAGTGTAGCAGTTCAGCTACTTGAATTTCTCAGTAATTTACTCCTACTATTGGGTAGGTTGCACATAAAAATGTTTGGCATTTTCTGTACTTGTTACCTTTGTTTAAATATATATAGTTGTATTAAAATGGGTTTATATGTAATATTATTTTTTTATTTTTTTTAAATTTTTTTTTTCAACGTTTATTTATTTTTGGGACAGAGAGAGACAGAGCATGAACGGGGGAGGGGCAGAGAGAGAGGGAGACACAGAATCAGAAACAGGCTCCAGGCTCTGAGCCATCAGCCCAGAGCCCGACGCGGGGCTCGAACTCACAGACCGCGAGATCGTGACCTGGCTGAAGTCGGACGCTTAACCGACTGCGCCACCCAGGCGCCCCTTATATGTAATATTATTGATGCATATATATTCACATTAAATATTTGTTTTCTGGGGTGAAAATTCTCCAGCCCTGCTCACCTCCCACTTATTCTCTGAGCTGTAGCTAGTGTGATCTTTTGAGAAGCAGTTATATAATATTACTGCAGGTCGCTGAACCTTTAGTATGGCTCTGTTGCCTTGAAACTAACATTGAAATCCAATATTAAGATGTACAAACCCTTCCATGACCCAGTCTCTGCTAATCAAAGTACCTCATCTCTATTCAGTCTCCTCATAAAAATCTGATTCGTCTCTAACCCGCCTACTGTACCCCCACTATCACTGCCCAGCTGTATCTAACATCCAAATAATTCGATATCTTCTTCCCTTTTTTTGGAAAAAAATGTTCCATGACACTACTTTCAGTGACAGCAGCCTCGTTTCCCTGACTCCCCTGCTGCCCCAGTTATCCCTGTCAATTCATTAAATGGTCTCACCTTGGCCTTTTATATTTAAAGTTATCTCTTTCTTGACAGTCATACTAAGCTGCATCTTTCTCCTTTATATTCCAAACATGAATTTATGTCTCTGATGTAAGACCAATGACTTTTAGATTCTGAAATTTTCAATTTTCAAAATTAAAAATTTTGACCACTTTATCACGATGTTGATGCCACAGCTACTTTTTTTTAGTTTTTTTCACTTATCATTTTTATCTGTGAATAGTCCATACCAAAAGTAATCCTCACCTTCTAGAAAATAATTATGCTTCCTTTTATTTCTTTTTTTTCCCCAGCTTCATTGAGGTATAGCTGACATAAAATGATAATATCTTTAAAGTATATACAATAATATAGGTATACATTTGATAGAGGCATGCATTATAAAATGATTTAACACATCCATGCCCTCACATAGATAACATTTTTTGTTGTTGGTCATGGTGAGAATACTTAAGATCTACCCTGGTAGCAAATTTCAAGTATATTATATGGCAGTACTATAGTTACCATGCTGTACATTAGATCCTCAGGTCTTACTCATCTTGTAACTAAAAATTATGCATATTGGACTTCAAACTGGTTTCTAAATATAGTTGATGGGGAAATCATGGTGACTACTAATATCTTGATAGAGAAAAATAAAACTGGAAGACATAAGAAATCAAAGTGATCTATTTAAACATGAGGAATATTAAGTAAATGTTTTACACATACTGCTTTATTTATCCCTCTCCTAACTTATTTTTAAAGACTATTTTGAATGGATAAAGAAGATATATATATATATATACATATACATGTATATGTATATACACACACTTATATATGGTATATATAAAATGGAATGTTACTCAGCCATAAAAAATAAAATGTTGCCATTCATGACAACATGGATGAACCTAGAGGATATTATGGTAAGTGAAATAAGTTAGACAGGAAAAGTCAAATACGGTATGATTTCACTTATATGTACAATCTAAAATACAAAACAAATGAATAAACAAACAAAACCAGAAATAGACCCACAAAAACAGAAAACAAATTGGTGGTTGCCAGAAGGGAAGAGATCGGGGATGGGTGAAATAAGTGAAGAGTATAAAGAAATACAGACTTCAAGTTACAAAATAGGGGTACCTGGGTGGCTTATTCAGTCAAGCGTCTGACTTCAGCTCAGGTCATGATCTCGCAGTTCGTGGGTCAGAGCCCCTCATCTCGGGCTCTGTGCTGACAGCTCAGAGCCTAGAGCCTGCTTCGGATTCTTTCTCCCTCTCTCTCTGCCCCTCCCCCACTCGTGCTCTGTCTCTATCTCTGTGTCTCAAAAAAAAAATGAATAAACATTAAAAAAATTAAAAAAAAACACAAATTTCCATTTATAAAATAAGTCATAGGGATGAAACGTACAGCATAGGGAATACAGTCAAAAATAGTGTGATGATTTTGTGTGATAACAGATGATATCTACCTTTTTCATGGTGAGCATTTCATTGTGTATATAATTGCTGAGTCATTATGTTGTATGCCTGAAACTAGTATAATATGGTATATCAACTAGACCCCAATACATTTTTTAACTAAAAAAAAAAAACAAAAAAAGACTTTTTCAGAGAAGTTTTGGATTTACAGCAAAATTGAGAGGAAGGAACAAAGATTTCCCATATATTGCCTGCATAGGTATAGATACACATGCACAGACCTCACCTCCCCCATTATCAATATCCCCCCCCAGCAGAGTGCCACTTTTGTTACAATTGATCAATCTACATGGATGCATCATAATCACCCCTATCTATAGTTTACATTAGAGTTTTCTTTTTATGTTTGATATTCTATGGGTTTGTATAAAAATATGTATCCATTATTATAGTGTCTTAAGAGTATTTTCAATGCCTTAAAATTCTTGTGTGTTCCACTAATTCATCTCCCACCTACCTGAACTCCTGTCAACCATTGATCTTAATGTCTGCAGTTTCGCCTTTTTCAAAATATTATATAGTTGGAAACATACAGTGTGTAGTCTTTTCAGACAGGCTTCTATCACTTAATAATATGCATTTTATGTTCTGTATCTTTTCATGGTTTGATAGCTCATTTTTTTCAGCATTGAATAATATTCCATTGTCTAGATGTACCATAGTTTATCCATTCATGTACTGAATGACATCTTGGTGGCTTCTGAGTTTTGACAATAATGAATAAAGCTACTGTAAACATCCATACTCAGCCTTTTGTGGGATATAAGTTTCAACCCCTTTGGATAAAAACTAGGGGTGGGCAATTGCTAGATTGTATGCTAAGAGTATGTTCAGTATTAAGAAACTGTCAAACTGTCTTCCAAAGTAAGTGTACCATTTTGCATTCACGCCAGCAATAAAAGAATTGTGGTTGCTCCACATTCTTGTCAACATTTGACATTGTCAGTACTTTAGATTGTTCCATTCTAATGGGTATGTTGTGGTATCCCAAATTTATTTTAATTTGCATTTTCTTAATGATGTGTGATGTGGGGCATCTTTTCGTATGCTTATTTGTCATCTGATATCATCTTTAGTGAAATGTTTTAGTCACTTTGGGCTACCTAACAATTAGCATAGTTTGGGTAGCATATAAACACCAAAAATTAATTTTTCACTATGATGGGTTTGGAAGTCCGAGATCATCCTGTGAGTTTTGTCTCCATAAAATAGAATTCAACCAGAGAAAATGGATAAGACCAAAAAAGTATTTTATAATTTTGAGAAGAATCTGGATATTTTGCTAAATGGGCAATTAAGGAAGGGGAGAATATGATCTATAATTACCTATGGAAAGAGTTATTCCACAGTATATATATGCAGAATGTATGTAATTGGTTTTAACATAGGAAGCAGTGTGAGCTCTAGCCTCATTAAAGTGTCAAGGTCTTGATCAAGTCACGCATTGGGTTCTGTGCTGACAGCACAGAGCCTGCTTGGGATTCTCTTCACCCTCTCTCTCTGCCCCTCCCTGCTCTCACATGCACATTCTATGCTTTCTCTTTCTCTCAAAATAAATAAATAAACATTAAAAAAAGATAAGAGAATAATTCTTAAAGTAGTAACCTAAGAGAAAGTGAGAATAAATTCACTTTGAACTAGCAAAATAATTAAAAGGGCTCAAAATCATCTAAGACCGAGAATGAGGATCCTGAGAAACTTAGAACACCATGGGTGAGGGGAAGGAAAAAAAAAGTTAGAGAGGGAGGGAGGCAAACCATAAGAGACTCTTAAAAACTGAGAATAAACTGAGGGTTGATGAGGGGGTGGGTGGTGGGCATTGAGGAGAGCACCTGTTGGGATGAGCACTGGGTGTTGTATGGAAACCAATTTGACAATAAATTTCGTGTAAAAAAATGCATTTTGTTGTTTGACATATTCATATTAAACAACATCGAAATTTAAAGTAGTACCAACATTAAAGTGAAGCTGGGTCAGGAATTCTTCATGGAAAACATATTAGGGTTTATTTTTTAACAACTCTATCCATTTTACACTATCTCTATTTTTGACTTTCCATAAGAATCGAAACTGATGCACTTCTGTAACATTTGCTTTTAGTTTTGATTAAAAACAAATTCCGTGGTCTTCCTTCCTTTCTCTCTTTCTTTCTTTCTTCCTTCCTAAATGTTTATGTATTTATTTTTGGCAGACAGAGAGCACAAACAGGGGAGGGGCAGAGAGAGAGGGAAACGCAGAACCGGAAGCAGGCTCTGGGCTTTGAGATAGTTTTTCAGCCTTTCTCTATCATATGAAGAGAGCCTTTCTCTATCATATGCACTTATCTGTGCATTTCTCTGAATCTTTATGGTTGTTGAACCTGTTTTCTCTCACTTAAACCCCTGATAAACATCTAATTTATGCTTCATTAAATACTATAGAGAGCAAATTCTATACAACAGATTTCTCTGTGTGTGTGTGTGTGTGTGTGTGTGTACTTGAATTATTCTCACATATTAACTCCAACTTTCAATCTTGTAATAACTGGATCCTCACCACAAATCACCAGAATGCTTCTGTATAAAGAATTCCACCCTGTGGACATAGCTGAGCTCACCAGGGAGAACACTGATACAGGAGCTATTCTCACCACAGTAGCCAGTCTGTTCTTTTCAGACATTCTCCAGCCTGCTTCTCAGGAATTATTCATTTCTACTAAGAGAATCTACTAATCTTGAGGATGGATAATTGGCTTATCCCTGATGTGAAAAATTGTACAATATGTTCCTCACCAGGGTATTAATTCTTAAGTGGAAAGCAGACTTTCAATTGACTACTATGGCACGCAACCTGCCTTGTGTTTACGCTACAGTTATTAGAGATTTCCATATGTTAAAAATCCCTGCCTCTCCAGGGACCATGTTTCCCTGGGAATTACACCTGGAAATCTCCAAACTAAGGTAAGCACAGAGTACCCAGGATTACTACCTAGAGGGATAGGAAACTTTTTTCATGTGCACAATTCGGGCTGCTCTTCCAACAGCAAGAATACAAGCAACCAGAAAAATTCAACCAGAGTTTATTATTATCCTGGCAGAAGTAAAAAAAAAAAGACTAATATTATTCTAGAGGCCTAGGTTACATTTATTAACCAGCGTTCAAGCACTGCTCTGAATTATTTTTGCTGAGACAAAAGAATTAATAGTTAATGGATCATGCTGCATCAATATAAATAGCATTGGTTAGGTGAAACAATATGCACTATACATCGGGAAAAGGCCACCTGACTTCCTAAGATTAAACTCAACTGCTCATTAAGACATGTTACTATGGCCTAGGCTTACCAATTAGATATGTGTACTCATTTAAATTTAAAGGGACTCATAATGAATTTGCTTCTAATTATTTCTCTTATTATTTCTCTTATTTCTCTTAGTTGATTTTCATATCCATTCAGTCCTACATATTAGTAATGAGCTATTTCACATCAGATGATAAGAGCTCTTGCTACAAGAAAATAATAAAGGAATGCTAACGATTTATTTTAGCCCAAGTTAAGATAATATTTGTATAATCTTCTAATAATAAGACCAGAATTTTTTTATTAATATGTAATTAAATACCATAGTATTCAACTTTTCAAGTACAAAGCAGTGTTTATTTAGTGTATTCACAAAGATGTACAACCATGACCACTATCTATTTTCAGAACATTTTATATTTAATATTTTTAATGTTTATTTTAATTTTTGAGAGAGAGAGATCGCAAGGTGGGCAAGGGCAGAGAGAGGGGAAAGAAAATTGGTCCCTCAACCAACTGAGCCACCAAGTGCCCCGAATATTTTCTGCTTGTATAAATTTTTGTGTATATTCTTTGGAGGAATAGCTATTCAGATTTTTGCCCATTTTAAAATTTGGTTATTGGTCTTTTCATTGTAGAGTTGTAGGAATTCTTTCTTTTTTAAAAATTTTATTTGTTTATTTTGAGAGAGAGAGAGAGAGAAGAGCAGGAGCAGGGGAGGGGCGCAGGGGAGGGGCAGAGACAAAGGGAAAGAGAGTTCTAAGCAGGCTCTGTGCTGCCAGTTTGAACTCACAAACCGTGAAATCATGACCTGCGCTGAAACCAAGAGTTGAAAGCTTAACTGTCTGAGCCACCCAGGCACCCTGAGATCTCTTTTTTCTTGATGTGACATGTAACTTGAAGTCTGGATCCACTGAAACCATTTTCTTCTTTGAGGGAGGCCAGTTGGAGGAGGAAGCTGACATGGAGAGGAAAGAATAGTTGATATAAGCAAAAAGTGATTGAACAAGAAACCTTGATATCAGGAATAAAAAAAAAGTCTTTGGCTATCCTTTGCTCTTTTAGCTGGTTTTAGTTGCATTATCATGTAACCAACTTTTGAAGGTAGCAGATACATAAATCACACAGGATTGTTATTTTTTATATAAACAACATATGTATACTTAAGAACATATCATATATCCATTATCTACATAAAACCTCTACCTTGACTGATAAACTTTGGCTAGGTTAAGAAGAGGAGTTCCATATCAAATTTATAGTTGAGTTTCACACATCTTTAATTCTAATATAGATCAAATTTCCACCAATAAAAAATAACATGCACTTGTATTAGTCAACAACACTGTAAATAAATGATTTAGAGTTGCATGGCACTTATCTAGCTCCAAGGACTATTAATCTGGTTGAAGAAATATCTAAGAATTTTTGTTCGAGGGCAAATATTTTTTATACTTATGTAACTAATATATAAATACTATTTCATACTAGCATATCTGTGACCAAGACCCAATTCACAAATTATTTGTTGTTTTTCTTTCATGTATCAATGTGTTTGCACTGATTTATATGTATTTTGATATAAATATCAATGTGTCTTATAAAATCATAATTATATTAAATTAGATACATATGTCATTATTTGCTTTTACTCAAAATACACACATAGACACTGATTCGTTAGTATCTTCTGTTTTTTTTAAAGTAAGCTAAAAGAAATACAATATGGTTACAGTCATTTAAACTGAATATTCTTTTATTATACTGTAAGTGAAGCTTCTCTACATCAGTATCTCTCAAGCTAGAGAGAAAAGAAAAATATGAAATGTTTACAGGTTTTCAGTTTATAAAGAAGTCTACATAAAAATTGAGTTTAAGTGCTACTTAACTAAAATGATTTGAAGTGTTGGTGAGATTACAAATCATTCTCTGCTTTGGAGGATTTTCATTTGTTTGCTTGAACTATGTAATTGTTCAATGTCATTTACTTACTGGTTTAACAAAAATTTATATCACATTTACTCTGTAAAGATTGCAGACGTAGAAACTGGAAGTGCAGAGTGACCTAGGACATGAGTCCCTACTTTCAAAGGACTTATATTCTCCCCTTGCTGGAATGCTGTGAACTTTCCCAAGTTTATGATTATCAGTCACCACGCTACTGCTTTATTGCTAAATGCTAATTTTTCCTTCTACCCTCTGGTCTTTTAGCCTGTGGTCAAATTGTCTACCATCTGTACAACTGTCTCTGATTACATCTTTCTTGCATTATAGAAATTATAACCATATTAGTGGAAGTTAAAATGTATTAAATTTTTAAAAATTATGCACATGTTAATATTATAAGTGCACATGACATGGCTTTACTTACAAGGTTGAAAAATACATCTCTCACTAATTTTGGAGATTTAGCTAAATTTTTTATGATGACATTAATTTATATATTTACTGATATAATACATATTAAAGAGCTACTATGTGATAAGCACTGCTAACTTTAAGCAAGTCTATTGACTATTGAGAATTTTCTTTAAAAATCTAATCAAAGAGGAAAATACATAATTTTGGAAATGAAATAGTACAGAGATAATGACTTGCCCAAAGGAAGAGTCAGTTTGCATTGTACCAAAATTTCACACAGGGCTAGAAAGTCTTATCTTGGTAAAACCACATGCATTGTGCATTTTTTTCCTCTGGCTTAAATGTATTCTTTGATATTTTATGAATTAGTTTAGAAGGGCTTTGAAAAGATGCATTTTAGAAAACATATTTTCCCTCTGTGGTTTCTCAAGACTTTTTTTTATATTAAAAAAATATAGTTTCTAAACACATGTCAAGGAAATGCTGTTCATTGTTCTATTTTATATATGTAAATATTATCAGCATGAATGTATTGATGATAATAGGTATCCAGAATATAATGCTTTATACACAATTCAGGTCATTTGAATATTTATATTATTACTGGAAACATTTTAGCTAATAGTTTTAGTTTTAAGTTATGATTATGGTTTGGTGTATGGAAGCCAATATGTACTTATAATTGACATTAAATTTGGACTGACTAAACTAGTACAAAAAATAATGAAAATTTTGAATCACACTACTTACAGAAAAGCGTTCACCATATAGATATATAAAGTACACATATTCATAATCTCACCACCTTGACACTAATGTTTGAAATTTTCATGGACCTTCCCTCTTCTTTTCTTATAAAAATGAAATATATAATACATAAGGCTATATCTTCTTTTTATTTATTACAGTTTGATGACTGAAGAGTTATTCTTCAGTGCTCCAAGACATGGTTTTCTTGGCTGCAGAAGATTATTTTATATGGATACATTGTAATTTTGATATTATTGTCAAATTTAGGACAATTATGTTATTTCCAACTTATTCTCCAAGGTAAAGAGCTATGTTGTGAACAATCTATATGTCGGCCCTTAGAGAATGACTATATTTTGCTTTTACATAAAAGAAATTAGAAATAAATATACCTATGTATTGATCATGAAACATATTAACAAATTACTCACCAGAAAGTTGTACTAATTTACAAATGGCACTCACCATATCAATGTATTAGTTGGGAAAAACTAAAGACGTATAAAAATATAACCTGAAATTTTTCTCGTGCAAAAAATTAAACATTTATTTATGAGTATTCATTTCTGTGGGGCCACTTTCATTCAATCAGTCATTAAGGACTGAGTTTCTTCCTCTTTGGCATCTGTATCAAGAAAGCTGGGGGTGTCTGGGGGTGTCGGTTAAATATCCGACTTCGGCTCAGGTCATGATCTCATGGTTCGGTTTGTGGGTTTGAGCCCCATGTCACGCTCTGTGCTGACTGCTCAGAGCCTGGAGCCTGCTTTGGATTCTGTGTCTCCCTCTCTCTCTTCTCCTCCCCCACCCATGCTGCTGTCTCTCTCTCTCTTTCTATCTCAAAAATAAATATTAAAAAAAATTTAAAAAAAAACAACAGAAAGCTGGAGCTAGAAGAAACAATGAGTGCTTCAAACGCCTTAGTCTAGAAGACATCATTTCCACTCACATTCCTTTTCCATGAATCAAACATATGGTTACAAGAGGTCTGGGACATTTTGTTTCAAGCTGCTTCCAACCTACAAACTGCATACCATGGAAGGGAAAAGCTAATCGTTTTGCTCTGGTCCATCTCTGGGCACCATTTGACCTACAGAGGACATACCTACATGCTTTCCACCTGTTGCCCAGGGAAAACAACCTAAATTTACATCCTCGTATTTCATTAAGCTCAAAATCCAGGTTTACTGCCTGATGCACAGCCCTCTGCACATGGGTACATATGGTTCCTTTGGTCTAGCAGTTCTTCCAAGTTGGAGGTTACATTCACTTCAAGAGGTCATTCAGTTTTTCACTCTGACCCTTAAATACCTGTGCATTTTCTGACACAAAATGAGTGCCTTTTTTTTTTTAACACTAACCATGCTAACACTAGGTTAAATTATGAATTCATTAATGCATTAGCTTATTTAATTATCAAAAAATAATTCCTGTGGGGTGCCTGATTGGCTCAGTCGGTTAAGCTTTTGACTCTTGATTTTGGCTCAGGCCATGATCTCAGGGTTCATGAGATTGAGCCCCATGCCAGACTCTATGCTGACAGTGTAGAGACTGCTTGGGATTCTTTCTCTCTCTGCAAGTCCCCACTTTCTCTCTCTTTCTCTCTCTCTCTCTCTTCAAATACGTAAATAACTTAAAAAATAATTCCGGCATATTTCAATTTATGGTTATTTGTTTTTAAGTGAATATATTAGGATATTGGTCAATTTTTATTATTAACATTTTTTAAGAATTTTATTAACCTGGTCTTTATTAATTCTAAAGGCAGAACTTTCATAATCCTTCTTATAATAACTTGTCACTTAGATTTCCATCCATTGTTTTTTTCAAAAATATATTTTAATATTTTTATTGTTTTTTATAAAAAACTCAGCAGAAACAACTAATTAGCTTTATGCTATGACATCAGAACTCTTACTGTTATCCCCTTCCCCTGGGGACTATGGGCTACCCAAATGGATATTGGAAAATTTTAACTTGCCCCTGTAGTCTATTATTCTTGTAGTTTGTGATGACTTACCTGAATCCACAGAATACTTTTCTAAATATGTCAGAATTATTTCCCAAATTCTAACCATATAATCTGCTATTTATTTTATATTTTAACATGTATTTTGACGTTGCAACATTCATTATGAAAATGCAGTGTACTCGAGGTAGTTAAGACAGGAGAAAATGCCCTCCTCAAAGTCCTCCATTAGCTTGCCATTGCAAAATCAATGTGTTAGGAATAATCTGGACACCCTCTGCCTTATATCACAATGCCACTTGTCTTGGTCCATTGAGGCTGGTATAACAGAATACCATAGACTGGGTGGCTTATAAACAACAGGAATTTATTTCTCATAGTTCTGGAGGCTGGAAGTCTAAGATCAGATTGCCAGCATGGTTTGGTGTTGGTGACAACCTTGTTTAGGTGCACCCTGCTGTCGTCTTGAAGTGTCCTTACCTGGTGAAAGTGGTAACAGAGCTCTCTGTGATCTCCTTTAAAAGAGCATTAATCTCATTCTTGAGGACTCCACCCTCAGGATCTAGTCACCCTCCAAAGGTCCCACCTCCTAATACCATAACATTGGGGATAAGATTTCAGCATATGAATTTTGTGGGGGGACACAAACATTCAGGCCATAGCACCATTCATACCTAACTATACTGTAACCACATGGACTTTCCTATACTTCCTCACATACACTGATTTCTTTATCTCTGCCCCTGTTTATACACTTCCATTTGCCTGGAATATTCCTCTTGCCTGTTATTGCTTGAAGAGGCCTTTTGCGACCCGCAGACCCCATAGATTTCCCTTGTACACTTGTACTTTTTCTCCATATCACTTACAAAAGTATGTATTGGTTTTCTACACTGTCAATTACTGGGTGGCTCAAAAAAACAAATTTATTATCTCACAGTTCTCAAGCCTAGAGTTCTGAAGTTAATGTGTCTGCAGGATGAAGTTTCCTCGGAAACTTTGAGAGAAGAAGGAGAATCCATGATTGTCTCTTGTAGCTTCTGGTATTTTCCAGCAATCCTTGGTGTTTTTTGGAGTGTAGATGCATCACTCCAAATTCTAAGTCAGCGGTTATGTGGCCATCCTCTCTTGTGTGTCTCTACCTCTGTCTCTTCTCTTCTAAGGGACCAAGTCATTTTGGATTAGGGCTCGTTCTAATTCAGTATGGCTTCATCTTAATTATATCTGCAATGACTCTATCTCCAAATAATCTCATATTCACAGGTACAGGGGATTAGGATTTCAACATATTTTGCGGAAGGATACAATTTAACCCATGACAGTGTGTAATTATATTTTCAAGGCTGACAATTTTCCTTTTTTAAAAAAATATTTTTAATGTTTATTTATTTTTGAGAGAGACAGAGACGGAGGGTGAGTGGGGGAGGGGCAGAGAGAGAAGGAGACACAGCATCCAAAGCAGGCTCCAGGCTCCAGGTCTGAGCTGTCAGCACAGAGCCTGCTGCAGGGCTCGGACCCACAAACCATGAGATCATAACCTGAGCCAAAGTCAGACACTTAACAGACTGAGCCATCCAGGCACCCCAAGGCTGATAGTTTTTCTAATAATTGGCTCCTTAATGGGCAGGAACGTTTGTTTTATTCTCATTCCATCTCCCATGCCCAGAACAAGTTCCCATGCTTAGCATGCAGCCTTGCACATAAGAGATGTTCAATAGATGGTTGAATAAATGAATGTTATTTTTACTTTCTACCAACCTTCGAAAATCTCCCTAGAATTATATTCTAAGGCCAAGGTTAAAACTTCTATCCATAGTTTATCACCTCTTACCTTCTAAGAATTCCTTTTTTGCAATTCTTCTTTTTTTTCTTCTATATAACGACTTTCTTTTCCTCTATTAAGTTCTTCCCCTGGAATACAAATATAGCCTAAAACTTATTATATTTTAAAATAATTTATAATTACTCTGATCAGTTTCATTCCAATGGGAAGGATAATCTTTTTTTTTTTGTTGTAGCTCAGTAAATCAAATATAGGAAAACTCTATCTATTCATAGATATCTTCCTTTCTTAGATGATATAAAGCACTTGGTTGCCATTTTGTAAGAGAATAGGGAATTTTCATCACTTCTCCAGTAATTACTTGCTTCAGTATTATAAAATTTACACCTCATGCTTGGATTTTATACATGTATGTACATATACACAATGAATATCTGTTGCAATGCTGAATCTACAGTGATCTGTTTGGCAGATTATGTGACAATTAAACCTAATGTTTTAGTCTCAAAACTGCAATTGTGAGGCAAAATTATGACAACATGATCAACTTTTGCATGTACAGAAGCAAAGACAACTATGGCATGACAGCCATTCAAGCTGCAGTAATTGTAAGATGACATCACTTAAAACCACAACTCAGTTTCAGAAGCATTAAAATGTAGATAGCATGCCTCTTAAAATTGATTAAATGCAGTCAAGTATAGATAGATGAAATATAATGGATTTCTAGAGAGAAAGGTATAAAGAATAGAGAAGTACATTTTAAATTCATGATTTGAAAATTTGGCTTACTTTAGGAGAGAGAATACTTTAATATCCTCCAACTAGTTACTTGGGTGTGGTGCAATTTTTTTGAGAGATAGTGCAAGTGGGGGAAAGGAGCAGAGGGAGAGAGGCAGACAGAGAGAGAGAAATAGAGAGAGGGAGGGAGGGAATCTTAAGCAGGCTACACACTCAGTGCAGAGTCCAACACAGGGCCCAATCCCACAATTCTGAGATCATGACCTGAGCCAACATCAAGAGTCTGATGCTCAACTCACTGAGCCACCCAGCCACCCCTTGCTGTGGTGAAATTTAGAATGTAGTAGAAAGAGAAGACTAAAACATGTATAAAAAAATGCATATGTCACTTTGAAATTGAGGCACCATAAATATAAAGCTCATAAATTACAACTTGAAAGTTTAAAAATGGAAAATAAAAATATACAATTAGAAGAAATATGAGGAAAATATGTGAAGTGGGTTAAATTCGAGTAGCTTTCAAATTGTAAATGTCAAGATCTCAAGGCCATGGAACACTTGGGTGTCTGCCATTATGACCTAAAAATTAAGTGTGTAATTCATTTTTGGTCAGCAGGAATTCATAAAAGGAGGATTGTAGTAAGTACAATCAAATTTCTTTTAGGAGCAGCAATACAAAATTGACAGAAGGTGGTTCTTGATATAATTTTATGACCTTTAAAAAGGCCTTTGTTGCTATGTTTTACAAAGGACTATAGTATAATGGAAGAAAGTATGGCCTTGAAGACAAGCCACTTGAATCCATAAAAAAGATGATTTTTCTATCAAAGGAAATGGTACTAATTGAAAAGGTTTGGGACTGAAGAGAATATTTGGGGACTTAAAAAAAATCAAAACCCTAATTATTGCCTTTGCTTTAACTGGACAATAATTTAAGAGAAATATCATACAAGAAATGTAGGACATGTATGTCCCTTACAGGCCTTGCATGCTGGGTCAAATGCAATTTAAGCATTCATAAAATGTAATTCATTAAAGTTTCAATTAAGTTAAATTCATTAAATTAAGAACTAAATGATGTAACTGACATGACATATACAAGCATTCCATATTGGAAATGCGTATTTTATTTTCATAGATATATGCTCTCGACACATAGGATACACCATTATAAGAATGACACATAAACTATTTGTCAATTCACAACAAATAATCAAATTTATGGGGAAATTTGGCTGAACAAATATATCTGTATATACATAAAAATGATTTTCAGCTCTGCTCATAAGAAAACAACAAAAGAAAAATAAAAACTCATAAAGAGCCAATCTGAAATCAAATTATCCATCTGAGCTAAAGCAGTAACCCTCCTCCTACCCCCAGAAGCTGTTGGACTTAGTGTTCTACCAGGTCATTTTCATGTGTTAATTAATTGATTTTAATGTTCTGTAATTTATATATGGTAAAAGCACAGATCTGAAGTGTACAGTTTTATGAGTTTGGTATATTAGAAAAATGGCTGCAAATTATTCCTCTCCCTGTAACCAAGCCTTTTGCAAATATGGTCTTACATTGACGCTGGGCTGGCCTTGGGATATTGCAACATGAGATGCAAGTAGAGCTTTGAAAAGTGCTTTCACCTGGGATTTGCTTGTTTGCTGCCTGTGGGAATCTTCAAACCACAACTGTGAGAGTTGTGACTTTTGTTAAATTAACATTTGTTAAGTAGAGCCCCAGGTGTCAGATGGTGAACCCAGGATCAACAAAGACCACAAGGAAAAATTAAATAGAGAAGTATATTACTTACAGGTCCTGGTTGAAGTACGTGGATGACTGCAGGGGCCACTTAGAAGTTCAAGGTGGGGTGCAGGCAGAGAGTGAACAACATGACCTGGGACATATGTCTTTATTAGCATCTGAGAGTGGAATGCTTTCAGCTTTTGTGGGTGGACTAAGGCCAGATAGTCAATTCCAACCAAAAAGAGTGGAGTTTGGCAAGTTCCAAGAGGGTCCTATTTAAAGGACGAACAAAGAGAAGGTGCTGGCGTGTGGTCATCACTAGGGAATTAGAAAGTCACATCAGGAAGTGACTTGTAACTTTGTAGGCTGTTATCAGAGGCAGCAATATAATGGAATAGTTTAGTTAAACTCTTAGCAATGAGGCTAGCCTGTTGGATGATGATCAACATGTGGTCAAGCCATCTCCTTTGCTCTGGTTGAAACCTAACCAACCACCACGTATGTGAATGTTGTCATCTTAGACATTCAGTTTGAGCCAGGACTCCAGCTGACTTCAAGTACTGGTTGATCCATATCATAACTTCCATGGTGACATACTGATAGATGGCTTCATAAGTGTGTCATTGTACAGGTCTCTGTGATGGTAAAAGCTTAAGAATCTTATACTTGGAGTTTAATATTTTGTCATTGCTGTCTTGAAATTCCTAATAATTGTATCTTTGAATTTGTGTTTTGTAAGTAAAGTCCCATGGGACGATGGAGCAGGCAAGAGGGCTTGGATTCTTGGTTCACACAGTGTCCTGCCATCCACAGCCTCCTTGCCTTTCTGAGACAGATTGTCAGCAGGTTTTCTTCTTTCCCTTAGTGCTTGCGGCTCCCTCTGGCAGCCCTTCCCTGGCCTTCTCTCCCTGCCCCTGCCCATTGACTACTGCTTCCTCCAGTGGTCTGGGTGCAAGCACTGGATCTAGTGTGTACAATACCTCAGTACCTCAGGGTGGGGCGTGGTGGCTTCTATTCCTGCTCCTGGGTGTAATGCCATGTAATTTCTAGGTGGGCAAGACTCTGGCTCACCTTTGATCCAAGTTGCAAACCTTTGGGAGTCATCTGTCTGCCAGGGATAGGGGCAGCAAGCTCACTGTATGGGGAGATAGGTTTTCGTATCTTTAGTAGGAACACAATGTATTTCTATGGTAGTTGACAGGAGAAGGAATCTTGAAGCCCATGAGCCACGCCCTTGTACCACATAATGGGCTGTGTCTCCCAGCACCTGTGAGGTTCATACTTGCCAGGAGCATCCACAGCTAACAGAGGAATGACATTAAATTAAAAAAAAAAAATTTAAAAACCATCATGACAGGTCATGAGAGAGATCATCTAGAAAGAAAGAAAAAAAAGTTTTACATTTAGATCTTTAACAATTTCCCCGCCCCCTCAGGTTTTTGAAGAAGAGGATCCCCATTTTTCCTTTGCACTAAACCCTGCAAATTATGTAGTCAGCCTTGCCTACAGAATCATGAAGAATAATAAGTGGTTTGTGCTTTAAGCCACTAAATTTAGATATAGTTGGTGTGTTATGTAGCAAAAACTGCAGATGAGTTTTGACAAATATATAAACCCCATGCAATTAACACCCCAATCATTATATAGAATGTTTCTACCATCACCAAAAAGTCCTCGTGCCCACCTCCAGTCTGTCTCTTGTCATATATACATACATATTTATGTATTCAAGGTCATCAAATTGATGACTTGTTTAATGGATCACTTTTTTTTTTTTTGAGATTCACCCATGCTTTTGAGTAGATTTAACAATATCTCCCATCCTACATGTTCTTTTGCACTGTCATTTTGCCACTACCTCATCAAGAGATGGAATTCAGTCCTACGTATTCTTGAATCCTGGATGGCCCTGTGACTATTTTGACCAATAGAATAAAATTAAAGTGACAGTGTGCCATTTCTAGGTGTGACTCTTAACTGGCTTGAAGTTTTTGCTTTTTGCCATCTAGAAAGCTGGATATCTGCCTGCAGATGAACAGAATTATAAAATACAAAAAATTATTTTATCTTAGCTCATTGATCATGTATTTGTGAAAAAATTTCTCTGTTTCTTTCATTTCTTGTCTGTATCTGGGCACTTAATTTTTCCCAATACCTGTTTGCCTATCCTTATGACAGTAATACACTGACTGTCTCAGTTACTGTCATGTTATTAAAATTATTCAAACCAACTTAGATAACTTTTCCTTGTTCTTTTATTTTCAGAATATTTATATATTATAGCTCCTTTGTGTTTTCACTTTAATTTTAAAATTAGATTGTTGATTTATAAAAAGGAAAAGACTTTGAAGATTTGTATTGGATTGTGTTCAAATCTATAGATTGCTTAGGTGAGAGCTGACACTTTAAAAATATTGAGTCTTGTAATCAGTGAATATGACATTCTCCACTTATTTACATCATTTAGATCTTTTTAATTTCTCTTAACAATGTGTTTTAATTTTTAGAGTATAGATCTCCTCACATTAAAATATATATATATATTCCTAGATTAGGTATTTAATTTTTTTGTTAAATAATTTATTTTTGTTTCAGTTTCCAATTCTTTGTTGTATTGTATAGAAATTCAAACTATCTAGTATAGTGCCCTCTGCCCTGTGACCTTATTCCATTAACTTTATAATTCTAACATAAATTCCTCAGGAATTTCTGCATATAAAATCATGGCATCTGAAAATGTATATATTTAGGTTTTTTTTTTATCCTAAACTTTAAGCTTTTTATACAAGTAGGATTAGAACTCTGAGAATTTAAGATATTAAGTATATAAGCAGGTATCATAAAAATGATGCTTTACATTTAAAATTTATAGAATGAGAAAATAAGTGAATAGAAATGAAAAATGGTACAGACTTAACTGAAAAATCATCAAATAAAAATTCAAGGAAGAAAACCACATAGTCATTACAATTAAAAATTAAATGACGGGTGAAATGAAAGACAGAGCTGAATAAATTACTGGGCAACTAGCACAGAGAAGACATTGAAAAAGTTGAAAAACATAAATGATTAAATGGAATAATTGGAGCTATCTCTAAGAGACTGGACAGAAGAGGGAAAAGAGAAACGATATTTTTCCATGTTTTATTGAGAAATTAAAGTAGAAAGAAAAGTTCAAAAATTTATACAGCAAATGCATTCATATGGACATACAGTTGCAACAATTATTTAACATATTCCATAAATTAATTTCCATGTCTGTGTGTCTCTGTCAATCTTTCTCTCTTTCTATAGGTAAAAAATTTCAACATAACTTGAATAACAATGACACTTCATAATTCAAGATTCATCTTCTAAGAGTTATTCATCATAAATTAGAAAATATAAGATCATTCCCTGAAATTTCAGATCCAGTGCATATTTAAACTTCCCTATTCCTTCCCTACCAAATATATTTAAATATATTTATAGCTGCTTCTTCATTAAATGATCATATCAAGTTTCAAGAATTACCTTGGGATTTTGTGACTCCTTGGTCTCTTTCAATTTAGAATAGTTCTATCATATTCATCCTTCCCCTATGACTTTTTTGACGGAAAGAGGTCAGTGGAGTTTTACAGTATACATTTCACAATCTGGATTTACCTGCTTATACTTTTATATTTTTATCTGCTTTTTAACTTTTTCTATTAATTATTATTTTCTTTATGCTGGTCATTTTCAAGGTTTGATTACATATGGGTTATTTCTGGCAATAAGTATTTATAGATAATAATATGTATTTTATAATGCATAACATAATGGGCATCTAAGCCTACTAAAATGAGGAGGCTAAGTTTGATCCTCTGCCCAGCCTATTAATAACAACAGAAATATAAATTGAAACCATAATAATATATCAGGGCACATCTGCAAGAATGACTGAAATGAAAAATACTGGAAAAAATAAGTGTTGACAATGATTTGGAGAAAGAGGAACTCTTACATAGTACTGTTACACATATAAATCACTGCAAAGATTTAATAAAATTGTTTAGTTAAATTTAATAATATTAAATCCTTTTCCAATTGCTATCACTTGGTAATTCCACTTCGAAATGACACACGTATACATGAGCACCAAAACAGTACTACTAAAAGCGTGGTCTAAAGGTCACTGTCTATCTGCAAACTCCATTCTTATTAATTTGAGTAACGATGCACTAAAAGACATTTGTAAGCATTTTCATATCAGTATTGTTCATAACTCAGGGAACAACCCAAATGTCTACCAGCAGTGGAATCTGAAAAATAACATGCAGTTTATCTATATGAATGTACAGATGTAGTATATGTAGTTTATCTATAGAACGTTTAGTAGCGATGGGTATTCTCCTCTATGACCATATGTACCATCAGAACTGCTGTATGTGAAGCAATATAGCTACATTTCACAAACATAATGTTGAATAAAGAAGTCAGTCACAAAACAACATGTACTCTGTGGTTTGTTAACATATTTAAAACTGTTTGATCTATGGAATTACAAGTAAGGTCAGGTTTGGGAAAGAGTGATGAGGAGTGAGTGATAGACTTTTTTTTTTTTTTTAGTTTTAAAAAATTTATTTATCCTGAGAAAGACAGAGAGAGAGAGAGAGCATAGGAGGAGTAGAGAGAGAGAGGGAGAGAGAGAATCGTAAGCAGGCTCCATGCTGCCTGACATGGGACTCAAACCCACAAACCCATAAGATCATGACCTAAGCAGAAACCAAGTTGCATGCTTTTAACAACTGAGCCACCAAGGTTCCCTGAGACCTTTTTTTTAAAATTGGAATTTTTTTCTTTTATTTCATGTTCTCATTCTTTTTTCAATATGAAGCATAATTTTTATGATACTGATCTATTGGTTGTAATACCTTAAATTCTCAGTGCTCTAACACTAATATTGCACAGTGCTTAGAGTGATGGTATATTTCTCGACTTGCTTGCATAGACACTTTACTTTCTAGACAATTCATTATGCTGAACACCTTTGAGGATAAAACATTAAAAATCTTAAATAAAGCTCTAAACCAACAACTTTGAAAACAGATGGAGTATCCAACTTCCCAGAAAAAAATATTATTTACCGAAACTTACTCTATAATAAATATAAAATCTTAATAACTTGATGAAAATAGATGTAACAAATTTAATTGTTAAAAATCTAGTCACCATTAAATCCAGCTCTAGATCACTTTTACAGAATTCTTATCACTCAAGAATGCAATAGTTCTAATTAAATTTTGACTCACACTAGGAAAGGCAGGTGGGGAAGAATGTTTCACAGGGAATTTCAACTATAAGTGTAATGTTTTACTTCACTAAAATACCCTAAAAACAAATGACAACATAGTAAGGTTTAATATAGCTCAATTTGGATACACATGAGGATATGCAAATATATTTGAAATATGCTGTAATAACAGTTATGTGCAATAAATGATAGAATAATTTAAGAGATAAATATATTTGGTATTTAAATTGGTTTTGTAGATTAATTATAGATTAATTATAGATTAATTGGTTTTGTAGATTAATTGTAGATTAAATTGGTTTTGTAGATTCCTTTTTTTGAAGTTTATTTAGTTATTTTGAAGAGAGAGAGAGAGAATCCCAAGCAGGCTCCACACTATCAGCACAGAGCCCAATGTGGTGTTCAATTCCATGAACTGTGAGATCATGACCCAAGCCTTAACCAACTGAACCACCCAGGTGCCCCTTATAGTTTATAAAGACTACACTATCCATATTATGTGTCGCCATTACTTTTGCAAGTACAACAATTTTAGATTTACCTAAAATAGACAACAATGTTATTCACCATCCTTGTTCCTAGAAAGTTATGAAGGGCAATGGACATTTTCCAGTTGACACCTCCTATTTTTAAATGGACTGGCATATTACCTAGGACTCTGAAGAATCCACTTTGATCCAGATAAGAGATGCCAAAAAAATTCTTAGTTCTCAAGCTTCCAGTGATTATTTGTAAAATTACATAGTCAGAGTCAGACACTCAACTGACTGAGGCACCCAGGCATCCTTCTTATGGTTGCTTTTAAAAAACTTAAACTTTGTAGGGCGCCTGGATGGCTCAGTCGGTTAAGCGTCCGATAAGC
Source organism: Lynx rufus (assembly GCF_022079265.1). NCBI lineage: Eukaryota > Metazoa > Chordata > Mammalia > Carnivora > Felidae > Lynx > Lynx rufus. Next base: position 61,363,686 of record NW_025814827.1, read on the forward strand.
TCAGGTCACGATCTCGCGGTCCGTGAGCTCGAGCCCCGCGTCAGGCTCTGCGCTGATGGCTCAGAGCCTGGAGCCTGCTTCAGATTCTGTGTCTCCCTCTCTCTCTGCCCCTCCCCCGTTCATGCTCTGTCTCTCTCTGTCTCAAAAATAAATAAAACGTTAAAAAAAAACTTAAATTTTGTGTTGGCATATGTGGCATACTGCTTAAAAATTACACATTATACTGGTAGCATTATTCATTAAATTGCATTATTTTACATGTAGTTTTTTTAATGTCACCTTTATTGTATTATGTTTTCTAACATATATTTGTATCTCTTTCTGGAATTTTTACTATGTTCAGCTTATCTATCTACTCCCATGTCAGTATAGACAGTTTTATTATTTTATACCATGTAGATTTTAATGCATGGTAAATTTTCTTTTTAATATTTTTAAAACTTCTTTTTAATTTTTTATTCTAAGTGATATTTAAGTCTTGACTAAGTCTGTGAAAACCTCACTGACTTTGGTTAGAATTAATATATAAATTAAATGAGGATAATTGACTTATAATATACAGTTGTTCCATTTAAGAACAAATGTATTCTTTTAGGTAACATACCATATTCTCATGAGACAATATTTAGCCTTGGTCTTTCCTTGTTTTATCTTTTTTTTTTTTTTGACGTTCATTTATTTTTGAGAGAGACAGAGTGGGAGCGGGGGAGGAGCAGAGAGAGAGAGGGAGACACAGAATCCGAAGCAGGCTCCAGGCTCTGAACTGTCAGCACAGAGCCCGATGCGGGGCTCGAACTCACAAACCATGAGATCATGACCTGAGCTGAAGTCGGATGCTCATCCGACTGAGCCACCCAGGTGCCCCTCCTTGTTTTATCTTTTAAAAAATATTTTAATATATTTTACATTCTTTTCTTTGTTTTGTGATACATTCATTAAAATTGTAGCTGATTATAATTAATCTATAAAGTAATTTGAAATTGCCATATTTATTTAGTAAAAGGTCATCTTTCTAAAGTTGTTGACTCATTTGGTTGTATTTAGTTATTTGTATGTCTTCCTTGCAAGTGTATGCTTCTCTTTTTCTTGGTTATAACTAATTTTTATACGATCCTTGCTAAACAATATGCTATCCACAGACCTACAACATTAGAATCACCTAGGAGCTTGTAGAGATGCAGAAACCTAGGTCATATCCCACACCTACTGACTATGAATATGTATTTTAACAAGAACCCCAAGTGATGCATATACCCATTAAAATTTGAGAAGGTTGTATTCTATAGAGCCTTCAGAATAAAATTTCGGTTAAGCTTTCTGCATGCCACCCTCGGATTTACATGTCTTGTCGGTGTCTGCCATTAAACTGGATTTTTTCTTTCTTTTGCCACTTGTTCTCAGATAAATCCTCCTGCTTTCTTTCTGATATCCATAACAGGACACCCCAAGTGTGTGCTTTTTCATTATAGACAAGGCATACAGATGGATTCCTTATTTGCTTTTAGTTTCTTTATGGTCTCGTCCACTTACCCTGGCACACTTTCTTTCAAAGCAGAGAGAAGAGCAGACTGGCCTTTTGCCTTCTTTCGTCTTGTTCCTTTCCACAGTTAATGGAATAGAAATGACTCTAAATTTTTGGCACAATGATGTCAGTCTTCATAATATCCAATGCATATTTTGCTCTTTTTGCGTAACTTGTTGCTCAACTATATGGGATTCTGGGCATATAAACATCATACTGTTTATTTATTAGGCAATAAATAAATAATTCATTGCTATTTATTATCTGGCAGTTACCCAAATCTTGTATTATGGGTCAACCAAGTAACTAGATACATTTTTGTTTTATTCTTATAATTTTTATAATTAGGATCTTTGTCATTTGAGTTTGGTCAGGTCAATTCAACAATTATGAGTGATATGAAATAAGGCTTTCTGTGAAAAGAAGCCCTATAATTGTGAGGTGACTGGGAAGAAAAGATTTTAAGATGATAATTAAAAGGTCAAAGAAAAGTTGCTCACAATCTAAATTGTGGATGTGTGCTAGTACAGAGGTTTATGTAAGGCTCTTACTCCTTTGTGGTAGGAGGCTTGAAATTGTAATAGGTCAATCCCACAATCCCATAGGCACTCTGGAAAAAGTCTGGACGTGGAAAGAAGGAAAGAAAGGGAACACTAAAACCTGTGAGGACAGAGTAGGACCTGTGAGGACAACTGACAATTACTGTTCTACCCTGCACCTTTCTGATGCAGTGTGTGGGATACTGTGAAAATCTGCTGTGTATTCACACATGCATATTCCTGGAAATAGATGAAAGTTGTTACCCCTGGGTCAAACCTTGACAAGTGGAAGATGAAAGTCAGTTAAAAAAAAAAAGTGTTCCTTATAAACGAAACTTCTATAAAAATGGACAAACTAAGTTTGGGTTTTCTAAGATCAGGTCTTCTCAGTTTATTGTGCATCTCTATCTACATGCTTTAGCTAGCCATAAAAAATGACAATTTTAATTTTAATTATAACTACCCTAAATATCCTGCAGCTTGTCAAGTATACAAAGGGAAGTCGGGTCACTATTTTGTCAATTTTGTTGTTGTTATCATTGTACTTTTTAACATGTCCTGGTCATGTCCATACTAGAGGCTAGCTCTGATAATTTCTTATGTTCATTTCTTTATCTGCCTGTACTACGACGCATCTTTTAAACACTGCTAAGATGGCTCTATGTCCTGCACTATTTTGCTTCTACTCTGAAATCTTGTCAGTGTTGGGGAGGTATTCTCTAGCACATCCCATTTATTCTGGTTTGCAATCATGACACTATCACACATGTTCCATCGCAAATTTGTTCTTTATCATTCTTATGGATCTTTTTCTTTTTTCTACCATGCTTTATCCCTACTCTTTCTGGAACATTTTTTTTTAACTGCTCTCAGCTATACTCTATCTTTACAGGAATGTATTTATTTCCCTATACACTTTGTATGATATCTGTCAAACAGGCCCACAGGTGATCAATTTATATTAGAGCAATTTATACATACAGAGCCAATATTGGTGTTGACATGATGTAAATGAATAATAAAGATAGTGAAAGATTTTTTTTTACTTTGTTCTTATAACTTTCTCATCTAAGGAATATGCTTTCGCGTTCTGTATTTTTCCAATATGTTAAAAGTCTAGTAGGACCTCATTTCTCAGGATATGGTATTACCAAGTCCAAATAAAGGCTAGAGTTCAGTAGTGTCTAGGGATATGGATAGCAGATGGCAAATAGCATTCAAAGATCAAGACACAGTTGACATAACTGTAAAAGTCATTACCTGCCTTTGTGAGTCAATCCCAGATTGAAGAATTGGGAATAATCTTGAGTAGTGTTACATATCTAAAAATTCAGTATCTTCACAGCATATTTCTCAAGTAATGAGTAAGAAGATATTTATTTAACAAAATAAACACACTAAAAGTGCTAAAAGTAATTTTCTTAATAATCACTATATAGAATTAAGCAATTAAGTATTTTTTAATATTTAATTCACTAGGTATTGAACCATATTCAAAGTTAGACATCAGGTTATTTTGAATTTTTCTATAGGAATATTTTACACACACATCAAAAAAGCAAACAGGAAGTATAGGAAAAACTAAAAATTCTTAGCAGAGGCTTTTTTATCCATAGCAGCTGTTCCAGGAAGTGACTTGGCTAATATTACTCAATGCAGCAGTAAACTGACTACACTCAGCAATATCTGAAGCAAACATTTAAAGGCTACATGAAACGAATTATTTGTTAATTATGGATATATATTTCTTATATTCATGAGGAAGATATATACAGACTAAAGCTGTAAATGCCATGTAACTGCTTTCATACTTAATGTTTACATCTTTTTTCACTTTTGCAATATCGCTCCCTTCTTTCTTTTTCTTCCTACTCAATGGGAGATTTATATTTATACACACTTTGTTTATTTCTAATATCCACCTTTAATTATTTCTGAGTGTGGTGTTAGTGTTAATTTTTCCCATTAAATATAATGTATAATAAATCCATCCAATTTGTAAGAAAGGCTACTATATCATTCCTTGAATTATCTTAGACCCAAGCACAAAAAAATTGATTTTATATAAATTGATCTATATATTATATACATTGATCTCTAGGGATCTGGAATCCCTATTCTGTTCTGTCAATACTGTACTTATATCATTATTTATTTATTTTTTTTTACTGTTTACTTATTTTTTGAGAGAGTGCACAAGCGGAGGAGGGGCAGAGAGAGAGGGAGGCATAGGATCACAAACCGTGATCATGACCTGAGCCAAAGTTGGATGCTTAACTGACTAAGCCACCCAGGCACCCCTACTTCATTATTTAGACTGAAATAACTCTTGAAATTAGGCAATAGAAGTCTTACAACTTTGTTCTCCTTTTTAAAAATTGTTCTAGATATGCTATGTCCTTTTGTTTTTCCATAAAATGATGTAGCCAGGATTAATGTCTACATCAAACTTCTGAGATTATGAATGGAAGTGGTTAAGTCTATAGATCAATTTGGCTAGAAATGATATATTTAGAGTATTGATCTTACAATTTAGAATAGTTGTATATCTCTACATTTATTTAGCTCCTCTTTAATTTATCTCAGCAATATTTATAGATTTTGGTATAAAGTTAGATAATCTCTTCTTTTAATAGGAGTGTTCACTCTATTTTCATGTATGTTTTCACTGATATTATCATATTTAGATCTACCAACTTTTGTCTGTGTATTTTCTATTGTCTATTTTCTATTTTCCATTGGTTTTGTCCTGAATAATAACTAAGAGCTAAAATCCTCTTGTTTTCTCAAGTTTTGTTAGCTTTTATTTCATAGGTTTTGAAGAACTTATCAGATGCATACATGTTTATAATTGTTATGCCTTTCTGATGTTTTATTGTTATCAAATTTCCCACTATACCTGCATTATACTATTTGCTTAGACTAGCTGACATGTATTAACACAGCTTTGTGGTTTTCCATGTGTTTCTTTTTTAAGTTTTTATTTAAATTCCATTTAGTTAACAAACATACAGTGTCATATTAGTTTCAGGTGTATAATGTAGTGATTCAACACTTCCATACAATATCCGGTGCTCATCACAGCAAGTGCACCCCTTAATCCCCACTGCTATTTAACCCATATCCCCACACCCACCCCTCTGGTAACCTTCAGTTTGTTCTCTTTAGTTAAGAGTTTGTTACTTGGTTTGCTTCTCCCTTTTCTTTCCCTTTGCTCATTTGTTTTGTTTCTTAAATTCCACATATGAGTGAAATCATATGGTGTTTGCCTTTCTCTGACAGACTTATTTCATTCAGCATTATATCCTCTAAGTTCGTCCATGTCATTGCAAATGGCAAGATTTCATTCTTTTTGATGGCTGAGTAATACTCCATTGTATATATATAAACCACATCTTTATCCATTCATCAGTTGATGGACACTGGGCTATTTTTTTTCCACATGGTATATCTTTTCTTATTGTTTTACTTTTAAAATAACTGTTTAAAAATTTTTTTAACATTTATTTATTTGTGAGAGACAGAGACAGAGCATGAGCGGGGGAGGGGCAGAGAGGTAGAGGGAGACACACAATCTGAAGCAGACTTCACTCTCTGAGCTGACAGGACAGCTCACAACTGTGAGATCATGACCTGAGCAGAAGTCAGACACTTAACCAACTGAGCCACCCAGGCACCCCTAAAATAATTGTTTTTACCTTAAGTTAGAAACCATGCATTTTTTTTCTGTTTTATCTTTCCTGAAAATTTCCACTTTTAATTGGATTTTTCTTCCATTTTCACTTAAAGAAAAATCAAACCCTATTGGGTTCAGCTTAACCATTTTTGTCTGTTTTCCATTTATCCCATATGTTTTTGGTTCTTATATTTCTTTCCTTCGTGACTTATTGTAGGTGGATGCAATACTCTTTTATTCCCCCTAGGATTTAATTTTATTTACCCAATGGGATTTTAGTTATTCTGCTTTATATAACTTTTAGTGCTTGGAGTAAGGATTAGCACAAGCATCTTAAACCATCACAAAGGAGATAGAGTTACTCCTGTACCAAATGAGATAAAGTAGAAGTACTCTGCAACACTATATTCACTTCCTCCCTAGTTCTAATTCCCTTACTTTGATATACTTCACATACTGAGCTCTGTAATTCCGTTTTTTAAAGTTGAAATTACTGACTTGTGTTTCTAAAAAATAAATTGGATTTTTAAGAGAAGGATAATCTCTTCATTTTCCCGTATTTTAGATTTGTTTCTCTTCATATTTTTACTCTGGATCCAAAATTTTCCTGTTGCTGTTTACCTTTAGTCTGAAAACATATATGCTGTCCTACCAAATTATCATAGTTTTTTATTATTTGAAGTATCTTCATTTCTCATCTTAAAAATGTTATTTCATTGTCTTCTGGTCCCCTTATTTCTGAAGAAAGGCCAGCTTTACTTTGTGTTGTTAATTTCCTTTAGGTAATACATTGGTATTTTTCTCTGGCTGCATTTAAGTGTTTAATTTTTTTAGATTTTCGACAGTTTGTCTACATTGTTCATAGGTGTGTTCATAATTCTTTGAATTATCATGTTATGAGTCTGTTAAACTTTTGGAATTGTAAGTTTATACTTTTCCTCAATGGTGAGAGATTTTAAACTATTAATTTTTTTCGGTTGCTTTTGCTTTATTCTCTCTCTCCTTTCCTCCTGTAGCTCTAATTACACATTTGGTATACCACCAGATATTTTCCCACATATGACTCAACACATTATCACTTTATTGCCATCCGTCTTTTTTTTCCATTGGTCATAGCAGATTAGTTTCTATTAATTTATCTTCTAAAGTATATTTCCTTTTAATTTTTCAACATGATGTAAAGCTCATGTAGTACATTTTAAATTTTAGATATTATAGTTTTTACTTTAAGAATTTGGACATTTTATAGTTTTTTTTTTTTTTTCCTCCCAGGGATTCTTCCCCATCTCTCTACTCATTTTGACAGTATTTTGCTTTAGGTCCTTGAACATGTTTATAACACTGCTTAAAACCACCTTCTGTTAATTCTAACCTCTGTAATTTTTTTCAGCCTCTACTTACTTATTTTTCTCTTGTCTATTGGTCTATATTTCCTCTTCATTTTTAGTTGCATACTCTATATTGTGGATAATGCATTGTAGAGTTCCTAATAATTCTGTTATCTTTCACTGAAGAATTTTTATTCTCATTTTTAGTAAATTTTCAACTTTAGCTACACTTAATTTATGAACTCCATCCCTATTCATTTTTGGGACAGAGAGAGACAGAGCATGAGCGGGGGAGGGGCAGAGAGAGAGGGAGACACAGAATCGGAAACAGGCTCCAGGCTCCGAGCCATCAGCCCAGAGCCTGACGCGGGGCTCGAACTCACGGACCGTGAGATCGCGACCTGGCTGAAGTCGGACGCTTAACCGACTGCGCCACCCAGGCGCCCCACTCCATCCCTATTCAAAAGTAGCTAACAGGAGCTGAAATTCCTGCTCAACCTTTTTAATGTCTCCAGTGGATGTGTCTGCTGGAACCCTTGGAGAACCCTCTGCATATGTCATTCAGGTGTCTTTCAAGAATTTATGCATAGTTTACACAAACATTTATAAAATCTTCATGCTTCTTCCTATCTTGGGCTCTCCCTCTAAATTTTTACAAGCTATGATAGCCCCAGACTTAATTATATGATCCATGGCTCCCATTACATTTTGTTTAAATTTTACCTACAGCAGGGGCGCCTGGGTGGCTCAGTCAGTTGGGCGGCCGACTTCAGCTCAGGTCAAGATCTCGCGGTCCCTGACTTCGAGCCCCGCATCGGGCTGTGGGCTGATGGCTCAGAGCCTGGAACCTGCTTCCGATTCTGTGTCTCCCTCTCTCTCTGCCCCTCCCCCCATTCATGCTCTGTCTCTCTCTGTCTCAAAAATAAATAAAACGTTAAAAAAAATAAAAAAAATTTACCCACAGCAGATTTTTTTATTTTATTTTTTTCAATTTACATACAAATTAGCATGTAGTGCAATAATAATTTCAGGAGTAGATTCCTTAATGCCCCCTTACCCATTTAGCCCACCCCCCCCCACAACACTTTCAGTAACCTTCTGTTTGTTCTCCATATTAAAGAGTCTATTATGTTTTGTACCCCTCCCTGTTTTTATATTTTTTTGTTTCCCTTCCCTTGTGTTCATCTGTTTTGTCTCTTAAAGTCCTCATATGAGTGAAGTCATATGATTTTTTACTTTCTCTGACTGACTAATTACGCTTAGCATAATACCCTCCAGTTCCATCCACGTATTTGCAAATGGTAAGATTTCACTCATTTTGGTTGCCGAGCAATACTCCATTGTATATATATACCACATCTTCTTTATCCATTCATCCATCGATGGACATTTGGGCTCTTGCCATACTTTGGCTATTGTCGATAGTGCTGCTATAAATATTGGGGTGCATATGTCCCTTTGAAACAGCACACCTGTATCCCTTGGATAAATACCTATTAGGACAATTGCTAGGTGATAGGATAGTTCTATTTTTAATTTTTTGAGGGACCTCCTACTGTTTTCCAGAGTGGCTGCACCAGCTTGCATTCCCACCCATAGCAGATTTTTTTTGTTCGGATTATAGCTACATTAGTCTTCAAAATTTGGAGACTATCCTCAAGTAAAATTCACATAAATGTGGATCTCATATAGTATAGTTTCCATCTCTCATGGATACATCATTCCAATTTATGCCTGCTTTTGGTCAGTCCCCAGTGCCTTCAAACTTTTTCTTAAATCTGGAATTTACAAATGTTACTTTGACACCAGAACTTGAACTTCTGTTTGTCTGATTTTACTTGAAGACTTCTTTGGGTTTCATTTTCAGGAAGATAATGCGTGCTTATCTATAAATGGATCAATGGATGTAAAGAATAACTAACAAGATGATCTATAACAAACCAAGTTTTGGGGCTCATCTTTTTCTGTAGTATCTGAATGTTAGGAGGAGGCTGTAGGCAGATTAAAGAATTTGTGTGTGTGTGTGATAACCCAGAGTTTGCCACAAACAACACTGAGAAATGAGTATAGAAGACCAATTTTTCCATAGGTTTTTCCTTTCTCATTGGATTTGAATACATTCCAGGAAATGTATATGGTTAAATTAGGATTATTCAGAATGCCCAATACAAATCTGATATACATATCTAGAAAAAATTATGGTTGATATTATACAATACTAAAATATAATTTTGATATTAATTTTTGGAATAGAATAAATACTGAATTATAGTACATATTTTAAAATTAATTTTTATGGAGAAATTATTTTTTTAAGATTTTTTGTTTATTTTTATTTATTTTTAGAGAGAGATATTGAGCAAGCAGGGGAGGGGCAGAGAGACAGGGGGCCAGAATCCCAAGCAGGATCTATGCCGTCAGTGCAGAGCCCCACACGGGGCTCAAACTCATGATCCATGAGATCACAACCTGAGTGGAGATTAAGAGTCGGCAGCTTAACCCACTGGGCCACCAGGCACCCCTGGAATAATTATTATAACAGTTACACTGAAGCACATTCATCTTTGCTATATATGAGTGAAAATGATTAATTATGCAATAAATAATTATAAACTATTAGTGTAAACATCTGTATATATTAGAATTAAACTGAGTTAAGTGATTTTGGCATAAACCAGATATTTTCTTTTGTATAATGTTTATTTATTTATTTTGAGAGAGAAAGAGTGTTCACGCATGAGTTGGGGGAGAGGAAGAGAGGGAGAGAGAATCCCAAGCAGGCTCCATGCTCAGCATAGAGCCCAATACTACTACATCTTCAATGTAGTACATATCTAAGTACATTTAAGTACTAAATCTGAGGCTTATATGAGAGCCTGCTCATTTCCTCCAGCTTCCCAGGAACCATGCTTAATTACTCACGCAGCTCCAATCACTGTACTGCTTCTTGTCCCTCATCAACCATGTGTGCAACTCCCTCTCAACACCCGAAAGTTCTTTATTTCTATTTCACTGTGCCTATTTCATTCACTCCTATCCTTTACCTTTGCATTGCCAAACTTCCCTAAAGAGCAATTTTTACCTATTTTTTTCTATATCCTAAGTCTGAATGACATCTCAACCCACTATAGCCTGCCTTTCATACACATTCTTGTATAACATTATTCTTTAAAAAGCTATTAGTGATCTTCTTAGCTTTGTATCCAATGGTGATGCTTCAAAACTTAGCATACTGGGCTTTTCATCTTCATTTGACACTCTTTCACCTTATCATTATTACATTCATCTTTCCCTGTTGACATCTACATATTTCTCAAAGTATTTTCTCTTACTTCTTTAACTTTCCAAGTGTTTATTATGTCCATAACTCTCTGTATAAGGAAAACACTTTTGTGTTTCTCCTTTCCCTCAAAGCACAGCATGCTTCACTTCACTTCTTGACCCCAGATATTGGGGTTTTCCATACAGCCAGCAAATCTCTGACATCAGCTGAGATCCTACAATTTAACTCAGTTTTGACACTATCTACCTGCTCCTCCTTCCAGGTGCCAGTTACAAATATAAGACTGTCCCCTGTAATTCTGACAGACTAGCTATAAATTATAGTTCTTCTGATTCCCTTCTTGGGTTTGATAATTTGCTAGAATGACTCACAAAACTCAGAAAAACATTTGTGCTTACTGATTTATTATATTTAAAAAAGAATATGATAAAGGATACAGATGAACAGCTAGGTGAAGAGATACATAGAGCAAGGTCTGGAAAGCTCCCAGGCATAGGAGCTTCTGTTTCCACGGAGTTTGGGTGCATGACTTTCCCAACACATGAGTGTCTTACCCAATCTGGAAGCTATCCAAACCCTTATTTTAGAGATATTTATGGAGGCTTCATTACAACATGATCCATCATTAACTCACTCTTGAGCCCTTCTTCTCCTCCTGGAGCTTCTAATTATGGCTTGATCTTTCTGGTGACCAGTCCTTATTCTTAATCTATCCAGGAGTCCGCTAGAAGTTGCCTCATTAGGATACAAAAGACATTTCTATCCCCCAGGAAGTTACAACAGATTTAGGAGCTCCTTGTCAGAAACCAGGGTCAAAGAGCAGATATTTGAATAAAAGATTCCCTTAGTGCTCTTGTAACCTAGGAAATTTCAAGGGTTTTAGGAGTTCTGTACCAGGAACCAGAGATCTAAATAGAAAGATAGATAGTAGATAGATAGATAGATAGATGATAGATGATAGATAGATTTTTTCTATTATTTTATACATCTACTATCAATTTACATGCAATTGATTTCAAAATCACTGTATCAATGCAAAATTTCTTACAAAACTCTAGATAAATCCTGAAGTTCCTGTTGAGTATCTCTGTCTGAATAAACACAGACCTCAAATGGAATGTTTAAAAGTAATTAACTGTTTCCTCCAAATTCTCATTTGTATTTTCTGTCTCACTGAATACTACCAATATCCCAACATGCTGTGGAGGTAAAACCTTGGTAGTTTCATTGATCCTTTATCTTTACCCTGTCTACTTCATCTGCAGTAAATTATTAAATTGTGTCAATTTAGCTTCTAAATATTGTTACATTTATCCATATCTCCCCATCCTCTTTGACGCCGCTTTAACTTTTTCACCTGGACTATTACAACAATATCCCAACAGATTCTGTGGAGCCCATTTTCTTCATCATCATACTTTTTTATCTGTTATTTATTTATTTTTATTTGAGTATAGGTGGCACACAATATTGAATTAGTTTAAGGTGTACAACTTAGTGACAACTTTGGCAAAGTACAACTTTGGCAAAATTACACATTCTGGTATGTTTACCACAAAGTTCTGTTACATCACTATTACAATATCATTGACGATATTCCTTATGCTGTGCCTTTTATTGCTGCTACGTACTTAATAAAAAAAGAAAGAACTGACTTGCACTGTTTCAATTCAATTGATTGAATTTGACCACACTCTTAATAGATGGAGTTTTCATCATCACCATCATCATCATCATCACCATCTCATTGATTAAAAGCATACCATGTGTCAGGTGTTATAAATAATTTACATAAGCTATACAACCAAGTGGGTCATAATGCACATATTACAGGAAACTAAGTTTTATATTAAGTAACTTGCTAAAAAATAATGAAGTTTGATTAGAATTTAGTCTCTATGTCATTGCCCTTGTTATCTTCATTTACTTTGTTATAATTTACAATTATATTCTTTGTTCAGTTTTCCTGTTAACTTTTTTACTCTTCCAGGACTGCATAAACAAGAAAACAGTGATCTTATCTGCTTTGACCATGACTATATCCTCAGTGCTTAGACTAAGACCATGCACACGACAGATACTCAATAAACAATAAGGAAACCCAGCAAGGTTAGCTCTGAAGCCTGTGCTTTTATGTTACCTAGTACACTGTACTGGTCAAATGAATGTAGGTGATTTTCTTTTTGGATGCTCTCTAATCTTTCGAAAGGCAGTATATCTGTTGACCCTGGATGCAGGTACCTAGGACTGAGACTATTTATTTAGTCCACTCTTGTCACAATATTACTTTTAGAAAACTACTTTAAAACTCAGAAATTAAACCACTAACCAAATATTCCCATATTCATATATCTGAAGATCAGCTGAAATTCACTGGGCTAGACTAGAGTTAAAGAATTTGGGCTTGAAAACTTCCATACTCATTCTATGAAGCCAGAATTACATTGATTCCAAAACCAGACAAAGACCCCACTAAATAGGACAACTACAGACTAATTTCCTTGATGAATATGGATGCAAAAATCATCAACAAGATACAAGCCAAACTGGATCCAACAATACATTAAAAGAATTATTCACCATGACCAAGTGGGACTTATACCCAGGATGCAGAGTTGGTCCAATATCCACAAAACAATCAGTGTGATACATTACATCAATAAAAGAAAGGAAAAGAACAACATGATCTTCTCAATAGATGCAGAGAAAGCATTTGACAAAATACAGAGTTCTTTCTTGATAAAAACCCTCAAGAAAGTAGGAAGGATCATACCTCAAGATCATAAAAGCCATATATGAAAGACCCACTGCTAATATGATCCTCAATGGGGAAAAACTGAGAGCTTTCCCCCTAAGGTCAGGAATAAGACAGGGATGTCCACTCTCACCACTTTTATTCAACATAGTATTCGAAGTCATAGCCTCAGCAATCAGACAACACAAAGGAATAAAAAGCATCCAAATCGACAAGGAAGAAGACAAACTTTCACTCTTCTCAGATGACATGATACTCTATATGGAAAACCCAAAAGATTCCACCAAAAAAACTCCTAGAACTGATTCATGAATTCAGCAAAGTAGTAGGATATAAAATCATGCACAGAAATCAGTTACATTCCTAAACATCAATAATGAAGCAACAGAAAGAGAAATAAAGGAATGGATCCCATTTACAATTGCACCAAGACCATAAAATACCTAGGAATAAACCTACCCAAGAGGTGAAAAATCTATACATTGGAAACTATAAAAAGCTCATGAAAGAAATTGAAGAAGACATAAAAAATGAAAAATTTTCCATGCTCATGGATTGGAAGAACAATACTGTTAAAATGTCAATACTACCCAAACCAATCTCCATATTCAATGTAATCCCTATCAAAATAACACCAGCATTCTTCACAGAGATAGCACAAACAATCCTAAAATTTGTATGGAATCAGAAAAGACCCCAAATAGCCAAAGCAATCCTGAAAAAGAAAAAGAAAACCAAAGCTGGAGGCATCACGATCCCAGACTTCAAGCTGTATCAAGGAGCTGTAATCGTCAAGACAATATGGTACTGGTACAAAAACAGACAGATCAATGGAACAGATAGAGAGCCCCAGAAATGGGCTCACAAATGTATGGTCAACTAATCTTTGACAAAGCAGGAAATAATATTCAATGGAATGAAGACAGTCTCTTCAGCAAATGGTGCTGGGAAAACTGGACAGCGATATGCAGAAGAATGAACCTGGACCATTTTCTTACACCATACACATAAATAAACTCAAAATGGATGAAAAATCTAAATGTAAGGCAGGAAGCCACCAAAATTCTAAAGGAGAAAGCAGGCAACGATCTCTTTGATCTCGGCCACAGCAACTTCTTACTCAACACGTCTCTGGAGGCAAGGGAAACAAAAGCGAAAACGAACTATTGGGACCTCATCAAAATAAAAATCTGCACAGCGAAGGAAATAATCAGCAAAACTAAAAAGCAACTGACAGAAAGGAAGAAGACATTTGCAAATGACATATCAGATAAAGAGTTAGTATCCAAAATCTATAAAGAACTTAACCAAACTCAACACCTAAAAAACAAATAATCCAGTGAAGAAATGGGCAAAATACATGAATAGACAGACATTTCTCCAAAGAAAACATCCAGATGGCTAACAGACACATGAAAAAATTCTCAACATCACTCATTCTCATGGAAATACAAATTAAAACCACGATGAGATAGCATCTCACACCAGTCAATATGGCTAAAATTAACAACTCAGATAACAGATGTTGACGAGGATGTGAAGAAAGAGGATCTCATTTGCACTGCTGGTAGGAATGCAAACTGCTGTAGCCACTGGGGAAAACAGTAGGAGGTCCCTCGAAAAATTAAAAATACAACTACCCTACGACCCAGCAATTACAGTACTATTTATCCAAGGGATACAGGTGTGTTGTTTTGAAAGGGCACATACACCCCAATGTTCATAGCAGCACCACAGACAATAGCCAAAGTATGGAATGAGCCCAAATGTCCACCGACAGATGAATGAATGAATAAAGAAGATGTGTTATGTATATGCAATGGAGTATTACTTGGCAATCAAAAAGAATTAAATCTTGCCATTTGCAACTACGTGGATGGAACTGGAGGGTATTATGCTAAGCGAAATTAGCCAGTCAGATAAAAACAAATATCATAGGAATTCACCCATACGAGGACTTTAAGACACAAAACAGATGAACATAAGGGAAGGGAAGCAAAAATAATATAAAAACAAGGAGGTGGACAAACGTAAGAGACTCTTAAATACAGATAACAAATTGAGGGTTGCTGGAAGCGTTGTGGGTGGAAGAATGGACTAAATGGGTAAGGGACATTAAGGAAGCACTTGTTGGGATGAGCAATGGGTATTATACATAGGGGATGAATCACTGGAATGTACTCTTAAAATCATTATTTCCCTGTATGGTAACTAACTTGGATGTAAATTAAAATGTTAAGTAAATAAATAAATACATACATATGTACATAAAAATTTTAAAAATAAATAATAAATAAAAATAAAGGCTTGGGGCTTTAGCCTCCAGTTTGGTTTCAGATCTGCTCCACATGTTTTCCAATATGTGGTTAAAGATTGAATATACAAATGGACACATACCAGACCACATGTAAAAAGACATCTCTGACCCACAATCTGCAACAACCAGCCCAGGAAACAAATCCATTACCTTCAATAACAAGCCCGGGATGCTAGCCTACTATCTGCAAGTCAGATCATGGGAAGTCCAATCACTGTTTGTAGCAATGACTCTAAGAAGCCAAGCATAACCCTTGTAACAATAAGACCTAAACATCAGGACTTGATTAAATAACTGACAGCTCCCCTAAACTTTGTTCCCACTTCTAGTTAAGATCAACTAGCGAAATCCAGGCATATCTCCTGACCAATCACATAAGATGCCCCACTTCTGGTTAGCCCACCCACAGCTTCATCATGCCAACAGCCTACAACCAAGGGCATATCTGAAGTCTTCCTTTTAGAATGTCCACTGTAAAGCTTTCCACTCCCATGTGTAAGAATTTCTCTGTATTCATTTACTAACATTAAGCAACTGATTACTTGTCTAGTTTGTTCTGTATGTACCTATTTTTTTGAAGTTATATTCATCTTTGTTTTATCTTAGAGAGAGCAAGAGAGTGTGTGAGTGGGGGAGGAGGGGCAGAGGGAGAGAAAAAATCTTAAGCAGGCTCCATGCTCAGCATGGAGCCCTACACGAGACCTGATCCCACGACCCTGGGATCATGACCTGAGCTGAAATCAAGAGTCAGAGGCTCAACTGAATGAGCCACCCAGGCTCCCGTAAAGTAATATTCACCTTATTGATGATTGAGAGTGCAGCAGCATATACAATATCAGCAACGTGTGAGCGGATTTTTTTGCAGACACTCAACACAGCTTGTTATCAAACTTTGTGATCTTTAAAAATTTTGATTCGCATTTTTATTATTGGAATGAGGATATATTTAATATATATAACATATAACATATATAACACATTATATATAACACATTATATATATGTGCATATATATATATATATATGTATATATATATATTACTGCTCATCGAAAGTAGACATTATTTCTCTGACTTGGAAGAGTTTAAAGCTTACGACATATAGCCATGGTGTTGTTTGTTTTTTGAAAAGGAACTTTAGATACATTTTAGATTAGCAATTCAATATTTTTCCTTCATACATTTGGAAATATCTTATTTAGAGAGAAAAGTTAAATAATCATAGCTGCTTTTATAAAAACCTATTTTCTTAAATTCCAATGATTTTTTTCAGGATGGTTCTTGCTGAACCTATACTTTGTTCCTTTCCATTAATTTTATACTAATTATGATCATGGAATTTAGGATTTTTAGGTTTATTTTAAAATAATTTGACTTACAATAAGACACAGTCCAAACATCTTTCTAATAGAAAACATTTTATTGTAAATTACTTGTCTCTCACATCACAACAGATTGAGGTCAAAATGATTCAAATATATCATTTCACTCCTAGTAACAGGGAATTTATGACATATCAGGAACACCATGCTCACTAAGGATGCTAAAATTCCCATTTTTTTAGGTGTGCTTTTTTTTTTCTTTTTGATTGCAGTGGTGCTATAGTATGCTATTTTCTCTGATACTGGTTTTCTCTGATGAAATTTTTGGTGTAGGTGAGAGAAGGGAGATCAAGCAGGAAGACAGAAATAGTTCTTTATAGTTTTCAGATAAAATTTCTTTTCACTTAAATTTTCTCAACCACATACATTAATTATAATAATGACATCAATCTCTAAAAGAGTTTGGGAAAGACAATCGCCTAAGTTACTAATAAGCTTTGCCAACACTTGGAATTCTTGGAGGAAAATCATCTAAGAAATAGAAAATACAATTGAACAACAGTGACCACAGCATCAGTAGAAACTTCTCAGTGTTTCTGCAATAAATATGAAGTGAAAAAAGAGATGTTTTTGACCACAAAAGAATGAGAGCATTTATAAGTGGTTTAATGAAATGTAAATTTAAATGGAAGAAAAAAAGAGAAATTAAGTCGTCTTACATTGCATTCACTGACTCTTTTGCAAGTTTTGAAATATATTTTTAAGACACATATTTCAGATGTGAAGTTATATGAGATTTTAATTTTTTCAACAATACTGTATATTGAGAAGGCACCAGGTGTCAGGCAGTGTACCCTGGGGATATCATGAGTAATAAACAGAAAAGCAAAACCCCATGCTGTTACAAAGTTTACATTCTTGAGGGAGACAAAGAAAATAAATGGCATAAACTAAACAGTTGTCATTAAGTGCAAACTGCTAAGGAGAAACATAAGGAAGAAGGGTAAGAAATGTCAGTGAAGGGTTGTTGACACTTCAGGTAAGGCTTTCTGAGCAGGCGATTTTCTTTTTTTTTTTTTAATTTTTTTTTTCAACGTTTTTTTATTTATTTTTGGGACAGAGAGAGACAGAGCATGAACGGGGGAGGGACAGAGAGAGAGGGAGACACAGAATGGGAAACAGGCTCCAGGCTCTGAGCCATCAGCCCAGAGCCCGACGTGGGGCTCGAACTCACGGACCGCGAGATCGTGACCTGGCTGAAGTCGGACGCTTAACCGACTGCGCCACCCAGGCGCCCCATGAGCAGGCGATTTTCAATGAAGAACCGGAAGAAAGTAAGGGAGTCAGCTGTGCAGACATCAAGAATACTCAGAGAGGTGAGAGTAAGAACAAGGATTAAGGCAGATAACGTGCCAGATGTTTTCAAAGAGCAGGAAGAAGAGTGTGGCTAGAAGACAGGATAAACACACAAGGGTCACAGATGAGAACAGATTAAAAACAGAGCCAGATTATGAAAGTCTCTTAGGTCACGGCAGGTGCATTGAACTTCACTCTGAGAAGGGAGAGCCTCAGAGACATAACATAAAAAGATTTATATTTTATGTTCTACTATTTAGATATACCAATAGTGATAAGCAATTATACTTACAAGTGGGACTAAAAGGGAAATGCCTGGGTCATATCAAAATGAAAAAATTCTTTTCAGAGCTCTATGTGATACATAGGTGTTGTTAACATACGAGTTCACACATAAAAGGATTGGGCTAGGAGCGTCTGGGTGGCTCAGTAGGTTAAGTGTCCAACTTTTGATTTCAGCTTAGGTCATGATTTTACGGTTTGTGAGTTTGAGCCACACATGGGACTTTGTGTTGGCAGTGCAGAGCCTGTTTAGGATTCTCTCTCTCTCCCTCTCTCTCTGCCCCTCCTGCACACATTCCGTCTCTCCCCTCCTGCACTCATTCTGTCTACATTATATCCAAGGCTTTGACTATAGTTCTGTTGTGAACTGGTTTAGGTTTAGGATAATTATCACCCAATCTAAGTTCTAACATGGGAAGTATTGGTGTCATGTTAATGGGGAAATGTTCTTATCAAAATCATGGCATTGCAACTAGACCAGGCATTAATCTGTTTTGGATGACTTCTCATTTTTAGTGGAATTTCAATCAATTTTAAAATATCTCATTTTTCAGATGAAAGAAATAACTTTCATTTTCAGAAGTAGCAACAACTCCCTTAATACAAGTGTGAAAGAAACAGTGACCAATTAAACGTTAGGATAAGTTTTGTCTTTTACAAACATATTGAAAACAATTTTGACTACTTATAAAAATAGGTTTTAGGAAAAAAAGCAACCACTGGATTTACAATAAAAATCTTAGGCACAAAATTTAAAAATAATGACTTTTAGATGTGTTAATGTTAAAAAGAAATATTGTAAAATACTGATATTGCTAAAAAGCAATTGGGTAAATAGAACAAAATATATGTGTGAAATAGCACACTTTATAAATTTATTTTGACAAGTATAATTGAGTTTTAACTATTTATGAGTTTTATGAGTTTTCCATATGAGGTAAATGGACTGTAATGTCATTTTTAAAAACCATGAAATATTTATTATTATCAACTTATGTCAGCATCCCATTACTGAGATTATTCTTGAAAGTAATCTTGAAAAATATTCTTGAAAATCCTGAATACCAGATGCATTTGTTAAATATACTGTGCTTGGAGCTTAATTAACCTGGCAGGGATTCAGTATATAATCATCATATGTCTCAACAAGAGGCACAATACTATTTATTAAGACATTTTTCTCTTGTTACCTCAGATTAGAGGAAAAAGATAAATAATTGTATGCTGATATTGCACACAATCATTTAACAAAAGTCACTTTACTAAATTTAAGAATTATATGTCAAAAATATCTATACAATCTTATTCTTAAACTATATTGGTAAGCATAATAATTGATCATGAACTCTGTCATGATATTGGACAAAAGATTTGACCAGACTGATAAGTATAATCCAGGATAATTTTGAATATAATATACTGAATACTTCAGTACAATATAGAAAGTAAGAGAAATGGAAGAGAATAAAGAGGTTAAGGAAAATAAAAGGCAATATTATATAGTAAATAGAGTCCAGTAATTCCTTAATATCAAAAGTTAAAAGGCAAATGGTGAAAATTTATTGAAAATAAATTTAAATAAACTAATGACAGAGCTACAAATAAAAGTCAAGCCAATAATATATTTTTAAGTTTACAGGAGATAGAATATACTTTATTCTTGTCTTCAGAGACAATAGAATACTTAATTAAATTAGTTGATAATGTCCTTCTTTGTGTCCCCAGTGAGCTATGTTCTCTATAGCTAGTAAAAAGCCTAAAACATTAAATGGGATTTAGTGAATTGGCTACCCACTAAATTATGAGTTTCTTGAGAGTTGAAATTATGTTTTATTTATTTGTTCTAGTGCTTTCTTTAGTGCAGTAATGGCTCATTAAGGAAAGCCTAAAGGACTGGTCTGAATCATTGTCTTCCTTCTTAAGAAGTCACCCATTTTCTCCTGTTCATTTTAGTTGTTTTTTTATCCCCAATGATTCCAATAAAAATGTTACCAAATGGATCATTTTATTATAATTCAGTTATTATTTCTACGTCCACATCTTAATTTGCCTTTTGGCATCACTTGCAATAACTTAATATTCCCTTTTAGGATAACTGTTTCTAAGGATTCTTTGGCTTGTAGGTTGACTTTGTTTTTTGTTTTTGTTTTTCCCCAATCTCCATATTTCTTTTACATTATTTCCTTTGTGACTTCTGTTACTTGCTTTCATTCTCATGTTTTGGAACATATCAGGACTTTGTCCTCTTATATGTTCATCTGAGTTCTCTCCATAAGGGAGCTCATTATCTTTGCAATTAGGAAAAAAAATCTAAATGGGATTCCTGTTTGATTTTGCTCTGAATCCTTCCTTTCTCCTTTACTTCATTTATTACACTCATTCTCACCACCCTGATGGAACCATGCTGGCCAAATAATAGGCCATTAAATATGCCACAAGAGAGACTGCTAGATCTCACCACTATCTATGGTATGTTCTTGTGTTTTTTATTTTTTTTTTTCTTTGTATGTATTCAGCATGTAAATCAGTCCTCTGGATTTAGTTAATGCCATGAACTTGGCTCTGGCCAATGAAATATGGGTGGAAGTAATTCATATCATCTTTAGACATGATACTTATAAGCTTTGATATTCCATAGTTTCTTCCCATGTCTTCTGGCCTGAAGCAGAATATAGGGAGAATGTTTAATTCAACAGGGAGTGCTAAATTATCCATCCCTTCTACCTAACCATTGTTTGTTGGGGGGGGATCATTTGCTGAATTATTGGGGTTCTCATTTTCTGTTTTATTTTTTAATGTTTTGTATAGATGAATGCAGTTTATACAGATGAAGACAGTTTGCACTTTTGCATTTCTCTGGGAAAAGATGACAATTTTGTTTGTCAGGTTTTTAGTTCAAGAGCATCTCTTTCCTTTAGTGTAGCAAAGTATGATTTCTTTATTGGATAACTATTTGTTCTGGGGAAAATTTGGAGAAAATTTTGGAGAAAATTTGGACTTGAATCCAAACTCTAACAATAATTTTTGTCCAAAGACACAAATATGCACACTTGGCCCATGAATCCTAATTACCTACAGAAACAACCCAAAATATCTTAGCTTTATATTCACCACAATTTGTCACAAAAACAATATCTTGCCTTCTTACTCTTATCTTCTCAACATGCTGATAGGTCTACACTGTAACCTATAATATGAAAAAAAGATACACTTTTAGTGTTTCTTTACATGTTTAGTTTTCTTTTTTCTTGTACTGTACTAAGTTATCGTTTCTTCATGTTGCTGTTTTCATCTTCACTGCTAATTTTCCTTAGAGGACCTCACGCTTGATTCTATTTTGCTTCTGCTCTTAGGGCAGCATCATTCCAAGGCGATCTTCTCATGCCTCCCATGCACCTTTTAGTCTTTTCTCTGGAGTTAGTACTCTGACCTAGTAATGAACTTTTTCAGTATTTTAATACATAGGGTGGGTTTTTTTATTCTAGGGATAGATTTGATCAAACTTTATCCTGCTGTCATTCCTTTTGTCCTTTTTTTTTATTCTTTGTAGTTTTTCCTCAATGTTTACTTCTTTCTGTGAAGATATGTAGTAGAAATGTAGTATGTAGCTTGCATAGATTGGGTGATATTTTGGATGAGAGTTTTTGACAGGACCTGGTTTTCCAGTTAAATCTTTGAAAGTCCTCTATGAGCTACATATACTAATGTATTTGGCCAACACTAAATTTTCAATTCTTAAAACAATGTCACGTGGTAAGTCGTGATATACCCATTTTGGATTTAGAGAGATGGCTTCACACCATTGTTGAGGAGAAAAGAACAAAACTAATCCAGGTCTTCACATTTCCTAAATCCATACTTATTCCCTTGTTCTAAACCCTTCCCCAGATATTAATTATATGGTGGCGTGTCTGAGTTTTAGCCTTCTCCCTTGCTTCCATCTCAGATAAAATTAAATGCTTTGGTATCCTACTAGGAAGAGACTTTAAACACTTAAAGTTCAAATTGAAAAGTTATTTCAATTGGAGTTGTGCTGAGTTGGGATTTCAGGGTGTACTTAAAATTCTATTTGATATTTGAATAATCTTAGGCAAATATTATTTGATCTCAGTCTCCTAGTGACTGTGAGTTTCAAAGTGCTATTCTCATTTCCTCTTATAAATAATGAAAGCTGCAAAAAGAAAACTTGTCATGATACTACATCCCATAACGTGAGATACGTGATATGTATTTAATGTACAGGGAAAGTAGGGATTTTTCATAACACTTTCAGATGCAAATTTTAGCATGTATGTATGTGTGTGTGTTTGTGCATGTGTGTGTGTGTATGCTGCTAAACATAAGAGTTTCATAGAGAGGCAAAAAGCCATATGAATAATTTTGCAAGATGAGAATCTTATTATGGTAAATAGTGGAGACTTGGGTTGATATATGTCTTGCATTTGTGACTTTCTTGACAATTTTATTCCCTGTTTCAAGTTCTCATTACCTCTTTTTGATTTTTGCAGTCTCATGAAAACTTTTCCTGAAAATAACCTAATCCTCTTCAGACTTGAATCCAAACTCTACCAATAATTTTTGTCCAAAGACACAAATATGCACATTTGGCCCATGAATCCTCATTACCTACAGAAACAACCCAAAGTATCTTAGCTTTATATTCACCACAATTTGTCACAAAAACAATATCTTGCCTTCTTACTCTTATCTTCTCAACACCCTGATAGGTCTACACTGTAACCTATAATATGATCGGTTCTGTCTTCCGTAACCATAAATTTCTGTTTACTTTCTCCTGTGTGTACACTTGGCCAACCTTCCCTGTTTATGCTCAAGCTGTCTCTTCATTCTATCAGGCACTATAATCAAGAAGAATTTATTAATGTCCAGTTAGAACTAAATTCCCCCTAAAATTCTTTGTAATTCCTAGAATCCCAATGTGCCATGTTCTTTGTGCTGTGGTTATGGTGGTTCTACAATTGCAGTTGATCACACACTTAGTCACATTTTAAAATGTATATTTGGATATGTTTTTTGGTAATGACTATAATGGATTTACATACATGAATATTAAATATATCCTAAGGCTAGACATCATGCTAAGCATTCTCACACAATGTTCTATTTAATAACCAGAAACATCAGCTAGTAGGAGAAATTGGCATGCAAGGAAGTTAAAGAGCTGGCTCTTTATTTTCACTAAACTCTTTACTTCAATTTAATGCATCCATCAGTTATAAATGTAAAGAACACAACATAATAGTATTAACATTTCAGGCTTGTTTTTCACCAATAGAAATCAGATATATTTTCATAACACATTACAGATATGTATTTAAACATATTGCTTACTCTCATCACATCTTCAAAATTATGGTACAGTACTTAACAGATTCACTAATGGTTCTTGTTATTTAACATGCAATAAAGAAAATGCTATAGTATTCTATTCCAAGTCATTAATTTTTTAATTATTTATTTATTTTGGGGGGGGCACCAGAGGGCAGGAACAGAGAGAGAGAGGGATAGAGAATCTCAAGCAGGCTCTACACTGTCAGTTGATTCGGAGCTCAAACTCACAAACTGCAAGATTGTGACCTGAGCCAAAATCAAGAGTTCAACTCTTAACCAACTGCCTGCTACCCAGACACCCCAAAACAAATATTTTCTTATAACCTGATCTCCATTAAAAGTTTAAAACTATTTTATAATGCATTTAAATATTTTCCTTGAAGTCTTTATTTTTGCTCCTTTTGTATGGACTGCCTTCACTGATTAAAAGACAGTCTATTTATTCTACTTCACCTTTCCTTTTCATCCTGGCTGCTCCCAGTGTTCTTTAATGACACACATTATTAATACTGACAGGAACTTAGACAAATATAAATCGGATGCTCATGTGGAAGATAAATTTGTAAAGTCAAATTATCATTATTTCATAATTTATTACCTGGGTGAAAAGCTTCCACACAACATCTGGTTGATTCTTTGTAACCCAGTTTTAATAACCAAATAGATATTAGCTGCATACTGACTTTTTTGAATATAGATGAGCTATATTATTGATGTGCAAAAGTTAGAAAGCAGAAATAGTTTTAAGGTAAAAAATTTCTGGGCTATAGAAAAGCAAGGCAATTAATGATAACGTTCACTGGTTCATTGTCTTCTTTGGTCAAATAACCTAAGTGTTGTGATTTATTACAGGAAAGTACCAGAGGGGAAATACTTCCATTTTTTTTTCTCTTGACAAACATCAACTGTTGATAGGGTAGCTGAAGTCACATTTATCAATTTCTACTCTGCTGTGGGAAAATTCTATTGAATTATAAAGTATCAGAGATTTATTAAAACTACTAGAGTCACAGATACAGGCTTTAAGTAAGAGAAAGTGTGCATTTATCAGTCTTAGTTTACTTTTCTTTGATCTAATTCTCCTGACAACTGGAGTTACTTGATGCCAACCATAATTCTGCCTTCCTTAACCGTAAAGTATAAATCTTGGGAAAAGGCAAGAATAATTCAGTGACATTTAGTCCAGTCACCTGGTCCTGTGTTTGTTGGTCTCAGATCAGTTTTAACTACAGATTTTGTTTGTCCTTGAAATTTCACCATTTTCTTGTCTCACCTCATGAAACTCAATCCAAGTCTCTACTCATTTCACAAGTTTTATTGAAAGAAATTTAAGTTATTCTCTCATGATTGGTTCAGTCTTAATCAGGCATGTGAAAGCGATGAATCCTGGCTTCTTCACTGTGGACCTGTTTGGTTAACCCTGATATCTTCAAATCATCCAGCTAATAGTCTCTCATGGTTATTTTTTTTGGGGGGGGGGTGTTTTTAAGTAGTTATAAAATATGGATAACATCAAATTTATCATCTTAACCTCTTTGAAGTGTACAGTTCAGCCGTAACACGTAACTTCACATGGTTGTGAAACCGTCACCACTGTCCATTTCCAGAACTTTTTCAGCCTTGCAAACTGCAACTCTGTTCACATCAAAAACTACCTCCTTATTTCCCTGTCTCCCCAGTTCCTGGTAACGATTTTGCTTTTTGTCTCTATGAATTTGACTATTTGACTATGAATATTTTAGGTATCTGCCATAATGACATCATATAGTATTTGACTTCTTGTGATCAGCTTATTTCACTAAGTGTATCTTCAAGGTTAATGCATCGTGTAGCACATATCAAAATTTCATTCCATTTTGAGGTTGAATATTATTACCTCGTATGTAATATACCACATGTTGTTTAGCCATTTATCTATCAATGGACATTTGAGTTGTTTCCACCTTTTGGCTATTGTGAATAATGTTGTTATGAACACTAGTGTGCAAATACCTGTTTGAGTTCCTGGTTTAAAATCTTTTGAGTGTATACTTACAAGTGGAATTGCTGGTTTATATGATAATTCTATGCATAGTTTTTTTGAGGACCCACCATATTCATATTGTCTTACACAGAAACTGCATCATTTTATCTTATCATCAGCAATGTACAAGTGTTCCAATTTTTGCAAATCCTTGCTAACATTTGTTATTTTCTCTCTCTCTCTTTTTTTGATAATAGCCAGCATAATGGATGTGATGTGGCAACTCATTGTGCTTTTGATTAGCATTCCAAAATGATCGGTAACACAAGTAGTTTTAACTGATTATTACAGTTTTTGTTTAGTGTTCAATTAAGCACCAAATTACAGCAACATTTTGATCTCAAAGTATTTTAAGACTTAAATATTCTGCCTAAATCACTGCATAAATGATAGTTATCCATTTAAGGATGAAAACTGGGTATTTATAAGAAGCATACTAATATAAATAATTTTAAATCATATTACTTTCCTTCTGGCATTAAGGAAATATGTTGAGACTGTTCTAAAGGTTAACCTGGTAATTACTATATAAATAAATGTATGGTGGAATTAGAAGAGGCCTTGGGATCAAACAGACATGCCTTTAAATTTGCCTCTGGTATTTCCTAAATATAAAGAACTAGGCCAATTATTTAACTATCCTAGTCTTGATTTCCTTAACTGAAAATTAATAAAAATCACTACATAATAAGGGTTGGAGCTGCAATTCTTAGATTTTCTTCAGTAAATATAGAACTCCCTCTTCTTTAGGCAGAATGCACTTTTCCCCTTACTGGTGTTGGGCTTGGTCAGGTGAAATGTTTGGCTAATGAAATATGAGTAGATATGTCTTAGGCAGGCATTAATGTGCATGCATAGTTTGGCTTAGCTCTTATGATCATTCCATTTGTTAGGAGAATTTTATAACTCAGTTATCTGCTGGTAGAGAGTTATCTACTGATGAACCCTGAACTAAACTAAGTACTCTGGGTAAAATGATGTGCCCATGTAGGTTCATCAATTGTAACAAATGTGCCAGTCTGGTAGGGGAATGTTGATAATATGAAAGCCTATGTGTGTATAGGGGCGGTAGATATATGTGTAATCTCTGTACTTTACCTTCAAATTTGCTATAAACCTAAAATCCTAAAAATAAACTTTGTTTAAAAGATGAATTTGAGGGGCAACTGGATGGCTCAGTCAGTTAAGCATCCGACTCTTGGTTTCAGCTCAGGTTATGATCTTGCAGTTTGAGAATTTGAGCCCCAAATCACCTGACAGTGTGGATCCTGCTTGGGAGTTTAAAGGTACTACATTTTAAATGTAGTATTTCTGGGGGCACTTGGGTGGCTCAGTTGGTTAAGCATCCGGCTTATGCTCAGGTCATGATCTTGAGGTTCAGGAGTTTGTGCCCTGTGTCAGCCTTGTGCTGACAACTCAGAGCCTGAAGCCTGCTTCCTTCCGATTCTGTGTCTCCCCACCTCTCTCTCTGCCTCTTCCCTGCTCGCACTCTTTCTCTTTCACTCAAAAATAAATAAACATTTAAAAATAAAAAATAAATGTAGTATCTCTGAAATCTAACTTCCTTTCCTGGTATTGTAACATTTCCACTTTGCCTCAGGACAAACTACAGCAGAATGTCACTTTCTAGCTTTGCAGTGGTTGAAGGAAGCGAGACTATCCTTTCTTTTCCTCATTCCAATGTAACTTACCACTTATTCATTTAAGAGTCCCCGCCGTAAATTTACACACTCTTCCTGACTTCCAAATTTCTTAGGAAAGACACCCTCCCACTTGTACATGAACTGAAACTCATTTTGTTTCCAGTCCTTTCTTTTTCCCACTTTCTTCCTCGCTGCGGAATGATTTGCACTATTTTATTCATGTATGGCTAAGAGTAATATCCCTTCTTTATTCCAGATCTGTTCTACTACATATTTGCCTTCTTAGTTGTAATAGTTGATTGTATCTTATTTTTTTCTTTTGCGAATATTCATTTAAGTTACTACTTATTTTATTAGAGACTTTAATATTAAATATTAAGTTCAAACATTCAGTGATGATTCATAATCAAGTATTTCTACCACTCTATCAAGCTAAGTCTTCATTTTTATAGAAATGTCAAATGTTGTAGCATAAGCCATTTCTTAATCTTTTAATATATTCTACAAAATTTTCCATGGATCTACTCATTGTTCAGTACTCTCTGATCTGCTTTCTTTTGTACTCTGCTTTTTGGAAAATGCCTGCTTTAGCTGTCTGCATCATCTGGAATGTCTGTCTTGCATGGCTGTCTCAGAACTGTACTATAACAAAGGGGTTGTACAAGCTTTGTGTTTGGGAAGGAAAAGTCACTGTAGATAGTCTCAGCTGAAAAAAAAAAAAAAACTGGTTCTCAAATGGGCAGAGAGAATTAACTTCATAAAACAACTTTTTAAATACATCCTTCCTGGGGCGCCTGGGTGGCGCAGTCGTTTAAGCGTCCGACTTCAGCCAGGTCACGATCTCGCGGTCCGTGAGTTCGAGCCCCGCGTCAGACTCTGGGCTGATGGCTCAGAGCCTGGAGCCTGTTTCCGATTCTGTGTCTCCCTCTCTCTCTGCCCCTCCCCCGTTCATGCTCTGTCTCTCTCTGTCCCAAAAATAAATAAACGTTGAAAAAAAAATTAAAAAAAAAATACATCCTTCCTGATATAACAGCCCCAGTTTTATTGCTTATCCAGTTTTAGTCCTCCATCCCATAAGCTACCACAGATCAAGATTAGGCATGCCTTTGGCAATTTGTCTTCAGGAAGTGTACCCTAAGATGATTAGAGCACTTGACAAAATGTTTTGTTGTGTAAATTTTAAAAATTTATAAAATTTTGCATACGTTTGGTTATTAATACATTTGGCTTTTTTATAGCTTTTTTGAGGTGTAGTTGATACACAATTGTACCATTTAATGTGTACAATTTAATGTGTTAGGACATTTGCAAACAGCTGTGATATCATCATCACAATCAAGGTAAGACACATCCAATACCTCACAAAGTTTCCTTGTGTCCCCCTGTTGTTTGTTTTGTTCTTTTTATGGTAAAAATACTTCACGTGAGAGCTACCCTCTTAAATTTTGAAGTGCACAATACCATGTCATTAGCCATAAGCATTAGGTTGTGCAACAGGTATCTATAACTCATTCATCTAGCAAATGTTTGACTTTTTTTTAAGTTTATTTATTTATTTTGAGAGAGAGCATGCAAGCGTGAGTGGGGGAGTGGGGGGAGAGAGAGAGAATCCCAAGCAAGCCTTGTATATTTTACTCCATCTCAAAAACTATGAGATCATGACCTGAGCAGAAATCAAGAGCTGCATGTTTAACCGCCTGAGCCACCCAGGTGCCCTGGATGTTTGACTGTCTTAAAATAACATGGCAGTTTGAAAAAATGACTAGTTTTTGGCCCATAATTAGCCAGTGATTTTTTTCAGAATCAGCTAGATATAGAACTAATGCCAGTTGGTCACTTTTTTTTTTGTATTATATAGCTAAAAAACCCATTTCAAGGAAAATCAGAGAAAGGCAAAAGATTTTCTGATTCCTACTCATAGCTGAGTACACGGAAAAATAAGAAATCTATTAAGACATTGATGTTCTAATTAAGTACTGAATTGGAGTTCATTTGATTTTCACAGTGAACTAAACTTTCCAACAAATATAGTGAACCTTCAATCTTTATTCTTCTAATTTAATTGAACAGAAACTAAGGATGCCAGGAGTTAATTTATGAATTACATGTAGATTGGATAAGACAATAAAACAAGTCAGATTTATGTCAATGTGGCAAAAAAAAAAAAAAACTACTTACTATTTTCTATTATTTTATTATTATTCACATCTCACAGCTGAGAAAGTTCAGTTTCATTGAAATTGTCCTATTGTGTATGTACAAAATGTATCACTTATATTTTTTATTCAAGCCATTGATTAAGGAACTCTAGTTAAAGGAGGTGACCTATGCATAGCACTTTGTATCCTCTGAAGAGAGACTTTAACCTTCAAATTGTGTAAGTTTACCACATCAAGTGTGAACAAAGGGAGACACTCTAGAGTGACATTTCATTATGTAATTTTGAAGGACTGAAAATAATGAGAAAATGCTAAAAATGTCCAAGAAGGGAAATTTATCTTTTACAAATGAATAAGATTAAGACTGGCTTGATAACTGATCAGAAATATTGGAGATAAGTATACATGAGAGAAAAATCCTTCAAAGTTTGAAATCAATATTATTGTATTGCCATCAAACTATTAGGTAGTTGTGAGACTCAACCAAGAACAGTAAAAAATGACATTTTCAGGGATAAAATAATTTTGAAATGTACTACTCATTGTACCTTAAATGGCAAAAAGTTAACGAAACAAAAATAAAAATAAAATAAATGAATAATATAGAATGAAATACTTGTATATCTAAAAAATGAGTTCCAACTAAAATGAGCCTCAAACTAAAATTATTTAGCACACCTAAAGTCAGTTGGTAAAAATTAAATGGAGTTCCTGGGTTTCAATGGAAATGTCTTCAAAAACAAACAAAAAAATTGAAATGCATTCAACACCATAAATAACTATTTGACTTCAGTATAGCAAATAAGACTTTTGCTTATTTTCTTCAAAAGAAAAAAAAAAAGGCCAGAAATTCAAATGAGAATACAAGGAAAATCCATACTCAATATCTTTAACAAATTTATTTCAATATTTTATTATTTTTGAATAATTGATTTTTCCATAAAAAATAGAATTTAATTTGACCCATATGCTAACAAAATTGTATAATTGAAACAAAAGTTATGACATTTTGCCAATAAAGAATGAAAAGTAAACCTACCCTACTGTATGGAACTTTAGTAAAATATTAAGTTTCCTACAAAAATATAATTCAAGTATGGTTTATATAATTTTCCAACTTTTTGAATCAACCTATAGAATATTTATAGAAGAATCGAATATTGTCACAGAATGTAACTTAAATATTATCAACTCAGATAGGTAGTACTTAAAATAAGAGGTAGGTAGATGAAATGAGAGCACAGAGCAGAAAGATATTGGGCTTACACATGTGTTATTCTAGTATAGTGAGCACATGAGAGACAAAAGTTGTGCAAGATGTGGAATTTTAAGTGTTTCTGTTAGATCAGGGTTTTACAATATCAGTGATACTGATATTTTGGACTGGATAGTTCTTTGTTGTTGTTCTTGGATGTTTAGTAGCATCTCTAGCCTCAAAACACGAGATGCTAGCCATGTCCCCTGCCCAAGTGATGATAATCACTGTCAGTTGGTTAAGCAACTGACTTGATTTTGGCTCAGGTCATGATCTTGAGGTTCATGAGTTTGTGTCCTGCATCGGGCTCTGTGCTGGCAGTGCGGACCCTGTTTGGGATTCTCTCTCTCCTTCTCTCTCTCTCTGCCCTCCCTGACTTGCACGTGCTCTCTCTCTCTCTCAAAATAAATAAATAACCTTAAAAAAAAAGATTCTTAAAGAATGTCTCCAGATAACTACCATAGCTTGTCATATAGCTTGAAGTAGCTATGAAAATTAGGCAAGGGGAAAAGAATGAAATAGTGCAAATAAGCTAATCTTCATCTTTCAGCTCAAAATATTAATGTGTAATAAGTAAATAAGTTTTAAAAAAGATATAAGAAAAAACTAAGCTGAAATTTAAAATGGCAACCAATGTTGGTTAATGTTAATTTGATAAATTGTAGGCAATATGTGTTATATACAAGTATGTTAATGAAAAAATAATTGTTGAGAACTATATAAAAAATAGCTTCCGTGTCTATAATTAAGTCCCTTTAAATAATTTCCTGAAAAGGTTTTATTTTAACTTTGAAAATCTTTTGAATTAGAGAAAAATGGAATTTTATATTAAGTATTTAAATTATGATCATGAAATATTTCATGAAGTTGCTCAATTTCCTTAAAACAGTACATTATGAAACTAAGGTAATGTGAAAATTCTTCTTGACTTTGTATTTAAATCTCCACTTACTGGTTTCAATTATAATGTTGAAAGACATATTTTTTTATACATAAGGCATCATACCACAAAGCCATGATACATTAAGCTTACTGTGGCAGATATTAATAAAGAAATACTAAAATGTATGAAAACTAACTTATAAAAGCACAGGTTTTTGCCTTAATTCTAAACATATTAAAATATTTATTCTACTGCCTAGTAATATTTTGATCTATACTCCTCCAAATGCAAGATGAAGGGAAAATCCATTGAAAAGTAAAAACTAAAAGCTGAAAAACTCTGATAATTTACCATTAACACATAATCCTTTCACTAAGTGTATAGAGGCAAACATTGAATATTTATCATGTCATTCTTGTTCATTTAGGGGGCTGCATTCTATTTAATGAAAGTTTTGGGATGGGAATATATTCTGAAAACATTTTCCAAATATTATGTCCTTTAAATTATTAATTTTAGTATCTATTTTCTAAATTTTTTTAATGTTTATTTATTTTTGAGAGAGAGGGAGAGAATGACAGAGAGGGAGACACAGAATCTGAAGCAGGCTTCAGGCTCTGGGCTGTCAACAGAGAGCCCCACGCAGGGCTCAAACCCACAAACCGTGAGATCATGATCTGAGCCAAAATCAGACGCTCAACCGACTGAGCCACCCAGGCACACCTAGTATCTACTTTCTAAGGTACTCTCTAAAATATCACATGTATGCATTTATAACAAGATAGCATGTAATGTATTTCAGAAAATTTGATTTTTATTATGAAAACCACTTCACGAGTCTTTTGTTCTTTCTACCATGTACATTGTCCTCAAATAGTCAGTGATTCACTTTTATTGTATATGGGCAAAAATGTTGGGAGGAAAGTCATTCACAACTATATTTAGGTCATTTTTCTGCATACTCAGAAAGATAAGACTAAAGATAAAACAGAAAAGGTGGAGAAAGAACATAGATGTAAAATATACCACCTATCTTTGATGTTAAAATGTTGGACTAATTTTATATACCAACAGTTAGCTACTTTCAATCCTAGTTTATTACACTAATTCAATTAGCACTGTAAATCTTAAATATATATATATGTATATATATATATTTGTGAATAGCCTTTATTTTGTGAAAAAATGTGATTCCTAGGGACGAATATTATAAAAATATTTATTAAATTGTTACATAAAGTAGGAAATTACACTAACATTTTATCTAATGCTAGTAAGCAGTTCTTTTCTGATTAGATGGTTTCCAAGGAATTTAATTTCATTACTACATAATTATCCCTTATTTATTTTTTACGAGTTCCTTTTTCAGACTTTTGTTGTTTTTGTTTAAGCAACCAGAAACTTTTCAAAAGATTATTCACATTCTGATATTTGTGTTAGGAATATAAATGTAAAATTTTGCCTATTAAATTGAACCATTAAAATGGATCTATATTCAAATATCATTTTTCCCTATAGTTGGTTTAACACCTGGAGACTGGGTGCATTTAATAGGTTATAATACATGTGTCGCAATCGTCCAGTGAAAATGTATCATTATTTTTATTTCAGTAACAAAAAAAAAACTCAAGTTTTTGAAGGGATGGGGTTATCAGGGCAATAGATACAAATGTATCAATGATTCCTTAGAAATAAGGTTTACCTGTAATTTTAAATATATATAGTTACTTACTACAATGCACTTCACTGATATTAAATGGAAAATTTAAGTGAAGAGGGAAACACAGAGGAAGCAGTGTACAGATAATATTTCACTTTCGCCATGTTCTTTCTGTCTGAAGCACAATGACACTATCAATACGTCTTCAATACTGATGTCTTCTTTCCCAGCATAGAAAATACAGCGTATTGTAGGACTGTGCCTGCATGCGAACCTGGCCCAATAGAAGAAACTTTCTTAGTGCCTTAATCTGTGGAATTACTCAATGAAAAAAAATTGGAATAAAATAAGCACTCAAAGATAAGTTCATAAATCAGCAAAATGAAGTGAAACATGAGAAAATAAATAGAACAACAAAGCAGTTTTTAAAAATGTAATAAATTATTGGCAGTACATGAAAAAATATTCTAATTTGAGAAGCAAACTGAAAGTCAAGGAAATTTGATAAAGAAAGAACAACTCTGAGACTTTTTTATGTTGTAGAATGTGAGAAATAAGTTTTAAATATATTCACCATCTTGGCAAAAAAGGTGCATTATTCCAAAGGGGAACAATTGAACTAAAATGAGGGCTTCTCTATAAGAGTTGTCAACGCCCAAAGCTTGTGTAAAAATGCTTATAGATCTTAAAGGGAAAAAAAAATGTAGTCAAGAACATTTCACCCAGCCAAGTTTTCATTCAAGTGTAAAAACAATAGACAGACATTCACTAACAAAAACACACATATAAACTGTTCTCGAGGAAGATAAGCTTCTTTAGCAATTCAATTGAGCCAAGTGAAGAAATTAAAATAGAAACTTTAAGGAAAAAAAATGAGATAAAATGACTGATTACAAACATGGATTGACATGATGAACATATAAATAAATAAATTGAATATTTTTGTCAGTTATGATTAGATAAGGAGTATGAAATACCATAAGCAATGTCATTACAAAATAATGACTGACTAATAAAACTGAAATGTGCAGGGAAGGGAGAAAAAAGGGACATGTGAGTGCCAATGCCCTTATGACACATAGCAGGCTATCAGCAGATATTTTAGAAATGATAAGCTATGTTTTTTAAAAGCCCAGAAACCAAACCACAACCTCTCACTGTGTTTCATAGTTCTTTCAAACATTCCATGAAGAGTTTAGAAATAATATTTCCTATAGTGAAGAAACATTCATTTGAAGGCAAGAAATTCCCTTAGTTTTATTTCTGGTTTAAAAAAAAAAATCATTTAGGATCCTGGAAAGGAACAATGAGATTTCTCCTGAACTTTACCCACAAACCCATTTAAAATTTTGGTATGTACTACATAGAGTTGAACATCTCAGTCTGATAAATGAATGTTAAGTTTATGTTGTTTGTTTTCATGTATAGATCACTAAGCAACAATCGTACTTCATGATGAAAATCTAGTAGTGTTCTTACTGCAGTGAGGAGCATACAGTTAATTATTATTAGCAATACAATGCTAAAACCTTTTTGGAAATTCTGATCACTGTAATTAGAAAAGTAAAAGTAGCTCTATAGATTTTTAAAATTGGAAGCTAATATGTCAGTAGCTGTGGAAGATTTGTCTACCTAGATCTAAGAGATTTAGCTATGTAAATGTAAAGAATCAATTAAAATGTTCAGAGTGAGGTTAATGACAAAATTTGGACACCAAATCAGTCATTTTCTTACATTTTTTAATGTTGGTAGGTTATTATCCATGGATCTATTGCGTTTCTTCACATGTTACACATATGGCAATCACTTTTTTTACTATATTTTTAAGGACGTTTGTATAGCAGACAGCTTTGGAAGCCTGAGATAGTGTCTCCTTGTTGTGAACAGACATTTGTTTACTGTCTGGTGTAATAAAGAAATGTCTTCCTTCAGCCATTTATAAAAGATTCAAAATTCCCTCAGCGCTAAGCTTCTCAGCTGTGGTGTAATCACACTATGTGCACATCTGTCTCTGCTCTACTCTACACACTCATGGAACCTGGTGTCAAGGAGATCTGACTAAAACAGGGACATCAGGCTGCTTGCAGCATCGTGAGTGATAAAGTCATTTGTCTCTATCCCAGGATACCTGTGTCTTCCATCAGCATACGTGAAATTATGGCAGGCTAATTTGTTACCTGTACGTAGGGTAAATTCTCAGAATTTTCACAATTCTTGACATAAAATAGCCACTGAAAAGATGTAGTAAATGTGACACCTTTAAATAGAGATAAACTCTATGACACATGGGAATGCAATATGTTATATGGGAGACATTTAGAGGTTATGAGATAAATACATTCTTTGGTAAATGACGTTAGGGCATCAGGCTGGGGTGGTGCTACTAAGGAGTAGAGATAATCTCATTCCTTTTTCCAAGATAAATTACAAATGATCAATGTGATTATATAAAACTATAAAACATTTATGGCAAGGCAAACAAGAACAAGACAAAGGTCCAAGGATAAACAAGTTTAGAATACAAAGAACAACTTGAGAAAGAAAAAAAAAGTGTAAGTCAATAAATTATGGTAAATATTCAGGTTTTAAATAAAAAGGCCAAAGAATATTGTAGACAATACTGGAATATATATATGAATATGATATATAAGTATATATGAACATATATATGAAATGTGCATAAGAGTACCCTCAGCTGGATTTCAGAGAGAATTTAATAAAGGAATATACCACAAGTATGGCCACATTTAAGGAAGAACAGAAAATGCTAAGTAACCCAAAGACCGGCATTAGGAAGAGACGGTGACCGATCTTGGGTCTGAAAAGGTAAAGAAATAATATGTTACTAGTACTAGTGAAGCCAGCTAAGACCTAGACCCATGAAAGAGACAGCAGCAGGTCACACTCCTATGGAATGTTCTAATGGCCAACGTGTTTGGCAAGCAGGACAGAGAAGGGCAGTAGAAGGACTTGCAGAGATGGCAAATGAGACTGGCCAGAGCTCTAGTCTTCAAAGGCACACAAACAGAACAAAATATTATTTATCATGCATCAGTAATTCTATATTTTCAAATGTATAAGGAATTTTACACATATATCTATGGAACCAAAAGCTGATACAAGCTTTCTAGATGACATTCTGAGTATTTGTAAAAAAAAAAAAAAAAAAAAAAAAAAATACATGGCATATTTTTATTATTTAGCATTAACTTATTACTATAATCACTAAAATCGCTTCTCGGCCTTTTGGCGAAGATCAAGTGTACTATAATCATTAAAAATTTTATCCAATTAATTTTTATATCCAAAATGGCAATTTGGATACATATATATATATTTCATATATATACTTCATAAATATATATGTTTACATATATATTTTATAAACATATATATATTTCAGTGTAAAGTGATAATCTGATTTTTTTAACCAGTGAGATGCTTCATTTTTATTAGGAAAAACAAAATATAAAGCAATTTGGTGGTACAGAGAAATTTGAATAAATCAATATTTTGAAGTGCTAGAAATCTGAAATATAATATTAGAACACCCAGTATTAACATTAGGTTTAACACTGGAATACCCCTAAATCCTCCCTTGTTTTATATTTTCTTTGAAAATGTTTATTTTTATATTTATGCAATTAGATTTTCCTAGATGCCTGTACAATTTAAAGTGTTTTAATTTTATTTCCAAGGAACCTTATTACTCTCCTCCCATACAGTTCATGGAATCCTATTGTTGCTGTTTCGGAGATAGTAAAAAGTTTTTTTTAAGTCCAAAATTCTTGTATTTTTCTGTTATAAGTTTTTATTTAATTTTAATCTCAATGTTTAAATATTTACTTTTGCCAGGCAAAGTGTTCTTATGTCTGTGGATAGAGGATGAGAAGCTGAAGAGGCTATTTTAGACATAACTTTCTCTTTAAAAAGCAAGGAGTCTAGCCATTGGTGTAAGTAGCCAACTAACTTCTTTAGAAATTTCTCTTTTTCATTATGAATAAGTCAGAAGAATAATTTCTGCTTAGAAATTCCAAGTGTCATATGAAACATAATATCTCCACAGTGCAGAGTGAAGCAGGGCTCTAGGCAACTTGTCTAATCTTCAACATGTCATAATTCATTTTATATGGAAGGCAGAGGAGTTCTGAAGTGTATACTCTTTGTTTCTCGAAAGATACCATTCATTATTTAATCTGTCCTGTGCATTTTGCATTTTATTACCATTTTTTTTTCTCTTAGGTGCAGGGAGGTGCGTGGTCTTTTTGTTTTGTTTTGTTTTGTTTTTAACCTAGTGTAACATTTCAAATATGTGAAATATTATAATTTAGGTTTAGTTCACTGGCAACTTGTGTCCAAGGGCTGGTGCTGTCTTTTTCTTTTCACATCACCTCTGTTCCTCTAAGTGTCAAGCTCTCTGACCTCAGTTGTGTTACATTAGGTTTAGCTCAGAGTCCTGCTTGTGTTTTGTCCTATGGATGAGAATCTCGAAAATCTTGAGGCCCAGTGGAATTTGTAAGCTCAGAACTGGAGAACGAGTAATGGCTTCTTCATCCAAGAAATGTGTTGCTCACCCTTCCCCACTGTTGGCTTAGTTCCATTGGTCTCCAGGTCCTGGCCAGGGAGGATATTCAGTAGGCCTCCGCTTACTTCTAGTTTTGTGGTGAAAATCCAGCTGCCCTCTACTATCCAACTGATCTACCTTTAAATCACACCCACAGATGTTTCTTCCCCTAATTTCCTTCTAGGTCTATCATTGTGATACAAATCTTATGCCCTAGTTTCTACAACCCCCCTCTTTTAAAAAAATTTTTCTTAATGTTTATTTTCTGAGAGAGAGAGAGAGAGAGAGAGACAGAGTGTGAGCAGGGGAGAGGCAGAGAGAGAGAGAGAGAGAGAGGGAGATACAGAATCCCTAGCAGGCTGCAGGCTCTAGCTGTCAGAACAGAGCCTGATGTGGGGCTCAAACCCACAAACTGTGAAATTATGACCTGAGCCAAAGTCAGATGCTCAACTGACTGAGCCACCCAGGCGCCCCTACAATTTCCCGCTTTTTATTTTTAAGACATCATTTGAATGTAAAATTAATTATTCATTAATCCTAATTCGTTCTTATTTATTTCCTCTTGGCTCCCAGTTCTGCTCATTCCCCTGGCACCAGGGAATTTTGCTTGCTTGCAGACATGAGGGATTTGGGGCTTCATTTTTAATTTTATTACACAAGGATATCCAAAACCATATGTAAGTTATACATCAGTGTTACTGCTTAAAAAGGACTTGCTCTGAAGATTTACCAAATGGCAGTCATGTTATCTGCTAGCATCAGATGATTATAATTTTTTCCTGACGTTTGTCTTATTACTCTAATTAACCTCAATGTTGACATTTAAAACTTTGATCTTTAAGTTTCAGTCAGTGGACAGTCCTAAATTTGTAAGTAAAGCATAGATTTTATAGAGCTGAAAATCCAGTACGAACTTTCTCCTGTAACGGGAATGGGCCTGTTGCACAGCGAATCCAACTCTGCTGTTTGGTCGCCCAATTACTGAGGCACCCAGGTGGCCCTCAAGCTGGAAAAACTTATAAGTGATAAACACATGCATACTTTTATTAAAGGAAGAGTGAGCATTTATTATAGTTCAAAGTGATATCTAAGTTCCTGTGAAAACTTATTCAATATTATCTTATTGAAAGGTCCTATAATTATTAATTCTGAGCATTACTTAGTAATTTAACTGCTATCACCTGAAAAGAAGTGGATGACTCATAACTGAGGACTGAATTAAAATATTTCTTCAATGGGGGCACCTGGGTGGCTCAGTCAGTTGAGCGTCAGACTTCAGCTTAAGTCACAGTTCCTGAGTTTGAGCCCTGCATCAGGCTCATTGCTGTCAGGGCAGAGCGCACTGGGATCCTCTGTCCCCCTTTCCCTTCCCCTCTCTCGCTCTTTCAAAAAATAAAAATAAAAAAATAAGAAACAGTGTAAAAAATATTTCTTCAGTGGACAGAATCACACTTAATTTGTAAATTCAGTTCACATCTAAGAGCTACCCTTGTGTAGTTACCTGAACATTGTAATATTATGTATCACAGTTCCTGAGCCAGTAACATTGTAGAAGTAGTCCATCTACCTTGAAAAATACCTAATGAAGGTTTCCAATTCGTTTTACTGATTAAAATGTATACTTCAGTAGAATGTTGCATGGTTATCCCAGGTTTGCCTGCACTAGAACACATAGTTGCTCATCCCTAGAGTTACCTTTACTTGTTTTGGAAGCTCAGTCATCCAATGACTTAATGTTTATTTATTTTTTAAAGTTCTTTTATATTGGGGCGCCTGGGTGGCACAGTCGGTTAAGCATCCGACTTCAGCCAGGTCACGATCTCGCGGTCGGTGAGTTCGAGCCCCGCGTCGGGCTCTGGGCTGATGGCTCAGAGCCTGGAGCCTGTTTCCGATTCTGTGTCTCCCTCTCTCTCTGCCCCTCCCCCGTTCATGCTCTGTCTCTCTCTGTCCCAAAAATAAATAAAAAACGTTGAAAAAAAATTTTAAAGTTCTTTTATATTAACATGATACTAATAACCACTTGAAGCATCTGGCTATACAGCGTGTGTTATATTTTCTCCATAAACTCTATTTTGAAATGCAGAGGTGGAAGTAAAAAACCAAGAGTTTAGCTCCCTTGCTTATGGTGGGGTAACCACAAACAGAAGTATCATTCATACCCAGATTAAAAAATAGTAATCTTGAACTCACT
This sequence comes from Lynx rufus, assembly GCF_022079265.1. NCBI lineage: Eukaryota > Metazoa > Chordata > Mammalia > Carnivora > Felidae > Lynx > Lynx rufus. Next base: position 61,403,795 of record NW_025814827.1, read on the forward strand.
CCCAATTTGGAGAACCATATCCCAATTAATCATCTTATTTTTCCAATCTCCATAGAGGCCAGACAGTAAGACACAAGTTTCAAAAAGACTTTAAGATGAGTTTTACTTTTTTAATTCCTTAAGGTTTCAGTATGGACTAGTTTTATCCATTGGGGGGAAAATGTGCAGTAGTTCCCCCTTATTCACAGGGGATATGTTCTAAGAGCCCCAGTGGATGCCTGAAACTGTGGGTAGTACTGAGGCTGATATACGATGTTTTTCCCCATACATGCATACCTATGCTAAAGTTTAGTTTATAAATAACGCACAGTGAGAGATTAACAACAGCAATAATAAAATAGATTAATTATAAGAATATACTACAATAAAAGTTATGTGAATGTGTTCTCTCTTTCTCTCTCAAAATATCCTATTGTACTGTAGTCACTCTCTTTTTGTGATAATATGAAAGGTTAAATACCCATGTGATGAGATGAAGTGAGGTGAATAATATTGCCTGTTATTCACATAGCATTCACATAGTCTTCACATTACATGAATGCTACATTCATCTAATGATGAAGCATTAGTCTAGCAATATGTCAGAAGGAGAATCATATGCTTACAGATTGTGGTTGACCACAGGTAACTGACACTGTGGATAAAAGGAGTACTGTTGTATAGAGTTGCAGAGATCATTCTTTACATGCCTGCAGTTTGATTTGTGTGTAATACCTTGCTCCTTGTCATTTTCTTTATTTTTTTAAATATAAATACAAAAATCCCATCTCAAATCCCACAACAAAGAAGATATAATTGTACATATTTGAGCATATATCACTAAAATATTTCTCATGTAAATGTATTCAAATATTTTTTTTTAATTTTTTTAATGTTTATTTATTTTTGAGAGAGCGACAGAATGTGAGTGGGTTAGGGTCAGAGAGAGAGGGAGACACAGAATCCGAAGCAGGCTCCAGGTTCCAAGCTGTCAGCACAGAGCCCGATGCGGGGCTCAAACTCGCGAGCCTCGAGATCATGACCTGGGTGGAAGTCAGCTGCTCAACCGACTGAGCCACCCAGGCGCCCCGTATTCAAATATTTTTAAACAATGTTGTACTGACCAAATTGCATGTACCAATCACTGTTGTCATTTAATCTTTCTGACCAATCAAGTGAAGATACCTCTGAAGATAGTGTTCTTTAGTCTGAAGATGAAGCAGCCTTTCTTCAGACTTGGATTTTTTTTTTTTTTTTTAACCAACAGTAAGTCTAACAATAGAGGAAAGAGTGGAATCTCTCTCCTTCCTGGATTAACTGAAAGAGAAGGAATGGATGTCATAGCACAGTTATTATCAAAGAAATTCTCGAAAAAATTTTCATGACTTATATTTTATTCCTTTATTTTGCTGTGAATAGCTAGGGTAATGGCCTCTCAGATATTTCCATGAATGTTTATGTATGGTAAGCTATCTATCCATTATCCATCATATTTTTTAAAGTTTATTCATTTATTTATTTATTTTGAGAGAGAGAGAGAGAGAGAGAGAAAGAAAGAAAGCACAAGCAAAGGAGGGGCAGAGAGAGAGGGAGAGAGGGAGAATCTGACACAGAGCTCAATCTCACGACCTTGAGAACATGACCCAAGCCAAAAGTAAGAGTCGGGTGCTCATCTGACTGAGCCACCCAGGCGCCCCTATCATATTTAAAAGTCTCAGTTGAAATATCTAATTTAGCATAGATTTTGTTAGCGTTACCCATAGGGTAACCTCAATGTTGAGCAAGCACATGGCTACCAAGAATAAGCCTATTATTACTCTGCCTCCTCCAAAGATTTGCCTATACTAGGATGAATTCCTAGTCAGTATGAGTAGGAGGAGGGTGTATGCAATGTCTAGTTTATATATTGATAAGAAAATACCTGATTTCCCAAGTTGTCTTCTCCCTTTACCAGAGGTCACAATGTGGCTATATGGTGAGCCATCTTGGACCAGGTGAATAAAGGAGTATCATGAGGCTGGAGAAGCAAAAAGTAGGAGTGGCCTTGCTCTGCTTCAAGAGCAGACCTGCCATATCAGCTTAGATTTTTATGTGAGACAGAAATGAAGTTCTTAATTGAGCCTCTGTGATTTTGGAACTCTCAGAGCAGCCACAATTATATCCTAACTAATGCAATCCTTAAGCTCTTTATGGAATATAACTTTCAGTTCTTGCTCTTAATAAAACCTATGATTTCAGGAAGAGAGAGAGTGATAATTCAGTTCAATTGAACTAAAAAATCAATTTGTAAAGGTGGACATACAATTCAAAATGGAAAAAATGAAAGGAATCTGAGAGATTCAGGAAAGTGAAGAACTATAGAGAATCCACATTTATATTCTAAACTTGGACTGATATCTGGAATTAGGACAGAGCTTTAAGAAATTAATTAATGAAAATTCAGTTTGCAGTTTGGCATTAAATTAAGAAAGATCCACTCCCAATCTCTTATGCTAAACATCACATGCCATCACTAATAGTCATTATACTACAAAGAAATATTAGGCATTATCTACTCACCTAGACTATCAGAGCTAAAAGAGGTCCAGTGGATCACCAAGGGTCATATGCCAACGTGCAGGGGGAAAAGATCAGCTCCGTCTACTTCTGCTTACATATACTTCTAAAGTGCTTACATTTTTGCAAAATGCAAAGACAGTTTTGCCATGTGACAAACCATAATGATTATAATAAATTAAGCCAGTCTCATTTCAATGAATATATATGCCATATATAGTGAAAGCCAACTACCCTTTTGGAAATACGTAGCTGGACAAGACTCAGTTTTTTTTCTCATTAAATTCATGAAGCAATTTATAAATCTGTAAATATTAATGTAATTCCTATATTGTGTTACCTATCTTTACTGGCATAAGCAGAAAAATTAAGTCTATTTTACTGTCCTGAATTTAAGACAGTCTCTAAATTTATGGAATTATTTCAATGATTATTTGAATATCCAAAATATATCATAAGCTTCCAAACTGATAGTTTTGTAATGCATTATATCATCCAAATCATTCTCTGTGCAGTTTTCTAGGCTTTATGGAGGGGCCTCACTGACCAAAGTGGGAGAAGCTGAATGAAAGCAATATTAGGAGGCCTCAAAATTTAGCCCATGGCCTTTTTTATATGACCTCCATGGTCAGAATATGTTATTATATAACCATAAATTGATAATTGTCAAAAATAATGCTCCATGACAAATTAAAGTTTTATTTTACTCCGATTTCAGTGTCCATAAATAAAATTTTTTTGGAACATGGCCACTCTCCTTCATTTACTTATTGTCAAGGTTGCTTTCACTGTACAATGGCCGAGTAGAGTAGTTGAAAGAGAGACCATATTATGGTCTGCAAAACTATTTACTATCTGGCCTTGTAAATATTTCCTGCCCCATGAAACGTGTCATTTTGGCATATATTTACTTATGTTCTGGGAATTTATACAATAATTTGTTAAAAAACAATGTTCTGAGGCTCATTGATTTTAAGACATCTTGAAAAATGCTGTATTATTTGTATATGTATTATTTGGTCTTCATACGAATCCTTGTGACATTGGCATAATTTGACTTTATCTATAAGGAAAACTTGTCAAATGGTATACCAAATGTTTGTGGCTAATAAGTGTCAGAGTAGTCATAGTAGCTGGACATCCCTAATCAGAATCCTGTCCCAAATCCTTCAATATGTGTAAAAACAAAACACCAACCATATTATTTTCTGATCTGATTAATCTCTTATTTTGCCTACCATAATGTGAAAGAGTAGGTAAATAGCATCCAAATTTTACTATATAAATTTGCTTCCGGTTAAATAGGAGGATTTACAGAACAATAGAAAAGTTTCTCTTAAACATTTACCAGAAACTGAAGTAACAATTTGGAGACTTTTAAATTATAAATTTATATTCAATATTAAATTATAAATGTCCCTGGATACTTACCATTCTCATATACTCACAACTCAGAACTAAATGGGTCTAATCAGATTATTTTTTCTCTAACAACTGAAACAAACTGAAGAATGTGCAAGGAATGTGAGAGGAAAACTGATCTGAAAAATCTCTACAATGTATAATGTTTTATGTCCAGTCAGTCCAATTATCAGTTTTCTTACTGATCAGAAAAAACAGGTTAGAAGAGACTCTTTATGTAGTAAATTATACCTTTCCATTATTTGTTTTGAGATAAACTATTGCTTTTGTTAATACTTCAAGGAGTTTCCCTACCAGATGCCATTATAAAACAACACAATTAGAAAAAGAAGTAATTTGGGGCACCTGGGTGGTTCAGTTGGTTAAGTGTCCAACTTCAGCTCAGGGCATGATCTCACAGTCCATGAGTTGGAGCCCCGTGTCAGGCTCTGTGTTGACAGCCGAGATCCTGGAGCCTGCTTCTGATTCTGTATCTCCTTCTCTCTCTCTGCCCCTCCCCTGCTCACGCTCTCTCTCTTTCTCTGTCTCTCTCTCTCTCAAAAATAAATAAATATCAATTTTTTTAATAAAAAATTAATTTAATAAAAAAGAAACAGAAGTCATTCATTATGTCAAAACTCAGCTAGCATTCTGATACAACTTAATATTTAATAAATTATGTTATTCTGAAACAAGAAACATATGTATCTGTTATCAGAGTCTCACCAGACTTAAAGATGTAAATTTTGTTTCCATTCTAAAGGTACAGCACATAATAAATGTTTTTTTTTTTTTTTAATTTTTTTTTTCAACGTTTATTTATTTTTGGGACAGAGAGAGAGACAGAGCATGAACGGGGGAGGGCCAGAGAGAGAGGGAGACACAGAATAGGAAACAGGCTCCAGGCTCCGAGCCATCAGCCCAGAGCCCGACGCGGGGCTCGAACTCACGGACCGCGAGATCGTGACCTGGCTGAAGTCGGACGCTTAACCGACTGCGCCACCCAGGCGCCCCATAAATGTTTTTTTTTAAAAAGTTCTTGGAAGTCAAACATCTAGGTTATATATTGAATAAATTTATGGAAATCTCCAAAATTATAAAGTAGCAATTTATTATCTTGATGAAAGTTTTCCAGAAGGAAAAAACTCTCTACCATACTTAAATTAATATATAATTAGTATGGCAATTTTTTTTTTCTTTCCCTGATTTTTCATTTTCACCTTTTCTGGTGTTTTGAAGGCATACAAAGATGAAGAAAACTGTTAAATTTGTAATTTCATGAGCTTGGGTTACTCACTAAGCTGTTCAGCTTTGATAGCTCTGGATACTGTACAAAACATTCCTCTTTATTTGTTTCCTACTAAATATTCATTTTCAGGTTTTTAGAAAACCAAAGTACACTACACAATTCAGTTTCAGCTTACACGCAAAAAGAAAGACTCATAATGAAAAATTTTTAACTGTTTCATTTTAATGCATTAGGGGAGAAACTGTCTAGTTCTGATTGACTTTTTGGCTATTTTTTTGTTTCAGAATAATACGCTGTGAGAAATGTTCAAGGAAAGATATTTCTCTAAACAGACACATCTATAGACAGATAATTGTATAGATAGATAATAATCACCGAAAGATTAAATATAAAAATAGGGAAATAGAGTGCTATAGTATCAACACATACTTTACAAAGAATTCATTTAAAAATTCAGGCTCTACTAAAAATTATGTATTCTCTATAATATACCATTCTAATTTATATAATACTGATTTCATAGGAACTATTTTATAATTCTGTAAATTACAGATATCTGGTGGTTATGTAAAACTATTGTTTCTTATAGATAAATTCTTTTCTACATAAATTCTGTCCTTTCTGATGGAGTTTCAGTGGAGTTATTTCTTCCTTGGAAGAATCCAGTTCTGTGTCCATTTTCACACTTATTTAAATATTCCTGTTCTGTAAGTGTATTTCTCAATTCTCCTTTGAACCTGTTAAATTATTTGCTTTACTCCTTCATTATAGTTAAATAAAAATATTTAATATATGTTCATTTATAATTTGTACAAGAATTATGATTTTAGTTTTTTTTAAACTGATAATTAATAGTTTTGAAGGTTTTCCATGTGATGCCCATTAGATCACCTAACAGAACTAAGTAGATTTCATTATCAGAGAGGTGCCCCTGATGACAATTTAAGGTCCCTTGAGTCTTTTGTTGGGTCCAAGGGAATACAAAAAGTTAAGAGAAATTTACTGACTATGTTTTTTAAATTTTATTTTTCTATCCTACCACTTTTGCATTACATATTTTGTTTTTAATTTTATATTAGGCTTATTAGCAGCCAATAATCATTGCAAGCAGCAATAGGTGATCAATTGATCTTAAATATGATCATTTGATGATCTCTGACGATTAAAATTTATGGATGTCTATTCTCTGTTGGATGAGAGATTAGGTAGAATCTAGTTTGTAAGGATTTTCCTGTTTGTTTCTTTACCCATTTGGAGCGCTATTTACTGTTCTGTTCACAAGAACTATTTTTGATATCTGGACCAGAGAAGGTTTTTTTGTTGTTTCTGTGTTTATTCTTGATCCATGGCTTAAATTTGTTGACACTGTAAACCCCTTTTCTGTGTGTCTGTTTGTTTATATATCTGTAATTCAGCAAGGCTTTTAATTGGATGAATAACATTTTCATAGCTCTGGATGTTATTAACAAATTATAGTGTCTCTTAAATTAAAGGAACATGCACAGTGAGGAATGTACTTTGAAGATAACAGTGATAGCAATAACACATCATTTTCAGGGGAAACTACCAATTGGGCATGCAGTGCCAGTAATATGCTGTTAATGGTGCTAGTTTTGGTAGTGTTTTACTTATCACACATCTGCTGTGATATCTTGATTGAAATTTAATCTCTGACCCTTCATTAATTGAAACCTATTTTCCTACCTCATTTGAGAACCTCTTTTAGCTACAATTAATTTTTTTCATACATTTCCTTCTTGCTTGATTTTTATTTTTTATTTTTTATTTTTATTTTTGGCATTTGTTCATGCTGCCGAAAAACAAATCAATAGGACAGTGGTTAGAATTATGAGCAATATTAGCAGATAGGCTTTTGGGAAAAAATGGCAACATTTTGCAAAGAATCCTTTCTATGATTACAAGCTCTCTTTAAAAGCTCTTCAGAATTTCTTTTTGTCTTTGTCTTTCAATAGTTTCTCTATGATGTATCAAGTTATGCTTCTCTTGCATTTACCCTATTTGAGATTCATTGGCCTAAATGTGGTTGAAATAGCTGGAAAGACTATTTTCCTTCAGGGTTTTTTACTTTTCCTATTGTTATTCAAGACATAATTTTACAAAAATAACCCAAACAATTTTTTGTGAAAGTATGAGTTTGGAAACAAGGCCATGCAAGGATGTTGAGTAGCCAAAGTATTGAACTAAAGCACATGACTACCTGGCTTTTTCAGCTACCTGGCTCCTATGAGCTCTTTCCACCTTAGAGATGTCTCCATGAAAGAAACCCAATGGGAAACAAACTACAGACTTCCTCCTCTGGAGCTAAAAAGTGTCATCTTGCTTTCTCCTAGCCTTCTCAAGCTCATACACTTTTAATATCACATCTAAACCACAGTCCCATGTCCTTTTCTTGGGATTCTGATTATTGTCTTCTGAAGGACTAGTTAATTTTAAATCCCTAAATCTGGGCCTTATCTTTGTAGGATCCCATCACTATGGTTGGGCTAAACATTTGTTTTGGACCGAGATGGTCTGATATGCACAAGACTTCAAGGACTCAAAAGACTAACCTTTTTTTTTTTTTTTTTTTTTTAATGATTGTGTTGCTATTGAGAGAAAACTAATTTCCAGTTTAATAGATACAGGAAAGTTTATTAGATGTTTCCAAAAGAGTATGAACCATGAAGTTAACTCATTTTGATTAACCAGTTCACATATTTCCCAATAATGCAATGTGTCATAACAGATAAATCATACACTATTTTTATAATGTTTCTTTCATTTATGGTGATATTTCAAGAAATATATCAAGGTTAACATTTGATTGACCTCTGCTGCTTTGCATGATTACTCAAAGTCTGAATATCATTATAAAGACAATTTTAAAAGCCTCCTATCTTAGATGCAGAGTGCTGATGTCAATACAGGATACAGCTGAGGGTTCACCTCAGCTATAAAGACCCAAACAAAATTTATCCAAGATGTAACACATCAGAATCTTAAAGCCATGCATTTCAAACTAAAAGTAAAATTACATAGAGGAAAAACAACAACTCTCAAAAAGATAATTTAACAGCATCTTATTATATCAATATTCCAAATTGGAATTTATAACTAAAATTATTCCATGTCATTCTCTGTGCACATATCAGGAAGTAGACAATGATTTTTTTATCTATTGATAATATTAAAATTTGTGAACAAGGGAGTTCTTGAAAGTTTCTTTTGCATTGTTTTTATTGAGATGAAACTGACATAATTGTAACCATTAAAATCTTATTTATTTTCAGAGAGAGTGGAGGATGGGCAGAGGTAGAGGGAGAGAGAAAATCCCAAGCAGGCTCCCTTGCTGTTATCACAGAGCCCGATGTGGGGCTCAATCCCACAAACCCGTGAAATCATGAGTCAAAATCAAGAGTTGGTTGCTTAACCGACTGAGCCACCCAGGTGCCCTTAATTATAATCATTTTAAAGTGAACTGTTCAGTAGCTTTTAGTGTGTTCAAAATGATGTGCAATCACCACCTCTCTCTATTTCCAAAACATTTTCATGGCCCCCAAATACCCCCTTAATGGCTTAATCTATTTTACTTACAGTTGCAAAAAAAAAATATGTGGCAATAATTATATAGGAAGGAGCAGGCACTCTCACATCTCTTCCTAGCAAAGCTTGTGTTCACTCAAAGTAAATTCACTCCAGATCTCAGTGTCCATTGCAAGGGGAAAACATATCCAGGTCTGTCCCAGGTATCCAAGTCTGTTGAGAATTTGCACTAACCTCACATGTATTCTCCAAAATAAAACGACACTTGGATGTGCATATGATGTTCTCCTGAGTTTCCACAAAGGCAGAAAATGTTCTTTTAAAAGCAAAATTTATTTGAAAAAGCATTTTCATCTTCTGGGAAATAAATTGATCTCACACAAGGAGGATAATTGTATAGAATTTTATGCAAGGTGTTATAAAACTGTTTTACCTATTATTGTCACAAATCTTAGGTTTAAAAACTATTGGGGGCACCTGGGTGGCTCAGTTGGTTAAGCATACAACTCTTGGTTTCGGCTCAGGTCATGATCTCATGGTTCATGGGTTCAAGCCCCACATCGGGCTCTGTGCTGATGTTATGGAGCCTGCTTGGGATTCTGTCTCCCTCTCTCTCTGCCCTTCCCCTGCTTGGTCTCTATCTCTCTCTCTCTCAAAAATAAATAAACAAACATTTTAAAAAGTTTTAAAAAGTATTGAATTGATTATTTAATTTTTACTATATTATGGTGTTTTCATTCAAGGTAAGTCTCCATCAATAGAGGCACAGCATAAGATGTGTCCTAACACTAAAAGTAGAAAATGTGGAGATGGGGTTAATACAACACAGGGTATATATTATCTCAGGATACCTTAACACTGCAATAACACAGCGTCATTACTTCCACTTAGGGATGAGGAAACTTAAGCTCAGAAAAGTGCTATGACATGAACAAAGCAGCAAAACCAGTAAATCAAAGAACTGGGATTCAAATCTCTATATAAGTACACGATCCCCAGTTCCTACTTCCTGTAGTATACATATTTTTACCTATCTGTTAGCATAGTCATGGGGGCTGTGTAAAGGGGTACCGTGTGTATACTTATTTAATGTCTTCTTCCTTTACTTTTATAACATATAAGGATTTTTACTTGGAACACTACAGGAAAATTAATTCAAATGGCTTATAATATTTAAAGATATATCTAAAAGTATGAAAAAATAACCAGAAAAACACCATTTCTTATTCTCTATTTCTTTCCTCCCTTCAAAAACTCTATAATAGGAAAATAAGTTTGAGGCTGCACAGTTAACCCTATTGTGTATAAAAGATGGTTTAAATAAAGAGAAACTTTATCAGACTGAAATAATATTTTCAGAAGCATCTTTGGTAATTCCCTCTGATTTTTATATAATCTTTTCTTTCTCAAAATTGACTAAAATTTTATTTAAGACATTTCAACTGGTAACTAAGATTAAATCAATATTTAATAAAACGTAATGTATCTTTGTAAACAAAGTATCTAAATACACTGTATACAAAATATAGATCTTCCATTCAACTGGTTTTGAAAGAAATGAAAAGAGTAGAACATTTTTCCTATCCTTCGCCTGAGAAAACCTAGCAGTGGATGGATACACTTTAAAGTCTGGTATCTTAGGTAACAAAAGAGTAACACTTCATCACTGTCTCCGAGAGAGGGGAGAAAAACAAAATGTATACCCTTTTCAGGATCAATACCTTTGCAAAATACTAATTTTTCTTCTAATGTCATAAATCATGTAAACAGAATGAATTATATTCTTGCTTGTACCATTTATCTACTTAACTCTATAGTCTTTGTTTTGTTTTGTTTTGTTTTCTTTTCATGTGTGAATTGTCTTGGTTTATCCAAGATTTATCCCTCACATATGTTCAACAGGACAAAAAAATTCTATCACTTTTGGATAAGTTATATTAGAACATATTGAATACTTCAGTTGAATGACAAATTCAGATCATACTGGCAGACAAAGCAAAACTGGGAAAGTATTGAGTTATATAGTGTCAGATAGATGTTCAAAATTGCCAAAGTAAAACCCATGAATCACTAAAACAGTAATTAGTTAAAATTTGTTGTGCACCCACCTAAAAGACAGTTTGTAATCCAAGAACAGTCAAACCAGAATGTGAAATGAGGCTCAGTAGTGTATATGTTATAAAGCAGCTTATGTAGTGAGAAAGCTGTGACTGTTAACCTGTCTCAGTGACTGGCTGCAATGTTACAATTTTCAGTGGTTACCACATATCAACCTCGGGAAATAGTTCAAGTTTTGTTTATCATTTCCAGAAGCACAAGCAAGAAATGATCCAGGTCAAGTTGGCTTTGTAAAATAAGCTAAATTAAGCTTTGTTTGTATGATTAAACTGTGTTTGTTCAGGAAGTTTTCAAGGCTAGTCTCTGTTTCTGATGTTAACAATAGTAAGAGAAGCATTCAGAGACTTGTTTGTAGAAGTGCCATTAAAACCTAAGACAAATTAATAATGCAAATATTTTAAGATAAGACTTACATCATTTTAATTAGAGTTTTTTATAGAAACTTTTTGAGGAATTATTTCATAATATAATTCTTTATAATGGTTGGGACTAGTACTTCAATAATAATGAAGTTTAATTTTAACGAAGCCTATATATCTGATATAATAAACCACAGAGATAACTTTTTTTTAACCACAGAGATAACTGGAAGCATGTAGATGAAAAACAGTAAATCTCTCAATGAAATAAAGTTTCCTAGGAAACTTTAACATGTCTTGAAATTTACCTACTCCAATAGTAAAGATTCTAACAAGAGAACTATAATTTCGTCTATGATTATAAGTTATTATTATAAGTTCTATGATGTTGTTTACACAAAGAAAAACATGAATTTAAAAGTAGGCCTAAAAAGAAAGGTAATATTAATTATATATGGTAGAAGCCTACATATTGAGAAGAAGTAACTAAATATACACAAAAATAGACTGCAGAGTTGCCAACACATAAGATCAATATTTTTTTCTCATAAAAGAACTTGAGATTGCCCCACAATGCAACAAAGACTATGGAACAACTTGGAAGTGATTTTGCTTTGGGAGACTTTTAGGGCATATATGAAAATTTGTGTCGGAAAATGCTAATTAAAACCTGTCCCTCTGTCAGGAGGCACCGTCACACACACTAATAAAAATGATGTAAGAAACCACCATACATTTGACTGTTACAAATGTCCCTGATATGTACATAGAGCCAGTAATCTATCTCTGTGGCATTAATCCTATGACCTTTCAGAAATTTAATTTATTTTCCCTTTAAAAGGTACCCTGCAAGGAAACACCTAATAACTTAGCTTTATTGCATACCTGGACTTTACCTAGATGTCCTCATGTGTGGAGGAAGTCTAACCATAATTTTAGTCTAGTTCAGAGAACAACGAACAATAGTAGCTGTTCAATGAGCTGTGAAAATCAATGAGGCAAACTATCTTTTAATTCTAAATTGATTTTCCCTGCCAATTAATTCCTATTTGGTTACTCATTATTAGTCATTTTGTTTAAGTTCTATTACACTTAATTTGTCACTTTTTCCATGAGTGTCCCAAGTGACAGGAATTGACGTTCTGAAACCTGTTATCTTTAAGAATAGTATTACTAAAATATAAAAGAGAAAAAAATAAAGAAGATACTCATGATGATTAAAATTAAAATCTAAATTGTGAAATTTATGGAAACAACATAAAAAATATTGCCTTAAAAACAATTAGTGTGAATAGTTTTAGATTTAGCTCTGTTTTTATTTAAAAAGATTTAATACCAAAATATTGTAAACAGATGGCTTAGAAGTGAACATCTGTCTATATTCTAATTTAAATAGTTTACTATCCTAATTTCTGGAAAGAAAAATCTTGTTTTTAAGTTTATTTATTTATTTTGAGGTGGGGAGGGGCAGAGAGAGAGGGAGAGAGAGAATCCCAAACAGGCTCTGTACTGTCAGCACAGAGCCTGATGCTGGTCTCCTTCTCATGAACCATGAAGTCGAAATCAAGAGTTCATCACTTAACCGACTGAGCCACCCAGGAAGGCCCTGGAAAGAAAAATCTTAATAGTAAAGTTAGGTTTAATTTTATGTGACTTTAACCATCATCAAAGAAATAAAAACAATTGTGAATATTAGCAAACAAATTTACAACTTTTACAGGTTAGAAAAATTTGGCACTTTCTTAAAATATTACTCATACAATTATAAAATCCAACAATTGCAGTTTAGGACATTTATGTCAGAGACCTAAAAACATGACCACACAAAAAATCTATACACAAATGTCCACAACTTTATTTGTAATAATTGATAATTGCAGTCAGTCACCATTTCCTTCAACAGGGAAATGCTAAACTGTGGTACACACATAATCCTGAAATGTACTTGGCAATAAAAAGGGAGGAATTATTGATACACACAACTTCTTGGATGGATCCCAAGAAGATTTTGCTGAATGGAGAAAGAAGATAATTGCAAAAGATTTCATACTGTTTAATACATTTATATTTATATAGCATTTTTGAAGACAGAATTTGGAAGTAGAGGACAGATTAATGATTGCCAAAAATTAGTTATTGGCACAGATGGGAAGGGAGTGGATATGTTTATAAAATAGGTCTTTGCTAAGAATACCAATCATGATAGTCGATATACAAACATGTACATGTTAAAAAAATTATATGGAATGCAATAGAGTTACACACATACATGCATATGTGTAAAATGGGGAAATCTGAATAAGATTGGATGATTGTATTGATATCAATATCCTGGTGGTGATATTAAAATACAGTTAGCCAAATTTTACAATTAAGGGAAAATGTGTAAAGTGCACAACAGTTCTATTATTTCCTACAACTTCAAGTGAATTTACAATGATCTCAACACAAATTTCAATTAAAAAATGCAAAATCAAAAGGCATTGAAAATATAGGGAGGGGCGCCTGGGTGGCGCAGTCGGTTAAGCGTCCGACTTCAGCCAGGTCACGATCTCGCGGTCCGTGAGTTCGAGCCCCGCGTCAGGCTCTGGGCTGATGGCTCAGAGCCTGGAGCCTGTTTCCGATTCTGTGTCTCCTTCTCTCTCTGCCCCTCCCCCGTTCATGCTCTGTCTCTCTCTGTCCCAAAAATAAATAAACGTTGAAAAAAAAATTAAAAAAAAAAAAAAGAAAATATAGGGAAATAAGTGAGATATAAGTTGTTGCTTATCAGATAGAAAAGGTTAAAATGATTGGCAATGTTTTTTATAGGGAAATATGTGATGATAGTAACATTTTAGCAATGTATTCTTGTCTATCATTTTGTCACTAGTTGAAAGGATAATGAAACCTAGTGCTGAGGAAGATGTAGAATATTGATAGTCTTATAAACCATTTGTAAAAAATAAATAAATAAAATAAACCATTTGTGAGAGTAGAAAATAATGATGGGCTTATCTATACATATATTAGTAATCAAAAGATTAAAATATGTTTGTGGTTTCCTCCATAATTTCCAGCTTTAGGAATCTTAAAAAAGGAAAAAAAGGATATACATATAAGTACATGCTATGCAATTGGGGGTTCAAATATTTGTTGCAGTCTTTCTCCAACAGTACCATATGGAGCCATATGATAATTTCATTTCATATTTAAATTGCCTTTAAATATGGTTAAATATTAGCATTTTTGTTATGGTTGGTCATATATAGAACTATAATAATTAAAAATTGAAATACACACAAATTAAATACCTTTCAAGTTGTGTATATACAAATAATATAACAAATGTGTCATGTAATGCTGTATAGACACTTAAAAGAATGACTTATATGAGTTAGAACTTTCTGAACTTTATTAATGAAAATACTCCTAAGATATATTAAGTAAATAAATGAAGTTGCAAAACAGTGGATATGTAATTATCACAAGTAGATTAAAAAAAAAAAAAAAAGAAAGAAAGACTGGAGATACATGGACCAAACTATTATGAGTAGTTTCCTCTTGGGGCTGAGGAGAATTGTGAGGTCTGAATAAAAGAGGAGTTTTACATTTCATTCCCTCTCCCTCTCAGCTTATTGATTAAATATTTGCAGTCAATGTGATTGAATGCTGTTTACTCTTATACTAATACATATTAATACATTTCCCCTTTACTCAGAAATAGATATCTGAGTTTAATTTTGAAAGAAAAATTTTAAATATTTATAATGTTATACTATTATAGTTTTCAAAAGCAAAAAAAGAAACTCAATGGGATTCATTAGATAGTTTTATTTGAATCGCTAAGGTGAATTATTTTGAAGCTATAAAAAATCATGTAAAAGAAAAGAATTCTACTGAGTCAAATAAAAGAAAAAAATCTATACAATTTTAAAAGCATAACTGATTTTTTTGGAAATATACTCGTGTGTGTGTGTGTTTTCTTTTGTTTTGTTGTAAAGTAGTGAACTCTTACTATGTTTTTGCTACCTAGCCTAAATCCTAAAATAAGATTCTGACCCAATTCTGTAAGTCATAAGTGGTCTGTATACTCCTTTTCTTTTCCTTGATGTTCTAGTCTGTGATCTTGATCTTTTGTTCAATGACACTAAGATGAAAAAAATTCTATATATATTATTCAGAGAATCAACCGCAATCTGAAGTCTCGTAAAAGAGATGACTGATACCAGGTGCTGTGGGTGCTTGCTGGTGCAGAAGACAGCAGTTTTCCTGCGAAATTTTCCAAACCAGACTGTGGGTTATGTTCCTAACCTTGTTCTTTGAGATATAACCTCTCTCAGTCCCTAACCAATTTCCTGAATTACCAACATTTATGTTGCATTTATGATCTCCTCCATATCTTTCCAATAAGATGCTTTCTGCTTAGGTTTTTCAGAATCTGTTCCAGTTGCTTAAAACCAGACCCACCAGAAAGCAAACAAAATGTCCATTTAAAAAAATGACTGGGAGAACTTATACTAAAATCCTTACAAGAATTCTTGAAGACTCTAGTATGAAGTATTTCGGATTTTGAGGTGTTACTTTGGTTGTAGCTTTTATTTCTTTTTAAGTGTTTTTATTGAATCTACATGTTTTTGAATTTGATTCAAAATATGATTCAACGTATCTATGGCACTACCTAATAGGAATTATTTTCACATTTAAATGTCGCTTTGCTCTTCAATACTTCTTAGAATTCCACCTCCCTGTCTGTCTGTATCTCTCCTTATTTTCTGAGAATACTAGCTGAGAATACTAGTTGTATATTTGGGAATCGGCTAGCTGCTACTAATGAAAAAAAATCTCTTTGGCTTAAAACAACAGAAGTTTACTTCCTGTTCATCTTATGATGTCCAGGTCAGTTAGGCTGAATATAATCCATGAGGTACTCATACCGATGGATGTTCCATCTCAACAGGGCTACCACAGCAGGGGAAGAGAAAATAGGAAATTAAACTTTCATTTATTTTCAGTGAACAGATAAAATTACATGGCCACAGCTCACTCATAGTGGATAGAAAAGTGTAATAATTCCCCTAATTCTCCAGAAGAAAACTGATATTCCTTTAGAAAAAGTTTTAACGTATGCCATATTAGACAATTGCAGAATTAACCACTAAATTTCCTGCTAACAGGTTATAATTATATTCATACAATGATTAAAAATTCCCAAATCATTAGTTTGCTTTGATAGATAAGTGTAAGTCTAACTTGATCTAATATAACTTTCTTGGATTTTGATAGGCTGGAGAGTAAAGATTTGAACTACTTGGTGGCATAATTTCTCTTTGTTGTTGTAAAGAATAACTGGCTTGTTTACAAATATCATAACTTAGGATGTAGAATATATTTCACATGTCTGTTTCTTTCAGAATATTATTTTCGAATGTGAAGTGAGTTTTCTGAGACTTGAAATCATCTCTGAGGCAAGGCATACCTGATGTAATGATTCTCTCTATTTGAAGTCACTGGTTCAGTTAGAGTCATTCTAAAATTTGGCTTTTCGATTCATGTAGGTATAGGCTTCAATTGTCACCGTGAAGAAGATAAAAGTAAAGTTTAACAACACCACTTGCCTCAGAATAGGACTATGCTACAGTAAATATGTTTATGAACAAACGAATTCACAAACCCCAAAAGAGAGTTTATCATATTTCAAGCCTAATCTGCTAGTATTTGCTAATAACAAGACTGCATTCTTACCAACATAACTATATTGTCACTTCACAAAGAGGTATGGTATTTTCTCTTCAAATTCTCTTCAAATTATTCTTCTCCCCTCACTTTCCACACTTGGTTTTATTATATTCTAAAGATGTGTGACTCCTGAGGAAAATTATGTGCATGTCTACATATTGTGGATATGTATGATACAATATGTGTGCGTCTGTGTGTGTTTGTGTGTATATACAAAATATGGAGGTCGGAGGCACTTGGATGGCTCGGACGGCTGAGTGTCAGACTCTTGATTTCGGCTCAGGTCACGATCCCAGGGTTGTGGGATTGAGCCCTATGGTAGGCTCTGCACTGAGTGTGGAGCCTGCTTAAAGATTTTCTCTGTCACTATGCCCCTCTCCTCTGCTCTCTCTCTCTCTCTCTCTCTCTCTCAAGTTAAAAAAAAATGTGGAGGTCATAGTTACAAAAATGTATGAATTTCTCTGGCATATGTAAGTATGTGTTATAATCTTTTTAGAAATAATTAACACTTCAGTGATACCTCAGATATGATTTACTGAATATGACATTATCTCTTTTTCAAGGATCTAATGAATTGGGCCTTGAGTAAGTAAATAGTTTAGCTGAAAGATTATATATATTTACATACATATATGTGTGCGTGTACATATATATGTATATATACATATATATATATATATATATATATATATAAGTTGATATGATTTTTGTTTGTAAATCCAAAAAATGCATTCTCAATATCACTTTTATTCTAATGAGAATCTTCAGCTGGATTGAATACTTTGAGAAAGACTATCTGGGCAATTAGTTTGGTGGATAAAAGCCAAGTCTTAGTTACATGCTTCAAGTGTTTAACTAACATTATTATAGTAGACTACATACACATTTAAATTTTATTTCACCATAGGGACATTGGGCAACATAACTAAAAATAATTTCTCTTATATGAACTTATTTTACATAAGCATCCATAGAAATTGTTCTTTAATGCATTCCCTACATAATGCCTCACAAGGCTGTTCCAATGGAACAGAACAATATTTTTAAACCACAGAAAAATTAAAGTATAGAATTGATCTAAAAACATCCAAATGTCATCTATATATTACAATATTGAACAGGGAGAGGGAAGGGTGGGCATAAACCAACAAGCTTTGGCCTCAATCTCATTGAGTCTCAAAAAATTCTCTATGGAAATTCTCAACTTTAGCTTTATGTCAAGTAGATTTTTAAAATTTACAGTTTTTTAGAATGATTATGTGATGGGCAAGTACAATAACAATATTTAATGTTTCAATGTTATAATTCGATAAATAATAAACTAGTATTAATACAAATACAGAAATATTCATGTATCATTTATCATTAGATTTCAAATTAAATTTTATATTTCTGGGATGAACCACACCTGGTCACAGTGTATTATTCTTTTTTATTATGAAAGAAAGTAGATGTTCCTGAACATTGTTCATTAGTTAAGAGGTTACACATGGCATTGCCTAAGCCATATGCTGGTTTTAAATGGGCTTATAGTTCTTTGTTACCTAAATTCATTTGTTAAAAGGACAATATAGAAAAATGGATAAGCAGTGGAAGGGAGATAGAGGAAAAAGAAGAAATTTGAGACATTTTCATCTTCTGAGTAATGTGTTCTGAAGGGAGCAGTCTCAATTGGAATCCAACATTGAGGATGCAGGACTGGTGGGGAGGTGGCTAAGGATGCATGGTTGACAGGAGCAGGCCAGTAAGTATGATTTCGGGAGTGTTGGTTTAGCTCCTGTGGTATTTGAAACAGTTGATCCCTCCTTTTCCTTGGAAAATTTTTCCTCTTTCTCAGTCATCCTGACACTACTTTATTCTGGTTTTCCTACTGCCCTGGCTGCTGGTTCTCAGTCTCCCTTGATGGATCCTTATTCCTAAACGTTAGAGTCAATTTATGTATTTTCGTTGCTGTTTGTGACGTTTCGTTGCTGTATGTGAAATAGAACAGCATTTCAAACTCTTAAGGATTATAGTATTTCTTTTCCTATATCTTATAAATGTGCCCACTTGTTAAATTAGGCCATAATTTTTTTTTTAAGTTGTGATATTTAGAGAGGGAGAGAGAGAATCACAAACAGGCTCCACACTGTCAGCACAGAGCCGGATGCAGGGGCTCAATCTTGATCTCATGAATCCTGAGATCATGACCCGAGTAGAGATCAAGCATTGGACACTTAACCAACTGAGCCACCCAGGTGCCCCCATAATTGGTTTTTGTCTAATGACAATAATGAACTCTCTTGAATATGAAGTGCATTAGGCTGCTTGTGGAATATAATTTGCTTTTCTCCTAATTTTTTTTCTCCAGTTGACCCTCAAGGTAAAATTATCCACAGAATAAAAGTATTCAAAATATGCTTCCTGGTCATAATAGAATTCAGTTAGAAATTGATAACAAAAAGATCTCTGGTAATTGACTAAATATTTAGAAACTAAGTAACAAACTTATAAATAACCCATGCCTCAAGAAAGATAATAAAAGAGAAATAGAAAAGTATTTAGCCAAAAGAAAAAAAAATAACCATAACAAAATGAAAAAGAAAATATAATCATATGACCAACTCTACTGATACATAAAAAGTATTTGACAAAACCCATATTCATTTGTGATTTAAAAAAAAACATTAGTTAATCTCTTCAATCAAATAAAGATATAAATATGAAAATTATATGTATTCAGTTAATTTTTGACAAAATTGCAAAGGCAATTCAATGAAGAAAGGATAATCTTTCAAAAATGGTGTTAGATTGATTGCACATCATTTTGAGACAAAATTAACTCTCATACATTACACCATGAGGAAAATTAACTCAAAATGAGCTGGAGATTAAAGGGAAACCTAAACTATAAGACATCTCGAAAAAGGAAAAAGAGGAAAAAATCTTCGTGATCTTGGGTTGGGCAAAAGTTTCATGTCCAAAATCTTTTGGACGTGATGTACTTATGTTTTCAATTGTGGTGAGGGGTTCTGTGAGTATATAAATATGCCCAAACTTATATAATTAAATCATACTCAGCTTATTTAATGACTTGAGGTCATTTATACCTCAAGAAGAATATTATTCTGAGATTGTCCCTACAATAAGTCCTGTGGGGGGGGGGGGGAAGGAAAAAAACAGCTTCTATGTGAGAGTAAATAACACCCTGGCAACTACTGGGATTTTTCAGGGGTGTGGTACATCACGTTTTTAAGACCTAGTGAACAGACAGGATTTAGTAGATTTATAATAATGTTACTTCACGTTTGTTGCTTAAGACCTGAAATTTTGAATAATATCCTGATATATACAAAACCAAAATTAGAGCTACCAACTTGGAAAAGAATATTTCTGTGCTTCAATTGAGGAATGTAGTCTGAGAGAAGAAATCTGGTTAGCTGTGATTTTTAATGTTTAAAATTCTTTTTAACTTTTATTCATTTTTGAGAGACAGAGAGACAGAACGTGAGTGGGGGAGGGGAGAGAGAGAGAGAGGGAGACACAGAATCCGCAGCAGGCTCTAGGCTCTGAGCTGTCAGCACAGAGCTCAATGTGGGACTCGAACTCACAGACCACAAGATCATGACCTGAGCCAAAGTCGGACACTTCACTGACTGAGCCATCAGGTGCTCCTGTGATTTTTAATATTTTAAAAGGAACATGGAAATATCATAAACTGAAATATTCTTTGGAAACAGAGCAAGCTTTGTCACTTTGGCTATAGTGGTGAAAAACCTCTGATAATTAAAAAAATATATATTTTCTCTGATGGAGGCCCAAGTGATCTAGTTTTTTTTGACTTCCGCCTTATATTAATGTAGCTTTAGAGTACATCTGCTCTAATTTATACACACATACACACAAAAAAAATCTACAGATAGAATTCCTATATAAAATGGATCTGAGTAGTAGTTCCTAAATTTTTTTATTATTACCTTGCACTGAAATGTACATGAAGAAACATAAAAAGTCAAAAGTAAAACTAACAGTTGAGCCTGTTATCTAAACCATTTCCCTATCTTTCCTGCTCTATTGTGAACAGTGCAAAATTACCAGAATGAAAAACAGTGGAAAGTTGCTATCTCAGAGCCTCTAACATGGTTCAAAAACAAAAAGGATGTACAAATAAGAAAACCAGTTCCTTTATGCAGGTACTAATTATTATTTTTTTAAGGAAGAAAAGATTACTTTCCTAATATGAAGAGTGCTCCCCTTTTCTTTATGTACTTTCCAGCAGATAGATAAACAGAAAAACGACTGGCAGATTTGTCCTGGGAAATTTGAATTTGGGGAGCTAACTGTGTATAAGTATCATTCGGTAAAAGCAAATTAAAAATAAGAGATTATAGATTTCCAATCCAATCTCTGAGTCAGAAAGCCAACCAGGAGGTATGAAAACAAAACAGTCTTGTCTCTGTCCTGTGAAACCACAGGACACGGCTTGCAAATCTTCATTGTGGGGAGTCAGTTCTCCGTGGGACTCTCACGTTTCTGCCCACCATAGCAGAGACACTGATGTCCCTTTGCTAAAGACCACTTTTCCAAGGGTGTTTGTAAAACAAGCAGCCCTGGGAGAGAGAGTTTTTCTTTGCTACAGAGGGTCGGTTGTTTACTATTGTTACAGTTACAATAAAGATGTTTATTAGTTTGTTTTTCTGGAGCAAATGTTGGGCAGGTTTGCTTCCATCTCATTATAAGAGACTAGAATTTCCTAATTTTAGGGTTCATCTGCTATGTTACACACCAACTGTATGCACACATCCATCCCGGCTCACCGGGGATTTGGGAACCATGGGAAATGGGCATGAACATGAAGCTCCTGCTGCCTGCTGTATATTAATAGACTTTTATCTCTGACCCAGGAGTCTTCTGTTTTCTGTCAGCTTGCATGAAACTCTAACAGGCTGCCTCACTAGTTTGCAAATAGGGTAAAATTCAGACTCTTCAGAGTTCTTGATATGCTTAACATGGGTATATCCATTAGAACCTCTTTCATATGGTTGTGGATATGGAAGGAGATTTAATCTACAGATAAAGAGAGCAAAACCAGGCCAAAAGGCGATGAGCACAATGTAGGATTTATAGTCATTGATCCTTATTCCAAGTAAAACAAAACAGGAAAAGACATATATGTGCATGTGTAATATATAGGGGTTATAAAATACTTTCAAAGAAATATCTTAAAATATTAAAATAACACATATTTCTGAAAAGTATTACTGCTAGAAAATTCTGAATAATTATTTTCATATTCTTTTTGTGTCTTAATATAAAACATCTTCTATACTCAAATGTTTTATTATTTTTTAAATACTTATTTATTTATTTTTGAGAGAAACAGAGAGCATCAGAGGGGGAGGAGTGGAGAGAAAGGGAGACAGAGAATCCCGAACAGGTTCCGTGCTGTCACTGCAGAGCCAGATGCAGGGCTCAAACTCACCAGTTGTGAGGTCATGACCTAAGCTGATTCCAAGAGTCCAGTGCTTAACTGACTAAGCCACTCAGGTGCCCCGGATACACAAATACTTTCAAAATCGCTACTTACACTCATATGTTTATTATATGAATTTATAACTGAAGATGTATTCCCATAGAACAAATGTTAAGAATTGAGAAATAGAGACTTCATTGTATAGTAGGACATAGTAGAGTTATTGATACAGATGTATGTGATAATATCAGTCAATTTGCTAAAGATGCCCAATGATTCAATATAGCTTAGCATTATGATACTGGAAGAAGCAGCTTTATAATTCAAACAAAATGAAACTGTAAGGCAATGGAGATAGTAAGTGTTGAAATCAGATATCCTACTTTTGAATATCAGAATTTCCTATCTGTGAAACCATGACAGGTTATGTAATCTATCTGACACTTACTAACCTCAAATATAAAGGATTGTGTGGGAAACAAATTGACAATAAACAGTTTCAAACAGTTTTTGTTTGAACCAAAGTTGAGACAGATTTTAGAATGTATTTATTAGAAAATAAAATTTCTGAAGGGAGTGGGTTTTCTCTTGAGAGTGGATTTTCACTTTGGTGCCAGTGTAACACCTTATAATCACAAAGGGAATTCTGGAATGTTAAAAAAATATATACTTTGCATTGTTGGGATAAACCTCAATTAGTAATGATATTATTATTTTTATATTTTTGAATCAATATGCTAACATTTGGTTAAGAATTTTTGCATCTATGTTTATGAGGGGTTTTTATCTGTAGTTTTCCTTTCTTGATTTTTCTTTTTTACTTTTAATTTTGGTATGAGGGTAATGCTTCCTCATAGAATATATTAGTGATTGTTCCTTCTCTTATTTCTGAAATAATTATGTGAAATTGGTATGATTTCTTCCTTTAATGCTTGGAAGAATACTCAAGTGAAGCAATGTGGGACTAAAGTTTTTGTGGGTATGTTTTAAACTACAATTCCAGTATTTTTTTTTTTTTTACAGATATAGGACTATTGAGTTGTCTATTCCTCCTAGTGTGAGCTTTCACAGTAGGTCTCATTCAAGGATTTTCCTTTTTATCTAATTTAATGAATTTATTGTTCTAAATTGGTGTCAAGTATAAACATATTATTCTTTAATTATCATATATGTGATTTCACTCATTTTATTTTTGATAATGGTAAAAAGATTATTTATGTTTATTGATTGATTGTCTGGTATGAGTGGAGGTTCTCACTGGCAGAGGGAAGAGGCAACTTTGCCTCTTTGGGGACATTTGGCAGTGTTTGAATGCTTGCAGATGCTCTTTTTTTGGTGACACGTAAAATAGTATAACTGGCATCTAGTGGGTAGAAGCAGGGATGTTTCTAAGCGTCTCACAATGTACAGAACAGTTCACCCAACAAATAAATCTTGAACCCAAATACCCACGGTGCTGAGGGAGACACCAACCGCCATTTTGTATCTTCTATGTTAGTTACACCTTATGTCTGTATTACTTCCTTCTGTTTACTTTGTGCTTAATTTGAATTTCTCATATCATTATTTTCTTAAGGTGGCATCTTAGGTTATTCTTCTTTTCTGATGTTAGTGTTTAATGCACTTCTTTTTACATTTCTTTTTAGCACTGCCTTGGCTGCATCCCGCAAATTTTGTTTGTTGGTTTACTTTGTTTTCATCCAGTTCGTATGTTTTCTAATAGTCATTGCCATTCTTCCTTTGACAGTTAGATTTGTTTTTTTTTTAATTTAGTTTAAAAATAGTTGAGGGGTGCCTGGGTGGCTAGTCAGTTGAGCATCCGATTCTTGATTTTGGCTCAGGTCATGATGGGTGGGATCCAGCCCTGCCTCGGGCTCCATGCTGAGCATAAAGCCTGCCTAAGATTCTCTCTCTCTCTCTCCCTCTCTCTCTCCCTCAACCCCTCTCCCCTGTTCCTGCACACTCTCTCTCTCTAAAAGAAATAAAATAATAAAATAAAAATAAAAAAAACTTGAGATTTTTAAGATATAATTTCTGTTATTGATTTATAATTTCAATCATTGAAAAAAGAAAACACACTTTGTGTGATATAATTTTTATAGAGACTCATTTTTCAGTCCATAATATGGTATATTTTGGTAAATGATCAAATTGCATGTTGAATAATTGTGCATCCTGCTTGTGTTGAATAGAAGGTTCTATAAATATTAAGAAAAGTTAATAATATTGTTCAAGTCTATTATATTTTTACTGATTTTCTGTTTATTTGAACTATCAGTTTTTTAGAGCAAGTAATGAGGTCTCTGATAATAAAAATATTTTATCTTTTCATTCTTTTATAACTTTTTACTTCTTTTAGTTCTGTTAATAGGTGTGTAAACATTTTGTTTATGTTTTTGATTTATGTCTTTTTAATTGCATCCTTAGTTATTACTATTACAAGAGTCTCTCTTTTTTTTTTTAATGTTTTATTTGTTCTTGACAGAGAGAGCATGATAGAGAGTGGGGCAGAGATTGTGAAGGGGACAGAGGATCCAAAGCAGGGTCCATGCTGACAGCAACCAGCCTAATGTGGGGCTCAAACCCATGAACCACGAGACCATGACCTGAACCGAAGTTGGATGCTCAGCTGACTGAGCCACCCAGGCGCCCCAAGGGTCTCTTTATTTTTCATCATATTCTTTCTCTTTCTGAAATCTACCTTTCTGGTATTACTATAGCCAGTCTTTATTCTTTTTATTAGTATTAGTATGACTTTTTTTTTTATTGTAAGCTACTGATGCCTTTTTTTACCAATAACATGGACAACTTATGATTGCTTCTTACTTTGTTATCATCCAACCTGGCAATATTTTATTTTAGTTGTAATATTTAATTGGGGTTTAATTTACTTTTAATCCGAGTATTGATTTGGTTGTGTTTAAATCTACTTCCATTCGACTTAGGCTATCCTTTTTTTCCTTTTGGTTCTACTTTATTTTAGATGAAGTTAATATTGCTTGTGATTCCTTTTTCTTCATTACTAGCTCATTATCTTTACCTGTTTTTATTACTTGCTTTAGTTTTCATATTTCAACTTATCAAAGACCATATTCAATAGATATGATAGTATTTTGATACAGTATAAAATTGTACAACTTCATACTTTTCTTTCTCCCCTCCTGGCCTTCATGCTATTGGCATATATTTTCCTCTGGGTATTTTTTTTCCTAGATGAATTTCACATAGGTAAAAAGAGGATAGTCAACATCTACTGTGTTTTAAACATTATACATTATATTCTAGGCATGTATTCTAACTTAGTTCTCATAGTCTTGTGGGTTAAAAATCATTACTTTCATTTTTCAGATATGAAAACTGAAGTTCAAAGAGATTATATAACCTACCTAAGTCAGATATCTACTAAGTAGGGGAGATGAAAATCAAACCCAGATTTTGTAATTCTGAAACCAATGTATGTGTTTCTTATATACCACCCTTTTCAATAAGTATTTATTGAATGAACAAATGAACTTCTAAATCAATGTAATTTGAGCGACAAAAAAATACTCTGAATTCCAAATATTTACATTTACTTTGCTTGAGAATACCTACAATTTTTCATAAGTGGAACATATCCTTTCAGCTTAAAATGATAAGCAACTAAATATAGCACCCACAATGTTCATTAATAGTATCAGTGGACATGGAAATGGTTAATTAATAAACCCAGAACCACCGGTGCTTAAAAAATAGTGGGTATTGAGTGCACACACACACACACACACACACACCAGAATAGCACTATTAACGACTGGATCTGTTTTCTCCTAAGTCTCAATGAGGAAATGGTATGTCCAGCTGTAGCCCCTTAGTCATCCCCACAGGTAAAGGACAATAAGATTTCAATAGAGTGCTGGAATTAGATACTTCAGAGATTAACAAGTGAAGCTGAAGTTTAGTACTCTGCAGAATGACATACAGGGAAGCACAGCCTATGGAGACACTACTGCTAAAGATTCTTATAGAAGCACATTTGCAAGCAGAAACTTCAAGTTTTCAAATGAGTTGTGTTCCCTCAATAGCTGTCTCCTCAGTGGAATGCTGAAAAATCGGAGAAATACATCATGAACTAAGATCATCTTGCTGCAGGAAAAATGTGAAGAATTCAAGAATGATCACAGAAACAGCCATCCAAGAAATATAAATGAAATGACTGACAAACACGTAAACATTATTTTGTGGGATTTGAATACCATTCCATAGGACAACTTCATAGCAATAACCAATAGCAAGAGGCGTGGCCGGTGAGGCAGAGTTCTCGAAGGTTGCTTGATAAAGATTGTAGTGAAAGAAAAATGAGGCAGTTTGGGGGAAGGGTGTAGGAGATGCTGATTTGCTATAATAAAATCAATGCTAATTAGCATAGTTGAAGGGAATTGGTGGACTAAGTAAAATATGAGATTTTGACTGACTTTGTAAAAATAGAAACCATGGAAGTCAAGGGATGTGAAGGAAAGAATGCTATGAGTATCACTTTGGGAATAGAACAGTTTCCTATAATAACTGAGTTTAATGTTGTGCCATGTAGATGGATAGCTGACATTTATTGGAGATGGAAACCATGTAGATTAAGGAATTTGAAGTAGGATGATATAAACTGATGGCTGTGAGTTTTTAACTGATCTTTAGGTATACCAAACAACATAGATTTACTTATTGAATTTAGAACAGTCATTGGATAAACAAATTAAGAAGCTATAAAGAGAAATATGCATATGGATCATGAAATGGATTTGGAATCAAGGCTTTTTAGATAATAACTAGTAGTTCTACCTTGTATGAAGCATCTTAAACTTTTCCTATGTACAAGAATTGATTTTCCAGGAAATATCCAGTTCTTTAACCTCAATGTTAAACTCATTTTTTAAAATTTATTAACACCATTAAGTTATATAAAATACTATATATATCAAATGGAAATATTGAGAGAACAGTTATGATTATGGAAATATATATTTCGCATTATAAAAAACATTTTTGCAAGAACGATTTCTTTAGAACATTAGATGGATTATATATATATGTTATGTAACTGCATATATATGTGTGTATATATGTATACATTTTTTCTTATCTTAATTGATAAAAGATATTAAAATATTATCTAGTAACTCCTCAAAGTAACATGAAACTATAATACAAGATAAGGCAAATCCTATATCATCTGGATTTTTTTTTCATGAGTTTCTAAATATCCTTTCAGGTGTTTAACAAGATAGCAAATCTTGTGTCTTTGTTTAACTACTTGGCTGGAAGTGGAAATGAGTGGTTTAGGGAGAGTAGTCCAGGAGAAATAACTAACTGTGCCTTAAACTTGTTTTCAGATAGCAGGGTCTCTATTTTAGACAAAGGTGGTGTAGAACTCCTGTCTGTTATATTTATAATTGGAAACACTATCTTGTGGCTTCTATTATTAATCCAAATTAGATTATTCTATCAGTTTAACAGAATTTTGCAATGGTACGTTAGCAGTTTTTCATAATAATTTGAATCTACAGTTGAGACTAGGCATTTCTTTCCACCTACTATATGACTTTGAGAACCCAGACACAAAATTTCATTTATTTCTTGTGAAGGTATTGTATAATCTGTTCCTATTTTGGGTGATTTATTTGGTTAGGGGCTTTGGATTTTTTTTTTTTTAATTTTTTTTTCAACGTTTATTTATTTTTGGGACAGAGAGAGACAGAGCATGAACAGGGGAGGGGCAGAGAGAGAGGGAGACACAGAATCGGAAACAAGCTACAGGCTCCAGGCTCCGAGCCATCAGCCCAGAGCCCGACGCGGGGCTCGAACTCACGGACCGCGAGATCGTGACCTGGCTGAAGTCGGACGCCTAACCGACTGCGCCACCCAGGCGCCCCTGGATTTATTTTTAGTGTTTTACTAATCTTGATATTTACTTACCACACAATTGCTATTTAACCTTTTCCTCAGTTTTAAGTTACTTCCTCTGAAACACTTTTAATGACCTGCTATAGCTTGGTGAGTTCCATCCTATACACACTTCCTACTATACTGGAGCTGCTCACATTAAAATTGTGTCGGATCACTTTATACAGTTTTATGTTCATTTTGTAATACAATGGTAGAACTTTGAAAACAGTCAAAAGAGCAAGTCTTATAAGCAGAGTGTTTATGCACCTTGCTTTTACAGAGACAGTCTCATTTTTTAACTGTTTCTTCAACATTCCATGCATCAGCATTCCCTTTCACATTCCAAGTGTCCTAGTTTGGATAATAAATTATACATATAGTTACTCTGCTTATAAAACCTATACCCCTAACAACTACCGGAAGTTTAGTTATATAGTGGTCAGTAATAAAGATATGTGGAATTAATAAATGGATAATAGATGTTAAAAATCAATGAATGAACTGACTATACTTATCCTTAATTCTATGTTTGAAATTGTATTTTGGAAAGTCTTCTTTTAAAAACTTGATCATCCACCTTACATTCATAACAGAAAAGGAAGGAGTGAATAACAGACTAAAATATCTTGAGCCAAAACTTGTGAACATTTTCATATATTACTTGGGAGAAAACTATTTCTGCAATTCATATCAAGAATGATCTATTTTCTGTTTACTTCTTTCTCTGCTTCTCTTTCTCTTTTTTAGTTGCCTTCTCTGCAACTTTGATTCTTTTTTAGTGAATTGTTATTTTTCATAATTCTTCCTGATATCAGTGCAGACAAGTCTTAAAAGATCTTTATGCAGTGCCTCTGTTAAGTATAAAAATATTTCATTTATAGCTTTCAGTACTTCTTATCTATTTCTTTTTGAAGGATTTGATCATGAATTATACATACCAGCACAGTATGAAATATTCAGCTCATGTTCTTTCATTCCAGTTCAGCCTACCAAACAAAGAAAGAGTGGTTTGAACACAGAAAAGAGAAGGTCTGATAGCCATATGCCGGGAGTATTTAATAGATTTTTTTCCATCGTAAAGCCCAGATGAAATGTCCAGCATAACTGAAATTCACACACTCAGTGCAACTCATGTAAGTTATTAAATTAACTGAATCAGAAACTTGGCTTTAAGCATATCAAATACACTTCTCAAAACATAAGAGTTGTTTTTTTTAAGTCAG
Organism: Lynx rufus; assembly: GCF_022079265.1. Lineage (NCBI taxonomy): Eukaryota > Metazoa > Chordata > Mammalia > Carnivora > Felidae > Lynx > Lynx rufus. Next base: position 61,433,309 of record NW_025814827.1, read on the forward strand.
AAAAAAAGGAGTAATTATTACTCTAATAATGAATTACCATTATACAAAGCCACAGTTAGACATATTTTAGGAAATTTGGAAAAGTTAATATAGATTTATTAGGTCAATAGCTACCTTCAAATAGTAACTAAAGATGTTCACTATTTCTTTGAATTAGTAGTTGATTGGTTATTCTGTTTGGTTAGATTCTTTATAATTAAAAGTTTCCAACAATATGTGTTTCTAGTTCTAGAAAAAGTAAAGTCCTTTCCTGTTACTGAAGAATTCTGAGTTATATTGAGGAGAGTGATTTCAGGTTACTGCTGGAAAACTCTTCCTTAGGGAAAGCACAGTGTAATAATATTCTTTATTGAGCTAACTTGTCCCTCAGACAGACAATCTTCAGTTATTTCCTTCTAGGAAACCAGTGAATTCAGGATTTGTGAGTTGTTTTTTTTTTTGTTTGTTTGTTTGTTTGTTTTTTCTTAATCCAACTCAGGGGCAAATGCATTTCATTCATTAATCAAAAGTAATTTTCCTACCTCCCTGCTGTACAGAAATAAGTAGAAGACAATAAAAACAAGCAAAATAAACAATAATTTGTGAGGTCTTCTTGCCTATTTACTTCACAATACACATCATATCAAACTACCCCATAAAATGTTCAATTTATGTATACAATATCTAGATTGTATGTAGTAACAACTTTGCTATTTAAGATTTTGTAGTTTGGAAATCATTTGATTTTGAATTGACTGGCACAAATATGACTGGTTACTCTTTTCAATGGAAGTTTTTTTGTTTCATTGTAGTTTTTCTTGAAATCTTTGTTCAAGCTAAAGGGTTAATTTATAGTTCAGAATCTATAACAACAAAATCTTGGGTATAGGTTTAAAACCTCAGAGCAACCCTTTTTCATTCTTGTTAAATATGATAAAGCATGCTCCAAAATTTGAAGGTCCTTACCTGTGTTTCTGTTATTATTTCAGTTCATTTCAAAATTATTTGATTGAATATTAATTTTGCACGAGGTATATGGAGCACTTTACAAAAATCATATTACATTTGCTATTCTTCTGTACTTAGCCATTTAGATAATCTAATATAAACACAAAAATTGAAATTAGATTTTAAATAATTTAAATTTTATCCTTGTAAAAATATTTATAGAGAACTGATTCCATACCAGTAGTTGTTTTTAGCACCTTTATGTGGATATCATATTAGTCAAGGCTTTCCAAAGAAATAGAACCAATAGGAGATGATAGATAAATAGATAGATAGATAGGTAATAAATAGATGAAAAGACTTATTATAGGAGATTGAGTCATGTGATTATGGCAGTGGAGAATTCCCATAATTTGTCATCTGGGCGGGAGGAGATGTAAATCTCAGCTCAAGCATAAAGAGCTCTTCACCCTTCCTCTGACTTTTTGCTCTGTTCAGGCCTTCAATGGGTTGGATGGTGCCCACCTGCAATGGTGAGGGCAACCTTCTTTACTCACTGTACTAATTCAAGTGCTAATCTCTTCTGGAAGCACTCTCATAGACACAAGCAGAAATAATAATTTACCAGCTATCTGGGCATCCTTATCCCAGTTGGGTTGACACATTAAAATTAACCATCACAGATGTGCTGTTTAATGCCTCTCCTTCAAGTCTTCCTGTAAGCTTTCTCAAACTAACAGCATTATTTTTGTCCTTGTTTGATCCTTCACCTCTCTTTTTCATTCCAGATTATTTCTCCCACTTTATCTTTTTGCCTACTGATTCTGTCTTCTAAAGTTTTTTGACTGCCTTTCAACTAACTAATAGCTATTAAATGTTAAAGACTACAACTTTTTTTCCCCCTTCCTGTTGTTCTACTTAATTCTTTTGTCAAATGTGCCCTTCTTTTCCATCGCAGACTTTTTTTTCCTGGTATAATCTGTATTTTTATTTCATTTCTTTAATAATATTAAATATAATTATTATCTATTAACTATTTTTATTATTCCAAGTTGTTTTGGAGCAGATTATCATTGCACCTGTTTAATTACCCTGGTGGACTATTTTTTTGGCTGTTTATCATTGTTATTATTATTAATAACATTAAACATTTTTGCCATTATATTAGTTTTTTATTGCTATACAACAAACTACCACAGACTTAGGAACATAAAACAAATACCCAGTTATTATCTCACAGTTGTATCGGTCAGAGGTGTGGACAGGTTTGATGGAATTCTCTACTTACAGCCTTTGAAGGCGAAATCAAAGTGTTGGTCCAATTGGACTTTTAATAGGAGGCTCTGGGGGAAATTCCGCTTTCGACCTCATTCAAGTTTTGGAAAAATTCAATCCTTATGAAGCTGAAGGTCCTAATTCCTTGATGATTATCAGCAGTGGGCCACTCTCACCCTCTAGAGGCAGCTCACATTCCTTCTTATGTAGCTCCCTACCTCTTCAAAACAGCAATGACATGTCAACCCTTTCTCACACTGGAAATCTCTGTCTTTGCTGATTCCAGCCAAAGAAAACACTTATCTTAAAGGCATGTGATTATAGTAGGTCCATTCAGGTCCATTAAAAAAAAAAAGAAAGAAAGAAAGAAAAGAAAAGAAAACTCAGTTAACTGGTTAGTGACTTTAATTTTATCTGCAAACTTTCTTTTGTCATGTAATAGAACATAAGTAGGACATGATATCTCAATGCATTCAGAGTCATAGGGATAAGGCTTAACAATATAACAGAGCTGTCTTAGTTGAAGTATTTATCTGTTCATAATATTCAAGAATATATTGGTGTAGTATGATTTCAGCCTTTATTTTTTCATTTTGTCATCTGCTTTTTCATTTGCATGTTATGATCATATTGTAATGCTGCTTTCTTCACTGCTTTTTTTTTTTAAGTTTATTCTTTTTTGAGAGATAGAGACAGAGTGTGAACAGGGGCAGAGAGAGAGGGAGACACAGAATCAGAAGCAGGCTTCAGGCTCCAAGCTGTCAGCCCTGAACCTGATGTGGGGCTCGAACTCATGAACTGTGAGATCATGACCTGAGCTGAAGGTCAACCGACTGAGACAACCAGGCGCCCCAATCTTCACTGCTTTTGCAGACTTTGTTTTTGTTTTTTTTTTTAACTTTTCAAGAAAGACTTATCTTTTCTTTCTACCAAAAACTCAGAGTAGGCATTAACTAGGATGCTTCTTTGTTGGTTCCTGAGACAGATGATAGGGCACCTCCAGTCCCCATTCCTTAAAGGGCAGCCTTTTCAGTGTTCCTACTGAAAGTAAGGATCTTCGCTTACTCTGAGCAGTTTCAAGGCCAAATGTTCTATCTCTGCTTGTACATTAAAACTACAGCCTCAACTCCATAAATACATTGATCCAAAATATACAAACATAAAGCGTGTATAAAGTCAGACTTCTCGTTTTTTCTTGAAGGTGTTGTGAGTGAATGACTGGATTTACCCACCTATCAATGAGAAGGCAGGGCCATAGAAATTGTGTTCACTAAGGCTCCTCAAATGAAGAAGAATCCAGGAAGTCATCACTCTGAGGTAATATTCCATTACGTTCACAAGGTAAACTTCTTTAACCGTTGGACATTTTCCAACAATGTCATTTGCCCATATACTGTAGAAGGTTTTTCTGGAGATATTTTTGTTCTTTTTCCTTCTCATCTATAGATTGTGGTGATACAAGGAAGGGGAAGAAAATGTTGTTATATATGTGTCATATGCTGACACTTCACATCATATTTTAATAGGATTGGCGTTATTGTTCAAGTAGCACAGTAATGCATTTTACTAGTGAAATGCAAGTCTGTGATCAGATATAACTGGTATTAAATTGTTCTGTGAAGGCAACTTGGCAAACTATGTTGTTTTCTCTGTTAAGAGTTATGTTTGTGAACAGGCAAAACTTATTGATAGGGTAAAAATCAGAATAGAGGTTTCCGAGGAGAAGAAAGTTGAATATTGACTGAAATTGAGCGTAAGGCAAAGCTCTTTGTTGAAATAAGCATTCTACATCATTATCTGGTTGATGGTTATATTTGTAAGTGCTCATCCAGCTGTATAGTTAGGATTTGCACCCTTCACTTGCTGAATGTATTTTAATCTCGATTAAAACACACAAATAGGTGCACCTGGGTGGCTCAGTTGGTTAAACGTCTGACTTCAACACAGGTCATGATCTCACCGTTCCCAAGTTTGAGCCCTGCATCGCGCCCTGTGCTGACAGCTCTGAGCCTGGAGCCTGCTTCAGATTTTGTGTGTCCCTATCTCTTTGTCCCTCCCCTGCTCACACTCTGTCTCTCTGTCTCTCTCTCTCTCTCAAAAATAAATAAAACATTATTTTTTTTTAAAAAAAGCACAGAGAAAATATCAAATAAATAAAACCAACCAAACACCCTTTATTTAGAACTAGTTGTATATATATGTATATATAATATGTTCATATGTCTCATTTTTTACATGTACTAAATATAAACTAAATATAAATATATATACATTTTTACATGTACTAAATTTATATAAATATAAATCATTCTAGAATGATTTTAATTTACTACTTTAATATTTTTGTGAGTAATACATTTCTTACATTTTATATGAATGCATATTTCTCTCTTTATTAAGGATATCTAAAATAAGGATACTATGAAAACATGTTTATGTAAAGCCTTTGTTCTTTGAGCATTATTTAAAATTAGACATCTATGAAACAGATTTGGCAATATATATTACTTCAGAAAATGGTAAGGATTCCAAAAGCTATCATTATTTAGTGTAAAAATAAAATCCATTATTCTAGATTGAGGAAAAGAAAATAGTTAAATATAAAAAGAGAGAAGATAAAAGGAGTATTGTGAAAAAGAGGTATATAGGAAGGTTTGTGCCTTGAGTTTAATTAAATCACATTTTCTTGCCTCCTGAATGAGCCTTTAGCTGACTATGAACTCAAGATTTAAAACAATTTAATGACATCAAGTTATTTCTTAAATTGTATTTTCTGTATAAATGTTGAAAACCTTTCTACAGCTATACTGTTTTACTTTCTTCATGAGAAAAGTAGTTAGGTATCTTTTTTATATTTTGTAGGTTTATTTACAGGGACATTTTTTACATATCCTGGAAAAGTGTAATAATCTTCGACTTTGAGTCACAATTTCTCTAAAGAAATTATGTTACTAGTAATGTATCATTCTCAATAAAGAACATTTTGACAATGTATTCACCACGGCTATTATGGACTCAAGCTTGTGTTTCCCCAAATTCATATGTTAAACACCAAAACCCCGTGTAATGATGATAATTAGAGTTGGGCCTTTAGGAGGCAATTGAATTTAAATGAGATCATGGGAGTGGAGCCCTTAGGAGAAGACAGAAGAAAGTGCTTTCTCTCTGCAGGCACATTGATCTTAGACTTCCTAGCCTCCAAAACTGTGAGACATAAATGTGTATTACTTAAACTGCCCACTATGTTTTTATAGCAGTCCAAACTAAGATAATGGCTGAAGTGCTATTTGGTTATAAAAATACTTTTGAATGGTTTTCAGTGGATACTGTATATCACAGATTAAAAATATAAGTTTAGCACAGCTTGCAACTAACCAGAAACTTCTATATTTGACAGGGAATGGAAAGTTGTAGAAGCAGGATCTTGCTAATCATCAAAGAAATGTTGAGGCAGAGGACCAGTAAACAAAAATAAACTTCTCATTCTGCAATTATCATTAACATCTTTGTGACAGAAAGTAGGATACAAGGAAATATTGTTTGTAAGAGAAAATAAAAAGAAGAAAATCATTTTTTGTAATTTAGGGCATACTGTGGTGACATTTTTATATTTTATTCCTGCCCTCCTAACTCACCTATACTTCTTTTAGGCTAAATTCTAGTTTACTAGAATTTACTAGAAGGCAAATACATACAAATATTAAAATGATGATATAGCTAGGTTAGTCAAAATAGGTGGTCATATTTACATTGTAATTATTAAGAATATTGTATCAGAATAATAGACATCAAGTTTTGTTAGTTTCCTTTGTCTCAGAATTATTTGAACTATTCAAATTTCATCATCTGTTCTATAAATATGGCATTTATAAATAAAGTTTTATTGCATTTAAAAATATATTTGGGAAGTTTCTATGAATATCTTATCAAGTAAGAGTAGATTAATGTGGAAATGTTGGGGTTTGGAGCCGGGAGCCGAAAGCCAAGAAAGAATTCTTGAGACATCTTTGGTGCAAAATGTGGTTTTGTTAAAGCACAGGGACAGAACTCAAGGGCAGAAAGAGCTGCCCTGGGGCTGTATGGGTACTTTCAAGGTGCGGCGAGGTCAGGGATAGCCTTAATCTCTGAGGAATTTTGGAAGCAAGGTTTCTAGGATCTTGAAGGGGCTAGATATTTTTAAGAAAAGGTCATTTATTACTGTCTAATAAAACAGTCATGAGACCCCTCAGATGCAAATCAGTGGGCTGTATGCTTGGAGGATGATTGTTAACATATATTTAGGGGGGAAAGATAAAGGAAATTTCCAAAAGAATTTTTATAAGTTCCAGTAGACTTACCAGATCCTGGAGGTTGGGATACTGTTAAGCTAAGATTACTTTTTGCCCTTAGGCAAAGTATTAACATGGAGGCAGTTGAGCTCCCAGAGGAAGGTCACTGCCTGTTTCAAGGACTTGTGAATGGGCTGTAAATTGTAAGGAAATTTAATTTTTTCTTTTGCCTTTGTTTCATCATAGATGACTATTGCTGAGACATTATTTCCTTGGCAAATTGAATTTTAAATGAGTGCAACAAGATGTACTGATTAGAACAGGGATATCTTAACACTAAGAGATCTGAGACCCTCATCAATATTTTATTTTATTAAACCATAGAAATACCAGGGATCTCCAGGGGGCACCCTCTCTTCCTCCTACCATTCTCACAGTTCAGTGGAGTTGTTTCCTGTGGTGATATTTCACATAACACAGAATAATTTCTCTTCATGTATACTGACTATGAACTGCTCATTTTTCATAAATATGATTATTTTTCTTAAATTTCCTTGAGGCTGATTGACTCATCCCTTGATCAGCACATTTTCAAAAAAATTTTTAACATAATTGCTACCCATTGACATGGACAAAGCTAAAAATTTCATTCTTAATCGTTGGGGAAGGAAGCTGTAGTAAGAGGCATACTAATTATGTACTGAGTCACAGCAAAAAAATTGATGCAAACTTTCAAATCTATCATGTGTTTAGAAAGTTGGGTAATGTCTTTGAGACTTTTTTCCATGGAAGATACACTTCTGTGGGGCTCAAAAAGTAATTGTGTGGATGTAATTACATAGACTATCATATCTGTCCAAGTATAACTGGATATTACTTTGAAAAAAAGTTATGTATCAGTCAGAACCGTCATGGATTAAATATTCATAGCAAATTCACGCTATTTATGGTGACCTCTACTTTATTTAATACTTGTATGACTGAACATTTTGAAACACTTTTCTCTGACATTTTCTATTGGCAATTGAATTAGCTTTCTGGGATTGTTGTAACAAAGTACCACAAGTGAGTGGCTGAAACAACAGAAATGTATGGTCTCACAGTTCTAGAGGCTAGGAATGTGAGATCAGGGTGTCAGCAGGGCCATACTCCCTCTGAAGGCACTGGGGAAGGATCTGTTCCACATCTGTCTCCTAGATTCTGCTGGTCTGCCAGCAATCTTGCTTGGCGTATGGCAACATAATTCCAGTCTTCACATGGCGTCCTCCGTTCATGTGTGTCCAAATTCTCCCTTTCTGTAGGGACATCCCCCAGTTAGGAGTAGAGGTCCACCCTACTCCACTATGATCTCTTCTTGACTAATACACCTGTGATGACCCTATTTCCAAACAAGGTCAGGTTCTGAGGTAATGGGGTTAGGAGTTCAACATATGAATTTGGGGGGATGTAATTTACCTATAGCAATAATATAAATACTTGCCATACTATAAATATACTTAATATAATATAAATCTCACAAAATATTTATTTTTAAAACTAATGTTCCATTTGAAACTAATAGCAAAAGTCCTGTTATCAAGTTTGAAAGCATATTGTAATTTGTATATGAGTTGTGTGTCTGTTGATTTTATATCAGACATACATGACTGGATATGTAGCAGGTAGTATTGTACACTAATTAAACAAAAGGAGGGTGAATGAAATCAGTTTAAATCTCAACATGATGTAAGATCCATAAACACTACTACAAAATAAAGACAGGTAAATATTTCTTGTTCAAGGACATTTTTGCAAAACTCTATCATCTACCTCAGAAAGAGGGCATTATTTTAGATAATATAGATGATGAATAAATCTTCAATTGTACTCTTCACTTTGATGCCTGCCATTCTCAAGATGTATATTTTATTGTATTTTTTTCAACTAAAATTCACCTCACCAGGGGATTCCTTCTGCCAAATAAAGAGCAAACTTTCACATAAAGGGAAAATGTTTTTTACCCACAACAAAAAGTTAGATCCTGCTGAGTGTTTCCCCAGGCTTCTATAAAAATTCACAGGTGAAGCTTTGCCACCTTAAAAGAAACCCAAAACAGCTTTGATCAGCTAAACAGAAACAGTTTTTATTCCAAGCACATTAAAAAATACAAAGAAAGCACAGTATAGGCATTGCTTTTGGCCTTTATTCCGTTGTTTATGATATTTTATAACAAAACTTTAAAATACTCTTAAAAATGCTTTCTAACTTAAAAAGCATCATTTGAAACAATTTCATGCTGGGGGTGATAATTAGTTCTGTTTCCTGCCATGCTATGACCCTGATCTTTTTCCTTTACTTATTTGAAATATTATTGAGAAATGATTGCATACTTACTCAAAAAAGTATCTAAACATCTGTCCATAATTTTAAAATTAGCTAATTTTAAAATTAGCAAGCTAATGTAGTTGATATAAAGCTAGTCTTACATACCTGGGTACATTATACATTGTATATATTTATACATACTTATATATATATATATATATATGTTTCATTTATTTGATTAAAGTAAAAATTACATGATTTTTGTGACTATATATTATTCTTTTATGTCTGTATCACAGTTGGTTAAACGATTTTTCCTTTTTGGCTATACCGCTTTTCAAAATTTTGTGTGTATTGCATAGAAAACTGTCATGAGAAGAGGTTTTATCTTTGTCAATATCTAAATTTTCACCAAAATTGGTTCAAAAAATTACGTAAACCTTATCAGCTTTTATTAACCTTTAATGTTTTTAATTTGCATTTACAAAGCTTTTAAATGGCCCATCCAATATATTTTGGCATAATGTATAAGAATCATTCATAAGCCATAAAGTGGCTTTTGAAAAAAATTCCATCTCAAAGAGGCAGATAAAGGATTTATAATTACATGTTTTCTAAAGTAAGTATACTCAAATAAAAAAGGCGGGGGTGGGGTGGGGTGGGGGGCCTAAAATAAGAAAGAAACTTGTCCAAAATTTAGTCAAGTAGAGAGAAACAGTGAGGGCATCTTGGTCAGGACTCTTTTAGAATTTATTGCCTTTAGTGGAGTACTTTCCTAACCTGGGTTCTGTCATTTGTGAAATGCTTCCAAGAAAAGGGGATAAAAGTCCTGGCACTTCCTGCATGCCTTGCCAATGAACAGAGCAGGCTCCGGCAGCCAGAGAAGCCCAAGGGCAAAAGGATGCAGGTGGTGGCATTTGGAAGTCAAACAAACTTAGCTAGAAAGTAGAAGGGCCAAGAAGATACCAGTGGGGCGTCAACAGATTCTGCCAGAGGTAACGTCATTGTCTGGAGCACTATTCAGGACTTTAAAGACACTAAACCATTTTTAAAAATCTAAGTAGATATTGAAGAATCTATGCCCAAAGGATGCTTAAGGAACCAGTTCTGTCTCATCCTGCAAGTAGTCAGGAAAATTGCTCTATGGCAACAACAAATCATAATTTATGGGTCATTAAAATGTATCTTAACATTGTCAATAAACAAGTGATGATTTTTATTGGTTTCACTTGAGATTGCTTATTGAATGGAAAGAGTTTATTTTTTGGTAAAATAAAGGCATGTGTATGTCTTAGTTTAGTGATTTACATAATGGATACATTTACATAATGAGTCCTGAGTAGAAATATCTGTATCTGGAAATGTAATTAGAATCTCAAGTGCAGTTAAATCCTCTCTCTAGAAATTTTTCTCACTATAGCTTTCTCATACTGAAAACAGATTACAGAGTAATAAATCCATAGCCTTTGATGTTCTGGTCACAAAGACACTAAAGAAAATAAATCTCACTCATATTTGTTTAGATAAAATAATCATCAATCTTCACCTCAGGGGTGTTTTAGGAAACTTTTCAAACCTTCAGTTTCCTACTGAGTATTAGCTAATAGCCTTTGATTTGATACTTGTTTGGATGGCAATCTATTGGATTAAATGATGCCCTAAAGCTACCCCTTGGCAAAATAAAAATTCAGTATTTCTGTTGGTAAATTATGCTAGCTTTATTTAATTAGAGATTTCAAGGTGTCTAATTTTTTTTTTAAGGCTGACGTCTATTGAGCCTTGCTCTAACATGTTATTAACTGCACGTTTGGAATTGAAATTTTTTTCTTAAAAAAGATATCAAATTCTAGTGATGAGAAGAGTAAAAACAAGAAAAACAGATTCATAGGATAATGTTTAATGAAAGAAGGTATTAGGTTTCGAGAATATTTTCTAACCATAGCACACAGAAATTTGCTTGTTTTATATATTATATTGCCCAATGTACATTCCAAGGGATGGCCAAAGCTTTATTTTGTTTTAAAAAGACTCATTTAAGTGTGCCTAATAATGCAAAGCTTCAGATGGGACAATTACACAGTCACATTTTTATCAGACATTGGACAAATTTTACGAATAAAGATTGTATCGTTTAGAATGTTTATGGTGCTCTTGAGAAATGCCAATTAAGTTTCTTAGTAATACAACTAAATAGGAACATTTTAAATACATTACATTTCTTGATCCTTAAGCATAAATGTATTTGGTAATAAATATTATTGATTTCTTTTCAAAGAAAACCAAAAAGAAGAAGCAAAACCATATCTAGGCATATAATTACATACATTAAAGCAAAAAAGCAAATAGGCATTTAAAAGCAAGGAAAAATAATGGTGAGTTTCAGGTCAATGAAAGATGTATGCAAGAGAATTGTTCATTAAGGTAGCATTTAAATATATAACATTTTTTCAATTATGTATTTAAATTGTAGTACTTTTTTATTATAAGAAGTAGGGAAATTATCATTTTTACTATAAAAATGAATCAATGTTTTGTACCATTTATTATAATAAAAATTTAATAGCTTTAATACCATTATATATCAATTTATATTTAGTGAGATATCTTAGTAAGGATAAAAATTCATTATAATGCTAAAAATATTATGTAAGTTAATAAGGTAATTGTCCTAAGGAGGAATAAATATAAATGAATAGAACAAAAACATTTAACCTTCACTCCACTTAGCTTTTTCCAGTTTCCGGGCATAGTTTAATTTGCATCTTATGTATCTATATAAATGCTATGCCATTTTTTGGCACTTGAGCAAATCACTTAAACTCTTTGCATAGTAGTTTCCTCACCTATAGAGTAGATATAATAAAACTATCTCATACTTAAGAAACACTTAGAATAGCACCTGGCACATAGTACATGTTATATAGATACTTGTCACATAAAATGAAAAGGATGAGTGTCTGTGAAGATAATTAAATTCCCAATAATTCTCCCTTATAAAGGCCTGGGCCATGAAAGGCAATATTAATAATTAAGACATTCTGTGCCATGTAGAGAGATGTCTTTGACTTTTCACAAAATTTTATGTGGTTTTCTAATTTTGCCTGTATTTGCAAATAACGATTTAAAAGAATATGGAGAATTTTATTTATTTTTTATTTATTTTTTATATGAAATTTATTGTCAAATTGGTTTCTAAACAACACCCAGTGCTCATCCCAACAGGTGCCCTCCTCAATGCCCATCACCCACTGGAAAATTGTAGATAATCATACTTTATTATCCATTAATGCAATAATTATCATCAAGGTGAAAAACATATGGGATAGATTAAAGAATGTGAAATATTCTTTAAGGAAAACATATATATTATATGTAACAAAGGTTCTGTCAACCATTTGTATAATGCCATTAACTTTACCCAGATAGCCAAGTATGAGACATTAGGTGTTGTTATAACAGGTAGAAGAGATAGACTTTAGTATGATAAGAAATAAAGTATTGTCAATACCATTATGTATGTCCTTGACTAATATCATTGCTTGCCCTTTCACTTTATGGAATACCCTAAGGTGTATTTCTTATCAGATCATATAAACCATGACTTTGGACAATAAAATACATTCAGAAAATCTGAAGTAGGTGGTCAATTTCTTTGGTTTGTCATGTGTACTGTCTTAGATAATGAGCTTTTCATAAGTTATTGTGCCATTTCTAGAGTAACACTGAAGCCACAATAAATATTTAACAGGAAAATAAATGTAGCAAATAGACTGCTCTAAAGACATAGACAATCTGATTTAGTTCCATAAGTCTAGGAATTTTACTCTCCATTTACAAATTTATAACACTGCATCCTTTGTGTTATGGATTACATTTATTTTCAAATAGCATTGTTTTCTCACATCAATGAATATTTAAGTGAAAAATGAAGTTTTAAAAGCTATATATGTCTGAAGTAATAACTGGCTTATAATTCATGCAGGTATTTTATTCAATGCAGGTTGTACTTGAAGTGATTATTTGGCTTATAGTGGATATTTTCCTCAATCCATATGAGTAGACCTCCACTGGGCAAGTTTGCATGCAAGATTTTGCTTTCCACATTAATCGTTCATAAGTCAAGGGGCAAATAAATATACAACTCAAAGTTGGTCTCTCATAGACTTTGTTCAAGAATTTTAAAGGTGGAAAAGAGAAACAAAATCTAGGAGTACTTGAATCTAAAACTTCTTATTGAGAGACCTCTTGAGAAGAGATCCATTATCTCCCTATGACCCAGCAATAGCACTGCTAGGAATTTACCCAAGGGATACAGGAGTGCTGATGCATAGGGGCACTTGTACCCCAATGTTTATAGCAGCACTTTCAACAATAGCCAAATTATGGAAAGAGCCTAAATGTCCATCAACTGATGAATGGATAAAGAAGATGTGGTTTATATGGAATACTACTTGGCAATGAGAAAGCGTGAAATCTGGCCATTTGTAGCAATGTGGATGGAACTGGAGAGTATTATGCTAAGTAAAATAAGTCAAGCAGAGAAAGACAGATACCATATGTTTTCACTCATATGTGGATCCTGAGAAACTTAACAGAAGACCAGGGGGGAGGTGAAGGGGGGAAAGAAAAGAGTTACAGAGAAGGAAGGAGGCAAACCATAAGAGACTCTTAAATACTGAGAACAAACTAAGGCTTGATGGGGGTGGGGAGAGGGGAAAGTGGGTGATGGGCATTGAGGAGGGCATCTGTTGGGATGAGCATTGGGTGTTGTATGGAAACCAATTTGACAATAAATTTAATTCTATATATATAGAAAAGATCCATAAATATTCTTGCTGCCCAGAATCTTCCCTACTACCTGCCCTTTAGAAGGCTTAGCTTTCAAAAGTTCCTTTGATCTTGCAAACTACCTCATTTCTACTCCCAAAGTTACATTTTATGCTTAAAATATCCAGACTTAGTTTTGCTGTTTACAACTAAAATAACTTTGGTCAATACACAAATCTAAAGGGAGTAGCTAGATAATATCTATAAGGAAAAAACTAATGAGAAACTGCTATATGAATATGAAGTAAGCTGCAAATAATAATAATAGATAAAGTGATTTTGTATGAATAATATAGTACCTACTTATTGTACAAAATTCAAAATAAGAATATATGTAAATTCCTGGAGAAGATGAAGTAAAATAGCATGGTCTTTCATGTTAAACAGAGATGGCTTCCGGCCTGAGCCCTGGTTTTTCCTATGTCTGTGACTACTGGAAAATTATTTAAATTATCTTTATCCTCATCATTAAAATACAGACAATAATTAACTCCTAATGTCACTTGTAAGATTGAATAATCTGATTCACATGCAATGGCTATTGTAATGCCTGTTCACATAAAAGGTACTAAAAAATGTGTGTTTTGTCCCTCCTCCACAATAACTGTTTGTACATTTTGGGGTGTGTAGAGATCCAAGAAACAGTGCCATTCTTCCTTCCTCAGATGCATAACTAAATGGAAAAATAAAACAAAAAATATATGGTTAGTGGAGGTCAATATCTACTTCAATGGAGATAATAGAGAAGGAATTCTATCTATGGGATAAGTGCCTTTCCAAGTGCTGAATTTCAGAGTCAGACAGATTTCTGTTGACTTACACGGCCAGCTACAGATATACAGGCCTGGGCTGCAGAGACAGGACTAAGCTAATGATATGCCAACAGCAAAGGGACCTCTCTCCAGAATAAGTGAGAAAAATAGGGGCCAAACTACTCATGCCTGTTTTTTTTTCCCCTTTCAATCTCACCAATAAAAAGTAGTTGAAGAGTGAGTATATAACAGATTAAAACATGGTCGGAAATACCAAGAATGGAGAAAATAATTTTATACATAAAAGCAAGTCTTAGAGTTATTTGGATAGCATTTGTGTACTATACTATAATTTTAAAAATACCTAATTGATGTGTTTTAATATGCTAGTGGAACTATGTGTAGCTGCAGCAGTACTGGAAAAACTAACAGGAACAAGAACAATTTATAAATGAAGACTAGAATTCAGGTGCCAGGAAAAAAAAAAAAAGGTAATGTTAAGAAGAAACTATTAGAGGAAGGGAAAGCATGATGGGTTATCAAAAGTCTGAAAAATAATAAAGAGCAATATGTTTTAAAGAAAATCAAATGAAGGAACAGATATGAAATGATAGTAACAGAAATTTTTAAAAACATGAACATTTTTGGGGCGAGTGGGTGGCTGGGTTGGTTAAGCTTCTAACTTAGTCTCAGGTCTCATGGTCTCACAGTTTGTGAGTTTGAGCCCCATCTCGGGCTCTGTGCTGTCAGTACAGAGTCCATTTTGGGTCCTCTGTCCCTCTCTCTCTCTGCCCTTCCCCTGCAGCTTCTCTTTCTCTCCCTCAAAATAAATAAATAAAGTTAAAATAAAATAATATTAAATATTAAATAAATAAATAAATAAATAAATAAATCGTGAACATTTTCAACCAGAACACTTTAAAATTTTCTGTTAAAGCATGGATTCATCCATAAAATTGACTTATTGGAATAACACATATAGAAATATCAGTGAGAGTCAAAAATAAAGACCATAATTAACAGTTACTTATACAGACAAATATGTGTGTGTGTTACTGTGTATTCTATTAACTCTTTTCTTTCTACTTTTGAATATTTTTAAAGCATATTTTTCTTCTTCAATGTATGTGCTGTAGTCAGAATGAGGGCCTCTCAAAGATGTCCACAGAACCTGTGAATATAGAGTAAATGTGACAAAATGGAATTTGAAAATGATTAGGGTAATGAGCCTTGAGGCAGGGAGATGATCCTATATTATCTACGTTGGCCCAATCTAACCTTAGGCACTCCTAAAAATGTTCAGAACTTTCTCAGCCTTGAAAATTAGGAAAGATGAAATGAAAGGACAGAACAGAGAGATTCAGAGCAGGAGAAAGAATCAGCCTGCAGTTGCTGGCTTTGAAGATTGAGGCAATGGCCGTAAGAATAGGAATGTGGTGGCAGAAGGAAGCTGAAAATCTCCCTGACCAACAGCCTGCAGGGAAGTGTGGACTTTAGTCCTACAACGAGTGACACCAAAATCTTCAACGATCAAAATAAGCTTGGAAATAAGTTGATGCTGACAGACTCCAGAAAAGAACACAGCCTTGTGCATAGCTTAATCTCAGGTTGGTAATTCTTGGAGCTGGAAGTCAGCTGAGTGAACTCACACTTCTAAGTTACAGAACTGTGAGATGTTAACTTTATCATGTTTTAAGTTTCTAAGCTGTAGCAATTTGTTACAGCAGCAATAAGAGACAAATGCAATATTAATCAGCTGTTTGCAGTATTTTTATATTTGTTGTTCTCTCAATGCTTTTGGCTTTATTATTCATGAAATAGGAGTCATGTTACAGGTGGAGATGAAGAGATGGGCTTTCGATTTTAAAAAGGGACACTTGGAAAAGAAATGTGAGAGATAAATGAGCTATCCAACATGGATGCTATAGAGAACAGAAGAATTTCAGGTTTGTGTTTAGATTAAAGGAGGTAAAAGATGATATCTGGAAAGTCCTTGCCACAATAGAATAATGAAAATCCAATGCTGTGCTATAGGGTTGTCCTATATTCGGTGGTCAGTGGAAGAAAATAAAGTATAGTCATTGTGGTTGTATGTAATGTGGTGGAGTCAAAAGAATTCAGACAGTGAGATCTGTATTTATATAAGATTGGTCTCATGTAAATAAGGGTTCTTAAATTTTCCTAACAAAACATTAAACCAGGTAAGCCATTAAACTGGTAAAAAAAAAAAGTGCAACCAAAGAAGCAATTTTAATAAATGTGATAGAAGGATGTCCTAAAGTCAAGAATTGACCATTACTATAAAGGAGGAACTAAAGATACATGTTGCCAGTTAAACCTAAAGATGGTGAGTTGATAATATATGGAAACAAGAGGACAAAAGTAATAGGAAGAACAAGATCAGGGTCCTAACTCAGATGATATAAGGGATGGTAATGCGACACCTGTGATACTGAACATAGAGAGAATGCTACCTAGATCCTTTTGGGTTTAGTACTATTGAGAAAAAAGAGCAGTATTACTATACCAGCACAAAGAGAAAGTAGCAATTTGAATTACTTTGCATAAAACAATTAAGTTCAAAAAGTTTCTTTATGCTACTTAACTATTTCACAGGGTATCTTATGCCTTTCCTTTTAGGTAATTACTTTATAATTATATTTTATATATTTTTGTGTATAGCTTTATTGCTCAACATCCCATAAGTGCCTATCAATGTACCAGGAAAAGAACAAATTCTACTGGGAAAGATGAATGGCAAACACATTTTCCTTGATGTTTTGATGAGGTATTGTTCTTGTCTTTTAGAAAGGTCTGAAAACTAAGGACAAGTTACTTTTAAAGTATTTGAATTTTTGAGAACCAGATGGTACCAAAAAAAGGCATGATTGAATATCCATATAAATTTCTTAATTTCTTCTTGAATTTAAACTTCGGGTATCGTACCCACACATTCTCATCTCTAGTGGAATATGGCAATGAAAACAAAGAAAAAAGGTAAGAAAATTAAAATATTTTGTAATACAATTGAAATTGTCTTTGTCCTATTGTCAGGATGGTGAACATGGCACTCTCTAAGGCACCAGTTATCATGTACTGTCCATCATGTGGGCTGAGGGTGGAGCCAGGCTTGCCTTCCTAGAGAGTCTTGATGAATGAGTTACCAACTAAGGTCAATAACAACTCATTTACAGCTCCAAATAGTAACTCTGAAGTAGAACTAACTGAACTTTAAGCTAGATCTTTTATACACAGGTTTTTGTCTATTCATAGCTGATGTCTAAATATTCCCAATCATAACAACTGGTCTCATACTCCATTCCATTCATCGATATGTGTGTGTGTTGGAGAAAAAGACGTGTTCAGCGTAGATGTTCCCTATCAGTGATGCTCTCCTAATAGGAAAACCTCGTATTTCTCAGTATTTTATTGTTACCACTTTTCCCAGGTTATTTATGACATGAAAGTCATAGATTGTCAGAGATTACAATAATGATTTGACCATCATTTACTATTTATTATTACAAAGTCATATGATATGAATTTAGAGGCTGGGAAATCACCTGCTTTCAGAAGCCCTCCAATACATTTTTTTTTCTCACTCTTAACTAACTCCATTTCTGGAGAAATGGAGACACTGCCAACCCAGAGGGTTAGTTAGTCAACTTTGGACATAGGATTTGGTTCTTGGTAAGATGAAGTAAAACCAACTAAGCCCTTGAAAACTTTTTCCTACTTTGCCTCATTTGGAGTACTTAGAATTGCTCCCCAAATTTTGCTTTTATTTTGTTGTTGTTGTTGTTTGCTGTTTGTTTGTTTGCTTGTTTGTTTGTTTCAGGTGTTACAAACAACTGAAAGCCAAAGCTAGAGTGTAGGTACATGCAAAAAGACCCTGCTGGGGGCCTTATCTATTTCTGCCCTGTGCTCCTGATGGCTCATTATACAGAAAATGTCCTCCTTTCACACACAGTAGCAATTTAGAAAAAATCTGAACTCCAGATTTTAATTAACAGCATACAAATACTCAACTGTCTTAAGTAGATTCTAACACTCTAATTTTGTGGAATGAAGGGGGTATAGGGCCATGAAACATGTCTTGTCAAAACCTTATTCCCTAGGTCAATGGAACGCATCAAAATGGGTGAGAGATATTTCAACATATCTTCCAGATCATGTGTTCCATCCCAGAAGTTGCAAATTCATTTAAATGTTAGCATTGTACAAATGTGTAAACATTGGAATGCTAAAGTCCTATCCTTTTTTTTTTTAATTTTTTTTTTCAACGTTTATTCATTTTTGGGACAGAGAGAGACAGAGCATGAATGGGGGAGGGGCAGAGAGAGAGAGGGGACACAGAATCGGAAACAGGCTCCAGGCTCTGAGCCATCAGCCCAGAGCCCGACGCGGGGCTCGAACTCACGGACCGCGAGATCGTGACCTGGCTGAAGTCGGACGCCTAACCGACTGCGCCACCCAGGCGCCCCTAAAGTCCTGTCCTTTTAAATAGACTCATTCTGAAGAAATTCCCAAAATTAAATTTATGTGATGCTCTAAAAATCATGTCATTCTTGACTTTCAAGTTAATAAACCCAAAGTTAATTTTATACTTGCATACTCATATATTAGTATTAAAGTCCCAGTATAACAGCCAACCACATTTATTATGTACTTAATTTACTTACTAAATCAATGTAAAATTTCAACATTACAACACTGTGTTTGGTAGAAAAAAAATCTATGGACATCACTTTAAAGTAGTTTATGAATAAAATCCCCCTTTAAGACCACATCAATTAAATGTAAGTAATTACAAAAACATAACATGAAACTTTAAAGAAACATATTAAAAATATGTCATGTGAATGATGGTATTTTTGTCTTCACATTTAACGTAAGGCAAAATATGTGTAGGGAGTGTGGCTCTAAGCACAAATCTTATGTGGGATCTTTCAGGTCCAACCGTAGCCAATTACAAGGCTTTGCCTAGAAGGTTTCATGGAGGGAATCTGCTCTCCCACACCAGACTGTGCATGGCCAGTGCATTACAATTTTTCTGGAGGGGGTTACAGTCAAAATTTCAGCCCCGGATTACAACCCCCCCCCCCCCCCCGGCCAGAGCTCCTATGCATGTGTGCAGCCTAGCATGCCCAGGTGGCTCCATGAGTTCTCCTTATTAGAGACAATGGCTAAGACTCTTTTCACCATTTCTATTTAATACTTTTCTACCCATAACCCTTCCTCTTCTCCCTATCCCATGGGCCTTCAGGTCCATAGAAAGGCAAAAGTGCCATTAGTTCATGGCTCTTCAGCCATTAGGCAATACCTCTGTTTTGGATGTTCTCTGACCCTCACATATACAATTATACTACAAATATCTATTTCACTATTAAAACACTTAGGAAGTATACCTCCACTGGTAGATCTTTATGTTCTATAGGCTTCATCTGAGATCTGCAGTTAGATCTCTTTTGGATATTTTACATGTGCCCATTTCTCACAGCAACCCTAGGAGTTCACATATTGCTATCAGCATTTTGGAAATGACTCAATTGTCAAAAACTGTAAACCACTTGCCTAAATCTACACAAGTAGTAAATGAAGGAATCATTTTTTAAACACAAGTATGTGCTCACAAAAGAAATATTCTTTTTTTTTATTTTTTTAACGTTTATTTATTTTTGAGACAGAGAGAGACAGAGCATGAACAGGGGAGGGTCAGAGAAAGGGAGACACAGAATCTGAAACAGGCTCCAGGCTCTGAGCTGTCAGCACAGAGCCCGACATGGAGCTCGAACTCACGGACCGCGAAATCATGACCTGAGCCGAAGTCGGCCGCTCAACCGACTGAGCCACCCAGGCGCCTCAAGAAATACTCTTTTTTTCTCTTATTTCTTGTTTCATGTTCTTCTTTGTGTCTCATACAACAGCTATTACAATTAACCTCATATGGTGGGTACCCGACAAAATTTAATTAAAAGGAAGTTATCACTTCTCATTACACAATTAAATCTTAATACTAGTAATATTTTCTAAACATCATTCTGCTTTAAAAGGAAATTTGTGCTTACATATTTGAAAAAGATTTATTCCTAGTCCTCTGTGAATAGCAATTCCCCAAAGCCCAGGACCCAATTCATTGGGAAGGAAGTCCTCTTTTGTGAGAAATGTCATTTCCAGAGTATACAGATGGTGAGGAAATCCAGTTCAAACCTGTCAAGACTAACTTCAGATGTGAGGAGTAGGTGGGAAAATTATGCTTGAAAAATAACAGTAGGCTGGTGAAACCCTGAGTGAAGGAGAGGGACAGAGCTCTGCAGTGTCAACACCTTGGCCATTGCCTGATGCAGCCTCAGAATTCGGGGTATTTTCCAGCTACTTGGTTTCAGAGTATGATACAATTGTTCACTCATATGGCTTAATCCTTTGAAAAACAGAACATAAATATTTAGATGGCAAATAGGTCAACTCACACAACTAACCTGCTATACTGACTGTGGTTGTGTAAATAAATCAGGAAGACATTCATGTGATTTACCACTCTCTGCTTTTTCTGTGCATGATAAAAACAAGAAACAAGTATTGATTTTAATGAGAATAAAATCAATCAAAGCAAAACCAATGGCTTAATTTCAACTGCAAATCCTCAATCACCTTATTATCAACACTTCCATTTAAAGTCACAAAGCAGATCAAAATTCTACAATGTATAGTGAATACTCCTTTAAAATATAAATTCATATTTTTAAAAATAAAGGAAAATAAAATTTACTGTTGTGTTCTTTCATTTCCCATCAGCCACGTAATTTAGATTTTTATAGTGTATCATGTCTAGGTGTCTCATTCTCCACTCTGACAAAGAAGAAAGCGAAAGCATCTTTACCTTTTTATATAATGCTTTGAATCATAGCATTGATTGTATGGACTTACTCCTATGACTATTAATTGAGAATGAACCTGCTGTGGGTTGATCTTTTACAATGAATTTGAATTCAGCATATGCATTTAAGAATCATCATTTATAATGTATTATTTACAATGTATATTGTAAAATGTATTTATGAAAAGGATAATGGAAATGTTAAGTTTACTAATCTTTAGGTATAGACATTAGTAGTTTGATTCAGTCTAGTAGGTTTTCCACATACAGAATCTTAAAAATAGTTCATGGGGCAACTAAATTACCCAGAATCTGGTGCTTCCTAGCTCATTTTTTAAAACCTGCATATTTTTCCATGTATTTTTATAGAAAATTACTCCAGTTGGAACAATTGTGACACTTATCAGTATTAATGTTGGTAATTCATTATTATGTGTGTACAAAGGGTTCACTGAGACAGAAAAATCAAAAAGAATATGATCAATAAAAAGGTACAATTTGATTTTAAAAGGCTAATCCATGAGATTTTCAATGAAAGTGTATGAATATATTAAAACATTATATTTTTGTTCGAATTTCACATAACACTGGGGAAATAGGGTTCAGAAAATATAAATTATTTACTTCCAGGGGAAAGTAAAAAGTAGCTTATGATATATAGAGAGGCTATAATTTTTATGCTATGAGAGTCATGGGTATTTTTTAAACTTGTTACAATATATCCAAGTCTACCTGCATTACATTGATATTTTTGCTGTCAATTTAACTGTGAAATTAATGCATTTGCATAGTAAAATGCTAAATCTTTTGATAGATACTCAAAAATTTTTCTCCAAAACTTCTGTGCCTAGTTATGCTTTGAGCACCAGAGTGTAAGAGTTCTGAATATAGATGTTAAGTAAAACACATTTCCTAATATTAAAAACAGTATTTAATGCAATTTTATTATCAGATCATTGTCTATTGAGACTTCCAATTTACCTATACTCCTTCATCATAATTTTTTCCTTCCAAATCATAAAAAATTGATATGTCAGTGCAAGAAGAGAGGACTGTAAATGGAGTAAGTCATGATTTGTAAGGAAGCCCACACAGAAAGGATTTTGTTCTGCTATAAGCCAACGTCTGAGGCAGGAATAGAAGGAAGAAACTAAAGTAAAATTAGTACTCTATTGTCAGGAAGAGGTGAGCTCTCAGAAGGCATTTCATCCTAGGGACTCCTGGGTGGCTCAGTAGGTTAAGCTTCCGACTTTGGCAAAGCTTCCAGCTTCAGCTCAAATCATGATCTCCTGGTTCCTGAATTTGAGCCCCGGTTGGGTTCTGTGCTGACAGCTCAGAAGCTGGAGACTGCCTCAGAATCTGTTTCTCTCCTTCTCTGCCTCTGTCTTTCTCTCTCTCTCTCTTTCTCAAAAATAAACATTTTTTTAAAAAGGCATTTCACCCTATTGGAGTAGTGTAGCACCTAACCATTTGGAAGCCTTGTGTAAAAGGACTGTCAGATACTCCTGATCCCAGAGAAATGGCAGTGTTTCTACAAGGTCAGCAAAGATAATGGATCTCTACCCTAATGCAGAGATTTCAGAGCCCAGACACTCCTGAGGAACAAAACTAAGAAAGTAGATAATGGATATATTTCTTCTGGGTTGAAGACTTGAATTACTATTTGAAAATATTCTTCCTTGAAATAAGAGTCAAATTGCAAGGGAAAAAATAATAATAGCCCATAACTAAAATTATCAAAATATTATGGTAAAATCTAGAATCTGAGTGTTGGATTGAGGAGGAGAAAATAAAAGCATTATCTCTACAGTGTCATATTCTGGGAAAAGGAAGCATGGAACCATTTTATTCGTTGTAGGATATGTTGTAGGATAGAGTTGACATATTTACATATAGTGGAAACATATTAATTGATTATTGACATTGGGAATGTTTAAAAAAACACTTGACAAATGGAAATCTTAAAGGACCGTCAAAAATAACTAGATTAAAAGTGAGGATGAATAAAAACAAATCAGGAAAGACAAGCAAAAGATAGAAGAGAATGTAACAAAGTAAAGCAATCTTTTTTTCATTTAAGTTCTAGTTAGTTAACATACAGTGCAATATTGGTTTCAGGAGTAGAATTCAGTGATTCATCATTTACATACAACACCTGCTGCTGATCACAGCAAGTGCACCCATCACCCATCTAGCTCATCTCCCACCCACCTCCCTCCATCAACCCTCAGTTCTCTATCCTTAAGAGTCTCTTGTGGTTTGTTTCTCTTTCTTCTCTTCCCCCTCCCTTCCCATATGTTCATCTCTTTTGTTTCTTAAATTCCACATATGAGTAATACATAATTTTAAAAATGAACTAAGATGGGGCACCTTGGTGGCTCAGTCAGTTAAGCATCTGACTCTTGGTTTTGGCTCAGGTCATGATCCCAGGGTCACCAGATTGAGCCCCACCTGGATGGGCACTGCACTGAGTCTGGAGCCTGCTTAAGATTCTCTCCCTCTCCTTCTGTTCCTCCCCGCCCTGCACGTGTTCTCTCTCTCTCTCTTTCTCAAAAAAACAAAACAAAACAAAACAAAAAAACCTTGAACTAAGATAAGAGTAGTAAAATCATACAGACTAAATATAAATTAATTTACATTTTGAAAACAAATATTAATATCGAGATAAATCAACTTTACTATGCATTATAAAAAGGAAAATCTTAAAACAAAGAACTAAATGCTGAAATGTTGATTTATGTCAGATAATAGACATTCAGGCAAATGCAATAAAGGAGGAAACAAGAATGGCAATATTACTATCATATTCAGAATCTAACTGATTTACTAGAGAAAAATAATTGAAGAGACAATTTGAATAATGCAATAAACATACAGCAATCAATAGACAAGTTAATAAAGTTGCATCCTATAAATGGAAAATATATTTTACATGAAAAAAATAAATAAATAAATTATAAAGCGTTCTAAAACTAGTGATACATCAAATAGATCAAAAATAAGCACAGTGAGTGGGTAAATGATTAGAAACTCTGTAAGCACTTTACTATTGCATGATTAGTTATAAACCCAATGTGAACATAAAGAAAATTATCACTTAATTAATAATTTAGTACATTATATAATATGTAGACTACAGAATACAATTAACATTTTCTGTGATTTTAGGTATATAACATAACTCTAGTTTTTGGAGTTTTTTTTTTTTAATGTTTATTTATTTTTGAGAGAGAGAGAGAGAGAGAGAGCAGGGGAGGGGCAGAGAGAGAGGGAGACACAGATCCAAAGCAGGCTCCAGGCTCTGAGCTGTCAGCAGAGAGCCCAACGCCGAGCTCAAACTCAGGAACTGTGAGCCGAAGTTGTAAGCCGAACCGACTGAGCCACTCAGGCGCCCCAACCTAACTCTGGATTTGATGTGTGGTATTAGAGGTTGTGCTAATCAAATAATATATTATTTGCCTGCTCTTGCTTATTTCTCCAAAGACTGTTATTTTGGAAAGTATGTTGAACTGAGAGGCAAATCCTAAACTTTGCATTAAGATTTAGCTGCTTTGACAATTTCAACTAGTATCTCTGAATGTCAGTGTACTTATCTTCTTCGTTTGCTTTTAATGTGGCACTCTTGAAAGTCAGAGACATCTCTGACCTCTATATTACAATCAAAATATGTTTGTATTACTACTATTATCAACGGTGTTAATAAAAGACTGACTACCACGTAGTTGCAAATGGAAGGTATTATGCTAAGTGAAATTAGTCAGTCAGAGAAAGACAAAAACCATATGACTTCACTCATATGAGGACTTTAAGAGACAAAACAGATGAACATAAGGGAAGGGAAACAAAAATAATATAAAAACAGGGAGGGGGACAAAACAGAAGAGAGTCATAAATATGGAGAACAAAGTGAGGGTTGCTGGAGGGGTTGTGGGAGGGGAGATGGGCTAAATGGGTAAGGGCCATTAAGGAATCTACTCCTGAAGTCATTGTTGCACTATATGCTAACTAATTTGGATGTAAATTTAATAAATTTTGTTTTAAATTTTTAAAAAAATAAAAAAAGACTGACTACCAAAAAAAAGCACAGATATCGAATATCTGCCAAATATAATTAATAAATCCAAGATATGCTATATTTCATCTAATTCAAAATTTTTTTATTATAACCATTATTTTATATATTACCAAGGAAGAAAAGAATTATGCCAATTAACTTATACAATGTTCTGTTATCATTTAAAATGTTTTATCCTATATTTATTGAAAAATGTATTTTAGTTTAGTATAGTTATATTTCATAAATACCACTATGATGCATACATGAAGGTAAAATAGAATACAAATAAATAAGTCCCTTCCACCTTATTCCTACTTGTAGACTTTGACACTTCTATCTTCTAAAATTTTGCACACTATTACTTATAATTTAGTCTGTTGTGTAACTTTTAATATATCCGAAATGAAAAAAATTGTAGAAAAAAATAATGCCTCATCAAAGTTTATCAAATCAATGGACAGACCCTTACCCAACTGAATATATGACAATTAAATACTTTCCAACTATGAAGACCTGATAGCAATCATTCTTTGGTTAATGCAGTATCTGGAATTTTAGATCGACTGGTTCAATGGGAAATATTCTTTCTTTTTTTTCCTCTGGGAATTCTATGTAAATTACTTTTGTAAGCATAATTCTTTTTCCCCCATCTTACTCATAAACTTAACTAATAAGGTAAACACAAAGGCTAGATTAGAAAAGAAAAGCTTGAGACTAGTAAAA
Source organism: Lynx rufus (assembly GCF_022079265.1). Classification (NCBI taxonomy): domain Eukaryota; kingdom Metazoa; phylum Chordata; class Mammalia; order Carnivora; family Felidae; genus Lynx; species Lynx rufus. Next base: position 61,459,319 of record NW_025814827.1, read on the forward strand.
AATGGTGAACCAAAGGGTAACAATGTGTTCTTAAAGACATAGTATCTATTGATAGAAATATGACAACAGATTTAAATTCTTGAAAGAATAAATTGTTTAGTAGATGAATTTGTACAATAAAATTACCCATTTAAAATGTGCTTCAAATTTTATTCTTGCATATTATGTCTTTAATTTGCCTGCTTTTCCCCAGCTTGATTACTTGATTCTAGAATCATTTCTACTATTTAAATGCCACTCTTTTCCTGTCTTGTTTCCTTGATTAAAACCCAGTCGGGTGTTTTCCCTTCTGTCTGATGACTACATTAGTAATCAGAACAAAACCAAAAAAGTTCTGAATGAAATTATTCCCAAGCTTTCACAGTACTTTAAAATATGTATGAAGACTAAGTATCTTATCGAAAGAATTTCCATTGTTTCATGAATATTTTACTTTTCTTCTCTGGTCCATAACCACTGGCATATTTTTATTTGCATTTAACTTATTTTCCATATTTTTAATCTATTGCATGATATTATTGTATGTAGCAAAAAGTAAAAACATCAGCAGAAAAAATAATAGAAAACACTGAAATCAATCTCTAAAATGGAATGTAGTAAGTTATAGGTAAAGATACAGTTGTTTCTTTAACTCAGTTTAATGGAGATCAGTATAAGTGCATTTTGAAAAATTTAGTAAATTACTGATGTTACACACTATTGTCATTAATTTTTAATTAAATATAAATTAACTAAGTTGAATATGGAAAGAACAAAATTCCCTGTCCTTTTTTTCTTCCATTCGTACTACAAGGTCAGAATGGTTCATCACCTGATTGGTATTCCAGTTACCAAGAAGGAGTTCAAGTGATGGAAAAGACCTACTTCTTCCACATAAGAGTACAAACCAGAATTCACATGTCACATCGAACCAATATTCCATTTGCCATCACTAGTCACATGGCCACACTGGGCTTAAGGGAAGGCTATGAAATGGTCGGTATGTAAACAATGCAGAACGAACATAGTGCAACAACTGGCCCTATCAGTCACCCCAACTTACTTAGAGCGTGTGTTGATGACCATTACTTTTTTAAATAATTTATAAGAGTAATCTATTCTTTCACCTGTTTCTTAAGAACTTTTATTGTTTTAGTTTTAAATCTTTAGGGAGAGGTCACAATTTTAAAGTACCCTGTAATTCATGCAAGAAGGCACATATGAATATGATATATTATTCCATAAATTAGAAAGAAGGTCTTAATTATTGCTTAAATACACCATTAATTCCATTTTCCACTTTTCTGCTTTCTTTGACTTTCTTAATTAGATTGGACAAGACTCTTCACAGTTCAAAATACACCGTTCTTTTTGGAATATTTTTTTTCTTCTGGAATGTAATAATACTTAAAAATTTAGAACTACTTAATATGGCATTTCTTTGCTTTAATTTAAAGGAAATTTTGCATGCTCTGCTCATTTTTTAGTGATAAAAGATAATTAAGCAGTATTAGCTTCAGTTTATTGGCCAAGAATAAGTAACTTTTCATTACATAGTCACTTTTGCACAGTACTAGGACTCTTTAAGTATTAAACAAGAGAAAATGACATTTGAATTAGAGTTAAACATCCAGATAAATTGTTTTATATTGCCACAGTTTTAATATCAAATCTGTAAATATCTCTATACGCATACATACAAATGTATAGATACGACAGAATATACATACATGTGTATGTTTTGTGCGCACACACACACACACACACACAAATCCAGCAAGAATCTTGGGCACAGAGTCGATTTAATATCCGTTAACAAACAGGGGTGTCTGGGTGGCTCAGACGGTTAAGCGTCTGACTCTTGATTTCAGCTCAACTCATGATATCATGGCCTGTGAGTTTGAGCCCCTCATTGGGCTCTGGCCTGACAGTGTGGAGTCTGCTTGGGATTCTCTCTCTCCTCTCTCCCTCTCTCCCCGCTCCTCCCCTGATTGCTCTCTCTCTTTCTCAAAACAAAAAATAAAATTAAAAAAATATCCATCAACAAACAACACTGGAAGTCTCAGCAAAAAAATAATTGAGACAGGTTATTTTAGAAAAAGAGTTTATTACATTCAATGTAATGAATAAACTATACTTATTCTCATAGAAAGAAATAGAAGGTTTCATATTGAAATAATGGATTAAAGATTGTGATTGTTTTCCTCTAATGCAACCCATATTCCTCCAAAACTGTAATACAAGAAGAAAGTTGTGAAAACTCTGTATAGGAAGACCTATTTTCTACAGCCTACTTCATATGGAAAGCAACAAGGAAAGTCTCTTGGAGAGCAGAACCAGGGCTTAGAGCAGTGGGGCAGTTCCTTCCAGAGTGTTTATGCATCCAAGAATCTCACAAATGTTGCTGATGGAGAGATGGCTATACATCATACAGACATATAGAACAGGATGCAGGAACTGGATAACTTCAGGTTTGTCTTGTTGAGAACTGGCTGAGTGTATTATTTGAATAATAAGAATAATGAGCATAGATGTTTGGGTAACTAGAGGGGCAGACTATAGCAGAGAATATAGTTGTATATTCAAACATGTATAATCAATACACTTTTTATTAAAATAATCCAGTTTCATTTAAGGACATAATACATACAGGAGAACAATATAGTTTGTCACATCAAATGTTTTGGATGTTGATGGATCATTCTAGAGAAACTGCAGGTGAAACCTTACAACTATATTTATGTTTGATTTTACTGTAATGTGCTGTACCATTGAATCTTATTGAGTTTTGTTTAAATTCAATGTATCTTAAGAATAGAATATTTCTTACCTTTTCCATTATTACTGATGCAAAATCACATATTCCTAAACTCAGAGGTTTTTGTTTTGTTTTGTTTTGTTTTTCCTATGTGATCTGCTATCTTAGACTCATCATCTCCATTAAGCAAGACATAGAACAAATTGTGGTGTCATTACAATATTAACTAGCTAGAAACACTTTACTCCCTCTACTTCCCTCTTTGCCACCTCTCCCCTGAAATACTCAATCACAACTGGCCATGTTAGAGAAATCAGGTATCAATCAACTATTTCCAGAAACATGAATAAATTACCGTTAATCAAAGATTGAATGGATTCATAATGTCAAACAGCAGGACTAAAGTGGAAAATGGGCTGGAAGTCATAGTGTCACCTACTCATGCATAATATGCACTGTTTTCCCCTTTCCAGAGCAAATGTTAGGCAAAAAGTCAGTCCTACTGAACAAGCAAAATGAATAGCTCTTATTGTATGTGTGTGAGGAAATGAAATATTGAAAAAGAAGGAAGTGGAAAAAAAAACACAGGAGTGAGTCTTAGGTGATTGTGTGTATTATCACATTGGGAATAAAAGAAGATCTAATGAGCCAATGTTTTATTTTTTGTTTTTGTTATTTTTGCAGTTTGTTGTGGTTTTGGCTTTATGTGCCCATTTCATTGTGGTAAATATAACAGAGTGTTCCTCCTAGAAACAAATTCCCATGCACATCTTCAATTCCAGGAAAAGCAAGATAAATAAAAATAAAATGTCCCTTCCATTAGAAGAGACTCACAAGATAAATTCTTAAAAGATTTACCTTGGGGTAAGCCTGATTAAGATGTATTCTAACCACAACTAAATGGATACTGAAGATGGGGAGAAGGACTCTTCTTCCCCCTCTATTAGGGAAAATCCAGGAAAAAGTCTCATTTCCATATGTTCTTTAAAAATATTTTGCAGCATGGGGGGCCTCAGGGTGGCAGTTCAATATCTGACTCTTGATTTTGACCCAGGTCTTGATCTCATGGTTCATGGGATCGAGCTAGCATGTCTGGCTCTCCATGGACAGCACCAAGCCTGCTTGGGGTTCTCTTTCCCTCTCTCTCTGTCCCTACCCCATTCACACACTCACTCTCTTTCTCTCTCTCAAAATAAATAAATAAACTTACAAAAATATTTTGCAGAATGAGAATAATAGGGAAGGTTTCAGAGAAAACTTCACTTTCAAAAGCGATGTACCACAACAGACAAAAGCAAACTTTACAAAGTGACTATTTTGGTGTTCTCAAAATCAGTCCATATTTTAAAATCTGTGGTATTCTTTTATAATTGTAAGGTATCTAAAAATATTCCCAGTAATGTTTTCTGTTCTCTGTTGTGTTGTATACATAAAATACTTATTAGAGAAATTCTTTTAAACTAATTTTCAAAAATGAAAAAAGAATTAGTAGCTTGATAAGCAAATAAAATAGGTATTTCTTTCACAATTAAGTAATGTTTCATTTTACTATTTTGCCCTTTGTCATACAAAAAGCAATTAAAACTGGATCAACAGTGAAGATGACATAGATGTCTATAATACCTACATGTATACTCTCGAGAAATGACCAATGAGGTATTATGAGAAAAAAACTAATAAATCAAAAATAATGAAAAAAAAAGCAATGAAAGATGCATCAGCAGATCCAGAAAGTATTCAAAAACAGGAAGTACTGGGATGAAATTTACAAAGAAAAAAACTAAAATCAAAAACAAAATAAACCTGAAAATATATGTATGTATATATTACATATGTATATATATATACACATACACACACACACACACACACATACACTGGATACACACACACACCTGCATGCACATACATATACTGGAAAGAATTTGATAATATGATGAAATTTTATAAAAATGGATTGCTATGGGTCTTACATTTTATAAAATTGCCAAAAATGCCATATATTTGTCCCAAGTAAAATCTCAACAAATTCCATAAAGCAAAATTTCTCCATTTACACTGATTACAAAGCATATATTCAGTAATTTTAAAAAGTACATTTGAAAATAAAATATGCTCAATTGGAAAATTAACAGATAATCCTTCTTAATAAGTTTAGGGTTAACATAAAACTGAAATTAGAATTAGAATAACTTTAAGGTGAGCTTTGATATAAGCAATCCATCATATAAAAATGCAAATTTTATTGACTAAGGGACACTCGGGGAAAAATGTGATTTTATATTAAAAAACTCTATGAAGAAGAGCTAGCAAATATTAATTTCAAAACTATTATAAAAGTAGTAAAACAAGCTAACAAATGACTTAAAGGAAGACAAGCTAAAATGGACAACACAGTTCATAGTTAAGAAATAAAACAGTGAAGCAGTAAGTAATAATAAATATACGGGTCAATGACACTGATACATTTTTTGGAAAATAAAAAAAAAAAGAGATAAACATCTGGTGAGTCAAGATAAAAGAGAAAAACCTTAAGGTAACAATATAAAATGTATGGGGTAGGCTTTGAAAAATAAAAAGTGTAGGTAATTGTAAACTTACAATTTTAAAATTAGTTCACAATGGATGGTTTTTTATACTTTAAAATGAAGAACATTGTCATAAATGTGGTAGAAAGTATGATCAAACCAGTAAAAATATTAAAAATCAATTTGGTAATCAAAAAGTTACTTGTAAAACGTACCCATCCCAGAATGTAATATGGGCAAATCCTATAAAATCTCCAGGAAAAAAACAACATATATATATAAATATTTAATACAAATAAAAATATTAATAGCTTCTCAAATAATTCTACATGCGTAAATTGGTCACCAAATCTAAAAAAGAAACAGGAAAAGTTTTTTTAAAACATGGAAGTAGACATTTTAAACTGCATACTAAGATATTAATATAACAAGTCTGGATTAATCAAGTCCAAATAAGATTTATCACAGGCATGGGGCACCTGGGTGGCTCAATTGGTCAAGCGTCCAACTCTTGATATCAGCTCAGGTCATGATGTTGCAGTTTGTGAGACTGAGCTCTGTGTCAGCTCTGCACTGACAGTGTGGAGACTGCTTGGGATTCTGTCTCTCCTTCTCTTGCTCTGCCCCTCCCTTGCTTGTGCTCTCCCTCACTCTCCTCTCTCTACAATAAATAAATCAAAACAAAAATGCTTTGACACTGAAAGTCTCAAAACCTGAATCAATGCCACTGAACTAACAGATTGGAGAAAATAGAACACATGCATTCAGGCAATGTATTTGATTGTCTTTAATATACATTCAACTGGGAGAAAAAACACAGTATTCATCAGATTTATAACATAACTAAAGTGAAGTTTTTTTTAAGCACTCCTTCCTGATGCACAGTGAAGAGAATGATGTCTTCTACCACCACTAGCATTAAATGAGTTCCTGGCTAACCTAAACAAAATAATGTAAAGGAATACATTGTCAGATCGAGGGGCAGGGGGAGAAAGAAGGGGAAATTTGGATACAGACAAGGACAGAAGAAAGATCGTGTGAAGACACAGGGAGAAAATGGTCATCAACAAGCCAACAAGAGACGCCTCAGAAAAAATCAAGCCTGCTGACACCTTGATCTCAGACTTCTAACTTTCAGAACTGAGAAATCACATTGTGTCCTTTAGTCCACCCAGTCTGTGGTACTCAGTAATGACAGCCCTAGCAGACAAATGCAAGTCACTTCTGAAACTCATTTGTTGAGTCCATATTTAGTCAGGAAAGAGCCCATCTTTCCAACCAACTGCTTAACAAATGCCAACATTAACACTGCACTGCCATCTGCTCTTGAATAAAGAGGGACATTTCTGTACCCTGCAGGCTGTATAAGAGATGAAGCATGGCATGGCAAAAGCAAGAGAAAGATTCATCTTCCAAGAATGTTTCACAGTCTATCCTTAGAGCCATATGGTGCTCCAAAACAAAAAGTATTAATGGAAGCTTACGGCTTTTCTCCAATATGCAGTGACTAAATTCCTCCTCGCTCAACTTATACCTGTATAATTTTATGAAGATATTCTTCAAAGTTATAGGTATGTTGGAAGAACCCTTTTCTGCATTCTAATGATGATAGGGGATTTGTGTGAATTAAATATTTTGGATTAAATCTCATTGATGATTTGGGAGACAGGATGTGTCATAATTGGGTCTTCTTCTCACACGTCCTGGAGATGTAAACTACCTTTTAACTAAAAATTATTTAGCTAAATATTTTGTGCCTTGATATTGTAAGAAAGATATGGAGTATTACAAGGAACGTTATATGAGTTGTAATAAAGAGACTGACCATTTTTGATGACTGCTGAGTCGTTCCTAAGCCTCACCTTCCCTTTCCCCTTTGATCCTACAGGACAGGCTGGTAAAGCTCTCATGTGCCTCATCTTTTCCGAGGAACTTTTCTCCAGTCCTACTTCCTGGCCACTATAAAGACCCAAACACAGTCCCGCAGTTTTGCTCAAACCAGCCTGGATCTGCTTGTGCCCTCCCAGTTCTCCCTGAAGCCTCTTGTGTAAGTAATAACATACTTTTTATTACATTCTCTTGGTGTGTGGAATATCATAAACCTGGACATAAAACCACATTTTAGATGGGACCCATCCTATTTCTGCAGTGTAACTCAAAACACTATGAAACTCATTTTTAAATTTTCAATATATGAACTGAGTAAGAGCCAACTCTTTTTATCTTTTCTTAGCAGTTTATAAATAGAGAAAATAAACTTAAAAACTATATAGCTAAGATTCAATTCCCATTTCTGCTCTTTAACAGCTGTGCTAAGTGGGATAATTATTTAGTTTACATTTATCTCACTTTCTTCATCTGAAGAAAAATGTTTAATAATGCTTACTCCCAAGGTTTTTTAATGATTAAACCAAAAGAATATATATAAAGCTTCTGGTGTAGTTCATGGGATATAAGGCTCAGCATGTTATTTTTTAGTGTACCATTATAACACAAAATTAAAACAGCTTAAAGAAAACAGAAAATAATTTTATAACATTTACTTCTAGATAACAAATCATAATTCACAAGGCCCATTTCTAAATAAATTTGATTCCAAAAAGTATCCTAGAATTTCCAATAAGAAGAATGTTTAGTATCTTAAAATTTCCATGGTTATGCTAGTAATCTCTGCTAACTAAAAATAATTCAATGTTTTCAAATCATTATCAGTAAATGTTTTGGTTCTAAAATATCTCACTTTTTCAATGTATATGAACATACATTGTATCACTAAGGTCTGCTTGTAAAACTTGACCTAAGTGTTGCATGAAACAATGGATTATTTAAGACTCCAATAATATTCCTTCAGTACTTAGCATAAGAGATGCCTATAGTGATCCAATAGTTCATTAATAAAATCAGAATAGTTTGGAACAGTATTATTCAACAAAAAGTTGCTTGTAATGGAGTTTTATGATAGCATAACTGTGTATATACAGAATATATAATGCATATGATCAAATAGTTTACTGGTTAAGCTGTAGTCTGAGTATTATTTAAAAATAAAATATGAGGGGCACCTGGGTGCTCAGGTGGTTGAGTGTCTAATTCTTGGTTCCAGCTCAGGTCATGATTCCAGGGTTGTGGGATCAAGCTCCACATCGGGCTCCATGCTGAGCCTGGAGCTTTCCTGGGATTTTCTCTCTCTCTCTCTCTCTCTCCCCCTCACTCTCTTTCTCTCTGAAATAAATGAAATGAAAAAAAAAAATTAAATAAAATGTGAATCTCTTTACCTTTGAATTAATTTTTCTGTGAATTCTAAAATTGCCCTAAAAAGTAAAGTCTATTAGAAAATGAAGTAAAATATGTTTGATGAGGAAAAATAACCTTTTTGAATATAAAAAATTACTTTATTACAATTATAATTTTAAAAGATTACTGAGATGTTTTACTCTGCTTTTTTCCTTTTATTTCTTTTTAAAATCTAGTCTTATTACAATGACATTAAGTAGAATATTAAATGCATATTGCAGATTTGATTTATAATATCCTTAGAAATATAATAGAAAAGCCAAAATAAGATAAAATTTATTTATGTATTCTTTACCTCATTACCTTCATATATTTTCTTCCTTTTCCTTAAATGTTTCCTTAATTTTAATTTATTAAGTAGCTACCATGTCCCATTGTTCTATACATATCTCAAATAAATGTATACTCTGGACTTTCATGGATGAAAATTTAGGAACTGTGAACCAAGCTTCTGTGAAATACTGTCTTCTACAACTTTATTGGGAATAGTCAGCATAAGAATTTGTGTGTTTGTGTATGTGTGTGTGAAATGTGAAATGGAAAATTGTCTGTCAACTCTTTTAGAAAGAGAAGCATCTGAATATTACAAGAAAATTTAATTGATTCCATTTTCTGGACTCATAAGCCAGAGTGAAAAGTGGAATATCAGACTCATATAAATTAATACTACTGTAAAAGTGGAATATTAGACTCATATAAATTAACAATACTGTCTTAGTTTGTTTCAGCTGCTTTAAAACAACAACAACAACAACAAACATAGACTGGGTAGTTTATAAACAAAGATTTACTTCTTTGTGAAAGTAAATGTGGTATATGTTTCCAAAATACAATGGTGGGATAGCATAGGATAAACATTTCCATTCCAAAGGGAAAGGTAGGAAAGAGAAGAATGACAAGTCTCAAGTAAGTCCAAAATTTATCAGGGCAACAACATTAAGACTTAAGGCTTGAGAATAATCCTCTTTGGCTTGAGGATCTGACTTCTAGGTCCACTGGAGTGACAACACGCCCCTGCCCCCTACAGCTCAGTAGGAAGAACTTGCAGTGGTTCTGCCTGGGCCCTGCCCTCAAGGTGGCTTTCTAATTGGGTCCCATGGCTCTACTGTCTCATGCCCACAGCCCTCTCAGTGTAGACTGGTATTTGGAGTCCCTGATTTCACCCAGTAGCCCTGTCCTTTGAAATATAGGTGGAGGCAGCAATCAATGCCCACAGAGCTCTGCTAGGCACAACCAAAGTCACAACTCTCTGCAGGGGTTCTACCCCTGGGTTATTGGGTGGAATTTCCCTGGCCCACCTGAAGATTGTTCCCTTTGAAACCACTTTATCCCTCACACCCTTGCACTCGAGGCCTATGATGGGAGTGCTGTCTTGATGAACTCTTTGGGGTCATTCCATCTTCTTGGAAAATAACTTCTGACTTCTGTTGAGATGGCTGATTCATATTACTCTCCTTATCAAACAGTAGCTTGGTCATATCCTTAGTGCCCCCATCTTTTTGCAATATGGATAGGTTGATAATTTTCCAAATCTTTAAGTTCTGCTTCTTTTTTGCTCAGCAACTTCATCTTTAAGTCACTTCTCTCTCACATCCTGCTGTAAGCAGTCGAAAGGAGTCAAGTCACACCTTCAATACTTTGCTTATGATTTCACCAACTACGTATTCAATTTCATTGCTCCCAGGATCAACAGTCCACAAAACACCAGAATATGAATACAACTTAATGAAGTTCTTTGCGACTGTATAACGACAATAACCTTTCCTATAGTTTTAAATAACATGTCTCTCATTTCCATCTGAGATGTCATCAAAATGGCCTGTGTGGGTAAGTTCTGCCAACATCTGTTCACAATTACCTAAGTATTCTCTAAGATTGAGGCTTTCTCTAGAATGCTCTTTCTATCTGAGACTTCACAGAATCACCTTTAACTCTCTGTTCATGGCAATGTATGATTTTCCTAGCATGCTCTTCAGAACTCTTCCAGCTTCTGTCTGTTACCACAGCCACTTCCACAGTTTTAAGTATCTGTTGTAACAGCACCCCACTTCTGTTAGCAATTACTGCCTAGGCTATTTGGGTTGCTACAACAAAAACACCATAGAGTAGGTGGCTTTAAAACAATGGAAACTTATTTCTCAAAAGTTCTAAAAGCTGGGAATTGCGACATCAAGGCACTGGCAGATTGTCTCTGGTGAGAATCAGTTTCCTGGTTCATAGAGGGCTGTCTTGTTGCTGTGTCTCATAGTGAAGGGATAAGAGGGGAGCTCTCTGGAATCTCTTTTACAAGGGCATGAATCCCATGCATGCAGGCTCCACCTCATGACCTTATCTCCTCCCAAGGTCCCACCTCCAGTTACCATCACACTGCAGGTTAGGATTTAAACATATGATTTTGAGAAGGACACAATTATTCATTCTATAGGAACCACCATCTGCTTAATAAACATGTTAAAAGAACTTGAAAACTTTTTTTTGTTTCCTTTAATGCAAAGCTATCTTTCTGCCTGTTTGTGATGAAAACCCAGTGAAGAATAGTTAAGTTCAAGTTGATATAACTTGTGTTTGGAAAGTGGAGCAGTTAACCAGAACTAGAAGCTGTCTGTCAATTGCAGATTGTAAGAATTCTGATAGTTCTTGATGAAGAATAAGAAACAAAAGATTTTCACATAAAAACAGCGAGGGGGACAAAACATAAGAGACTCTTAAATATGGAGAACAAACAGAGGGTTACTGGAGGGGTTGTGGGAGGGGAGATGGGCTAAGGTAAGGGGCATTAAGGAATCTACTCCTGAAATCATTGTTGCACTAGATGCTAACTAACTTGGATGTAAATTAAAATAATAAATTTAAAAAAAATGAATAAATGTTAAATAAAATAAGATAAAATCAAAGAAAGAAAAGAAAGATTTATTTTCCTCCACTGTTGTCAATATGTTTGTTGTGTCCTGTGAAGTTAAAGAATTTTTCAAGTAAAATTTCCAACTCTAGAATTTACACGTCTGTCTTTTAATATAAAATAAAAATTATAAATAATTAACATTGAAGCATTATATTTAAAATAAAGTTGTTTGGCATTTAAGTTGAAATTTATTTTCCCTAAGAGTACTTAAATACTAGATACTTATCTTTTGGATTATTATTCTAAACCTTATTAAACAGTGCATTCTGCAAATAACATTTCCACAAGAAGAAAATTTTAAGACATAAAGATATATTCTATCTACAAAAAAGTATGAAAATATTCCAACAGCGGCAATTTACAGGTTGTACATACAAAAGAACACTATTATTCCAATACTTAAACATCATAAAGATATTAGCTATTTTCAAAGATAATCAAAGTTTTATAAAAGAACATCACACCTTAGTTACTATTATTACCATTCCATAAACCACAAAAACATGTATTTCCATAAAACAGGAGGCCATTGTATTTGGTAAATTTTCTTGCAACAAGAGATAAATATCATAGAAATTCATTACTTACTTTGAATTATGAAGATAAAAACAATAGTTTGTGAAGGAAATCCTGTAAGTAAAATGTTGATTATTAGTTGTGTCTTATTTCTAGCACTCTCTTATCATACATTTAATGTTAATTTAGAGTTATTTAAATCAGGGTAGTTTATACTACCTTAATAGCAGATATATTTAATATATCATGTAATTAAAATGATTACAGGGGCGCCTGGGTGGCGCAGTCGGTTAAGCGTCCGACTTCAGCCAGGTCAGGATCTCGCGGTCCGTGAGTTCGAGCCCCGCGTCAGGCTCTGGGCTGATGGCTCGGAGCCTGGAGCCTGTTTCCGATTCTGTGTCTCCCTCTCTCTCTGCCCCTCCCCCGTTCATGCTCTGTCTCTCTCTGTCCCAAAAATAAATAAACATTGAAAAAATAAAATAAAAAAAAATAAAAAAATAAAATAAAATGATTACAAAATAACACCTTCATGTTTTCTAAATTGTACAGATCTTTTTAATCTTAGCCTACTTTATTGGGACCTATTTATGTCCATGCAACATATTAAAAATGACGTTAGGTAATATGTGAATTACTTTTTAAACATCATATAAGACTAAGGTAATTAAAGAGGAAGACTGACCAAGTTTTTGTTATTTACTAACCATGCAGCTGTTGTGTTGTCTTCCTTGATCGATCAGTTCCTGCAGGGGTCAAGCCGTTACGGTCACCCTGCAAAAGCAGGGAGCACTTTCACTGAAATTTGACTGAAATGTCAAGAGTAGTACACCACACAGAGCAGGGATCTCAAGGAGGTCTGAAGTGTCTGGAGAGTGCCAGAAAAAGAGACTGGCTCAGGAGTTTTTATTGCATTTAAGGGTGGGGTACGGATAAGGTGGGGGCTTGTGTGGTTTCAGTTTCCAGCAGGTACTGAAGGAGAAAGCACAGGCTCTCTTATTAGCTCACCCAAATGTGGACAAAAACGATGAGGAAGGGATGATGTCTAAAAGTTGTCAGCAGGTAAACATTGAAAAATGGAGTGAGATTCCTGTTTGGTCAGTCATCTGTGAGTAGCTGTGCTTGGTATTTTGAATAATCACCTAATGAAAGCAAAGACATTCAAATTTTGTGAGGCATTATTAAAAATGAAATCATTTCAATAGTGTATCATTTCATTAATAAATTAGAATGGCACAGTGTTTGAAGAATTTGGAGTAGTAATAATAGTTAACATATTTGAAATAGTTTGTTTTCCCTGAAGTACTTTTATATCAGAAATCATACTACACTCCTTGAATTTCTTAAGGCATATTATTATTCAGATTTCAGAATATTAAAATATTAATCGGCATAGAAAAGTTCTTTAATGATCTTTAATGTTCTACTTCTTTAATGTTCTTTAATGTTCTACTAAGTAGAATAAAAATACATTTCCTGTGTCTTGAAAAGTTCTTTATTTGTAAGCGAATTTAGTTTCAATTCATATTTCGTTTCCTGTTTCCCAAGATAATAAGGTGGGGGGTAGAAATGGGTTATATTCTGAAGATGTGGCAATATTATTAATTAGGTTACCACACTAAATTAGCGCAAGACTATAAAGTTACTTATATCCTGAATTTGTTTACTCACAAAATAATCAAACACAACCCAGAAAAATTTTGATTCAGGTAAACTTTTATATTGGATCAGTAGTTTTGAAATAATGATGACAACACCACCAACAAAAATACTATTTTTTGATGGAGGTCGACACATTTATTCTAAAGTTCATATGAAAAATATAAACATTCAATGATAACAAGTATTGAAAATAAAATTCAATGTTGGGAACTAGGATAACATACCATAAAGTCTCTATAACTAAAACACTATGTTGCTGACCTGTGAAAAGTTATATATTTGGAACAAATTGAACATCAAATACAAGCACATGGAAATTTACTGTACACAAAGGTAGCATTTCAAATCACTGAGGAAAATTATCTTTTCACTAAAAGTTTGAAAACAGGGGTATAACCATTTGGGCACAATGACAATTGGATCAAAATATAATTGCTTATACCCCTAAATGAAACATATTGTATCTAAATGTCAAGAAAGATGTGAAATTATAAACAAAATTCTGGGTATATTTCATTATATCCTGAATGTTGGGAAAGCTTTTTGAATTCTGGCCCCAAAATATAGGTGCAATTTTTTTTGCTGGTTTATATAATATAAAAATAAAGTAGAAACTTCTATAGGAACAAAAAACAAATAAACAGAAGGGCAAAGTCTGAGAATATGAATAATCAGAAAAAAATTTTGCATTATGCTCACAGGTAAAGGGTTAATATTCCTATTATTAAAATAAATATAAAACAATATATAAGTACAAAAAATTCAGAAGAGTTACAGAAAATGGATAAAATATAAAGTTCACACTCAAAAATTATGCAAATACCCTAACACTCATCTTTTCATTGATTACAAATATATCCTACATCTATTAGTATATATATATATATATATACATATATATGTATATATATGTATGTATATATGTATATACACACATATATATTTGTGTGTGTATTTACACAAATAACAGAAATAGCATTCTATGAAATTGGAGTTTTAATTTTCAGTCAGGACATGAGGAATATATCATGATACAAAAGATATAATTTGAGGAAGAATTGGAAGTGTGACAGCAATTTATTTATGATTTATGCTATCAAGTTCTGCCTTAGTCTAATCTCATGCATAAATAATACCTCCACTTGATGTTGGGATGGCAAAGGACTGTTGGATGTGCCTGACTTAGTGGCTGGATAGATCTTTTTTATGATGTGAGACTTAGGTGGCATGATTACCTAGTACCTTTTCTTCAGTACTTTAGTCTGAAAAACGACCCAGTAAAAAGTCAGAAACTATTTCTCCATAGAAAAAGTTACTTGCTGAAGGGTGGCTTTGTCTACAAACCCTAAGGAATTGTACTGAGATTCTCATCTAGGGTCCAATACAGGTTCAAATGTAGCTTTCTGATCATGTTCACACAATGAGCACTGTTAAATATAACATATAAGAATCAAATTTCCAGTACAGAAATATTTGTACTAGACATAAGCAAGATATTGAACAGCTTCATTTTTTTTCTGCCTCTACTCAAATCTAGAAGCAGAAATATGGTATATGTGCCCTATTTTAAGTTGCCAACTTAAGTACTCTGTTTTCTTTTTAAAGATAAAAAATGCAAGCTTCTTCATGTCCTTCACTCCAGTAACAGAAATTCTTATGCCCCACATGTTATGTTTATGGGGTAGGCAAAACTCTATGGAATGATGTATTCAACTTCTCTTCTCTGTAGCATGATTACTGTCAAGATACCCAGCCTAGGAAACGTGCTAATAACTGCCATCTAGATTCTTTTCAGCATGGCATAAAAATATAGTGGCTCAGTGATCTGGAAAGATGAAAGACAATGATTAGACACGGTGATGCTTGAAGGTGAAGTTCTGGAGATGGGGTAGTTATTTTTGACCTCACAGTCCAGATTAAGACCATGGAAATTGTTAGTTTAGCTTAGAGGATGAAAACATGATCGGATGGAGGAGCTCAAAGAACCAAGAGACCAGACTTTGAATATTTTGAACCAAACTTGTACTGGAATATTGAAGCTATTACAAAGAAAATGTTAGGAATAATAGTAAGGAGTGAAATACCATGAATAAATAATTATTTTAAAAAACGTGGGGTGGGGTTGGGGTGCCTGGGTGACTCAGTTGGTTAAGCGTCTGACTTAGGCTCAGGTCATGATCTTGCAGTTTGTAAGTTCGAGCCCTGCATTGGACTCTGTGCTGACAGCTCAGAGCCTGGAGCCTACCCCTCTCCCACTAGTGCTTTGTCTATCTCTGCCACTCAAAAATAAACAACTATTTTTAAAAAATTTTTAATGAGGTGGGTGACCCCCAAATCAATAGTTGACAGGAAAGATGATGTTAAATCTAATAACATTTGTTTTTCAAGTGAGAAGAAAGTGTTGAAGAAATAAGAAATATTTTCAAAGTGGCCTTGAGATGCAAAGCAAATACAAACTCTGCTTTAAATAATTTGGGGAAAATCAGTGCCCTTTAGGGACAAGCATGTTTGGAGTAGTACACAAACCTGAAATAAACATTAGGAAAGAAGTTGAAG
The DNA here is from genome assembly GCF_022079265.1 of Lynx rufus. Taxonomy (NCBI): domain Eukaryota; kingdom Metazoa; phylum Chordata; class Mammalia; order Carnivora; family Felidae; genus Lynx; species Lynx rufus. The sequence goes on from NW_025814827.1 coordinate 61,475,511, forward strand.
ATTTAAAAAAATATATCAATGTAATGGTTTGAGCAGATATTGAGAAATGTGTTATAGAGTCAATTTCAGGAAAGGTCTATAGGATAACTGTTTGGGTCTCTGGGATGAACAAGGACCATGGCGTCATGACCTCTAATGGTATAGTGGCCTTTTGGAGCGGTTATTTACTTAACACTAGAACTTGGGACTTCAATAGGGTTGATGGGGTCAACTTACAGAGGAATGCTATTCATGAATTCTAGAGGCTGGAGGTGTTGCAGCAGTTTGAGTAAGCAATTAAAAATGTGAATGTTGGCTAAGAACATTAGAAAGTTTCATTCTGAATTATTGACATTAATAATTTCAAATCTCTGTCACTTACAGACATGTGCAGAGATCACTAACCACAGTGATCACCTCAAGTAGTCCATCTACATTTTTAATTCCTGGCTATATTTTAAATTGGATCATATAGGTTTGCATAAATCATCTATTAATTAAAACTATTCTATTATTGCTTTTAAAAAAGTATAAATCCTTATGTATATGAAAATTCTGTCTTACCCAGAATAATTTACTAACACATCTTTTATTTGAGACAGGAAGACACTTAGATTAAATATTTGTGATTAATATGCAAATACCCACTTGAGAAATTAAAATAGTTTGATTTGCTTTCTTATTGAAATTGATTTCCTCACATTATATCAAAGTCATATAGGCTACAGGCAAACCTAGTCAGCCTGCACTTGAGATCTTCACAGTTGGATGCTATCTATTCTTTCAAGTCATATGTCGCACTCTCTCACCATGACTAGTTGGATTCTACAAGACACCATAAATCTACTGGTTCTTATCTACTGGCTCTCATATTCTTATAAAACCACTTTTTTAAAGCATCCAAATATTTCTTCATTCCTTTTCTTTCTTCTAGGTAGTCCATAAAATACACTATGGTCAGTCAGCCTTGATTGAAAGATTTTTTATTGATTTGTATTCTTCCTGAGTATACTTTCCCCCTTTTTCCACTTCTCTAATTTATTATCATAGTTCAAGACCCTGGTAATTCCTAATTTTCACTTCTTTTTCCAAATTCTAACACCATGTGTTGAAATTTATAAAATTCTGTGACCTGTATTATTCATTTAGTCTGCTGCTTTAAAGTACTATTTAGCTGTGTCTATTGTGTACGACCATATCTTAAATGAAAAACTAACTTAAGATGTCCAAGGACTTGAAGTTTATGTCTTCATGTGGATACAGCTATTTGTTAAATAGACAAATGAATAATTCGAAAAACATGAGTGATCATAGTTATTATCTTTGTCTAGAAATCTACCTTTATCTTCCCTGGTACATCTCTTGTCTATTATTTTTTTTTTAATTTTTTTTTCAACGTTTTTTTATTTATTTTGGGACAGAGAGAGACAGAGCATGAACGGGGGAGGGGCAGAGAGAGAGGGAGACACAGAATCGGAAACAGGCTCCAGGCTCCGAGCCATCAGCCCAGAGCCTGACGCGGGGCTCAAACTCACAGACCGCGAGATCGTGACCTGGCTGAAGTCGGACGCTTAACCGACTGCGCCACCCAGGCGCCCCTCTTGTCTATTATTTTTAACAGAGAGCTTAAACCAAAAATTTAGACACAGTTTGTCAAGACTCATATTCACACTTTTAATTTTTTCTTTGGTAGGATATAACTTGTACTCAAAAATTCAAGCTATGGGCATCTTTACAGTTATAACTGATGTTGAAAGGAAAATGTCCAGCATTGTAGTAGCAAAATCCTATTGTTAAAGACACCATCATACCAAGCAAGATAAAAAACAAACAAAGAAACAAACAAACAAACAAACAAAGCAAAACAAAACACAATTGCAAGTTACCTAAAGAAAAGTATCCTGGAAAAATGAGATCAGGGACCTAGGGTCAGAAAGAAACCTGTGTAAAGATAAGATGAGTTGAGAACAATGTTAAGGTCATTTTGGTCTTTATTCATTAAAGGACAATGTGAACACTTTAGGTCCAATTATCTTTCTATAAGAGATTCTACTTTAAGTGGGATTACATATATTATATACTAATATTATTCATATGTGATATAATATATTATATATTAATAGTATTAATATTAATTATATATTAATATTCTTCAATGAAAAGCAGCAGAATCGAAGTTCAGAGAGAGAAACTAAAAAAATACATTGTTCAGTAGGATAAAATTTTGAAACATAAAATTATTTTATTGTAAAACTCTTAATTCACATATTTGTTAAAAACAGTGGATTATGCATTCTAATATCAACTTTAGAACCAATTAAATTACATGAACTCAATTATTTGTTTTCCTCAGAGACTTTAAGATCAATGTTCCATCTATAGCCCATTAAGGATAAATGTTTTACACATCTTTTCAGTAACTGAGTTGGTAGCTGAAGCATGTGAAAATTTTACCATTGGGAGCTTTAAAACAAATGGAGAAAAAAACATCTACAAAGAAATATTTGGAGAGAAAATTCCTTCAAACTGGGCCTTTCTACTATCACAAGATTTTTGTATCTAAAATATATGTGTGTATATATTAAAAATTTGTTATGAGTTAGAAAATATGAAAAATATAACTTAAGAAATAAACAAAATGATTATATTTAAAATAGTAATTTCATTAAACACAGTAAAATTTACTTCTTCTTGATACTTTGAAAATACCAAGATTTTATTTTTATTAATTTATTTTATTTTTTGTTTCATTTTAGAGAAAGAGTGCACAAGTGGGGGAGAGGAGCAGATGGAGAGAGAGAGAGAGAAAGGGTGAGAGAGAGAGAGAGAGAGAGAGAGAGAATCCTAAGCAGGTTCCATGCCCAGTGCAGAGCCCAGTGCAGGGTTCAATCCCATGATCCTTGGATCATGACCTGAGACTGAAATCAAGTCTGACACTAACCTGACTGAACCAAACAGGAGCCCCGAAAATACCTAGATTTTAAATGAAATTGTCCACAAATACTGTACAGAGTAGCAAAAGTAGATAAAATTTACCGCTTTTGAAATATAAGGAAATAGGGATGCCTGTATGGCTCAGTTGAAGTGTCCAACTCTTGATTTCAGCTCAGGTTACAATCTCACAGTCATGAGTTCCAGCCCCATATTGGGTTCTGTGTTGAGGGTGGAACCCACTTAAGATTTTCTGTCTCCCTCTCTCTCTCTGCCCCTCCCCTGTTCTAGAGCACTTTCTGTGTGTGTGTATGTGTGTGTATAATATTTTTTCCATATATATATATTTCTATATATATATTTCCACATATATGTATGGAGACACAAATATGGAAGAATTATTAATGTATACAAGATTCCAATGTAACCAAATAGAATATTTTTTATTCTGTTATGGTCTTATTTAGGGACACCTGTTTTATCAGGCAGTCTGGGGGCAGTTATTTTTAAATTCTATATATTAGGTTAATATATATATATGTAATTATATATACAACATATATAGTATTTGGTCTGTGTAATACTCACTCATGTTTTTTTGTTTGTTTCTGGCAAGTAGTTGACTTCTAACCTACAGAAATTTCTTTGAATTTTAGAAATTGAAACATTCAACATTAGTGCACTGCAGCAGATATATGAAACAAAATGTATTTCTTCATCTAGAAGTCCAACTTCAATAAATGAATATTATAGAAATGACCTAAAGACAATCTGCCAAAGAGACTGGTTTATTCAATCCTCATAATGGATATCAGGTCAGGCACTTTTTGGCTATTCAAGGCATTCCTTCAGCTTTCTTTTTCTACATTATATTTTTAAGCCTTACCAATTATTTTTCCTTCATTAAGAAAGGATGGTGTATATTTTTCATTGAACAATTCTAATTTACACTGAAAAAATTTTGAATCAGCTAATGGATAATTACATATAGTAGATAGACTTAATATTAAATATATCATTATTGTAAGTCTTTTTTTTTAATACTTGCACTCCCTTTCTTATAAACACATAGAAGTTTTAGGATCTGCATTTCTTATGCTTTGTAACAGCACTACAAATCTTAAAAGATACTTCATTGGAACAATGAATAACTCATAATTAGAGTAAGTAGCTATACATGCAAAACTTATTTGAGAAAAGATTCTCAGGACTCTAGAAAGCATTCATGATAATTATAAAAGTGTAACACAAGTGGGATTTATTATTAAAGATAATAAGTTAGGAAATTAGACCATGTTTAGACTGAAACTCTATAGTATGAATTTAGTCACAGAAATATATGTGATGTCTTGGATAGAAAGTTAAATTATATTTAAATCATTGTAAGCCATTATTGCATTATTGATACCAAGGAATTATGATAACTATGTAAGCATAGATATAAAATATTTTTAAAGTATTATTAAATAATCAACATATTTATAATACAATTATAATTTAACTTAAATATATGGTATATATACATACCATATATATATATGTATATATACCATATATTTAACTTAAATATGGTATATATACATATATATATATATATATATGTATATATATATATATATATGCAAGGAAATATAGTTCTGGAATTAAACGTAGGGAGAAAACTAGTAATATAGTCAGTTGCAAATTCCTATGCAGCATTTGTACTCTAAAAGGTACTTTTTAGTTGTTTTGCATTTTATATCTAGGTAACAAATTTCTAATTGATTCAGCTACAACTTTACACTCCCTGTGGAACACAGGTAAAAAACTTATAGTGTCATATTCCTTCTGTTTCAAATTAGCTTTTTCCCATTATTCCAGTATATATTACCAAGATTTTCCATATGTGGGTAGACACAGTTTTTCCTCCCTACAAGACTCATATAGAAACAAAAATAAAGTGAGAACATTCATTGTTTAAATATGCTTTATAACATTATGGATTTTAAGTACCTTAAGGGCATCAAAAAGATAAGTTCATTTAACTGACAACTAAATTCTCTAAATTCACACAAGTAACTATAATATATTTTCTGAATTTTACTACCAAACTGATACAAATATTACTGATATCAAAAAATGGCCACTTGATTTCTATAGACCAAATATAATTTAAAAATTTATTGTTTATTACATTCAAACATTGATCAAAATATATTTCAGTCTCATACTTGCTTCCTTCTCTTTCCTTAATTGCATTCAATTAAAGCTTCTGTGTTGGTGTGTTTTTGTTTATTGGCTTGTTTGTTTCTCTCTCATTTTTGTCTGTCTATTCCATGCTCTAAATTATTTTCATTGGCATTTTCACCAATCTCTTTTACTGATCTCTCCCTTTTATGTAAATCAATTGAATTTGTATGTCTCTAGGTCCGACCTCTCTCCAAGTCTTATCTTTCATTTTCACAAACTGCTAGACAATATGGCAGACATATAAAAAAATAGACCCAAAATTGAATGTTGATTGTATAATAACCCATCTTCAATTAGTACTGTTTTATTAATTTCTTACTCATATTGATGTCACCATAATTCTTTCAGTCACCTTATTTTGCAACCTTGAAATTATTTTAAATAATGGCCTCTTTTACTACCCACATCTTAGAGTTTCCCAAAACCATCTACTCTAACTTTGTGTCTTTTCATCTCTAGCCATTTAAATTTTTCATGATTTAATTTAGACACAGCTAGTAGCTTTCTAATTGATCTCCATGCTCCTAAATTTTAACACTTTCATTTTTTCCCATGAACAGTGGTGGTTTCTGAAGACCAATTTCAAACATAGTTCTTCCTCAAAAACCTTTCTATGAAAATTTTACAGATAAGTTACATCTTTTTATAATACTATGCTGTGTTCTTCACAACATACTGTAGTGAAAAAAAGCAAGATGGAATGTGTAGCATGGTACAAAATAACATATTAAAAAATAGAAAAACAAACCATAAATATATTTACATGATTTTTCCCAAGGGAGAAAAGGCAGGAAATATAGGGTAAGAGAAGCTAATTTCTTATATATACTTATTTTTTTCTTATCACTGAAAATTTTTACCCTTTTACCAACTATCCCTATTTCCCCCACACCATAGCCCGTGGCAACCACTTTTCTACTCTACTTCTATGATTTTTCATTTTTTGTTAAGAGTCTGCATATAAATGATAAGAGGTATTATCTTTCTATGTCTGGCTTATTTCACTTAGCATAATGCCCTCAAGATCCACCCATGATCTGCAAATGGCAAGAATTTTTTCTTTTTCATAACTCATCTAGATATGTACATATCTTACCTCAACTTTAACCATTCATCCACTGCTAAACACTTACGTGGTTTCTATATCCTGGTTATTGTACATAATCTGCAATGAATATGGGAGTTCAGATACCTCTTTGAGATCCTGTTTTTATTTCTTTTGGATGTATGCCCAGAAGTGCAATTGCTAGATCATATGGTATTTCTATTTTTTATTTTCTGAAGACCCTCCATACTGTTTTCCAGAGTGACTGCACCAATTTGCATTCAAACCAATAGTGCCTAAGGGTTCCTTTTCTCCACATCCTCATCAACACTAGTTATCCTCTTGTCTTTTTTTATTCCAGCCATATTAACAGGTGTGATGTGATATCACATTGAGGTTTTGATTTGTATTTCCCTGATAATTAGTGATATTGGACAATTTTTTGTATACCTGTTGTCCATTTGTATGGCTTCTTTGGAAAAATATCTATTCACTTCTTCTTCCCATTTTTCAATCCTGTTGTTTATTTTTATTTTGTTACTGAGTTGTATAAGTTTTATAATAAATAAACAAGAAAACAAATAAACAAATAAATAGACAAACTAATAAATAAGAATTAGAATATTACTGTTTTGGAGTCCTTAAGTAGCAGATCTATCAGTAATAATTAATGGAAATGTCACAAAAACAAAGGCAAACAGACCTACACATATCCCCTTGTATTAGTCAGAGTCCTCTAGAGAAAGAGATGAATACGTAGAAAAACATTTATTATAAGGAATTGACTCACATGATTATGGAGGTTGAGAAGTCCCAAGATCTCAGGAGAGATCCAATTGTGTAGTTCTAGTATGAGTCCTAAGGCCTGAGAATAAGGAAAGTAAATGGTGTAAATTCCAGTATGAAAGCCAGCAGCTGTGAAATTTGGGAAGAGTTTCTTTTCTGTGCAAGTCTGGAGAGAGGAAGAGCCAATACTCCAGCTCAACCAGTCAGGAAAAAGGAATTTCCTCTTATACATGGGTAGGAGGAAGGGAGGGCTTTCAATGAACTGGACAAAGGTCACCTACATTGGGGAGGGCAATTGGCTGTATTTAGTTGACTATAATGTCATCCAAAAATATCCCCATAGACAAACCCAGATTAATGTTTGATTAAATATCTGGGCACTCTGTGGCCCAGTCAAGTTGACACATAAAATTAAACATCACACCCTTGAATGGAAGTACACAAAATTTTATATAAAGCAGTCTTGTCAAAAATAACTGAATGCAAATATGGTCAAAACTCTATCTACCAGGTCATAAGAAATTACTTCATGGCTATAATCATCAGTGTTCAGACTATTGTCTATTAGATTCATGAATTGTTTTCTTCAATAAAATATGCCAAGTAAACAAAAAGAGATAGAAAGAAACTTGAAAAATTATATAATATTTAAATGTCATTTTTTAAGTTACAATATATGGAAATTGAGTAGTAATTCAAACAATTTTGAAAAATAGATACTTCATAAAAAGTTGCAGAGATGGATGATAACAGATGTATATCAATATAAATTTACTTGGCCACTGAGGTATACATTTAAAAATGTTCAAAGTGGTAACTTTTATGTACCTTTTACTGTAATTTTTTAAATATTTAAAATTTAAAAATTTACATGAAAAGTTGATATTTTAACACATTAAAAATTAGTATTAATGTTTAGGTTTAAAATAGTGTTGTGATTTTTTTAAGGGTGTATTTTATCTAGAGATACCTACTAAGTATTTCCAATTAGAGTGATGATTCATTGGGTATTATTCAAAATAATCCAGGAAGAGACCTGGGAAATGATATAGACTAAACAAATTGATGATGTATTCATAATTGTTGATGAGGAAAATGAGTATTTGATATTATACTAAAAAATTCTGTACCTGTATAAAATTTCCAGAATAAAAATTTTTTTAAATATAAAAAATTCTGTATCTGTGTAAAATTTCCAAAATAAAACTTTCAAAAATATAATATTTCTTTATTTCTATTTTTTATTATGCTTTAGGAAACTATTCCTATATCTGTATATTCAAATGTTATCCATTCTATTTGTACCGTTTTTTAAGTAAAATAGATACCAAAAAGCATTTCTCCTCAGAGTTGAGACATTTTTCTTTGTTAAAAATGGGAATAATAATATCCACTACATATAATTATCAAGATGAATAGATAATAGATCAGAAAACACCCACATAAGCAAAGTTACAGTGTCTGCTTTTATGCATTAATGTTCCTATTGCCCTTTCTTAATTGACAAAACATTTCTGATCCTTGGAGGATTCATTTCTCCAGGATTCTCCATTTAGTTCAGCTTTTATTTGTCATAAAAATAAATCTTAGTACTCTGATCCATTGTCTGAAACAACACTAACAGTTGTTTTGCCCGCCCAATCACATTTTATAACAAAGCTGTGATAATAACTCAGGAAAAAAGGAAAGAAAGAAACCATAATTATATAAATTAATTTTAGCTTTTGTGCATTTTAGTAGATAGAAAAGAGATTACTTACGTTGTTTCAAACATTGTGTAAAGTTTGATATAACCCTTAATCATCTTTATGTCCAAAATGGTCCAGGCTCAGTGAATAGATTATTCACCTACCTGGTCATACTTTGCAAATTATCCAAGGACTATACTTTCTGTTATCAAGAGACAGGCCTCATGTCCTTCTGTGGTACTCAGACACTGGCTCCTGAGATAAGGATGGTAAGGAATATACATCATTAGGACAGATAAGAGAAAGACCAATCTATCAGTAAAATCATTCTTATGTCCAAAAATCAAATAAAAAAAAGAGGAAAACAATGACTGTCAACAGTCTAAGCAAGGAAGCAAGAAATTCTGGGGCAAAAATAATTACACAATTAAGAAAACTATTTCAGACATTTAGTTCCAACTTTGTGGTTGCCTGAACTTTGTCTCTACCATACATGAGGACAGATTCTGCATGATAAGGGACATGGTGGAAGAGAAAGAGATTAGGGAAGATAAAATTGTCTGTGCTCCCACTGTGCTTGACCAAACAAGATGCAGGAGCATGAGAGAGTTTTCTTTATTTCTATATAAAGAGAGAGAGAAAGAGAGAGAGGGAGACAGAGAGAGACAGAGACAGAGACAGAGAGAGAGAGGGAGAGAGTGCAGAAATCAATGCAGGGATCAATTGCACAACCCCGAGATGACCTGAGCTGAAATCAAGAGTCGGATGCTCAACCAACTGAGCCACCTAGGGGCCCTAAGAGATGGCTTTCTTAACTCAATAAATATCAATCTAGTGAGCAAACCAGTGTTGCTCTGGACTCAGAAAAATGGCAATCTTTAACAATCTCATTTAGCAAGAAAGACTTCAGGCCAGGCTAAAGGATTAGTTACCAGAAGTAATGGCCCTAGTAGTGTTTTTCTGGGGAGGAAATGTTAAGTCATGAAATGCAAAATGAAGAAGTGAAGAGAGAGCCAGGAAAAGTGATCAGTTTGACACCAGTAGTAAATATCAGTGAGCAAAAAGGAAATACTCAAGCACTGATGGTCAGAATTATCTAGTACTTATATTAATTATTTTGTAATTAAAAAGTCATTATTGGTATTACAAGTGCAAAACCTATACACAGAAGAGCAAATGGTATATGTTAGCATATTTATTCCTGATATTTATGTGGTAAATTGCAAAGATTTTCTACTATAAAGACTTAATATTCATCGTAAGGAGACAAAACGTTAAAAAAGTAATTGAAGTGAACCATATGTCTGCTGGAAAAAAAATGTACCACGTACTCTTAATAGTTTAAGTCTCTAAGCTTTATAAAGTGACTTTAGTTTTCTCCTTTTGTCATTGCAACAGATTATTTTAATACCTATAACTATTTCTCAAGCTTTCTTACATTTAATGTTTACTGTCCTCTGAAACCATACCAACCTCAGAGGATTTTTAAAAGTCAATGCCATAGAAGACTCGACTCCATGCTAGGAAGATTTTATGAATCATGGAATTATTGGAGTGTGGATGAAACCTTATCAACCTCATGTAGTGATTTAGATAATATGCTTTAGTTTTAATTCCCCTATATTCTACTTTAAAGGTTTTTTCTAATGACCTATTGAGAAATAATCAAATCCCATTTACTCTCTCTCACTAAGGTCAATCAAGTAGTATGTTTTTATTTCTCCACAGCTTTTATACCTCTTTGTCATGTTGAAAGCGATGATATAATATTTCAGAGTAACCATTTTATACTGCACATATTTTATTTCAAAATATTATATTATCCAATATTTGTTACCCTATTTTAAATGCTATGACAACATAGTGCTATAATTAGAGTATATAGCAACAATCCTCTCATAGAACAAAATCCCTGTGCACTAACTTTTAAAATACATCTATCTTTTCTTCCATGTGTTTTGTACACCTTCTCTTAAAGTTGAAGCAGAAAGTGAGTCAGGAATGCATTGGATCCTTGATATTCCCACAAGAAGAATATAGTTTATGAGTTACTTTAGTCACGTTAGCCTCCAGCAGTTTCTGCTCTATTTTTGCTAAAGCCAATATATGATATGACCAATTGATTATGGCTCTCCTCCTTTCTGGCACAGGAGATATATTTTTCAACTACAAGTTAAAAAAGAAAATAGCTCCCTTGAAAAATCCTTCTCAGAATTGCTACAATTTTCCTCAACTCTGTTGCTTACTCTGTGGCGTAGCCATGTATGATTGTGGTTTCTGGTTCCAGTTTTGTCAGTCACCTTCTTTGTTAAAACAGGAGCAGTCATACAATCTTATGCCATTTGTTTTGCCGCTCAGAAATGATTGCTCCATGACATATCTTCTGTTCCTTTTTAAGTACTGATAGAGTGGCAACTGCAAGTTAATTCCACCAGTTCACATTATTAATGAATAACTAAAAAGAAAAAGTAAGATCATGACTACAGCAATTGTTCTATATTGCTGCATATATAACCAATTACCACAAATTCTGTGGCTTAAAATAGCCCATGGTTTCTGACTTGGGAGTCTTAGCATAGTGTGGCTGAGGCCTCTTACTATCTCACAAGTTTCAATCAAGGACATGCCAGGCTGAGTTTTTACAAGCCTGGCCAGGTTAGCCCAGGCTAACCTGGGAAGGAATCCACTTCTAAGCATCTAAATTATTGCAAGAAGAAATTCTTTTGTGTTTGAATTACTGAGGGCTCTAGCTTTTTGCTGGCTATGGCTAAAGGCCACCCTCAGGTCCTAGAGACTATTCACAGTTCCTTGTGGCTCTACTCAGTTTCTTGCCACAAGGGCTTTCTCAACATAAATGCTTACTTCATCAAACCAACAAGGACGACCTTTCAGTGTAGTCTGCTAGGGCAAAGTCTTATATATAATAACATAACCAAAGGAGTGACATCTCTATATCCTTATTGGAATGCCACATTCTGTTGGCTAGAAGCAATTCACACATACTGCCTGCAGTCAATGCGAGGGGATTACGCAGTGGTCTGGACCCCAGGATTTGGTGGGAAGGCCATCTTGCAGCCTGTTTGTCACAATGACTCTAACACAGATATAAATGTATCAAAGACATTTTTTTAAGTTTATTTATTTATTTTGAGAGAGAATGCAAGCTGGGTAGGGGCAGAGAGAGAGAGAGAGAGAGAGATAAAGAATCTCAAGCAGGTTCCATGCTGTCAGCACAGAGCTGGATGTAAGGTTCGATCTCATGAACTGTGAGATCATGACCTGAGCCAAAATCAAGAGTCAAATGCTTAACCCACTGAGCCATCCAGGAACCCCTCCAAGATTTTATTTAATTCATTAATATTTTAATGGGCTCAGAGTAGAATGGAAACTGAAACACTTGTACAGTCAGATGAAGAATGCTAGACTGGATTTAGAAATAGATGCAAAAATTCATGAAATATCCACAAGGCATTTAATCAGATAGAATTTATATTTTTATGAAAAAAATCATTTGCACTACTTTTGGTATTTTACAACTGATCGTAGATTAGCTCATAATATAAATGATTGTGGAATAACTCAGAAGCAAAGAAAGGTGCAGAACCTCCATGGAGTCAGATGACCCAGAATAAAAGAAACCAAATCAAGAATTCTTTGGTCTGTTTCAAAATCTTAGACGTTTTTTTCCCCCTTCTTTATAGCACCCACTCTTCCCCTGTGATTATAATCATCTCAAGTAGACTTTTTTTTTTTTAAATCAGGCTGGTCTCATCTGATTTGTACTGATATTTACATAGGTACAGCAAAAGTGTTGCTCAATCATATAGCTCTCTGAGCTTGTTTTTCAAATCTAGAGTCATACAGTATTCAATAATTAATAAATCCATAAAATTAACTTCTGTCTGGAAGTTTCCATAAGGAATCTCAGACTGGATTTATAAAAAAGTCTCTATTATCTACAATACTGAGACCAGAAGCCAAATGTAGGAACTCCACCAAATTTTACCTAATTTATCTTTAAATCTGGATGAATTTCTCTATTTCAGAGGTTCTCAAAATATTCCAAATGTCCTGGTCCAAGAAATGACCTTCCTTACCACCTGTCAGTCTGGGACACCATAAACAAGGCACCAGGATAGTTTTTCTAGGAGGGCTTTACAGGCATTTGCTCTATAAGTATAGCTAACAGTGGTCCCTTAAAGTGCTTGTCAAAACTGATTAAACAGGGACGCCTGGGTGGCTCAGTCAATTAAATATCTGACTCTTGATTTCGGCTCAGGTCATGATCTCACGGTTTGTGAGATCCAGCCCTGGGTCAGGATCTGTGCTGGTAGCACAGAGCCTACTTGGATTTTCTCTCTCTTTCTCCCTCTGTCCCTCCCTTGTTCACTCTCTCTTTCTTTCTCTCAAAATAAATAAACTTAATAAAAAAAGATTAAATACACATCATTTTCAAATATGATACTCCACTAAAATCTTAGTTACATGATCAATTTATCCAGTTATATCATGGAAGAGAGTAAGACAGATGCTTCCTGAACCTGTGCACATAACTATATTGCTATGAAAGTTAGACGATATAATGAGTTTATGATTTCTGCGATGTCAGGGTGAGTCACCCTGGTTTACAAAAGCAAAGACACTACATTGAAATGGGATAGCTTAAAAAGAAAATGAGCTTCTTATATATATGGAAAATAGAACATTCAGGCATTATCAACAATATTGCAAGCAATTAAATAGCCACAATAAAATTCTCCTCTTCAGTCTAACCAGTCTTATGTATTTAACTCCTTTTCTGTTGTATCTGATTTAGTATAAGCCCAGCAGAAAACTGTCTGCTTCTTGATCAAAAGGAATCTTGAAATTCTGATTAGTCTACTGATAGAGTCTAAATATTACCTAAACAATGTCAGCTCAGTTGCTACAAAGAGTCCATTTTTGAAGTGTCAATAGTTTGAAGTACCTACCCCTGTCCTTTTTCTTGGGTTTTTGAGACTATCCTTCACGGTTAAAGATAAAATTCTGGTCAGCAAATGATAGCAGGTTATCTAGCTGGAGACAAAAACCCTAGGGGTGGGGGGGAGGGGGTTCTATTATTTTTTTCTAATGACAAATTTCAAATGTGCAAAGTCTGAATAGAATTCACAATAAGATCAATGCAACTGACAAGGAAATCTGTTTCCGTGGTACGAGGAATAAAGATAATAAAACTCTTCCCCTCACAAAATGCAGACAAATTATCTCTGATAATAATGAATAAGTCTATTTTCAATGAAGATAAGGAGAATTATACATCTATCTGACTTACAAGAATAAATGAACACAAATTTAATAAGGAAAAATACTGACATAAAACAAACAATAAATCTGAGACATACCAAAACATATACAAAGAATACCAGGTGCAAGATTGAGTAACTCTGGAGAAGGACTGAGACCTAGGTGTTGTCAAAAACCAAACTCTGTGCTCTGGAGCTGAAATATAGCATGAAGACATAGTTTGGGGATAAAGAGGAACAACAGTTTCATTACCATCCCAGGCAAAGAAGACTGCAGCAATCTAATGACTTCAAAACTGCAGACCCACTGGGGGTGAAAGGTTGAGGAGTTTTACAGGAAAATACAGAAACTGGGAAATTTCAATAGGAATCTGGTACCTGCTGCCAGCCACGGTCATGTCTTCAAGGTGGTCTCTTGTCCCTGAGTATACATTGAAGTCAGCAAGATGTCCACGTCCATACTGAGTTCCTGGAACAAAGGATTCCATAGAAAGCAAGTAAAAGGTAAGGGAGGCTTCAGTAATGAGGAAGGGGGCACCTGGGTGGCTCAGTCAGCTAAAGGACCAACTCTTGATTTTGGCTCAGGTTATGATCTTGCTGTTCTTGAGTTTGAGCCCCACCTCAGGCTCTGTGCAGACAGCATGGGGCCTGCTTGGGATTCTCTGCCTCTTGTCTCCCTCTCTCTCTGCCCCTCCCCTGTTTGCTCACTCTCTCAAAAAAATAAATAAACACTTAAAAAAAAGAATGAGAAAGAAAATTTGTGCAGTTTAAATTCAAACTTTGTTGAAGCATTAGTGTATTCAACCTGTTTAAAGTTAGAGAGACAAAGAGAGAGAGAGCCTGAGTGGGGAGAGGCAGAGAGAGAAGAGAGAATCCCAAGTGGGGGTTGATCACATGAACCACAAGATCATGACCTCAGCTGCAATCAAGAGTCAGATGCTTAACCAACTAAGCCACCCAGGTGCCCTGAAGTGTTAATTTCCAACCACCTTTACGTTTCTGTAGCTGTTCCATGGGTACTTTTCTTTAAAAAAAAAAAAAAAAACTATATAGGAAAGTTGAATGTGTTTTCCAAATGGAGAACCATTAGCCTAAATGGTGTTACATTCAGAATAAAGGAATAAGGTTGTGAAAAAGTAGAAATGCATAAATAATAAGAAAAATTATGACTGAAAACATTATACTTTTAATGCCTAATATCAGGCAAAGCATCTCTAGGAATCTAACAAATACAGAAAAACAACAGAATTATAAGGTCTTGATCAATATTTTCCTTTAAGGTAAAAACAGTATGGACAAAGAGTGCATTGACAAACTTCTGGAAACTTCCTATCAAGCTTATCATTTCTAAAATACAAATATTAACATTTTACCTCTACAAATTTAAATTAAGACGTGTATGCCATTCTTTCTACTTAACTCTTTTCATGCAAATAACCTAACAAATCAAAATACTTTTGTTATTGCTTTCTAAAAGATGGAAAAAATGTCATTCTCCAAAGACCCTCTGGAAACATTAAAGATAATTTTACATGTAAATGATATCCTGCAAGTTCTGTGAAATAAAAATATTTCCCAAATAATATCATTGCCAAAATAAACATCTGGATTGCAATCATAGAATAAAGACAAAATAACAATATTCAAATTAATGCTGTCAATATTATGAAATGTAATCAAAGTTTTATTCACAAGTTATCCAAATCTTACATAATTCACTTACTAAGCAATATTATCAGTAATTTTAAAAGCTACTGCTTAAAAGATTAACAAAATAACAATATTTAGTTTTAAAAGCGAAAGGAACTAAAAACAAATAAAATAATAAAGTAAAAATATTAGGTTAATATAGGGATCTTTGAGAGAAACCTGTATTTCTTCAATAATTTAATAAAAGAGTTTAAAAAAGAAGTTTTAGTCACATGATCACAAATGAAGAATGAAAAATGTAAGCATCACAAATAAAGAGTACACAAAAACATTTAACAGATGAGTATTTGGAATTTCATATGAAAATGAAAAGAAATGGGTAATATTAGAGAAAATAAAAATGGACCCACTCAAATATGGATATAAAATAGACAAATAAAAACAAGAGAATAGGTTTTTAGAACTATTCCCTACAGCATTCAATGAACAAGTTATTTTCAATTATTTGAGAAACAAATATAGATAGTACTATTTAAACCATTATAGACAAAAAAAAAAGGTGGACTTCTTTCTGTTGAATTCAAATATATAGCAGTCTTGATACAACTCAATAAAAATATCATAAAAAATATCATAGGCTTATAAAAACTTGTATATATAAATTATGAGCAAAATACAAATTTAATGTTAACTCATATTAAAATCATAATTCTATTCAAATGAGGTTTAAAACAAAAACTAAACTATATTGCTTAGGAATATATGTATATATATACATATATACATATATATACACATATATACATATATACATATGTACATATATACATATATACATATATATATACATATATACATATATATATAAATATATTTATGGCTAACAAAACTACAAAAATAATCAAGAAAATGTCACAAAAGTCAGAATAAGAAAGTTTTGATCACGGAGAAGCAGGAGGCCTCTTAAGTGCCCTAAGTAGTTAATGAATTGACCTTTGCTGTCGTTCACCATATAGCTCTTCATATATACATGCACATATACGTATGTGCTTGGAGTTCTCTCTCTCTCCATCTCTCTCTGCTTCTATCCTGCTTGTGCTCATTCTCTTTCAAAAATAAATAAATCAATAACTTAAAAAATTACTTAAAATTTTTTTAAAAGAAAAATAATGGATTCATAAATCATAAGAATAAAGATTATTCATAAAGAAGGGATCATTACTAGGTAACTCTGATCAAACTGCCTATGAACATTTTTGTAATCTGAAACTGTGGGGAAAATACCTATGGGTCAATAATTTTCCTGTTACCATGAGCAAGGTGACATGCTGCTTACCAAAGTCTGTTTCCTATGGAAAAAAGATGAAGAATCTTTTAAAATATACCTTTGTGGGTCTACAAGTCTAGGCTAGATTCAGTTTGAAGTTCCTTGGCATATAAGTTTATCACTACCAATTTAAGCACCTATGTAATGGTTTAAAAGTGAGGCAACAAAAAACAAATGAGAAAAGGTGTGTAATTAACTAAGGACCTTATTCATGTTGGCCATCGTTTATGCAGCACTATTTAATAAGAGGGACGTCACCTAGAGTGCTAAATAGCCCAGTGCAACAACAGTGCAGAACCTGTGTACCAGAGCTCTTTGATATGCAAACTAAAGTCACATTTCTAGAAAGCCAGCACTAACCAACATGGAGATTGGCACATGAAAATGTTCCCTTACTTACAGCATTTTAATTAAAGTAAGTTCAGGGGAGAAATCTCATTTTCATAGGCATCAGTCATCTGTAAAATCCCTAGCTTTTGTTGATGCAAATTAGTTCTAAAATGCACATGCCAAAAGATAGGTAAAGTGTAAGAATTTTCCCAGTACTCATAGAAGTATTCCCTGATGGCTCAGGGATGAGTAATTTTAATTCTTTAAATGCATTTTTCTAAATTACTAATTTCTCATTTATTTCAATCTAATTTCAGAATTAGTAGTGCACAAGATAATTTTGTGAATCTCTCTTTCATTTGCTCACAAAAACTATGCCATTGTAATAAAGAGAGGCCACCAGGTGACTGCACATTTGGACTAAGGAAAATGAGGAGGAGTTTGAAAGAAGCAAAAGCAAACAAGAAAAGAAAATACAACTCTTAAACACGATTTAGCAGGTATCTTTAATTTAGTTCAAATGATCTCAGTTCATTAAGAAAAATTCAGATTAAAAAGCCCTTTACAGAGGCTTAAAAACAGTGTTCTCTACAGAAGAATGAAATATAAATGTACATACAATGACTGTTCCCTAAGTTAGAATATTTTGTCCTAAGGCTGAAGATGTTAAATGATAAAGTTCAATGCCTTGCTGTTCTCAGCACCTTCAGCACTGGTCAGATAATAATTAACAGAACTGGGGAGACTTTGGTGCCTTCATGTCTTTATCCAGCAGTATCCTTTACCTGGCATGCTCTTCTTCCTTTTACTTGTACCAACTTGATAAAATTCTACTCATCCATAGTGATGCTGTGATTTATAATAAGAAATATGTATTTGGTCTTCAAAGAACTCCTAAGACCCTCAGAATTTCCTAAGTGATGAGAGCAATAAAGGTATATTTATTGCTATTGAGGTGACTTTTGGAAAGCCCATAGGTAACCAAAAGATTGGGGCTATTTGCCAGAAGAACCAACTGTGTGTAGAGGGTTGGAAATTTTAGTCCCCCACCCCCACTCTCAGGGAGAAGAGAGGGGCTAGTGATTGTGGAGATGGCATCAATCACCAATGGCCAATGATTTCATCAATTGTGTCTATGTAATTCAGCCTCCATACCGTCCTGAAGGACAGGGGTCAGAGAGTCTCCAGGTGAGTGACCACATGGTGGTGCTGGGAGAGTGGTGCAGCTGGGAAGGGCATGGAAACTCCATACCCCTTTTCATCTCCCTTGCCCTATGCATCTCTTCCAGGCGGATGATCCTGAGTTTCTCATATAATAAATCAGTAATCTAGTAAATAAAATGTTTTTCTGAGTTCTGTGAACCACTCTAGAAAATTAATGGAACTCAGAGAGGAGGTCATTGAAAATTCTAATCTATAGCCAGTGGGTCAGAAGCACAGATAAGAACCTGGACTTGTGATCGATGTCTGAAGTGGGAACAGGGTACAGTCTTGTAGGACTGAGTCCTTAACATGTGGGATCTGATACTCTCTCCAGAGAGTGTCAGAATTGAATTAAATTGTAGAACACCAAGTTTATATTATAGAATTGCTTGTTGGTGTGGGACAAATCTCTCCCTTCCACATTAGAATCAAGTATCAGATTCATTAATTGGTGCCAGAATTGAAATTGGCATTCGGAAGTGGAACTGGGTGCAGAAAGTTATCCTTCAAGGTGCTCACTTTGGCAGCATGTATACAGGTGCCTGCTAGACTACAGAAGGGTTGAATTCATGTCTTATGGGATCCTGTAAACCCAGCACTTAGCCAAGTGTCTGTAATACAATTTTGGGTATTCAGTGTATTTGGTGGATGAGAGTTCAACTCAGCTATCTTCTTCATATCTATGCAGCATGCTTGCTCTTACCTTCATACTACCCCACCTTTCCGAAACAGACTTAATACTTGTGTCTGTCCTAAATTCGCTACAGTGAATAGTATTCATTAAAGGATACTATTCTTAGAGGATAAATGATGTGGCAACCATCCTCTTGCCACACACACACATACACTATATCTTGATCTATTTGAGAGCAAGGAGATACCATCATCAACTTTTAGTTCCTAGCTTCTATCACAGTACCAGTAAAAGGTTTTTAATAAATTTCAAAATAAAACGCAAAAGTAATTGGAAGAAAGAGGATTCTGGGAAGATAGCAGAGTAGGAAGAACCAGGAATATGTTTCCCACCTAGACAGCATTTGCACTGGCCAAATCTACCTGATAGAACTGGTGGGGAACTCTGGAGTCTGCTGAAGTCTTACAAATTCCAGGAGAAACTTTTGATGATAAATTGAGGTGAACCTTAGGCAATAGTCACACAACATTGTGACTGTATACAAGACCAATGAACTCCACATTTTAAAAATGGTTAAGGTGGTAAATTTTGTGTTATGTATATTTTATCACAGTTAAAAAAAAGTTTTTGAAATGATTTTAAGATCTTTCCCACAACATATAAATAAAAGAAATATTCGAGAGTGTTTTCTACATATGTACATGAATGGGAAAGTGAATAATCTAAGAAGGAAATTACAAACACAATTTCATTTACAATAGCATCAGAAAAACAAGCAAACAACTTTAGGGATGAACCTAACCAAGGAGGTGGAAGACTTGTCCAATGAAAACTACAAAACATTGTTGAAAGATTAGAGAAAATTTCCAAGCATCTCAGGAAGTATGGATAAATCAAAACAAAATAAGTACTTTCTTAATGTTCTTGTTATCCACTCACTAAAAATAGGTGGTATCATCTACATAATAATTTAATATTATATATAGACTAATAAAATCTGCCTCAAATATTGTAAATTAAAATCTGTATTTAAAAATCTATATATAACTAAAAGCAGTTAATCTCTTTCCTTTTAATTCCAAATATGATACAATTTCTTTAAGACAGTTTTACTGTGTCAATATAGTAATTGCATCATTTGATATTAAGTGCACTTTTAATCCCAAATATCAAATCTAGTAATTAAAATGAGAAATTATGTAAACATTTTATGAGAAATACCACATTTCTTTACTTGAATATAACCCACGTATAGCCTCAAGATTAATAACATATTATCTATCAATAACATGTATATGTTTTAGATATTTTAAATATTATTATTCAGATTTGAAATGAAAATACACATACTGTCCTTACTTAATGAATCCTGTTTTCCTCTTAAATAGTTTGCTTTTCAAGTAAATGCCTATTCAAATATATTTTTACAAACTTGGGATATATAAAATGTTAATTCTTTAATAACATTGTATCTTTCCTCAATGACTTACACTTCAGTTAAAACACAGCAGATATACAATATTTTCCTAACAAAAATTACATGTAGGAGCCCCTGGGTGGCTCAGTCAATTAAGTGTCCGACTTCAGCCCAGGTCACGATTTTGGGTTCTTGAGTGTGAGCCCTGCATCAGTCTCTGTGCTGACAGCTCAGAGCCTGGAGCCTGCTTCATATTCTGTGTCTCCCTTTCTCTCTGTCCCTACCCCACTTACACTCTGTCTCTTTCTTTCAAAAATAAACTTCAAAAAACATTTTTAAAAATGACATGTAGGGGTAACTGGGTGGCTCAGTCAGTTAAGCATTTGACTTTGGCTCAGGTCATGATCTTGTGGTCTGTGAGTTCCAGCCCCAGGTGGGGCTCCATGCTGACAGCTGTGAGCCTGGAGCCTGCTTCGGATTCTGTGTCTCCCTCTCTCTTTGCCTCCTTGCTCCTCTGTCTGTACTCTCTCTCTCTCAAAAATAAATAAACATTTGAAAAAATGACGTGTAAATTCAGGACAAGCTTAAGAGATAAGGTGACAAACTAAATAACCCACACTCTGCAGTTGGGTTGCAGAGAAAATGTATCAACACTCTTCAAAATAAACACAATGTCTATAGTATAGTGCTAATAGGAAGTATAGAATGAATCATAAATATGTGAAAATGGACATTTTTATCAGTGTCACTTAGATAGCATTAAGGCAAGAAAGAGTAGTCTAAAAAAGATTCTGGTGTTTCCTTGACCCCCACCCACAACCTCTACCTGTCTCTCTCCTACTTATCTAATGAAACTCAAGTAAGCAAAATATTATCTATAAACTTTGTTTTTGATACATCCTGGGGACTCTACTGTTCTCTCAAACTTCCTCCCATGTAGATACATCATCAAATGCTTCTCTCCCCTGTGTTCCTACAGCACCCAGCACATTTGATTCATTGTGTTAAAATCCACTGTTGGGTCCAGTAGAAAACAATTTCCTAGATGTCTGTAGGGACCATAAAATTGTAATGGTATTCCAAATTGCCACCTAGTCCTGGGCACAGAGCAGACATTCAACAAATGTATGAGCTGAAGTGATTCTCCTCATAAATAGAAAAGTTAAAAAAAAATTACACGTGAAATGGAAGTTCCATACATATTTTTTTTTCCATCTTAACTAGGATGTCTCAAACCCAACAATCAAATAAACCATTTGAAGACATTGTGCAACATGGTTAATATAGGATTTTCAAGATGTACTATTACAGTTCAGAGAGACAGATATTTCTTTTGTGAGAATTGCTTATTCTTTATTTAAAAAAATTTTTTTAATGTTTATTATTTGAGAAAGAGACAGAGAGCAAGCAGGGGAGGGGCAGAGAGAGAGAGGGGGAGACACAGAATCCGAAGCAGGCTCCAGGCTCTGAGCTGCCAGCACAGAGCCCGATGTAGGGCTCAAACCCACAGACCGTGAGATCAGGACCTGAGCTGAAGTCGGCTGCCTAACCTACTGAGCCACCCAGTCGCCCCAGAATTGCTTATTCTTTAAACTAAGACATGCTATAGTAAATCTAATCAGTCACTTACATATTAATAAAGAGTATAAAGAAAGGTTTCAGAGCTACTAGTGACAAAATCACAAAAATACTAGTTATTATTTGATGCATTATTTTTGTTGGCATCTTCCTCCTAAGATTGCGTGAATCTCTTCAGCCCTTGGCCCCAGAGCACCAGCTAAGAGGGAGCCTAGGTTTTGCTCCAGCCAGGTTTAAAGAACACATGCCTCCCTTGAATGACTGCTATTCATTACTTAAACTGGTAGTGTAACATGCATATATGTTGTAATGGTAGATTTTTATTCAAATTTCTGTCTGATTTACATTATGGACAACACTTTCATTGGCTGCTTTTACCTGTTGCAAGAAGCATTTTACCAGAGCTGCTGTTTGAGCAAATTTGCATTGGAACTTTCTTGCTTTTTATATAGAGTGGGAAGAATGTGGGGCATTTGCAATTTACATTGAATTCAGGCAAATTGCTATTAACAGTAAATGCAACCAGTTTCTCACAGCTGTGGAAAAAAAAAAAAACATTTGTTCAAAGTCTCTTTCACCATGTGAACGTGAACCCACAGTTCCATAACCTTCAAGACAGAGGGACCAAGCACGGGGAGATCTGCTCATCTCTATCTCTGTGTTTAACACTCGCAGAGCTCTTCTAATCTTGCCCCTCTCCTCTTACATAAAGCTTGCATAAATTCACCAGACTTTTTCCTATATCTTGACATATGAGATTAGACCCTAAAATAGCTTCAAAAGTGTTGTAGTACACATTCTAACGTACTTTAGAAAGAGTAGATTTTAGTTGACATTTGAAGCTTGCATTTTCCCTACACAGAAACTTATTAATAATTATGCAGCAAAACAACATATACTTCCAGCTTTTAATAGTTTAAGAATAGTTGCCAAAACTAGGATAAATTCACACAATAACTTAACTAGCAGCTCATTTTGTATTGGAATCATTTTGATTGAACTACAAGTAGGTCCTATTTTGTAATAGGAAAACTAGACAAATCTAAAGATGTTAAAATAGAAAATTTTTGAACAGAGTGAACATAATTTCCTTATGACAGATTTTCTTTATGGTATTTATTTTCATAACAAGGCACACAAGTGAAAATAAAACTGCAATTAGTCTGTGATATTAACAGTTTAGTCTCAGAAAAAGTAATTTAAAAAATTTTAGTTAAGTATTAATGTCAATTACCATACATTAATTTGTTTAGTGATAAAAAATGTTCTCTTATTTTTCAATAATTATCTATCAAGTGACTGCATGAAATTATTTTCATGTGCTAAGAATTTTATGTAGAAAATACATTATCCATGTACAGCTGTTGAAAGACAGAGTATCAGTCCCACTGAGGTTTAAATATCATATGAGGATTAGTCTTTGCATGTAACCGTGATACACTTTGGTTTTAGCAACTGTTCACATGGACTCAGGTTCTTTGAGGAAAGATTATGGCAAGCTGATGCTTCTGTTGGTTTATCATATCCACTGAAGGCAGTCAAGCTGACACTGGTTTTGAAGTAAAATATACACAATTGCACATATTCACAAACATGCACTAAAAGCATGTATACTATACACACATATGCATATTTACGTGGGCATCACACACATAACATATACATATAAATCTGTATACACAGCTCTTTTCATACCCCACTAGTTTTGAAGAACCTTATGTTTATTTCAAAGGATTAAATGGAGTCATATGTATCCATATATAGTTAAAAATGCATATTTCTGGGGAAGCAAGTAGGAGGGGAAAGTTTGGGGTAGTTTTACTTGGAAGTCTAGATTTTAAATAAAAAGCATGCCATAATTTCAATTATTTACAATACAGCTGAATATCTTACATATTAACATTGATATCAACTATAATTGCAACACATACCATAAACATTATGAACAGTATTAGTGTAAATTGCTTTTATAAGCTTATGTGAATTTTATTGGTCATATTAACTGCTTATATTAGTTCATATCCTTCATAGTTTCCTGAATGGTGTTCTGCAAAAAATAGTCACTTAAAAAAGTCTGGCCCATTTGGCTGTCATTCCATATTTGTTGCTATGAAGAACTGTTTCTGAGTTGGCATGAGTAATTTTAGGTCGTGTATTTCATGTCTCCCTGGACCACCTGCACATTGGATTTAACTAAAACTGTTCATCAAGCACTTAAAGTAAAAAGAGGCTGGTTAATATGCTGTTGCACACCCAAGAGGAACTTGAACTGGTCAATCGACACCCAACTCCCCTATCTCTGCTTCTAGATAACACCCCTGCACTGCACCTCTCTAGCCAGCACAGAGAATTTTAGAGTTTAAGGAAGGCTGACAGATTTCCTCCTCTTTCTGCAAAGTCTCATCCCTTTCCATCCCACATCACCCTCATTATACTAGAAGAATTACCATTTAAGTAGCCTAAGGGACTCCTATGAAGAAAAGAAACTGTAAGAATTGATTTACATTTCCCCCCATATGGCCTCAAAAGTTATCTCATTGTGTCTTATATAACCATTAACTTCAGCCCAACTCTGGTAATGTAAACCATGAAGATACTGTTTAAAATAAAGAGCATATTGTTACATTGTACTAAGTGAACTGATTAACATTCACATTTAGTTGGGGTGTTTTTTATACTGCTCTGTGTTAGCTCCAAAAGAGAAGCAGACAAACTATAAAGAAATAAAGTACGTTTTTTTCTTTGAATAAACAAGTGGAGTGTTAATTAAATTTGAGTTCTCTTACAAGGCAAATGAGAAATTGGAACAAAATATTGGCAATATCTGTAATAAATGATAACAGCCTTAATCCATAAAGAGCTATTACAAATACAACTTGGCAAAGTATATAAAGTGGCAATTCATAAAAAATTAAATAAAAGGGGATGATGCATATACATGAAGACATCCTCCCTCTTCTGTAGCAAGAGAAATACACATTAAGATGAAATGCTGTTTTTCATCTATCAAATTTGCAGTCACTTAACTAAGAATATATATATATACTGTGCTGGGAGAGTATAGACAAATGACATTTTCATGGTAGATTTTCTTTTAAGTGCCTATTTTCAGGTATACAAATTTGTCTAGGATTTAAAAATTTTATATTAATTTCCTATATAACATTTGCTTTAAATGCTTTTTCTTCTCTAAGAAAAGTTATATACCTTCTGCATACATAATATTATTTGTCTGTAATATTATCTTTAATATTTGATCATTCCCAGGAGAATTTTGTCTATTTTTTACTTTTTCAGATACATTGGTGCTCTATTTCCTTTTCTTAATTTAAAAATGATGTTCTTGGGGCGCCTGGGTGGCTCAGTCGATTAAATGTCCGACTTCGGCTCAGGTCATGATCTCACAGCTGGTGAGTACAAGCCCCACGTTGGGTTCTGTACTGACAGCTTAGATCCTGGAGCCTGCTTCAGAATCTGTGTCTTCCTCTCTTTCTCTCTGCTCCTCCCCCCTTGTGCTCTGACTCTTTCTCTCTCTCTCAGAAATAAAGAAACATTAAACAAAATTTTTAATAAAATAAAATAAAAATGCTATTCTTATAATTTTACAAATTCCCTTTTCTTTCTTGTATGTGTTGAAGAGAATGAATTATTTCTGTCATACAGTTTCTCACTATATGGATTTTGCTGATAGCTCCCTCTTAAGGTGATTGAACTTATCTATTTTCTGTATTTCTTTTAAAGTGGTAATTGAATCTAAAGTCTCGACTGTGTTTTAGTTCTTTTTCTCTTTTCGTAAGATTTTGTATTATGTTTTGTTGTGTACTTCTGATAGTCAGCCCAGAAGGTCTGGTTGTCTCTCTCTTTCCATGCTGTGGCCATCAGTTTAGAGTACTGACCTGATACATTAGATCGTTAGGAATTTCATTATGATAAGGCTCTCTTTCTATTATTTCTTCTTCATTTCAATGTTATATCAGTTTAATAAAAAGACACCTCTCATGAGCTAATTTTTTAATGTCAAGTACCAGTCTCATAGAAAAGGCAGGAAAATGTTTTAGTATTTTTTACTAATTTCAAAACTGTGTAGAGTTTCCTTAGAATCTTCCCAATGAAGTTTCATTTCTTTAATTTTGCTTCCTTTTAAAGTGTCATTATTTAATCATGGACTTAAACATTTTATGTGCTTTAATAATGTTGAGTATATATGCATGTATATGTATGTGGATAGCATGTATATGTATAAATGTATGTGTGTATATATTTATATGTAAATAATTATATTTTATACATTCATATATAAATATTCTTATATAAATATGTATTTAATTGCTTAATTTTTGGACATGGGCTCCTGAATCCTTTAGATACAAGTTTTTACAGTTTTTGCAGTTTTATGATTATGTGTGTGTATATATATACATATACATATATATATATATATATATATATATATATATACAGTTTTATGATTAGGTGTGTGTGTATGTGTGTGTGTGTGTATGTGTGTGTGTGTGTATATATATATATATATATATATATATATATATAAATTTTAGAGAGGGTGTGTGAGCTGGGGAGAGAGGCTTAGGGGACAAAAAGAGAGGATCTCAAGCAGGATCCACACTCAGTGCAGAGCCCAGTGCAGGGCTTAATCCCATGACCCTGATATCATGACTTTATCTGAAATCAAGACTTGGACACTCAACCAGCTGAGCCACTATGATTTCTCAGATATATTCCAAGTTTATCTGGTTTATTTTCTACCGCATACCTGGAATTAAAAATTTTCAAGAAGCCCTGGTTTCCTTTAGTGCAAACTAGTATTTTGAGACCTTATTCTGAGCACTCAATGCCATTAGGTTTATCATTGTTTCTAGGATTTTTGGAAAGATCTGGGAAGTATTGTTAAAGATTAACCATACCATGACTTTATACGAACACTTGCAACGCAAAAGTAAGACTATATAAAGTGTTTAACCTCATTATCTTGAATGTATATCTTTCAAAACGCTTAAAATCCTGTTCTCAATAACATTAATTTAATCATTAGCTTTAACCGAAAATATACTCACAACAATATTAACAGTCTCAAAATAACAATATTAACAGTCTAAAAGCATTATGATTATTAAATATGGTGTTTGGGGGGTTTTATTTTTGCAATTTCTTTCTAATGTATATCCCACTAAGACTGAGGCACAATTAGTTTATTTTAAACCTCTGAGAATAGATGTTTTCAAAATTATTAGGTCACCTAATTTAGCATAAAGTAAGATTCTTCCATTATATTTGCTCTCAATTTTTAGGGTTTTTAAAAAAGTAAGTTTAATTTAATTTTAATCTTGTTTTTCAATTATGTATAATATTTATATAACTCCAAATTCAAATATGCAAAACAAAATATTTTCAGTGATGACTACCTTATGTTTCTGGCATCCATTATGGACATAAATATGAAAATCTATATGAAAAACATTTGTCTTGGAAAATGTAATTTAACAAAGTTCATCAAAGAACTAATAGAAAGCCTAAACAGAAAATTTTTATAGAATAGGTAGAGTAAATTATCAAAAAAATATCCCCTCCAAGAAATAACATGGTCATAGGTTTAATAAATCTTTAAAAAGCAAATCA
Organism: Lynx rufus; assembly: GCF_022079265.1. NCBI lineage: Eukaryota > Metazoa > Chordata > Mammalia > Carnivora > Felidae > Lynx > Lynx rufus. The sequence goes on from NW_025814827.1 coordinate 61,503,224, forward strand.
CTTGAATGCTATTGAAGCATAAAAAAGAAGGGAAACTACTAGATCATTATGTGTCAATTGCTATACAATTTATTTATTAAAAAAAAAAAAAACAAAAACTTCTTAGAGCTTTACCAAAATAAATCTACAGGATAGTATCACCTGTGCCATTTTACAAAGAAGATATAATAAAACCAATAAGCACATGAAAAAAAATGCCTAATATTAGTCATTAGGGAAATGCAAATCAAAATCACAATGAGATAACACGTCATACCTAGTAGGGTGGCAATAACAACAACAACAACAACAACAGAAAGTAATAAAGGCTGGTGAGGCTGTAGAGAAAACTGAAAACTCATATATTATTAGTAGGAATATAATATGGTATAGCCACCATGAAAAGAATTTGACAGCACCTCAAAAAGTTGAGAATAGAATTAACACATGACCCCAAAAATCTATTCCTAAGTGAAAAACAAAAGAATTTAAAGCATGGCTGGAACAGATATTTGTATATCAACATTTCATAGTCCATGGCAGCATCACTCACGGTAGTCAAAAGATAGAAGCAACACAAATGTCCATCAATGGATGATAGGTGAATAAGTATGGTTACATACAATGAAATATTATTCAGCCTTAAAAAGGAATTTTCAGGGTGCCTGAGTGACTTCTTCAGTTAAGCATCCAATTCTTGATTTTGGCTCAGGTCATGATCTCACGGTGAGAGAGATCAAGCCCTACATTGGGCTCTGTGCTGACAGCACAGAGCCTGCTTGGGATTCTCTCTCTCCCTCTCTCTGCTCCCCCTGTGCTTGCTCTCTCTCTCTCAAAAATAAATAAACATTAAAAAAAAAGAAAGTAAAAAAGAAATGCCTTATAAATACAGTGAAAGCTTGGACTGCAAGTAATGTGTTCTGTGAATGTTCCATGAGACCAGCAAACATTTCTAATAAATTTTAACTTGATAAACAAGCAATGTCTTGCAATATAAGTAGTACATGACACTGAACATCACATGATCACAACTGAGCCAATGATACTTCTCTCTCTCTCTCTCATTGCAGGATTGTGGGTGATCATCTCCCATGCTCGGATGCTAGGTCTTATGCCACACTGTTTGGCAGAAATCAGTGATTTTTCAGAACGTTGGAAGGTGCCCATAACTGGCACGAGTGTATTTTTTGTTACTTCAAAGCACCTATGGACAGTTCTTTGCTTTTGCATACAAGAGTAAGGATAGGAATGCTTTGCTTTATTCTAGGTCAGTCTGCCTGCAGATATAGACCCCTTCCTCTGCTGCCTTATTGCCGGTTACATTAAATACAGTATATGACAAGAGTTTATTAATACTCTATTAGTGATAGTGAAAGTTGTCCTACACAATAACCCAAATTTCTTTATTATTTTGATTATATTACAGTATTGCAATCATTTTTATATTAATATTTTTGGGTTTATTTCTGGAACAAATCATCTGATTTTCCATGATTTCTTATGGGGAAATTTGCTTTTTTTAAAATTTTTTTTTAATGTTTATTTATTATTGAGAGACAGAGCGTGAACAGGGGAGGGGCAGAGAGAGAGGTAGACACAGAATCCCAAGCAGGCTGCAGGCTCTGAGCTGCCAGCACAGAGCCCAACCCGGGGCTTGAACTCACAAGCCATGAGATAATGACCTGAGCCGAAGTTGGACGCTTAACTGACTGAGCCACCCAGGCAACCCAAAGTTAAAATCTTTATAACAGGACACATCTAGCAATATTTTTCGTGACTACGCTTGTAAGCCAAAAGTTAAACATTTAATTGTCTGTTTTATACTTGCTAAAAAACGCAGAACTACATCTAAAACTTATTTTCTGTCATAACAGATAGGCTTTGATATGTTCTGAAAGTATCCAAAATAACAGTAAAGATTATATGCTATGGTCATTCTTATTCCCTCACACTTTTAAGAAAAGCTGTGTTCATTTCTTTTTTTTTTTTAATTTTTTTTTTTAACGTTTATTTATTTTTGGGACAGAGAGAGACAGAGCATGAACGGGGGAGGGGCAGAGAGAGAAGGAGACACAGAATCGGAAACAGGCTCCAGGCTCTGAGCCATCAGCCCAGAGCCTGACGCGGGGCTGGAACTCACAGACCGCGAGATCGTGACCTGGCTGAAGTCGGACGCTTAACCGACTGCGCCACCCAGGCGCCCCAAGCTGTGTTCATTTCTTATAGATTTCCTTTGGTTGAAAGTCCTGCTTAGTTTTTCAAGGCCCAAAGTAATGCTACTCTATCCCCCCCCCCAAAAAAAATCTTCTCTTTCTGCAAGAGTCAGATAGTCCCTCTTCCTTGTCCCAAATCTCCCTAAATTTGGATCTATTATTGTATTTATCACATTACATTGCTAACTCTCCATGCATATCTTTGCCTTCTCCTCCTATCTATACACTGAAAGAAGGAACAAATGTTTTTCAACTTTGCAATCTTAGCATCTAAATAAAGGAGAGGCATCCAGAAATATTTACTTATTGAATGGAACAGTTTAAAATAAGGCCCAGGTCCAAGGCCCATCATTTAGTAACATGCATTAATATAACCTTTTTAAAATAAAATAACTTGAGTATGAACATTGATATCAACATCTAAACACTTTCATTGAGAGCTAGTTTCAATGAGACAAAAGTGATTGTGTTCTTAGACCATTAATTTTATAGTAATTTCCATACTTTGCTTACCTTTCATACGATAGTATAGCTGTTAAAAATACCTGACAGAATACCTGTGTTTTGAGTTATAAAATTTCTGTATAAAAAATATTATGTCTGTTACATAGTTAATGTTCACGCAAATAATTTACAAGTGAAATATTATGGTAATCTGGAGGTCAGTTTGCCATTGAAGCTGTCAAAGGAGGCACAAGCCATGTTCAACCCCTATGCTAGATTAAGCAAGGTTAGAAAAATAAAAAAATCTTGCAATCTGGTGTGTCTGGGTGGCTCAGTTGGTTAGCGTCAACTTCAGCTCATATATGATCTTGCAGGTTGTTGGGTTTGAGCCCCGCGTCTGGCTCTGTGCTGACAGCTCAGAGCCTGGAGCCTGCTTCAGTTTCTGTGTCTCCCTCTCTCTGTCCCTCCCCCACTCATGCTCTGTTGGTCTCTTTCTCTGTCTCAAAAACAAATAAACATTAAGAAAAATTCTTGTAATCTATTTGGAAACATGCAAAGAGAAAGAAAGAAAGAGAGAAAGAAAGAAAGAGAGAAAGAGAGAAAGAGAGAAAGAAAGAAAGAAAGAAAGAAAGAAAGAAAGAAAGAAAAAACAATACCTGTAGATCCTACAGATTACCGAGAGGTTATATCTTTATAATAAGGCTTATTTTTGCCTGAGTAGATAGTGAGACTTTTAGAATCTTCAAATAACAATGTATCCATCTTCTATAAACTTGTAAGGGCCAGCTCGGTTTGACTTCTGCAGAGCATCTTGTCTGATTCTCAGAGGTAGCGGCTGGAAGCACTGAAGAGCTCTTATCTCTGACCTTATCAGTAAGAAGGCTCTACTTGTTTTCATTTCCTTTGCTTGAAGATTTAAGTCAGTTCTTAGGTCAGTCTATAATGCTCCAATAGTTCCAGAATGCACACACATGGACAAGTGTTTTCAAAGTGTTATGCAGTCATCGCCGTCTAGAAAAATCTCCCTGTCTGTAGTGCCCCATAGTTACAATCCCAGTAAGGTCTTTATAAATGGATCTCTGCAGGAGGTACTTGGTGGCTCAGTTAGTTGAGAGTCTGGCTTCTGCTCAGGTCATGGTCTCATGGGTAAGGAGTTCGAGCCCCACATCAAGCTTGCTTCTGTCACCCTGTCAGTGCAGAGCCTGCTTCAAATCATCTGCCCTACTCTCTCTGTTCCCTCCGCTGCTTGCACTCCCCCACAAAAATAAATTTTAAAAAAATTTAAAAAAGATAAATAAATGGGTCTCTGCTAATACCTCTATAAGCAGCAAAGTTGTTACTCAAGTTTTACAAGAAGAAGAGTTTAAGAAGCCTAGCCAAAACCCTTAAAATAAAACAGGGTTTTTTCAGGTGAGAACAACAGTGGTGGATAGAAATCGAGATTTTCTTTAAGAAAACGTTTTTAAGATTTATTATTTTTATTTGTATTTTTGTTATAGCAGTAATGCATATGCGCTAGAACTATTGCAAACTTTACGTTCTTCAAGCTCTCTAAATATGAATCAGTAGAATGTATTAATAGTAATAGTTCAATTTGCAATGATTAATGGAGTTATTTTTGTTTTTTTAAAAATCATAGTATTAAAATCTATTCTCAAAATTTTACTGCAATTTTATAACCATAAAACTTGTCATTAGTAAGAAATGTAACAGCACAAGCCTACAAACATGTCATTCTCAGCAAAATTTGTTTTTATTAGGTGAGGGCCAAAGATACACTATATATTTTCAATGTTGGAATCAGTTTCTCTCAATATTCTCTTGGTAAAGCCATAGCATCTTGTCTCTTAGACTTTTAACATAGTCTGCCTTGGATTGTGGTTACATACATGTATTTTCCTACCATGTTAAATTTTGTCATCCTTCAAGACATTGTTTATTTTTAGAGTTCTACTACAAACCAGTATACAGTAAAGGACAACAGAAGTGTGTAGGTAAAGGGAATAGATAAAGCTAAATTTGTATTTCTGTACCTAATAGCACTGAATGGGTCCTTTCAACCAATTTGTATTAAGTGTGAGACTGACCATTGACTGTTACAAAACATATTATGTTAAACTGCAAACCCCTTAGACAAAATCATTACCACATGCATAATTATTCCAAATAGAGTGAATTTCACATTTACAGATATGTTACTATTCTAAAGATTTATTCTATTGTACATCTGTTCAATAGCACTTTGTTGTTTTCATAGTTTCTTGCTCTATTCGAAAATACCTGCCTTTCCTAGTTCTCTGCTACAACAAAAGACTATCTTCTAGTGTCTGCCATCTGAACGTAACTTGATAATATAATATCTCTAACGACTCAGTGTCTAATAATAGCTGTTGGCTGAAATTTTGGGCTGTGTGAAACATATGTATTTCAAAATCCTGGAATATCTGCATATCCTTTATAGGAAAAATATTATTTGGAGATTTGTAATTGCCATGTCATAAGTAAAAAATGTCTATATCAAAAGGCGTCCATATTTGCAGTCACTTTTTGAAGAATAAGGTTTGTCTCTGGATGGTAATGTCATTCCATAATCATGGTAGTACTAGCATGAATCTGATACCAATGGGTTTGATCATCCCAAAGTCAGCTAACTTGGCTGTGTTCCATGCCCAATTCAACACCAATCAGCTATGTCCTAATTCTGCATGTAGAAGGATAAAAAGCAAGGTAACATACATGAACAACAAAGCCTGTTGGGGAAAAAAAAAACTGTTGGGAAAAAATATATTATTGCAAGTCTACTGACCGATAGTGGACATTCATTCCTTTTATCATTAAAAATGTCCAAATATCAGTTTTTCTCTTAAAGTATATCTTAACAGATGTTCAAGTGTTCTTTTTGTTACTCTTTGTCTTTGCATGGCATATATTTTCCACACTTTTAATTTCACCTATTTATGTCACTAAATCTAAATGATCTGTTTTATTTATTTTTGTGTTTTTAATGTTTATTTATTTTTGAGAGGGAGAGAGACAGAGCATGAGCAGGGGAGGGGCAGAGAAGGAGGGAGACACAGAATCTGAAGCAGGCTCAGGCTCTGAGCTGTCAGTACAGAGCCTGATGCAGGACTAGAACTCAGGAACTGTGAGATCATGACTTAAGCCGAAATCGGATGCTCAACTGACTGAGCCACCCTGGCGCCCCTAAATTATCTCTTTTAAATTTTAATCTCATGAAAATAGAAAACTATTGAAAGCTATGAACAGAGTACTGATATAATTTGTCTTATAATTTAAAAAGATCATTCTGGGGGCATCTGGGTGACTGAGTCGGTTGAACGTCCAGCTCTTGATTTCAGCTCAAGTCATGATTCTAAGGTCGTGGGATCGAGCATTGAGCTCCATGGTGTGCATGGAGTTTGTTTAATATTCTCTTCTCTCCTTCTGCCCCTCTCCCTCGCTCATGCTCTCTCTCTAATAAATAAATAAGTAAATAGATAAACGAATGAATAAATAAACAAACATCATTCTGATGGCTGTGTTGAGTTGTAGAGTTAGTGTAATGGTGGATATATGGCATTATGCATTTGGCAAAACTCATGGAACTATATAACACAAAGAGTGGGGAAATAGGGTGAAAGAGAGCAGGTGAGAACTTTGTACTTTCCTACTAATTTTTATGTAAATCTGGAACTTGCTCTGAAAAGCAAAGTCTACAAATTAAAAAAAAAAAATTTCTATAAATTTCCCTTAACCATTTTTTCATTATGAATTAACCTTTCTTAACAATTTCTTAGATAATTGGGTCTGTTGTGAAAGACAGCACATTTGTGAAGAAATATATAATTTTCAACCTAATGATTCCCTTAGTATCAACAATGATTAAACAACCATTGAAAATCAGCGTGTTCAATTGTACTTGTTAAATGGAAAAGCTATATATATGTAAACTTTAATTTGAAGGCTTACATTTTCCATTATCTTCATTTGCACATATGTATGCTCAAGAAGTACCCAAGAAGAACTAGAAATATTAGAGAATCGTACCTTAACTAAGATATTTTAAAGGCTTAGCTCCTACCTCAGTGTAAACATGATCCAACACACTAAAAAAGTAAGTTAAAGTAATCATGGCAGGTATCTTTTATATTTAAGAACATTAAAATATTTTCTGAATATACACAATTTATAATTTATTTTACATGCAAAGATTCATTTCCTGTGTAGATGGTATATTTGTATTATAGTTATTTTTTAGAGTATAATATTTCTTTTGCTCTTTACTAAAAAGATTTCTGGAGCAATTTTTCCCAAAATGTGTTCCAGAGAACACTGACCCCACCAGATTTTATTTGGTTTTATGCACAAAGTATGTGCTAAAGTAAGTTGGTAAAATGAGTTGGAGAGTCACTGAATGGTAAGATTCTCTCACAGAGTTTCAATGCACATTAGTATTTTAAAGACTATAAGGTATCTCTGTAAAGAGTTTTCTTTGATAAAACTCAGCATTTCCCAACTTGACCACAGGACACTTTTCACTACAGAACACTGTTGCAATCTCAAAGAGAGTATATCTTCCATAAGAAATATTAAAGACACATATTGGTTTTATTTAATCCCTTGTTTTATATTTGGGGATATTTAGGACCCAGATACATCAGATAATAACCCCAAATCATATAGAAAGCTAGGACAAAAATAAGATAACAAATAAAATCCAATTATTTCCAACCTACTTCATTTTCTACTATCTCACAGTGTTTTCCATTATGGAAATGAATGTCCTATCCCCCAACATGAATAATTTGAAGGCTATCTATCTAAATGTTGCCATATTTTCTTTGAAAAATAATCTGTATGTGTAGAAATTTATTCACACCTTAAATTTTTCTTATACACATACATGAATCATATATGTGGGTATGTACCTGAATGTTTTGGTTATTTATTTGCACCTAAACAAGAACTCAGAAACAGCAGTGGCATGTATACAAATTACCCTATGTGGGGGGGGGGTCATTTTAAACACACTAAGGTCAGATGCTAACAGGGAAATGCATAGCTCTATAGAATACAGAAATAGCTTCTCTGAAGTAAGCTGGATTATGTCATTAAAACATTGAAGACAAAGCTCAAGTTGACATGATTGATTCATTCCATGTGTCAGATATTAATTCTATCAACTATAAACTTAGAGGATGGTAGGCAGCATGGAGGTAGAACAAAAAGGGAGACACATGGCTAAGAAAATGACATTCCTTTTCAGTTTAGTAGCCAAACTGTCCTTATTTTCCTAGCAACTATAATGTAACTCACATAATTGCAGGCTGTTTCCCCAAAAGAGAAAATTTCAGTCTTGTTCCTCATTCTCTTTTGATAGAAGTATAAAGCATTTTAACAATCCAAAATACCTTTTTAATATGAAATATGACACTGGTTTAATATTAAATCATTTTTGTCTTATGAAACCTGTATTATTTTTTACTCATGACTGTAGCATAAACTATTTGAACAAGGAAGTCCTCAGTTACTGAAATGCTTGATTGAACATTTAATATCATTTCATATGAATTATAATTGGACCTGTGTTTCTGTCCAAAGGGGAAATCCATTTTTAGCTTGGTCCACAATGTGTAAGTTATTCCTGTCAGAAAAACACATTCAAAAAGACTCCTCTCACCACACTCGTGTGGCTTGAATGCTGAACAGAATCATCTGGGCCACAGACAGGGACAGAAATGCTAATTAAGTATGGTCATGAAAAGAGAAAGGAACATCCTTCTTTGCATAATAACCACTTCAGGATATATTTCATGGACCTCACTGGAGAAAACATCTGTTGTTAGAAAAACAGCTAATAAGGACAATGATGTTTAAAATCTGAACGTTGATATTTAATATGTGGAGACTGAAAAGACACTGTGCAGTCAAAATAGTACTAGATGTGTTCATTTTCTATTTCTACATAGCAATTATCATAATCTTAGTAACTTAAAACTACACAAATTTATGATTTCCTAGTTTCTAGTATCAGAACTTGGGTTCCATGAGTTCTTTGTATAGGGTCTCATCAGACTGAAATCAAGATGTCATCTGTGGTTATGGTCTCAGCTGAGACTTAGTGTTTTCTTCCAACGTAAGCTCAGCTTTGGAACTGCTTATTGGCAGAACCAGTTTCTGTGGTATAGGACTGTGGTCCCTGTCTTCTTGCTGGTTGTTGGCCAGGACTGGTTCTCAACTCTATGAGAGCGTCCTCAGATCCTAGCCATGTGGTCCTCTCATGTAGTTAATTCCATTAAGGTCAACAGAAAAAATCTTTCTTCAGTCCACAACATTGGAGTCTTTACAAAGCTAAAATGTAATGTAATCTTGGGATTGACTATTTCATCACCTTTGCTATATGACAGAGTATAACCGGAGGAGAAAGTGTTCCATTATATTCACAGATGTCATCCAGCCTCAAGGGAGAAAGCCATGTACAGCATGAGTACATCAGGGTCATGGGGACCATCTTAGCATTCTGCCTAGTACATAACAACCTTCCATTTTACAACAGATTGGAATATAAAAAAGCCTGAGAACATGGAAATGGTTCAGTAAAATCTGTGAAACTCAACATAGGTAGGATCAAAATAACTCTGTTAACCAAATCCAAATAATCAAAAGTGTAGGTTTTCAAATTAGAGTTTACTTCATATTTCATCAAAGACAACATTATTCTTTGTAGATATCTTTTCCTTTTATAAACTGTGTATTTCTGGGGTGCCTGTGTGGCTCAGTCATTTGAGCATCCAATTCTTGATTTCAGCTCATGTCATGATCTCAGGGTCATGGGATTGAGCCTTATGTTGGGCTCTGAGCTGAGTGAGAGACTGCTTAAAGATTCTCTCTCCCACTCTCTCTCTGCCACTCTCCTGTTCTCTCTCTCTCTCTCTCTCTAAAAGAAAGAAAGAAAGAAAGAAAGAAAGAAAGAAAGAAAGAAAGAAAGAAAAGCATTTTTCTTATTTAAAAATTTTAAATATATTGAACCTTTTAAACTTTCAAAAATGGTACTGGTATTCAAATTAAAGGTTTTCTTTATATAATTCTTAATATATTGTTTGCAATTGGCAGGATTCCATATTCTTCATTCAATTTTTCTCTAAATAATAATTTTGTTTTCCTGAAATCTGAGCAAGATAGCTTTCATGTTTCATCACCTTACCTAAATTTAAACAGGTTTCTTCCTGATCGGGTTACTGATCTCTCTTTTCTTAGAGCATTTACTATAGAAAACGTGCGATTATAAATTATTTCTCTGCCCCTTTGAGATATAAATCCTCTATAACCCAGAAAATGCCTTTCTTAGGAAGTGGGAGCCATCCTTTGAAATGTAATCATTGAAGGAGAGAGCACTCTCAGTTTCTGTGGGAGAGTAGGAATCTAATTTCAATAAGTGACAATTAACAAACACAGATGGTCTAATCACATTCACCAACCTCTTTCTAATGTCCTTCAGTACTTTTCCATTAGTTCACCCCAATGTTTAAAAATTCTCTTATTTTTTTTTGTTTCAGCAAAACTGAGTTCAATCTCTCTCCCCTATTGCAATAGTCTTGATTCTTATTCAGTAGTGTCAAATAAAGTCTTCTTGGCAGTTTTTAAAAAGTGTTGAGTGCAACAACATGGATAGAAGCTAGAGAGTATGTTAAGCGAAATATGTCAGTCAGAGAAAGACAAATACCATATGATTTCACTCATACATGGAATTTAAGAAGTAAAACAAGCAAAAGGGAAAAAAAGAAAGAGAGACAAACCAAGAAATAGACTCTTAACTATAGAGAACAAACATGGTTACCAGAAGGAAGGTGGGGGTGATTGAGTGAAATAGATAATGGGGATTAAAGAGTACACTTATCATGATGAAAAAATAAAATAAAATAAAATTTAAAATGTCCAGCGCAATTTCTCTTCCACAACTCTGAGATTAAGTAACCATGAAGGGGCATGTGGGTGACTCAGTCGGTTAAGTGTCGGACTCTGGCTCAGGTCATGATCTCATGGTTCGTGAGTTTGAGCCCCTTCTCAGGCTCTATGCTGATAGCTTGGAGCTTGGAGCCTAGAGCCTGCTTCAGATTCTGTGTCTCCCTCTCTCTCTGCCCCTCACCCACTCATGCTCTCTCTTTCTCTCTCTCTCTCTCAAGAATAAATAAACATTAAAAAATTAAGTAACCATGAAAATTATTGTTACTGTACAAGATGGACCTCAAATGACTATTTTTTGGGGTTTTTCTGACACCCAGAAAAGATACATAATATATAAATGGAGGACCCTGTATAAACACTTAACTAAGTAAAGATTGTTTGTGACTGATAATGCTATATATTGCACTGCTATATATACAATCTGTATTCACATGAATGCTTACAAAGCAGTATCTACAAAGTTGTCTATTCTCTCATTAGGCAACCAGCCAAGAGTCTCATGGTATCATGTAGTATGTAGCAAAAAACTTTGTGTTAATGGAAAAGTTATAAGCTTTGACTAAGATTCACTTTGTCTTTCATGATAAGCTCAAAAAATCATACTCTAGCTTTCTCTTGTAAGTTTGCTTTTTTCATCTTACAAATTCTAAATATGCTATAGCTTGTACACTTATTTTTTACTAGTTAAAAGAATGTAAATGTATTTATGCTAATAATGTTAGATGAGCAAGATAAAGCGCAGAGAGGTTGTTGTTTGAAACACAAAAGAAAAACTTTATTATTTCGTTTCAGGTTTGCTCAGATTTAGTCTTATTGAAGTTTAGGGCTGGTTAAGTCTTTGTTCTGAGGAGCTTATGCATTGTCTCATGCATTGCAGGATGATTTGCATCATGCCTGGCCTATACCCTCTGGGTGATAGCAGCACACCCTTTCCCAGTTTTCACAACCAAAAACACCTTCCGACATTAGCATGTGTCTCTCAGCACATTAGGGGAAGGGGGACAAAAAACACTCCCTGGATGAGAACCACTGCTTGTTAGATTTGCTGCTAAAGATATTGCTGTCAATCTAATATATTTGGAATTTATTAAACTTTTGAAACATAATCCAACTAATTCTATTCCTTACATTGGGGGTTGTAACAAAAGCAGGAAATTTGTATTTGACAGTTATTCACCCATTGATCACTAGGCATGCCTGGTCTAAGATGAGAACATCTGAACTATTAACAAAAGTAACCTGATACTGCTCTTTGTTGGGTCTCTTGGGTATGTAGCTTTAAGAATAATGGAAAAATAATTTAACTTTTCAGACTATAATCCATAGAGGGCAAAGAAAACTACACTATCTAAATAAAGGAAACAAGTTTAGAATTTAAGAATTGAAATGAAATGAAATTGATGCATTAGAGACTCTAGAAAGTCAGTTCCTTTCTCCATGAACCTCAAGCCAACAGTGTAAAGCAATTCCACCAGGGGGCAATGGTGCCTTATTATGGTACATATAAGAAGACCAGGCACCTTCAGACTTGAGTTTATCCAAGCTAAAAGTAATAATATGGTAGCGCTTCACTTACACATTAAAAAGGCATTTGTTGAATAACATATTATATCATCCTTCAAAATTCAGCCCAAATATCAACTCCTCCAGGAGGTATTCTATAATCTGAAATTTGGATCTGCCTGTCCACTTCCATAGTATAATAAAACTCTGCGTTCTTCTGTCATACCATTTATAATAGGTTGTAAAGCCTTGTCACTGCCTTTTATTACATTAGAAACACACTAGGATTGTGGTCTATATGACCTTATATTCCCAATAACAGAGAATGATACCCAAGTCCAGTCACTTTTTGCAGAATGAACATGTTAATAAATTAAATAAAACATTTAACCAAAGTAGCATTCCTTATCAAAATAATAAATTAAATATACAGAATATAGAGAAGCTAAGATATCAAATTCATTAGGAGACAATCTAATAAAGTCATAACATTCTGCCTTATTTAATAGACAAATATTTACTTGCCTGTTCTAAAGTGAGTCTTCAAATTCCTTTTCCCTGACACCCACCTCTCAATTTCTCCTTGTTTAGGATCCATAAGATTGAAATCAAACAACAAAAATTTTCTGTTCTTTTTTGTAGTTAAGACACCAGAGTTTCACATCCCAGAAAGTATTATGTGTGCACGTACCCTTAATGTGTCATAGACCACCCTATCATTGAATTACTTTTACTAGCGATGAATAAAGCTCTGTAAGGTGGTAACTACAAAGTTTATTCAAAGTATATGTCTTTTTTTCTGATGAATAAAAGGCCTTTTAAAAGTTAAATGTTCATAGTAAAAAAAAAAGAAGGAGAAGAAAACCCTCAGAACTTTCAGTCATAATAGATATAGCTATATAAAAGAGACTCCTTGAGGTGAGTGACTCAGTGATGTCACTAACAGAGATATTTCTTTATAATTTGGTGCCAAATATTTGTATTGATGTAGAGCTCAGACCATGAACTTAAAGAGTTGAGACATGAAATCATCATTTATTAAAAATCATCATGTGCCAGGAAATGTGATGAATAATCCACTCTCCAAATGCATGTGAATTATATGCAACACTTTTCTAGTAGACAGACTTCTGCTGAATTCACATGAATGCTCCTTATGTATATTTAATAGAAAAGCAGTTTGCCTCACACAGATATTCTCTGAACAGAGATAAAATGAATAGAGCAATAACAGAATGAAAGATAGCTGTCCCACAGAGTTGACTACAAAGAAATCTATAATGATAAAGTAAGAACAGCATACAATGAGGGAATCTAATCAAGGCAGACGCAATAGAATAAGTTTAAAAAGTTGGACAGATATTTAAGATAAAATGAAGAACAACTTCTGACATACTGAAACAAGAACTAGAAAAAATATATTTCTTTATGGTGCCAGGGATTGACTAGCAAATTTTTCCATAGTCCAAAAGTGTTAGCTCTAGAACCAATAAGCTAGTGAATTGTTTCCTCAAACACTAGGAGACCCAGGAAGAGATCTATTATAGCACTGGAGTAAAAAGGCAAATATCAGTAAGAGAATAGACATCAGAGATTCAAAAGAAACTCATAGTTACATAGTATGATAAAATTCAAATTTTATCTTAAAATTTTATTAGCAGTAAGGTTGAGAAGATTTTCTAAGGGGAAGGGAAATTATTGAAATATTAAGGGTGGGGTTTTATTTTTAGAGTAGAAGCCCAATAAGGCTATCTCCCATTAACCCCTTGGATGCAACAGCAAGTATGGCCAGTAGATATTCAACTTTTTCTAGGAATGTTATTGCCAATATTATCACATACAAAACATATCAAAAGATGTATCAGATGTGATTACCACTCAATTGCATGTGTTTTATTCACCTTGTTCTAATAAAACTACCTTGTAGCCATTCTTGCCTAGTGAGCAGGGAATTAAATAACTCAATGTTCAGGAGATGGTGGAACTTCCTAACTAGGACTGTTCAATAGTCTCAGGGCTCTGTTTTTAATTATTCAGAAAAGATACCCTGGTCATAGTCCACCTGGGCCACAACGGTTATGCTCATCTTCAAAATGCAAGTATTTTTGGCAAGGTTGGTTGTGTAGAAGCTCAGGGGTCTTTGCCAAGAGAGAGAGAGAGAGAGAGAGAGAGAGAGAGAGAGGGAGAGGGAGAGGGAGAGGGAGAGGGAGAGGGAGCAAGCTTCCCTCACCGTACCTTGTAGACATTCTCATTTCCATTACTTCCATTTCTACAGCATTAGGACACATTCTGAAAACAACAACACCAAAAACTTTATTTTCCTACCCAAAACAAAAACAAACAAAAAATGTGGAAACTTTCATTTGTGTATTGACCAGTTTGGGGGGGAGGGGCGGGGCGGGGGACTTAAAATTTAAATGAAACAAAACAAAAGGGTAACTCTTAGTGACTTACCATGCTTGACTGACTCAGAATACAAAGCCTAACTACTTCCAAGGATGAAAAAAAAATAGGATTCCTCTCATTCTTTCTGTAAAAATAATAAGATCAAAACTCAATTCTATAATGCTATATTTTATCCTATGACAAGGTTTATCTGTAATTGAATCTGAAGACACAAAATATTATAAACTTGGGCTTTTAAAAAGACATTTATTTATTAGCTGAAACTTTAGATATTTATGTATAAATGTCAAAATCTAACATGATATTTGTTAGATTGATTCTTTTGCACTAGCAGAATCTGGGAAAAAGGAGGGACTTTATGAACAGTAAATCATGGAAGACTGATAATAATCCAGATAGACTCAGAAACTAACTTTACACAATATAATTTTTGTGTAGGACTAAATATTATAGTAATATTTCTGCAAGAGCAAAATCTGGAAATGACAAACTTCCAATCTTTGGTGAAAAATTAAATGTTATTAGTAAAAGCTATATTTTAAAATATTCACCTATAAAAGATTATGTTAAAAAAATATTTAATAAGGGGTGCCTGGGTGGCTCAGTTGGTGAAACGTCCTACTTTGGCTCAGGTCATGATCTTGCTCTCCGTGAGTTTGAGCCCCACATCGGGCTCTGTGTTGACAGCTCAGAGCCTGGAGCCTGCTTTGGTTTCTGTGTCTCCCTCTCTCTATGCACCTCCCCTGCTCACACCCTGTCTCTCTCTCAAGAATAAATAAAGAAAAATTAAAAAAAAAGAACTGCTTTAAAAAATATTTAATGTGTAGAAAAACAAAATTAGAAACCCTGTATACTTTAATGTATTTCATAGATACATGAGTGCTAGCTCAAGCACTCAATAAATATTTAACAAATATAAATGCCTCAATCACAATAGTCTTACACTATCTTCTAGCTCACTGTTAATTTTTTGAATGGCCAAAAATTAAAATATGATGACAATGTTTATTATTAAATGGCAGTCATGATTCAATTAAAAATACTCCTACCGCTGGGGGGGGGGTGGATTGATCACAATCACATCTGGTGCATTGTAGGTACCAAATAAAAGCCATTAATTATTTGGAGTAAATGAATGCTCAGTTTTGGTGTATAATTTTTTTAATGTTTATTTATTTTGAAAGAGAGAGTGCGAGTGTGGGCAGAGGCAGAGAAAGAGAATCCCAAGCAGGCTCCGCACCATCAGCTTAGAGCCCAAAGTGAGGCTCAATCTCATAGAGCAGGAGATCATGACCTGAGCCAAAATCAAGAGTCGGATGCTTAACTGACTGAGCCAGCCAAGTGCCCCGAACTTTGGTATACAATTTTATGTCACATTATACTTTTTATCCATACTTTGCAATATGATCAGTGCATCCTATTTATAAGGGTGGCTAAATACCAGAGTAGACTTTTTTATGTCATCTTCTTGGCCTATAAAATAATTTTAGTGATTAATAAGAAAGGCTATAAATACTGAATACATGTTCATGGCCAATAAAATGATCCATACTCTGAAGGGATACAAGGAGAATGAAATTTATTCACACTGTAAAATATTATTTAACGTTTACATATTTTAATCTCCATTCTGCCAACATTTTTCCAGAACTGATCTCAAGAAACAAAATTAGGGGTACCTGGATGGCTCAGTCAGTTAGGTGTCCAAACCCTGATTTTGGCTCAGGTCATGATCTCATGGTTCATGGGATCGAGCCCCACATCTGGCCCTGCATCAGGCTCAGAACCTTTGGTATTCTTTCTCTCTCTCCCTCTCTCTCTCTGTCTCTCACCTGCTCCTCTCTCTTGGTCCCTCTCTCTCTCTCTCTCTCTCTCTCTCTCTCTCTCTCTCTCAAAACACATAACATTTAAAAATTAAAAAATAAAAAGTAAACAAAATTAAACAAAATTGTTCTTTACATACGTGACCTAATGATAGAAGAAGAAGGCAGCTGCACACAAGGGAAAAGGAGATTACTGAGTTACATCTGGACTGTCTTAGAATAGAGAAGGCGTGTTTCCTTCTCTGCATTCAAATACATTCCATTCCACATATGTGTCTTAAAAATAAAAAAAAACACATTAGTAAAATTTGAGGCATCTATAACTGGATAGCAGAAAAAGTTATAAAGTGTGCCTATTTTTTTTTAAGTAAATAACTTGTCATAACTGAGGATAAACAGACTGGCTCAAAAAAAAAAAACAAAAAACAGATGCAAAAGCATATGGAGAGTGGGAAAAAATCCTGATAGGTCAAGAGTAACACCAATTATCTTAATAGAAAGTAATTTTTTTTCTCAAAAAAGATTAGGAAAGCAAAATATGTTTTCCTACACTTTGAGGAAAATTGACTACCTCTATGGTTGTGTGCACAAATTACAACTAGACAGACACATTAAAAGAAAATTTAGGAGACCGATCTACTTTACAAATTATAATGCTATCATTTCTTCAAGCAGCTAGAGGCCTAGACTTAATATGGGTATAGAAGTCAGCAAACTAGGGGGCGCCTGGGTGGCTCAGTCAGTTCAGCATTGGACCTTGGCTCAGGTCATGATCTTGCAGTTTGTGAGTTTAAGCCCCACCTCAGGCTCTGTGTTGACAGCTAAGAGCCTGGAGTCTGCTTGGGATTCTGTGTCTCCCTCTCTCTCTGCCCCTCCCTCCCCACCCACCCCCTCAAAAATAAATAAGCATTAAAAAAAAAAAAAAGAAGTCAGCAAACTAGGATGCTACAGTTTAGTTGGTACAGAAGGACTTGAGAGAGATCCTGGGTGGATGTGTAAAATTGAGCTGAGGGGCACCTGGGTGCTCAGTTGGTTGAGTGTCCGACTCTTGATTTCAGCATAGGTCATGATCCCAGGGTCATGGGATTAATCCCTACATTAGGCTCCTAGCTGAGTGTGGAGCCTGCTTGAGATTCTCTCTCTCTCCCTATGCCCCTCTCCCCACTCTTGCACATGTGTGCTCTGTTTTCCTTTAAAACAAAACAAAATAAAACAAAATAAAATAAAATAAAATAATGAAATAAAATAAAATATAAAATAAATTAAATAGAGCCAAAAGAGGGACTAAAGAAAGGAGGGAAGGGCACCTGGCTAGCACAGTTGGTAGAGCGTGTGACTTTCTTTTTTAAATATTTATTTATTTTTGAGAGAAAGAGAGTGCCAGCAGGGGAGGGGCAGAGAGAGAGGGGGACAGAGGATCAGAAGTGGGCTCTGTGCTGACAGATGAGAGCTCAATTTGGGACTTGAACTCATGAACCAGGAGATTATGACCTGAGTTGAGGTCAGATGCTTAATCAACTGAGCCACCCGGGTGCCCCTCGATCATGTGACTCTTGATCTCAGGATCATGAGTTCAAGCCCCATGTTGGGCATAAAGCTTACTTTAGAAGAGGAAGAAGAGGAAGAAGAAGGAGAAGGAGCAGGAGGAGGAAGGAGGGAGATGATTTTAAGAGGTGTATATAATCAACCACTGATGTTCGAGACTGTATATACGATTACATTCTTATCAATGACTGACCCAGTGTAAATTAATCACCTTACAAGATGGAGTTTCTCTGTATCCTGTACTACCAACAGGTGTCTCTGAAATGGATGTTTCTGAGTTAAGTTTGTACTGACCAACTAGGAAAATTGAAAATACCTGGAATAGGAGAGAGGTAGGGATCATCGACAACTACCACTGGGATTAACATGCACTTTCATATTTCACTTTCCTTTTCACAAACCAATATTTTCTCCCATTGAAAATTAAAATGGTTAGAGAATGTAGATTAATTGAGGTGAAAGCAAAAGGGACTGAAATAAAATGTAATTCAGTCTTTAGATCGGCATAACTTTTAGTCATATTTCCAGTCAATATGAAACCAGATATACAAACTCTCATACACAGAAACCTAAAGGCCAGGATCTACAAAATATTTCATACAGAATGTAGTTTTTTTAATGGTAAACCCTTAAAGAGAAGAAACAATATTAGATTAAGAGGAAGATATATTCCTGGTCACATCTCCTTGCCACCTGGTAACATTAAACCTAAGGAATTTAAAGCTTTCTACAAATGCAATCAAATTTAATGAATATAAGATGATTAAAGTATTAGCATAGTCCAAAAATAATCAGAAAAATAAAATTTAACCCCAAATTTCCACTAAAGAAGATATATTACAAACAGAACATAAGCAGCTAAGATTATTTTTATTTCAATTATGTATTCCAATAGCAAAAGTACTAGAAATTTAGCCAATATAAATATGCACAAGTTGAGGATGCCTGGATGGCTCAGTTGGTTAAGTGTCTGAATCTTGACACAGGTCATGATCTCAGGGTTTGTGAGTTCAAGCCCTGCATCAGGCTCTGTGCTGACATCCCAGAGCCCGCTTGGGATTCTCTCTCTTCCTCTCTCTCTGCCCCTACCCTGCTTGCACTCTCTCTCTCTCTCTCTCTCAAAATAAATATATAAACTTAAAAAAATGCTGAACTTTGTCTCACCATGAATACCTTCTTCATGTTTAACCACATAATTAGAAACTGTATAGTTTGAGTCTATGTAGCAATTGATATTTCAATTTAATTGCATAAAACAGACTCATAAGTGCTTAGTAACAGATTAATCAGTAAGAACGGGAACAACCAGTACACAAAACTATAATCTTACTTAAATTTTTCCAGAAAACATTTGATGTGTAATAACTATAAATATACATGTTCTATGCTCAAAGATGCCTTATTTTAAGTAAGCAGAAGTACTTCTTCCTATGTTTTCAGTTTAAAAAGTCAGAAAGACCTCATGCGAGGTTGAATTATTCCAAATTTTGTTGGAATAAACAACCTGCAAGAGCATCTGTAAATGTGTAGTCACAAGAGAGCCATCTGGCTCCGTGTAATTATACCCGTCTTTCATCCAATTCTGAATTCTAAATGTAAAAGTAAGTCCAGGAATATCATACAGATTTCTGATACATACTTGGGAATTGTCGATCCATAAACCAATTAACAGTTTTTACTCGTATGGGTGTGTTCTTGTCTTCATTTATATTACACATCCAAATAAGGTACAGATTCAGAGATTAGATAATAAATTGCTGCTAGTATGAATTATTACTGGTGAAGTATTTCAGTGAAATACTTCAGGAATGAGTGAAACGAAATGAGTGAAATGAAACAGAAATTAAGACACAATAAGATGTAAGACACAGGGTAGAGGTTATCTGACTCTCGCTTTTTTTTTTTTTCATATAAAATCTTTGTTGGATGTCTTATAAGTGTAGAAAAAGTATTTGTGATCATTTATTGCACAGGACCTCTGACTTTGGAAAGTTCACTGTGAGGGATTGAATTTGTTGGCATGTTATGGCCAAACATTGATTTATTAGTGTCTATTTTGTGTAGATTACCTCTCTTCAGAATAGTAAGTTTCTGAGGTAGAGCAGAAACTTCTAAAGAAAATTTAACCTTAACACAGTAGCATTGCAGCCATACATATTTCATTGTATGGAATACATATTCTATCCTTATATGTATCGTCAATTGTTCAATCTTATACCTCTACTTGTTACACTATAAATCCTTTGTTTTCATAGGTTACATTTAGCATTATCAATTCTAGGCTGATGTCTTGTCCTTATGTTAATAATTGTTCAAATGGTTTATATTATGGCAAATCATGGGTGCCTTAAACACAACTCCTACTTTATGGCAAATAGAAGACTACTTTTTATAACTTTAGTTTCATAGAATAAAAAATTAAGTTAGAATGTTGTTCTAGTAACTTGGTTAAATAAAATTATTTTCAGGGTTATATCATGATTTTGCCATAGTAGAAAGTGTGTATCAATTCATTTACTAAAAATATATGCTTAGGGAATAATTTGAAAAGTATACAAAGATGTATGAATATTTGTATATGATATCACCTGTTCATATGGGAAAATATTATATATATAAATTAAAATTAACTTAAGTGTCTAATATATTCTAAAGCAGTAAGTGGATAAACATCAATTGAAATCCTGATTATATTATTGGTATTGAAAACTAAAAGTTTTGAGAAAAATTACATAATAAAAAGTATGTAGGGAATGTTCTAATTTCTACCTGTATTTTTAAATTATATATAATTTACATATAAATTTATATAAATTATATATAATTCTATAATAGTAAGTAAAATATATAATTTTATACATTAAATTTATAAATACAAATATTTTATATAAAATATTGATAATGTTTTAGTATATTTTAAGAAGCACAGATGTGTGTGTTATTTTGTATGCATGAACATATGTAGGATACATTATGTGAAAAATGGTAACAAGTAAAATATTTTTAAAATTTAAAGTCAAAGCCTTTAAAATTTTAATGCGAATTAACAATTATTTCAGGAATGTCATAAAATGTATTGTTTCATAAATTATTTTCATCAGTGAAACATTTTTCTTCAAAGCAGTAGTGAGATTTTGTTAGTAAGCCAAAAGAGTGCAGACTAAGGAGCAGAGTGGATGAAGAAAAAAACATGAGGAGAAAGGGAAAGGAAAATGGGGGAAAGGGAGAAGCAGCAGCAGAAACTGGGTGGCAGAAAGAAAAAATTAAGAATCAGTAGTGAGAAAGACAAAGTGTGATCCACTTTCCCTCCCAAGAGATGAAAAAGTCAGTTGAGTGTGTTGCTATGGGAGTTTTCCAGTACAGAATATCTCAATCTTTTCCAAACTCTGGATACTCCTAAAAAGAAAAGGATCACTAAATTTTTGTTTTTTAAAAAGCCTTAGAAATGGCCAGTGCTCACTGGAAAATATGTCTATAGAAGATAAGGATCTTTAGAAAGGAAGAACAGTGATGCCCACAAAGAAGATTGGTAGAACACAAAGTGTCAGTGGTTAGGGGGTTGATGGTTGTGCTATGGGACAGAGGTTGGTTCTAAACTCAGGTTCAACTGCTTTGTGCTGGAATACCAATACTTGAGAGACAAGAGATGGCGGGAAAGGAAAAGTTGCTTTATTCAGGAAGCCAGTAACCTGGGAAGGTGGTGGACTATTGCCTCAAAGAGCATCTTCCCCAACCAGGGGAAGCTGGAGGGGTTTAAAGGAGATGGCAGGGGAAATGGGAGGGAGGCTACGTACAAGAGAAGGTGTCCAGGTGGTTAGTCACATGTGGACATGACCCTGAACAGACTTTCTGGTATCTGTGGCAGCTGTTCTCAAATGTAGTCAGGTCTTAACCTTTGGGAAAGTTTGATCCTTCCTCCTCAAGGCCAGTGGTCTGCAAATCTCAAAGAAAGTAAGTTAGTTCTGGTACAGACCAAGGGACTTCAGCTAGCAAGTAAGGAGTACATAAGCTTGGACAAATTAACTGTTAAGACAGGTTGGAGCCCTGTTATGATTGGAGGCAGATAATAGTAAGCAAAGTCCAGGGGTGGCCAGGAAGAAGAAATGTAGCATGCTTACTGGATGGTTGGGGAAATTTCTTTGGTGAGATACTTATACTTATATTTGAGCATCCTGGTTCAAAGTTGGAAAATATAATTTTAAATATGAATGAAACATTACCAGTTACCTTTGTCAAAGAGCAGTATAATGTTAATACTTCTGATACCCAAATATAATTGCCCATTTAAAATATCATTTAATTATGGGGTGCCTGGGTGGCTCAACTTGTTAAACATAAGACTCTTGGGTCATGATCTCTATGGTTCATGAGTTTGAGCCTTGCGTCTGGCTCTGCACTGATAACGTGGAACCTGCTTGGTATTCTCTCTCCCTCTGTCTCACCCCACTTATATTCACTCTCTCTCTTGCTCAAAAAATAAATAAACATTTAAAAATAGGATTTATGGGTGCCTGGGTGGCTTAGTTGGTTAAGCATCCAACTTCAGCTCAGATCACGATCTTGTGGTTTGTGGGTTCAAGCCCTATATTGGGCTGTGTGCTGACAGCTCAGAACCTGGAGCCAGCTTTGGATTCTCTCTCTCTCTCTCTCTCTCTCTCTCTCTCTCTGCTCCTCCCCCACTCACACTTTCTCTCTCTCAAAAATGAATAAACTTCAAAAAAAGTAAAAAAATTAAAAAATAGGATTTAATTGACCCTTTATTTTCTACTATATTAAACTTAAATTTTATTTATAAAGAAATATACATCTGGGGCGCCTGGGTGGCGCAGTCGGTTAAGCGTCCGACTTCAGCCAGGTCACGATCTCGCGGTCCAGGAGTTCGAGCCCTGCGTCGGGCTCTGGGCTGATGGCTCAGAGCCTGGAGCCTGTTTCCGATTCTGTGTCTCCCTCTCTCTCTGCCCCTCCCCCGTTCATGCTCTGTCTCTCTCTGTCCCAAAAATAAATAAACGTTGAAAAAAAAATTAAAAAAAAAAAAAAGAAATATACATCTTTCTATTCCTTACTAATACAGATAAAATAAATTTCTCCAACTTGGTAATGCCAACAAAGGTTATTTTCATCTACTTAGCTAAACAATAACAATTATTTTAAAATATGAAAACCATTAATTTATATATTCAACAAATATTAATTAAGCACTTATTATATTCCAAGCAGTGACATAAGTGTATAGGATACATTTTAGAGATCACTGTCCTTGTAGGCCTTACACTCTGACAGGGAAAGCAGGCAACGTTCAGTACAGTATAAGTAAATTCTTTAGTATGTTAGAAAAGCAAAAAGAACAAAAGTGAAATTTGGGTAAAATAAGAGTTGTCTAGAGAGCCAGAAATTTAACAGACTTGCATTTTTAAGTAAATTGGTCAAAGTAGCCTTTCTTACTGTAGAAGATGCAAGATGCAATGATTTGTCTTCCAATCTGAAGGACATAATCCCTTATGCTCCTGACCAATGGACCCGTAGAAACTTCACAAAAATGCCAGGTCCTTGAATCTCCTTTGAATTATTTTGTATTTTATTTTATTTTATTTTATTTTATTTTATTTTATTTTATTTTATTTTATTTTATTTTTAAGTTTATTTATTTACTTTGAGTGAGAGAGTGTGAGCAGGGGAGGCACAGAGACAGAGAGAGAAAGGGAGAGAGAAAAATCCCAAGCAGTCTCTGTGCTGTCAGTGCATAGTTCGATCTGGGGCTCAAACTCATGAACTTTGAGATCATGACCTGAACTAAAATCAAGAGTCACACACGTGACTGAGCCACCCAGGTGCCCCTATAGTTATTTTCTTATTTTAGAGATAATTGCTTCTTATCAAGACCTCCACTGTACTTGCTTCCTCCTGTTAGTCCTAATAAGCTTGATGTCATCAACAAAATGTTCTTTATAATGTTCAGATGATCTACTTCTGATAGAGAGTAGGAAAAACAACTTACCCCTGAGGGAAAAATATAAGTACATTTTTTTAATATTCCAATATAAGCACAAGCTGTTCTAATTATTTTTCTAATAGGAATAGAAAGAAATAAAAACTTACCAGCAGATTATGTACATAAACCCATATTAATCCGCTCTAGCCACAATATCAAGTCCAGAACAGTATCTACAATCAGGACTACTACTTATCTGAGTCTGTGAGAGTTTATAGTCATTCTCCAGGATTCATCCAGTTTCTGCAGAGGGCTGATTGGTGAAGTAAAATGATACAGAAGAAGGACCTTCATGTCTACAGCCTGTGTGATGGTGTCTGCAATCTCTACCAATCTACCAGCAGGAAGTGATATTAGTTTTGACTTACTATTTTGGCTAGGAGAGTGGGTGCAAATAGAGTCAGAGATTGCGTCATTTTATAGAATCTGCCACAGTAACCAACAACCAAAGACCGAGGTCAGAGATCTGACCAGTGTGCCATGGTTGATATTATTCTGATACTATGGAGTGAACGATCTTGCACAGTTACTGGAAAAAAAGAAAAAGAGAAAAAGAACTGGAGCAACCAGGCCAGCACTGTGTAAAGATTTCGCTTTATTTTTCCTAAAAGCAGAAAATACCATTTAACTTTTTTAAGGCAAAATTTGACATGGAGGGTGGAGGTTGGATTTGAGGAGACAAGAGTATTCAGTATTATCCAATCAAAGAGTACTACAAGAAGTCATCTTGGCGAGGGTCGATGACAGTTTTGGTCCAGGGCAATGGCAGCAGAGGTAAAACTAATTGGATTTGAGGGATACTTGAGTGAATACATCTGAGAAAGACTGACCGAGTAGGTATGGGAAACAAATATCAGTGGTAACTGGTAGGTTTTTGGGGGTGCAGAAAGATGAATGACACTGCGATTTATTTGGATGAGGACCGAGTTTAGATGAGAAAGGTCACGAAGTTTCACTTTGCAGATTTCAAATTTCACGTGCCTTGTAAGAGTCCAACAGAGAACTAAAAAGTCAAGACTTTATTTTTAGTAGAGAGGCGAAGATCGGAGGCAAGGCGGGTGGGGGTAGGGAGTGGGGTGTGGGTTGAAACTGTGGTGAGATATGAGAGGCAGCTGGGGGGTTGAAGTCGTGGTGAGATTACACACTCGGGGAGAGACTGTAGAATGAGCAGAGAAGGTCTTCCAGAGCAGAACCTTGCTATTTCATATTAATTTATCTGATAGTTCAGGTTAAACTTGCAAGGACAGTGATAATGAAAGAGCAAACTGGCAGAGACGTTTTGTTTTTCATGGAAGCCACCTGACTCTTTAGTGATAACACCATAATAACGATAATGTATTTACTGAAATGAATTAATGCAATGTAAAAAACTATCTGCAATCTAAAAATCCTGAAGTAGGTAAACTGTGAACTCATCGGTACTACTTTTGGAAAGTAATACAAATAAATGTCAGTGTTGGGCTAACTGGGGCTTTTTCTAAAGTATGGTTGAAAAATGAGTGCTAGATCTCTCCCCAGGTTTTAAAATCCTGAAGTGTACTTTTAACAAAAGTTAAATAGTATCTTGGCAGACCTAGATTGTCTTCCATATTCCGAGTATAAAAATTGCTAGATTAAACTTTGAACAACTTGTAAAAATATATAGGAGAGGTTTGCTTCAATTAGTGCTATTTGGATATTTCTAGAAACCTGCTGGTAATGCAAATTTGTTTACATTTTAAACAATACTTTCCTGGAAGTCAACGCTGTGAGAAATAAGATACACAAAAATTTTAAAGTGTTATACAGTACATTTTTTGGACTTGTTTGGCACAAATTTAACTAATTTAATAATAATTTTTCTGAACGTCCCAGAGATTCCTTGTCAATTGGGACAAAATTGTGCTCTTAAAAAAAATAACTTAATAAGTTACTGTTATTAGTATAGACTTGCTCAGTATTCTACATTTCATTTTAGACTTTTACCTGACTATATGTCATTGTGTTATCAATAACTACTACTGATATCTCTATATAATCAGGATATCAAGTTTGATCAAAGAGGAAATGTAATTTTCATATCATTTGACTACCTCCAAAATCCCATGGATGACTTAAATGGATACTTTCAAATTGACTTTTAAGTAAGAAATTAGGCTAGTTGAATGAATGTTGGGAAAAGAAGAAACGTGCAAGGTAGAAATATTTGCATGTGAGATGAGATGAGAGGAAGAAAGAGATCAATCAAGAAATGAGAGAGGGAGGAAGCATCAGAAAGGTGGATCTGCTTTTTTGTTCCTTTAGTGCAGAGATTTGGGTGCCTGAAGTCAATAAAATATCTCAGGTTCCGAGCTATTAATGGCATTTTCTAAATGTTTACAAATTTTGATATGTTTATGAATGATACCGTAGAAAAACAAAAAAATACCTGGGAACCAGGGAGTCACTGATTGTGTTTGTGGCCAATAACTATCTTCTGAAGATCAGATCTATACAACTAATCATCAAAACAGAATTTACCAGTTACAGCCAGATTTGAAATTTGTGTCTGGCTTAATTTGTTTCCCTTATTCTCTTGAATTCTAAGCTAGAGTAAGAATCAAATTTAGATTGTTTGAACATTTGTTATGTATTGTATGACCTTGGGCTTACTTAATAAATGTTAGCTCGGTAAGAATAAAGACTTTCTTTATCCAGATTAGCATTCTTTATCCAGCACCTAACTAATGATTAACTAACTAATAACATATTAACTAACTAACTAAATAACATATTAACTAACTAAATAGCATAGTAACTAACTAATAACATAAACATTATAAAAGATAATTATAAAAGATTGGATGAATATGGTTTATTCTTTCTCCTAAGTTTCCAAAAATGTGATTCTTTTGTGTACCCTTTCCTTTCATTTCCTTTCCTCTCATTTCCTTTCCTCTGAACTCTTTCCTCTCTTTTCCATCTGCTTAATTACATGTGCTTTCATGTGTAAGATTCAATGTCTTTCCCAAGTCTCCAGGCCTTGGTTATACATATGTGTCATTATCAGGAATTTTCATTGCTAGGGGCAGAGAACCAGATTAAACTGTTTCAGGGAAATTAAGTTTTCTTCCTGATGATATAACCAAACATTCAGATCCAGAGACGGGTTTGGGCCCAGCTAGATCCAATCTTTGAATAACATTACCAGGACCTGGTATCTCCATCCATGTTACGCTCATATCTCTCTTCTGCGGGGCTGTTTCTCCTCTGCAGCTATCTCTGGAGTGAGGACGCCAATGGTTCTGGCTTAGTCTCCTCTCATTGTCTTGTCAAAAGGAAAATTAAACTTTCCTTTCCTCCTGATTTTAATATCATTCAAAAATTATTTATTGGTGGCTTGACTTGGCTTATACATTTGAACATATCACTATGACCAGAAGAATGGGATGTTCTAATAGACTGATACACTTCATATGTTTGTTCCTGATGTTAGAGGATAGGTGTGTTTGCTTTCACACCCTGTAAACTGAGAGTGCTAAAGTGGGATTCCCCAAAGTGAGATGTTACCAAACAGAAATAGACCCACTGAGTCAGCAAAAACAAACATGTAATCTCCAGTACAGTAGAGTGCATAGACAGTATTTCCTGCTCCTGCTATCATATTACATTATAATTGCTTTGTTACCTAAGATCAAAAGAGCACAAGTTAAACTTGTCAATTATTGTTATCTAAGTATACGTCAAAGTATGTGGAGTATAAATCCGTGAATTAAAATTAAGCACTTGCTGAATGAGTGAATAATTAGATAGGGCAAATCGTTGTACCTCTTTTCCTGTTGCTATTTCCTCTTACAATTTAATAATAGTAACATATTAACTAGGATAATTGCATTAATTGTCTAAATTAGTATAATTATTATAATCAATATAATAATACTTCTGAAATAAAAAAATTGTTGTAAGTCTTACAGACTGATACCTATATGTTCTTAGAATGCCCCTGACTCATAATGAGCACTCAATAAATGGCAGGGCTTGATGCTTTTTATTGTCAAATCGAGTTATATTGGAAGACCTCCGGAACAGTACAACTTCATATAATTCTACAGTTATGTAAGTCCATATTGGTAGTTTGATAATTAATTGATACTAATTAATTAAATGCTTTGAAATGTCCAGGATTTTGTTTCTGCTTCTAGTGAAATTACTCTCTAATATTGTTTTCAGAGCCTTTCTCCAGAGGAAGTAGCATGATGTTTGGCTCTAAATCCATGTAGGATAAGTGATCTGGAGTCATTAGAATATGGTATTTTGCACAAACAACTAGACAGGAATTCTATTACAGATGATTAGTCAACCGTGAATACAGCACCCAGCAGATGGACAGTTCCAATGTAGCACATGAATTATGTCTATTACAGCTGCAGCTCTGGTAAAAACTAAAATGCTCTTGATGAACAGCTGCAGTTTTCTTAGAATTCTAGACAAGGGATACCAGTTAAGTTTTTTATTGCCATAGTACATGGCATAGGAAGACCTGATTACCTTGAAGAAAGGTTGTATAAAAAGCTTTTATAGTCTGCTGCGTTAATTTTATATTTAAGGGACTTTCCATATTTACAGTTTGAGCACCTGCAATGTGTTATCTGATGTGTATTTTATGTGCCTGTAAACTCAAACTGAACAATAGTAAAATTGTTCAGGCTATTAGCTGATGACAAGAGAATGTGCTTTACGTGGTTCTATAAAAAGCCAAAAATTAAAATGCTGAGATACTGAGATTTTATTTTTTTTTTAAAAATTTTTTTTTTTCAACGTTTATTTATTTTTGGGACAGAGAGAGACAGAGCATGAACGGGGGAGGGGCAGAGAGAGAGGGAGACACAGAATCGGAAACAGGCTCCAGGCTCTGAGCCATCAGCCCACAGCCTGACGCGGGGCTCGAACTCACGGACCGCGAGATCGTGACCTGGCTGAAGTCAGACGCTTAGCCGACTGCGCCACCCAGGCGCCCCAAGATACTGAGATTTTAAATGGTCAGTTGCTTATATTCAGTGGCAGAACAAAATCAGTTTGCATATCTACTCTTGATTACAGATATTTCTTATTTCAAAGGTAATTGAGGAACCGTTGTTGCACCTTTTCCACCTCAGAAACAAGGCTTCCAAGTTCTCTTGTTACATCTGAGTACTTATTAAGTGAGCACTGAAGAATAAGCAAGTGCATAATAGAATTATTAAAAAAAATCATAGTAGTAGGTTTAAACATATACATCAAGCTAATATTAAAATGCCTATCTTTGAGAAGATAATATTGCTTTCATTGAGTACAGCTTTATTGCACATGACACTTATTTTTTAAATTTTTATATGTGGTGCTTTATTATCCCATGCATGTTCTAAAGGGTTTGTTTTGTTTGTTTGGGGATTGTTTTATCTATTTTTTCCATAGATTCATCTGTATATGTGAAGTTTCTAATAAGTATATTCTTATCTGTAAAACTTACTTATGTTCCTAATGTTTGATGAAGAACATTCTTCCTTATTTCACAGAATTTTGAAGTCTGTCTTGAGATAAGAAATGACCATCCACATATTTAATTTCACGAAAATAAAGCCATTTTTTTGATGGGGAGAAGAGAACTAAAGTATTTCTCCCAGGATATAGTTTAATAGAATCACATCAATTTTTACTATAAAAATGCTCATAAATAACATGAAAATGCATCAAAATTTTAAGTAACAAAAATGTAAAACAGTGTAATTTATATATATTTAATGATTTGCATAAGTCTTCTAATGCTTTGTCTGATATTCTGTATTAGTGATGTTTTATGAAAATAAAAGAAAAATACATTTTTAAATATATATGCTAAATATATACATACATATATTATTCACTTGGATGTTTTATATACATATAATGTTTCAAATATAACACTTCACAACAATCTAAGGTGTTGGATGTACACAAACAGATAAGGAAATGCTATACTACTTCAAGGAATTTATTATTCAAACAAGAAAATAGACAATCAATAATATATAGCACAGAATGAAAACTATTTTACTAAGTGTATGATTAAAACATAGGGGTACAAAAATAGGGGTAATTAATTCTGCCTGAGGACAACAATAGGAATACTTGCTCAGTGACTGGTAAAAGAAGCAAGTTTACAACTCTTTCTCTGGAAGCCACTCCCATACTCAGGCATAGAATATACTAATCCCCTTCATTTGTACCACCGCTGAACCCTGGATATACCATTGTAAATTCACTTGCGATTCTGTCTTAGTAAATTCCTTGTTTACATGTATAGTTCCTCAGCTAGACTATGATTTTTGAATCCAAGAAGTAATTCTTATTCATTGTTAGAGTCTCAGGGGATAATGCCATGTCTGACATTTATAAGTTGCTCCATATTTCCAAAATGATTTACTAGCATAAAATCCATGCATAACTTTACAAATTTTAGGATTATTATAATATCATTTAACTCAAAGATGAATTGAAGTTAACCCAAAAAGTAGCCTTCCAAAAGGTAGCAATATTATAATGCTTCTATAATGGGTTGATATTTTAACTATGCTTTACATATGTAATTACAAATAAATATGGGTACATACATACAAATACGTATATGCTAATGAAGAATTAGTCAAAATAATTGTTATTGCAGGACACTGTTCTCATACTTTTAAATATGTTTCAGAGAATTTATTAGGTTACATTTGCATTTTTTGATAACCCATAAAGTTATATTTTCAAAATTAATATTTACATTAATTTTACTGCTATTATAACATTTTTTATTCCACACAACCAGCTATCATTTTCTTCTTGTTTTAATTCATCAGGTAATGTTAAAATTCTTTTTATATATTAAATGTCATATTTAGCCTGTAGTACATATATATATAATATATACATGTTATATATATATATATATATATATATAACATATAAATTGATATGTATATATCAGAGAACAGACTAAGTGTGTACTATCCTATAGGGTAGTCACTACCCACACACAAACCTATTTAAATTACACAGAATTGAAATCTATTGCTTAGCTTCATTCCACTTGTTCAATAGTCACATGTGGCTAGTGATTATCCTACTGAACAGTGCCAATATAGTGTACTTCTATCATCACATATGTTCTATTGGTCAGTGATAATATGGACAAGGATTTAGTGTCAGAATACCTATTTATATCTAGTCTAAATATTACATTACTTAAGGTAGGTACTTGTTATGGATTGAATGTGTCCCCCAAAATTCACATGTGGAAGCCCAAATCCCAATATTTGGAGATGGGACTTTTGGAAGGTAATTAGAGTTAGATGAGTTCATGAGAATGAAGTCATGATGGAGTTAATGCCCTTATAAGAGGAGATACTAGCAAACTTGCTCTCTTTCTCAACCATGTGAGGACACAGTGAGAAAGCTGCCATTTTAAAGCCAGGAGGACAGCCTTCATTGGAATCCAACCATGCTGAACGATTGATCTTAGACTTCCAGCCTCCAGAACTGTGAAAAACTAAATATCTGTTGTTTAAGTCACCCAGTCTTTATTTTGTTATGGCATCCAGAGCTGACTAATAATACTGTACTGAGGAGCACACTTACCAGGTTAAAGTAATTTCTCATGATAGAAGACAGGATTTCCAAAGACTATTTCCAACATTAACTTAATATATATCAAACATGGAAGAAATTGTGTGTGTGTGCATGTATGTGTTTGTATGTGTTGTGTGTGTGATTTTACTAACCTCAGATTTAAAAAATAAATGTACTTCTTTGGAATGAGCATGAGAAATCAGGGAGCATTTTCTTTGAAGCTTATTATCTTATGAAGATAATGAAATCTCATAAGTTATACAAGCCATTCTGATCTTTCCCTTCATTAATTAACTTGTCAACTCCAGGGACCGTAAATAGTGATGGGTTGTCCTGGTAACACTAACAAATATAAGGCAGCTTTTCAAAATGTCATAATGTTTTTTGTCCACCTAATAGCAATCACCAATTTGAGAATATATTAGTCAGCTAATACTTCAGTAGAGCAAATTTGCCAAGTAATGTTTAATCAAATATTATCCTCTCTCAGGGGTAAACTTTACATTTTCATTAAATTTTCATGCACACCTTTAGGTTCAAAATATGAACATACATTTTATCTTATCTGCATGTTTTTCTTAAAAAAGAATATATTATGTTTAATAAAACATAATGAAGAACATGAAGAAAAATTAAGAGAAATGCAAATGATATATATTAAAAGTTAGTGTCTTACATAGAGGTAGTACTCTAAAATAGGAAATATACTCTTTCTTCATTTGCCATTAATATATCTACATTAATATCTAAATGGAAAAAATACAGAAAGAATTTTACTTAATTATAAGAATTTTGGATATTCCAGTATCCAAATGAAGACTTAACAGTGCTCTTTGAGAATGGACAAATATTGAGAAATTGAACAAAGAGCCAGGTACCCATTATATTTTTATCTTAAACAAAAAATCCATAATTGATGTGTTACTACGATTTGGTCTCAGTTAAAACCACTGAACTTCTCTAACTGGGAGATGTTTGCCAATCAGGATGATTTGGGCCTTTCATGTGGGAGAAACAGAAGCTGACAGAACACGATGATGAATTCAGTGTATGTGGGTTGAACCACTCTTTTTTTTTTTTTTTTTTAATTTTTTTTTTTCAACGTTTATTTATTTTGGGGACAGAGAGAGACAGAGCATGAACGGGGGAGGGGCAGACAGAGAGGGAGACACAGAATCGGAAACAGGCTCCAGGCTCCGAGCCATCAGCCCAGAGCCCGACGCGGGGCTCGAACTCACGGACCGCGAGATCGTGACCTGGCTGAAGTCGGACGCTTAACCGACTGCGCCACCCAGGCGCCCCTGAACCACTCTTAAATCTAGCTAATTTAGCAAAATGCAATTGGCCATGGACAATTCATAGAAACCTAATTGCCCAATAGCCCATTTAATTAACTTACTTGTTATTTTAAATTATTTATAAGATTTGCTGTAACTCATATTAAGTATGATGTGTACTGTAATTCACATTAATTAGCATAGTAATGCAATGGGAGACTGAAGGTTTCTGTGAAGTTTTAGTTGACCTTACTTTTATTTCCCTTCTAAATTTCTGGGTATTGATTCCAAAAAGACAGGAGACCAAAAAGGAGAGAGAGAAACTATTGTCATATATCCAAATTACCCAATTAATAGTTAATGGTACATTGTTGGTAAATCTATATGTTAATTAAATTTAGCAAATTGGTTTTATCAAAAGATGAAGCAGCCACTCAGGCAATTGACTTACAGTAGATGAATTTTGAGGACATGGCCTCCTTCCAGCTACTATCATTGAGAGCTGATTGCCAAGTTCCCCGAGAGTACCAATTTCTAGCTTTGTCAAGATAGGAGAGCAGGTTCCTTAGAGCAAGTAATAACTAAACAGGGAGGGAAATACTAACTAAAGAGGTGAGAGGTGCTTGAAGTTAGTCTCAAAGTGGCAAAAACTTACCTTGATCTTTGTAGAAGAAACTAAATCACAGAGTCATTTCTTCAAAATTCAACTTTGGTGTATTCTTTGATATATTTGGAGATTTAGATAGATATCTTACCTGTAAAAGAATTACTTGATTTTTTTCTTCAATAAATACTACCAAATACCAGAAACAGCTTCACACATCATTCATCCATCTTCTCAAACAATCTAAGGAATCTGTAAGTGTTTGTATATAATAGAATGCAGAAAAGGGAAATGCAGATATCTCCAAGATTGGACTTGTAAATATTCTTCATTCAAATATGAGTTTTTGACAAAACAGTTCTAATGGCTTATCTATATCATATGAAAAACCAAAGAGTGATGAAAATATTATGAAACATAAAGACAGATTAAAGAACAAATATTCAGGTTGAAAACTTTTCCCAAAGAAAAACCAGAATAACCTAAACGATTTTGATAATCAATGCTAAAATAGAAGAAAATGTTCTTGCAATTATGATTTCAGGTCTAAACAACACAATCTTACATCTAACTCCCAAAATTATATGTAGGACACAAAAGCAGAATTATAACAGCTTTAGGATTTTTATCTACATCATCATTTTTATCTACAAATTACACAAGATGGTCAAACAGTATCATCACAGTCTAAAATGTTTAGAGTAGAAGGGGTAATGTCCCAAAGATATTATATTTAAATAAACTATTGTCTCTGTGACAAAGGAAAAAACAATCTTTTATATCTATAAAATTTTGGAAAATCCACTACCATCTCTCTCTAAAGGAGAGATGAAATATTTAATAATGTTCTTTAGTGAACAAATGAATTAACCAAATCAAAATTAAGGTTGGAAAAATATGTGTGGGCAAATACAAAGGAAGAGGAGAGCCTCTCTGTAGTTCCTTGTGGCAGCAACAAGTAGAACACTGGGTAAATACTCCATGCAGAGTATAAGTAATAGGGTCTTGACACTATCTAATGAATCAGAAGAGAAAATCCAGGCTTCCATGGGTTGCAAATATTCTGTCACTTAAAGCTAACGTCTTGGGTCCTTCTGACAAAGGCACAGCTATGACAAATGTGTACGTACATTGCACAGAAGCAGCAATTTGGAGATTGAATTCCAGTTCAACCCAACAACCATCAATGACAGTACACTTGTTCCTTTAATGTCAAAATTAAGCTGTAGGACTATATAGGTGGCATTCTGATAAAGACTTTCTTATTGAAGACAAAATTTCATGCCTCCTTTGCCCCATGTCTGGGAGAGACTATGGGAGACTGCACAGCAGTGGGTCATATACACATCTGGTATCCTACTTGGAGGCTGATGCATTAAAGGACACATACATGTT
Organism: Lynx rufus; assembly: GCF_022079265.1. Classification (NCBI taxonomy): domain Eukaryota; kingdom Metazoa; phylum Chordata; class Mammalia; order Carnivora; family Felidae; genus Lynx; species Lynx rufus. The sequence continues at coordinate 61,537,954 of NW_025814827.1, forward strand.
TATATTGATGTCATGATATGGTTTTTCAACACCAAGATCTGGCTTTTTCAGCACGAAATACCAGTCTCACAAGTGGCCATTCTAAGTTTGTACCCATAGAGTGAAAAAAAAAAAAAAAGATACTTTAGAGAAGAGAGAGTTTATCTCCCATTTAGGAGATACTATTGGTTTTCTCTTAGGCTATCTTGTAGAACCAAGAAATTAGTTATATATCTTACTCTGATAGTGGAAAACAGGGATACCTTTAATAGTTTTATAATTTATCCAATAATTAAAGCCTTGGTGATAAAGCACCTGCCACATGCAGTTTTATTCTCTAGAGTGAAAACTAGTTATGTACAATGTGGATACATAGCAAAAATATATCAATTATTCTAGTCTGATTCAAATTGAGCTAACAAAGACTTCATTTGGCTGCCAGTGTAATTTCCTTGCAATAATGAAATAACAGCAAAAAAAAAAAAAAAGGAAATTCAGCTTTGTCTTCATATGAAACTAGGACTTGCAATAAGAAAACATGAGTGTTCTGTCCCTTCTTAACACAAAGCTTTATTTGCTTCATAAAGATAATAACACATCTTTGTGTTTCTGTAATACAGAAAAAAATGAAGTCCCAGCTTTGTTACAGCTAGTAAAGGTTATCACTTCAAAATGTGAATATTAACATATGATTCTGATACATGCAAAAACAGTGTTGGTAGAAACTGAGACTTTATCAGGTACTGCAAACACCAAATATCATTTGTTATTTCTTGGAAGATGAATATTTACTTGTTATTAGCGTTGCGGGTGGGGGGGAGTTACAATATGACACTAAGAGGCATGGGAGTTTAAATATTCATTCAGTCAGTAAGCTGAGAAAATAAGGAAGTTTTACTTTGGGAGACTGTGTCTAAGTATCTTCTTGGTACTACTGAGAATGGCATTCTTTGCTATTGGAATCTGCCAGCTGTGCATCGGAATGAAGTGCAAAATTAAATGCTAGAGTTGTGTAACTTGATCCTAATGCAGAGAATATGGCTACAATATCTTAGTTTTCAAAAGGTTCAAATTTATTTGTATTTAAATCCAGTGAGGTAAGGCCATTTTGTATTCAAAAGAATACCTCCAAAGAGGAAGTTCACCAGGGAATGTTTGATCCTGTAGATATCTCTGAATAATTCACATCAGAAGTGTGCCAAAAAAGGGATCACAGTTTTACTTAGATTTTGGCTTACTTAGATATTGGAGTTATTGAAATTCAGACGAAAGTCTTCAGAAGAAACTGAATGTTTAAAGAGACAACATTCAGTTAAAAAAAAAAAAGCTAATAGCAGAAGAAAGTTGTCCCATAATACCATTTTATTTCATGTGTAAAAGCTCAGGCACCAACAGGCTGAAAAAATAAATAAAGCTTTGGGTAATGACTGGTAAAGCTATATTTAATGGGAAACATACTTGCAGGTAGTGAGTTTGTTTCTGTTCTGACCTAGGCACTGCTCTCTGTTTCTTATGCTCCATGTGTATAAATTCATGGCTGCTATCCAAAAAGAAAATGGTGATTTAGATTTTAAAAAGCTTTTTTATTTCATACTATATGATATGGAAAATACACTGAACATCAGGTGTCTAAAAATGAAGAAAAATTCCTAAAAAAACTAAGGAAAGTAGGTAACATCTTGAAAACTCTTCTTTAAGTTTTTAGAATGAGGATGAAATCTGAAAGTTTGATTTTTATGCTTATATCCCAAAACCAACATTTCAAATGTTACTGCCGTTATAAAAATATTAAAGATGGGCAAGTAAATTTAGGAACTAGAGGATTGGAAAATAGAAGTTTATAAGGGGTGAAATAAACATGGAGCACACTAATATGTAAACAGGTATAACAAATTGTATAAAAATTATTATAAATTCAAATTAAATTTAAAAGTCAAAGAATATTGGGGCACCTGGGTAGCTCAGTTGGTTGAGCGTCAGACTTCGGTTCAGGTCATGATCTCATGGTTTGTGGGTTCAAGCCCCATGTCAGGCTCTGTGCTGATAGTTCAGAGCCTGGAGCCTCCTTCGGATTCTGTGTCTCCCTCTCTTTCTGCTCCTCCCCCACTCATGCTTTGTCTCTCTCTCAAAAATAAATACACATTAAAAAAATTTTTTTCAGTCAAAGAATATTTTTAAATATAATATTAGTAAACGTAATGAAATATCTAACTAATCATTAATATGTTTTGATTTAATGAATTGAGTTGTAGATCATAAAAATACAAAAGGGATGTGGACTTACTTGTCTCATGTAAGGGAAAGTCAAATGATATAATTTTGTTCATCCTTTGATAATTTATATATGTATATATATGCGTGTGTGTGTGTGTGTGCATATGTAATAAAAAATGAATTTGAGTGCTTAAAGATAACCATCACTTTTCAAGTCACTTCTTTTAAATATAAAAGAAAATTTTCAGAATGTATAAAATAACTTAAAATGTTTCAATTCATTCAATTTCACAAGAGAAAATCTTGGGTTTAAATTGAAATGATAAATTCCAATTTATTCTGTTTACCACTATTTCACTTAAATACCTGAGAATAGTTAAAAATAGAAGATGACAAAAAACATGTCAAGTGGATTCTTCCCCAAATTAAACAAGAGCAACAATGTTATTTACAAACAAGATATAATCCAGGGTGGAAAGCTTCTCTGCATATTATTGCAGACTACAGATAATTCCATGTGTCCTAATGTACAGTTCCATGCCTCCAATCCCTTTTCTTAATTTTCCACTGATTTAAAATTCTCTTGTCCCTGGTACCATCTGATTGGTGAAAATGTATTTTTCACCCAAATTCAGTTCAAGAATCACTTACTCCACAGTCTCTTTCAAATAATGCAGTCTGCCCCTGCCAGACCTTCCAGACTTCCCCAAAACTACTTGAACAGCTTCATTTACATATATTATTAAAGTTCTTACCATTCTGTACTATACTCATCTGCCAGCTTCTGCAAACAGATTGTGAGTTCTTGAAGTTAGGATACTATGTATTATTCATCTTTGCGGCAGATACAGGTTAGTCATTCACAAAACCGATTTTCTTTACTTCTTAAGCACACAATTAGACAATATTTCCCAGCCTTTCTTGTAATTGGTGTAACTCTGAGTTCTAACTAATGGCGTGTGAGTACAAGTGATAACACATTTCCAAGGCCTTGTCCATACCAAGTTTCTACTTGTCATTCTCTGTGCTGTTTTCCCATCTCCTGACTTGATGGCTATGACAATGGTGACTTGAATGCTGGAAGAAAATGGGTTCCCTAAATGCCACTGTAGGAAAAGTGCCTCTTGAAGTTTAGAAAGATAGTTTTGGACATCTCATTAGAGGAAAATTAATATAAACTTCTACATCAACCACTGAAATTTCACTGTTTACCTCACATTACACAAGTAGATGCTTATTTTTGTATCATCAACATCTGGCACTTTGGATGTCCTAATAATATTTGCTAAATAAACAAGTAACGTGTCCTTAACTATCCTTTGTTCAAAGTAACAACTTGTACCTCCTACGAACACAAAGATCTATTTTCAATTATTCAACATATCCCTTCTTTTGTAATAATATGAAATTGATGAATAATCTGTTACTGCACCATTCAGAATCCCATGAATACTCTGCCTTTAAAATTTTCACTGGGTCTGGAGAAATAATTGAAAATACTTGAAAATAAGTGGTTATGTACTGAACAGTAAATTAATTTTCTTAATAAAATATTTTATTTTTTATAAAATTGAAATAATCATTTCATAATATCATACTCTGAGTTATACATAATTATTAAAAATTAGTTCAAATAGGCAATCAAATAAAAGTCGTGGTGAAACTAGAATGTAATTTGTTCTTGACTTGGAAGACCATTTATTAAGTTTTATAATACTCACAATTCCTTAAATTATTAGAGAATCCATGGAATTATTGCTGTCGCCAAATTGCTTTCCAAAACACTGTATCCATTTTTCTTTGAAATATTTCATTGTCAAAGCATAATAAAATATTTTTAGCCTATAATGGCATATTTAAAAGCAATTTTAATTGTAGTTCATATATTTTTATAAACTATGTTGATTAAAGATTCTATGAAGTATATACAGATTACACACAAAAAATATTAATTATCTTTGCAATATAGTATCTTTAATCATATCTTCTTTATATTAGAAGACTATACTAGCAATTGTCTAACCACTATATTTTAATACCAACTTCCAGTTTTGAAGGTTTGACTCATATTCATTGATATCTGGTGAAGTTAAGCAAGTGGGGATAAATATAAAACAAGGGATCATCAAAAGTGGTGGACTTCCAAAGACATAGGCAATAAAAGAAGAACCATGAGACACATCTGAGGCAGAATCATGACTGCATTGGTGGACTCACGAGGTCAGGTTTCAAGACACAGAATAAAGGCTTAGAGAGGAATAAGAATACTTTGACTCAGGCTGAAGGAAATGAGGTTATTTGTAAGTACACAACTATTTCAGTGCTGAAATAGTAAATAGGTCTTCCATTTTAGTTAAGCAGGAAATCATTTTGTTTAGAAAAAAAAAGAGATAAGTTTAGGAAAAAAAAGGGAAATTAGTGGGGAATTTGATAATATAAAGGGAGAAAGGCAAGCCATTTAAAGTAAATTATAAGGGAAAGTGGGCTGGGTCAGGAAAGGAACATGCAGTTGTTAATAGACAAATTCTGAATTAGACCAAAAAGAGGTCACTGGATTCCAAGTAATTTCATTTTGGAGGTAGTATATAAATAGGCACCTACTTAATTAGATATCTTATTGAATTAGCAAAAGAGTCAATGATATTTTAAAAATATTTTTATTAATTTAAATATTTTCTGTCTTGAGAAACAAACATAAGAATATTTGCTCTACTCAAAATCTCCATGACATGATAAAGTAGGATCAATTAGCCAATTTTGTTACCTAATAAGAGAGGATATGAAATGAACATATGTTATTTTAATATCTAAGAGGAAACTGTGAAGTAAGAAGGATATTTACATTCACATTCAAAAGAGGTAAAAGAAAGCAGAAAGCAGTCATGAATATCACTTGCATGCTAAACCTAGCAGGAAATTTTAAGCCCCATATACATACTAAACATTGTCTCCCAAAAAACCCCAACAGTGGAAAAGTTGAGCTGGAATCCTGAGATCTTTTGAAAAGTTAGGCAGACTCTAGCTTGGAGAAATTCTATCCCTCTTGGAAACAAATTTAGCTAAAGTGAATCACTGCTGAAATTCAGACCAGTGACTTGACTTGTAATGTGATTCTGTGTTTATGTTGAACAAGAGGCAGGGACTTTAAGTTTTAGTAGTATACACAGAAAAAAATTACCAGAATATAAAGCCATATTGAGTTGTAGATAGAAAATATATAGCATCCCCTTAAAAAAAATCACTGGATGTTGCTTCTCTTGAGAAGAGGTTAGTCAAAGAAACAAAATAGGTAGAAAAGAGATGTGATTTAGATATTTTTAATAGTGTAATAACAGAAATAAGCATAGACTATATATGGCAGATTGTGTTGTTTCAAGTATTTATTGCCCTTTTCCTGTGGAAGGATATATCCCTGGCCCACTGACATCAAGCTTAGTTATGAGACTTGCTTTGGAGAATAAAAGTGAATAGAAGTGATATGTGAGAGCCATCACAAGGTTCTGCTGTGAAGATGATGTGGGGCAGGGCATCAGCAGGAGGCATGAGCAAGAAACAAATATTTTCCCTTTAAGTCACTGAGATTTGTTACAGCACCATAACTTACCCTATGTGATATTGTGTATCACTTTTTGCTAAACAGCACTGAAAAAGACTCCATATAACATTATAGCTCACCTTATGAATAAGAGAAGAACTTGAGGGAAATATTAATCAGTGCATTTGGACAAGTACTCTTTCTATCAAGATTATAAAGAGGTTCCCAGGGAAGCACCATATACAGAATGAAAGGAAACAAATGCCTTTGCAATTGAAACTCAAGCAATACGGTCCTTAACAGAAGGCAAAGAAGGAGACTGGTATCTTGGAAATCACACAATATGACAGGTAACAATTAAATGGAAATGCACATACAGAATGGGAGGGAGCAATAAATCTATGATTTTCATAAATCCAGTTGTGTTTCTGTTTATGATTCAATGATCAGTGGAGTCCATATTTAGGTTGTTTTTGGTTTTTTGTTTAGTTTTGTTTTTGTTGTTGCTGTTGTTCTACTGGCCCTTTCAACAACACACAATGTTTAACTATTACCCCTACGTGGTTCTCAAAGCTGGTTTTCACTTCAAAATCTGCCCTTATGCCTCAGATCTATCTAACAAACCACTAAATATCTCCACATGATATTCATTTCATAGGCACCTTCGCATTTTTCATCAGGGTTAACAGTAATAGCATTCTTTATACCTAGACCAAAAATCTGGAGTTTTTCTAGACACCTCTCCTATTCAGTTAACGGTTAATAAGTCCACTTTATTCTATTTCTTTAATCCTCCGTTGATTAGAGTTCCTCTTGTCTATGCACCTCCTTATTTCACCTGGAATGTTACGATCGCATCTTATGTTCTTTGCCTTTGGGTTCACTACAAGCAACATCGGTCCTCAATGCTATTATCTGAAGAGCTATCCAAAATGTAAATTTAACCATATATGTGCCTCTTCTGTTTTTAAACTGTTTGGTGAATCTCCATTTGCTAAAAATGAAATATGCTAAAGCTTTGTAGCACTTAATTTCAAGCTCTTCGTGACCTTGTCTAGTTTCTCCTCTGAAATAATTTTCTACCACTTTCTTCATACAACCTACACACAAAGCTTACGAACCTCTTTCATTTTCAAAGTACTCCTTCATCATAAAACACATCTTATGTGGGGGTATGTCAGATATAGGGTACAGGAATACTCAAATACACTAAAAATGCTATTTACTCCAAATTTATCTGAGAAAGCTTTTCATCTCTAATTTCCAGCAAAGCTATTTCAATTATTTCTTCATTTGTTCATGCTATTGATGTATACAGTATCTGGACAAAGAAAGTTAAGTATGAATAGTGCCTGACACCATGCAAAACCATCTCAATCACAATCAGTCTATTCCCATTGTACATCACATAGTGTTCATAGACACACACAAATGAGTCGTTGTTGTTATTTCATAGTGTGTGCACATGCAGCTTGTGAAAAACAGTATTTTTGTTTTATTTTTTTAATATAGTGTTTTTAAAGCAGACTCCGATTGCATCTGATTCAAGGAATTAATTTAAACTGACAAAATATTTTCAAATGAATCATTCAAGTTGTGCTCAAATGAAAAATTTAGGACAAGTAGTTTATATGTGTGCCTCAAGCTTAAGAAACAGCTCCCTATTCTCATTGTTTGTCACAACAGGGGGTTTCAATGGATGAATGGCTTTGAGATCACATTAAATGCCTCGCAGCTTATCCAGATGCTGGAATAAAAATGTAGAAAATAAATATGCCCTTGTGGAAATCAGCCCTTTACAAATCTAGGTGCAAAGATCTACTGCAGGGTATTAAAAAAAAATGCAGGGCCACTAGACCAAGCAATGATGCCTCACTTTTCTTCATCATAATTTCAATCATCCTAGGAGTAGGATAAAGCCAGAATTCCGACAATAGTCAACAGGAAATAAATGAATGCATTTGATCATTTTTCAGCCTTCTGAATTCTGACATTATATAGTTGAGACAAATGTGATTCTTACTATTCCACACATATTGCTGAAAGCAAGGGATTACATTGGTTTTAACCTATGATGAAAAATACAAGAAATCTTTAAAATTTCCCAAAGTCAGAGCACCTTTTGCTTTATACCTTACAATAATAAATATTAAATATGTAAATATGTAAAGCTAAATTTATCTAGTTTCTAGCATTTCCTGGATATATATTTTAGGTGAAGTTATTTTATACATGACGTCCTTAATAATTCCAAGAACAGTTAAATTTATTTTTATTTTCCCCTTATCATTATTGAATCTATGTCTAGGTAACAAGAGTTAGTCGTATAATCTAGGAAAATCATACTTTGGAGAATAACTATTTCATTGAGCATATTTCATTATCATAGATACATGCCAAATGCATGTATACGTAACTATTGTATCATAGATACATGCCAAATGCAAACAAATTGTTTTTTTTTTTTTCTTAACTACGCTAATGCCACCCCTCTGTTCAGTTGAATAATTGAGTTTGGTGAAATACTTTAATGTCACTTAATTTTATCTCAAATTGCAGAGGGGCTGTTGACTCTCTGAATCCCCAGATAGCATCTAACAGGCTAATAAGTGAATAAGGCGAGAGAGAGAGAGAGAGAGGAATCAGACATACAAAAAGAAAGTTTGTGTTGCCTGTATACATAGGTATGGAAATAAAGATAAAAGCTACATCAAGAAGTTTCTGGAATGAGTAGTTTGTACCATTTTCTCTCAGGTTACTTTTTCTTCAATTCATTCTACCACCCACTAAAACCTCATTTTTCTCCTCACCAACTTTTTTCGTATTTTTTAAATTAATTTTTTAAGTTCTATTTTATTTTTCATAAAGAGAGAGAGAGATCGCACAAACAGGGAAGGGACAGAGAAAGAGGGAAACAGGGAAGGGAAAGAGTGCTCTCTGCACTGTCATCAGAGAGCACTATGCGGAGGCTGTCTCAGGAACAGTGAGACCGTGAAATCAAGAGTCACCCAAGCGCCCCTTTTTCTTACTTTTAAAGCATGAAATTACTCATATTTCTTACCAGCTCCTAGAAGTTTACTTACATTCATGTCCAGTCTGAAGCTATGTCTTTATAATTCCAATCATTTGCTCATACAGAACTTTTGTAGCCTCCTATAGTCTTCAACAGCTTAACTTCTCAGTCCCAATTAGTTCTTCCTCTTAAAACTAGTAATATAAGTTCATATCTCTAAAGAAAAAGTAAATTGAAAATTAAAAGTCTGAGAATTTCCTTCCTTCCAAATGGAACAAAGATAGTTTAAACAACAACAACAACAACAACAAGACTAAAAAAGAATGGAAAATGTTTATGCTACCACCTACACAAAAAAAGTGCAAAATATAATTTTATTTCAAAAACTTCCTCAAAGAAATGAGAAAATGCTTTCAGTTTGGCAGAGACAATCAGAGCAAGACTTTATGCATTGATTTCCTAGAATCCACATTGTTGAGATGACTAAATCTGTGAAGTAACAAGAAGATTCCAAAATTTTCAGATAAACCAATTACATGGAAGTCTATATATGTTTGGACTACTGAAACTAGCTTCTGTGGAGAAAACGGTGAGGTTAGGAAAGCAGACAATGGATTTGATTTTCTAAGAAGAAAGTTAAATCTAGGCAAAGCAATCCACACTGTAAGGGTATGGCATATATCATTTAAGTTTGTGGACTCCACCATTGTGTAAAAAAATTAACCTACTAAGACAGTAGAGTAGAGTCCAGGTATCGTAGCAAAGCCTGAACACATCCTCACTAAACAAATCCTTCCTATCTCACCATTTTGTTTAACTACAGAAACGTCAAAGGGCACAAAATTCCTGGCCCTCACAATATAACTGAGGGAAAAATCAAACTGGCCTGAGATATAATGTAAAGAATATCAAAAGGTTATGAAAAATTATGAATGAATAAAAACACCCAAGCACGAACAAGATGAAAAGATAAAAAGCAGAAACTATTTAAAATGCTACCACATGAAAGAAAAAAAGAAAGAAAAGATACACACGCACAAAATGCATCACAGGAAAATTTAAGAAACCCAAGAAAATGCTATAGATCAATGAAATAAAAGCACAAGGTCTTAGAGATGAGATGATAAAACAAATAATAAAAGTAAAGTTCTAAACTTAAGAAAACATTGAGAACCAAGGAAATACCGCTAAGGAGTTAATAAGTTCAATAGAAACAGCAAGGATTAGTACAACAGTACAGAAATTGAATTATTGTAAAAAAAAAAAAGACTTTAAAAACCATAGTGAATATGGATGAAAAATGACAAATTGATTAGTTAGACATAAAAAAATATGTATGGAAGACAAAGGAAATTCAACATAAAATATAACCTTATTTCTGAAGCAGAAAAGTCACCAGATGGTAAAGAAGATTTATTCAACAATATACTCTAGAGAAATTTCTATTACCTTGGAGAAATTTAAAAATAGAGTTTTGATAATATGAAACACTCTGCTCCAGGGACATTTAATATAGAATGTTTGATACGAGATATATTGTACATAAGTCATTGTTTCTTGACTATAAAGAAATCAGTGAACAAAACAGGGGAAAAAAATCTTATTTCACAGAGCTTCTATTCTTTTGGAAATATGGCACGAATTGTCAACGTCAATGACAATTAATTCTAGGGGACTTGAACAGTATTTTTTATGTTCTTTGAACTTCTCTGTATTTCTAAAGTTTCTGGGAAAAAAAATCCATGAGTTGGCATTCACTAGTACTAATTCCCTTCTCAGGCAAATTTTTGTTTCTCCAAAGACCTTTTTTTTTTTTTTATTGTAAATACGCTGGAACAAGTTAATGAATATTTACATAGAATTTACCAAAATCCTACTGGGAGAAAAGAAGAACACTTCAAAATATGTATATCTAAAACAATAATTACAGGAAGAAATTGTAACGTAATTATCCGGCTTTAGATATAGCAGAGAGGCACTTTTAGTACGTGGAATGTGGAATCAGACAGATTTTGGTTCATGTCCAGTCTGTGATGCTGAATACCTGGATGACCTTGTGAAATTCACTTCAATGTCCCATATTGTGGTTTCTCTAACTACACAACTTGGGTAAAAATGTCTACCTCATAAAAATTGTGTAATATAAAGTATACACCGAACTGCACACTCTTCCTATAATTACTATGGGATACAAGTTAGTTGTTAATACTATTTTCATTTCCCCTTTACTCTTCTGTTTTGTAAGTCAAAAGAACATCTGGAAAATGATTTAGACAACACTGGTGCTCAATACTGCATACACATTAGAATCACTAGGGAAGCTTTTTAAAAATATACATGCCTGAATCCTACCACTAGGGATTCTTATATAATTGGTCTTGGGAGGGAGTGAAGCCTCAGAATTTTTTTAAACCTCCCCAGGTAATTCTTATGTGCAGCCAGGTCTGAGACCCACATATTTAGAAACACTGCAAATGTTAGTGTCTCACTAGATTATTTTTAAATTCTTTAAATTCTTTATTTAAATTTAAATATCTTTAAATCCTTTCATTTACATTTTGTTGACCTGTTTCTGCCCTATAGGACGACCACAATCAAATTCAAGCCCTTGTCACTTTTACACTCTAAATATTTCTCAAGTTCATCTTCTACCCTCTTTCCCTCATACTAACACTCGCTTTCATCGTCTTCCACCTGGGTATTAAATAGTTTCCTGACTGCTATCTCTCCTTCCATGATTGTTCTTTTCAAATTTCCTTTTCAGGCTACACGTAGAATCTCATTCACCTACTAAATCTTTTCAATGCTTACCTATTATCTAAGATGGAGTACAAGCCCTGTGCCTTGTCCTTCAATGTCTCCCCACTTTTCCCAAACATCATCTCTTGCCACCTTCCACCACAAAATCTGTGTTCAAGTACCATTAAGTTGTAGTGTCATAACACTATATAAAATGTGTAACTTGCCTTTGTCCTTGCCATTTCTTCTTCTTTAAATGGCCTTCCTTTCTTTCTTTTCTAGGATCATCCTTTGCAATTTATCTCAGAAAATCAGTCTTACTGAAAACCCCTGAGCTCCTTAACCCTAAGCTCCTTATTCCAGGCAAAGAACAACTGCCCTGTGCTCCTAAAATTCTCTTTGCATTGGAAACTCTATTAAAATTCTTCTTTTAGACTATAAGTTCCTCAGTGAAGGTATAGTTTCTATCCTATCTTTGGATCCTCAAAGGTTAACATATTATCTATGGTGATCATTAAACATGAGTTGATTAAATTGGTCTGATGAGCAGAAAAATATTTCAACAGAGACTTAAAAGAGTAGAAAAATTCCTCAATGTAAATGGTATTTAAGAACAATTTTTTTACAGAGATTTTAAGAATATTTTAGAATTACTCATAGCTAAAACAAACTTTAGCATTAGCACATACACTGATGGAAATATTGTTACTATATGTTTTCTGGGGCTGTTATTTGAGTCTTGGAATACATGGAATATATATATATATATATATATATACATATATATATATATATTCCATCTCTTTGAATTGTGCAGGTCATACTGGTGACATAGACTAGCTATAAGGACTATATATATATATATATATATATATATATATATATATATAACTGTCAATTTCCTTAGAATCCATTTTCAAATTCATCAACCCATTCTGAACAATAGCCAGTTATAAAGTTTCCTCTGTCATGGTTATGACAAAGTCTTATTTTTGGTAGGATACATAGTACTTTCTGTTCCTAAATCACCACAAAGAGATGTCAATAAAGGCGAGTTTAATTTTAGACATCAATTTATCCAAGAACCATGTTTGAGGAACCATTTTCTGATTTTTCCAGCTTCCTTCTCAAATTTGATCATTCTCTTAGGGAATCAGGATTTCTACCACATTTGTAGTCCAGATAAATAGTAAAAGTGGAGGTAACTCAGTATAAGTTCATATGTGATTTTGATATTGAGGAAAGAACCTATATTTGCCTCATAATCTACTCTAATGGAATAATTTGATATCTGAACCGAGATATAGGTGCAAAACTTTTGTTATATGTAATAGATTGAAATAAAACTTTACATACCCCCCAAATAGAAATAATCATGTAAAGTAAATCATGATGCATTCTTATAATAAAATGTATGCTTTCATCAAAATGTTGTTTATCAACATATCAGTGATACGATATGATTTCACTTATATGTGAAATTTATGAAACAGAACAATGAGCAAAAAAAGAGAGAGGCAAACCAGGAAACAGAGTCTTGACTGTAGAGAATAAGTTGATGGCTGCCAGAAGGAAAATGGGTGGGGATTGGGCTAAGTGGGAGATGGGGATTAAGGAGTGCAGTTGTGATGAGCGATAAATAAGATTAAAAGTGTACTTAATTGTGATGAGCACTGAGTAACGTATAGAATTGTTGAGTCATGATACTGTACACCTGAAACTGATATCACACTGAGTGTTGACTATACTTCAATTTAAAAATACTAAAAAAATGCATATCATTATATGATCTAAAATATGTATTAATATATGCGGAGACAAAAAGAAAATAACATGAAAATGTATAGTGATTATCTGCATCAGAGAATTATTGATGATTTATTTTACCCTTGGAATTGCTCTGTATTTCCATTTTTTGCTATACATCACTTTTATAATAAAAAATAGAAAACATTAATTCAGATAATATTAGATAATGACAAAGAGAAATATGTTCACATTTTTATGTTTTAAATTATTTCCATAGTGTATTTTAGTTGAAGGAGAAATTATATATATGGATAATATATATGAATAATACATTTTAAGATAGTAACTCATTTAATCCTCATAACAACTTTATGGAGATTGGTTCTATTATCATCTCTGTTTTACTGTTAGGGATATGGAGACCCAGGACACCAAGCAATGAAGTAACCTATCTAAGGACATGCAGTGTTAGTGACAGAGCTGGGATTCTAACGTACATGCCATTAACTACTATGTTAGATTACCATTTATAATGACTATATAAAATTCATCTGCTTTTTAAAATGGACTGATTAATTATAATTTGTTGAATATTAAAATGGGCTTTGTTCAAAAACCAAGTAAGCATTTGTAAAACTAACCAACCAAAAATAAAATTATTCTGCTACTTTCATTCATAGGATCCAAATCTAACAGTTCATTCTGATAAACTCGAGAACTGATACCTTTCAAGAAGTACTTTCTCAAATTGTATGGTCATATCATTTGGCCTTAAAATGTTTATAGTCCTATTTCATTCTTTAGATTTCCTTAAAATGCTGCAGAATATTAATTACCATAGCCAGCATTTTGTAGAGTCTATGGAAGTAATTTTTTTTATTTTGGCCTCATAAGCATTTTTTGATTGAAGACACTTTTTAGAGAGACTGCTGAGCTTGAGTTATAAAAGATAAGTCCTTTTTTATCACAGCTGGTTCAGTTTAATCCCTCAGCATGGATAATCACGTGGTTAAATGTACCTCTCCTCTATGCACATTACTAAGCAGTATTGTTGGGAGATATTTGGATTTGTTACTTTGCAGCTGCCAGATATGCCTTGTTTGCTTAACATGCTTAAACATGAGTTTTTAAGAACATAAATAAACAGTGTTTTGATAACAATAGCTATCACTCTCACAAGGAAGTGGCCTGTAATTTAGCAAGTGTTCAAATGAAAATGTAAAGAAACTATGCTAAGTAAGCCCCATACCAGAACAGATGTTCTCCTGCTTGATTTCCAAAAAGTTTACATAATTTAAGTGATGTACAGTTTTCAATAAACATATTTCCATAAACCTAGATTATTTTCATTCTCAACAGCAAACATTTACCATTCCTTGATGTGTGCTGCAAATTCTGCCAGATATCATAATGCAAAGATACAGTCTCTGTTCTCAAAACTGTGTATGGGACAGGATAAATCATGGGACAAAACAAAACAAAACAAAACAAAAAAACAACAAAAAAACCCCAGATGGCTGAATGGCTAGATGAATAACTAGAAAAAGTACTAATAGATAAAAAGATTGATAGCACAGCACTTTGGAATCTTAAATCTTAGTTCAGTCCTCTCTTGACAAGAATGACTTGAGAGTTTTGAAAAATGCATACAGTCTTGTAGACACTATCACAATCAAGGTACAGATCCATGTTATCACCCCTAAAAAACTTTCTTATGCTCTTTTGTAATTAAACCTGCTCAACACTGGCAGCCCCTGGCAACCACAGATTTGATTATTTTTTTGTTCCCACTGCTTTTCATTTTCCAGAATATCATATAAACGAAATCAGGTATAACGTGGCAATTTGGTCTAGCTTCTATCACTTAGCTGCTCAAATGCATTGGTCACTAGGGAAATGCAAACTATATCACAATGTTATATTCACTAGAATGGATAAAATGAAAAAAATATATAGAAAATGCTGAATGTCAAGGAGGATGTAGAGTACCCAGAACTGTAGTAACCTGTATTGGGGGGATAAACTTGCAAAATTGCTTTGGAAATCTGTTTGGCAGTGTCCACTACAGTTGTAGGATTGCGGATTGCATGCCATCTGGCCTGGCAGCTCCATCCATATGCTCAATAAAATGCATATGACTATTTAGCGAAAGGCATATACTAGAATTTCATAGCACTATGTGCAATAGCAAAAATAAGAAATTATCCAAGTTTCCATCAACAATAGAATCAACAGATTAGTTGTGTTGTCAGGGATAAATCTCATAAACATAATGTTTTGTGAAAGAAAACAGACACAAAAGAGTTCACAACTTTCAGCTTCTACTTAGCGCAGTAGTTATCAAGGACAATTTAGTCCTCCCAAAGGACATTCACAAATGTCTAGAGACAATTTTGGTTGTCATAATTGGGTCCGTACTAATGGCATGTAGTAGATAAGAGTCCAGGGAATGCTGCTAAATATTTTACAACACACAGAATGACAACCCCAAAGAGAGGACTGTCCAACCCAAAATGACAGTAACACTGCAGTTGACAGACCCTGACCTAGAAAGTAAAGAGCTTGAGTGTTGCTCCCATGTTTACAACAATAAGAACACTAGATGATCCTTAAAATCGTAACTATTGAACCAATCAGAGAGTCAAAGTCACAGGTTAATCAGCTAATTTGGAATGTAAGGAAGGATAAGAAAAGATGGGATGTGATCTCTTGCTTCCAGGGGTATTAGTTTCCTAGAACTGCTGTAAAAAATTATCCCAAAATTGAGGTTATAAAAGAACAGAATTGAATTTGGTCACAGTGCTGAAGGCCAGAAGTCTGAAATCAGTTTCAATGAGCCAAAATCAAGAGGCAGACAGGGCAGTGCTCTCTCTGGAGGATCTGAGGAAGAATTCATTCCTTTCCTCTTCCAGCTGCTTGTCACATCCCTTCAGTCTTGGCCTCTGTGGTCACACTGCCTTCTCCTCTTCTGTCAATGGTAAGGCTCCCTCTGCTTTTCCCCTACAAGGATGCATGTGACTCTATATTTAGGCCCACACTGAGAATTTAGGTTAATCTCCTCATCTCAAGATGCTTAATCACACCTTCAAAGTATGTTTTCTTTTCCTATATAAAGTAACATTCCATTCACAGTTTCCAAAAATGAGGATGTGAATAATATCTTTCTTTGAGGGGTGAGGGGTCATTATTCAGATTACCACAATGGAGTAGATATCAGTAAAACGTCATTTAAAATTTTTTAGCAAATTACTGAGGACAGACCTAGGCTACCATGAGGATTTAGAAACCTTGAGAGCCACAAAAACAAAGGGAATCCTCAGCACTCTCAGGACCTTTTCCACAAGCATCGTCTTGTGCCCGCAAGAGAGAAGGAGAGGGCAAGAAGCCTGAGAACACTTGTGGGGAGGAAGGAACTGCAGGTATGCAGGGCGGGCAAGAAAAACCGTTCTCATCCTTCCTATCTTTCCTATGGAACAAAAGTCTTAATCCATCGGAGAAGGGGCGATAGACCGTGTTGTTTTTAAGGCACAGGCAAACACTCCTTACAGCTAAGAAAAGAGAACAGGACTACACACATCAAAATAAAACGCAGTCCCTGTGGTGGGGTAGGTGTGCATCCTGCGTCCAGAATATGGAGGCTTACATACCTGGAGGAGATGGAGAATTCCTGACTGGACCCTACCCCTGACAATCCAGAAACCACAACTGCTGAAGTCTGAGGCTGAAGCAGAGCAACAAAGAACATCTCCCCCCACCCCCACCCACAGCAGTCTAAATGAGAAAAAGAGAAATAAAATGTTTTCTCTGAGGCACAAGTACAGAGGGAAGACCTAAAACAGAGGAGAGAGCACACATCTAGAGAAATCTTCTGGCACACCAGCCACTGCTCTAAACACAAGGTAACGCCAGTAGAATTTGAGACTATGGTATATTAGGGTAACCATAGCAACAACATTCCCCAAACCTGCTAAACTGCTGATTAGATTGATTCAATACCCCACACTAAAGGCCTAGCAAAAAATACAAAAGTTTATCATTTTATTAACAAACATAAATCAAGGTTACTAGCAAAGTTATTTTTGCTTGTAACATACCAGTTAGTGCTTTCTGATTTAGAAATAATTTAAAAATAGAATATACCAGTTATCTAATTAATCCATAAATGTGTGATCATAAATTGAAATACAATAGATTTGGTGAAGGGAATTTGTAACTTAACCCATCATGATACCGGTGCCTGATAGATTAGGGCAAAAAAATCTTGCACCTAAATGTAGAGATGGCCTGATTTCACATCCTATACATTTTTTTTGCTTTCTCAAAAATCATTACTTGAAATAGCGAATATAAAAATGGATTTTGTCACTTATTCAATGAGAAGCTTATAAAGTAAATATAAGTATATTAGTGTAATATGCTAGCATTTTCATGAAAGTATAATATTCATCTTGTAAGTAAAAAAAAAAAAAAGCTCTGATTAATCACATCACAGTACAGGAAAAGACATATCATTTTAGGAGAAAGGTTTCATTTCACTCTCACACTGTAAAATATCAATAAATGTCTCTGTGAAAAGTAATAAAACCTTATAGAAAGCAGCAGATTATTCACAAAGAAATGAAGAATGGTGTTGAAACCAGTTGTAAAATACCTGTGTGAAACTTCTAATTAATGTCAAACAAGAATGAGCTTATGTGAACTGAGCTAGGTACCTGACACTCAAGAGTTGAATACTCAGCCTAAGAAGTTTCTCAGTAATATAAGAAGAATTCTAGGAGAAGAAAATAAAAGAAGGGCACAAAGCTTTTGAATGGCATTATGTCACCAAAAATCAATAGCATATGCTTAACATAGAATTAATATAAAAGCTTACTGAATTAATACTGTTTTAAAGAAATCTGAAGAGTATATAAGGGAAGGAACTCAATTGATGATTATAATAACTATCTCCATGGATATCCTGATAAAAGAATTTTTAAAACTAGAATTAAATCCACATGACAATTAACGATCATTGATTCTTATGCTAAATGTCATTGCTTGAAAAATTGATTTGAATTTATCCTAGCGTAAAATTAACTGATATCTAAAATAAATCCTCATGTGATTCATTAAAATCAATGATGTAGATATGTAAAAGCATTTCTAGTGTTTGGAAAGGAACTAATAAATGTCAATTTTACCCTCATCAATTCTTCCTAATATCACATACCCCTACAAAGTTCTGATATTTAGACCAATGAAAAAAATACATACGGAAGTAAAGCTTCCAAAATCTTCTTATTTGCCAGTGATGACTCACTTTTCACAATTGATAAGAGGACTTCAAATACCTAGAATTTAATTATGAAATGTTTTATATAACATTGATTTAAAGCATTCTCTTGACTGATATATGCAATGGCTAGATGTATTTTCTGATGGACTTAAGTTTTGGTAACATCAAGACCATTTGACTGAATAAAACTGAAATTTCAAATAATCATTTCAATGTTTTACTTTCATAATGATGTCAAGTTACAACTAAAATTTCCTTAAATTAGTACAACATTTTGTGCTCCCTTGAAATGTTTTGCCTAACTGTTCATCTTCAAAGGAAGTTAGCAAATTAGAGAAAATTCTGACATTTGCCTAACGATATAAACCTAGTCTTAAAGACCACCCAAACACATTCATCAGTGAGGAGCCCGCTTGAGATTCTCTTTCTCTGCTCTCTCTGCCCCTCCCCCTGCTTGCTCTTTCTCTCTAAATAAGTAAACAAACTTAAAAACAACTATTTCATGTATAGTCCTAAAAGAAAAAAAATAAGCCTTTTATTCTATCAGATAAATCTCCCTTATACATGGAATTTCAATAAAGATTAACTTGAAGAAAATATACTTTAACTAGGTGTGAATTTTAGAAAAAAATTTGTCAGAAACTGACTAGCAGGCCAATTAAGTGTGAGTCTCTGGGAGTAGGACCCAGGCATTACTATTTGTTAAAATTGACCAGGTGATCCCAACGTGCCCTAAAGATTAAGAACTGGAAGTCTTAAGGAGAATGAGATAGAGTACAAAAGTACACACACACACTCTCAGCTTGTATTTCAGGAAAACAAAATGAAAATCTCTATTTCACTAAATTCTACTTCATTATATTGTGTAAAGCTAATAATGAGACATAATTGTCACAGACTGGCAGCTCCTTCCAGATGTATTATAAATGCTTGACAGGTAGTTATTCCCTGTACTTACAACTATCAATACCATAAAAGAATTAAGTAGATTATGCATCTCTGTTAATGCCAACCATAAACAGCAAGTGGCTCTCCCCAAAATATAAAAGGGTGCTAAATAGGATTGATTCTGAATACAAATAAATGACAAAAGTTTTATTAAAAGTAAGAATGCAAATTTGCATATAAATTTCTCCATACTTTGAACTGCTATCTTTTTAGCTAACAGTGATTCTATACATCATAGATTTCATCCTGGGTTATTTTAATATGGAGATAAAAGATACAAATATAAACTGTGCTGCTTTATTGTAACAGTTTCTCAAATTAACTTCTTGGTACAACTAAATAATGGAAAATTGTGAATTGTGTTTTTGACTATTTTTGCTTAGAATATGAAGTTCACAGAAGAGATAGAGCAATCTTATTTTCCAGAAATCTTTCAAAACATGCAACTTCTTTGGATACCATGAGCAATGACAAAATGCCTCCTTGTTGCACATTGAAATCACCAGGTGAGCTTTAAAAAAAATACTAACACCTCCATTGATACCCAGAAAATCTTACTTAATCCTCTGTGGTCTAGACTTTGGGCCTTTAAAAAATTCCCCAGGGGCGCCTGGGTGGCTCCTCGGTTAAGCGTCCGCCTTGGGCTCAGGTCATGATCTCACAGTCTGTGGGTTTGAGCCCTGCATCGGGCTCTGTGCTGACAGCTCAGAGCCTGGATACTGCTTCCGATTCTGTGTCTCCCTCTCTCTCTGGCCCTCTCCTACTCATGTTCTGTCTCTCTCTGTCGCAAAAATAAATAAAAACATTTAAAAAAGTTAAAAAAAATTCCCCAGAATTGTATCCAATATTATAGAGTTAGTGCACATAGACTATATGATTTAGAATATGATAGTATAATATTTGGTGAACAATAATTCAACATAAAAATAAATATTTCCCTCCATTTTGGAACCAGGAGTTTTCCACATTTGCCTAGTAGTTATCAAGAAAAATCCCTAAGAATATAGTTATTTCTGCTGAAATCACAAAAATTAAGAAAGAGACTTTGACAGCGATTTATTACATATTTTCCTGCTGTCTGAAAATCGCAGGTGTGGCAAGTTGGCCTCCCCCCCTCAGTAGTTCTAGCTTTTTGAGGTACTTATCAGTTGAAGTAAGATGTACCATTTAAGAGGGAGGTGGGAAGGAAAAATGTGTATTGCATGACAAGTTAACAATTCATCAACACATCTCAATTTAAATCTGTCCTTTCTCCCAAAGTTTGTCCTTTTAGTGCCAGCCACTCAAGTCCATGTATATCTCCATTTTTGTTGTTGTGGTTAACCTTTAAAGGTCACTATTGCTAACCCACAATCTTAACGTTTTATAAAGCCCTAAAGCACACGAAGTAGTTCCCCCTACCCCTCTTGGAAATAGTCCAAGGACCACCTATTATTACTTGAGTATATGCTAGATAATCTTATTGCCTGCCACCATCTATGCAATTCCAAGAAACTTATTGAAATACTCAAGTAGGGGCGCCTGGGTGGCTCAGTCGGTTAAGCGGCCGACTTCGGCTCAGGTCATGATCTCACGTCACGGTCCGTGAGTTCGAGCCCCGCGTCGGGCTCTGTGCTGACAACTCAGAGCCTGGAGCCTGTTTCGGATTCTGTGTCTCCCTCTCTCTGACCCTCCCCCGTTCATGCTCTGTCTCTCTCTGTCTCAAAAATAAATAAACGTTAAAAAAAAAAAAAAAGACTCAAGTAAAAAACAGTAAAAGTTGGGATGGCAAAAGTATGGGAACACCTCTATTAGAAAAATCAGGCTTTCCCACTGGTATGAAAAATGTCTAAAATACCCTCTGTCCTTCCTCCCAGTGTTTTAATCAACCTGAAATATTCAACCCTATTTTAGTACACTTAGTGAAACCCTATAACCTGAGCAAAGCTGGCAATGTAGTGCTGTTGCCATTACTGATTCATGTGGAATTTATGTGGCCAAGAATGGAAATTTGGGTAAAAACCTCAAGTGCCCATTAATTTTGGAAACTTCAGGGAGCTGAGCTTTTGGAGAACGCCTTCCAATATGCAGCCAAGTTAAAAAAGAATTCCAGGAACTTCACCAGTGAGCCATCGCTGAAACCTGCTATATCTTACAAGACATGAATGTAAATATGATACCCTAATAAATGATAATTGAGTTAATATTGTTTTAGTTCAGGCACTGCTCTACTCGATTTAGAACTTGACTCTTTCATCTTGCAGATCAAACCTGTGAGGTACTGATATTATCCTCATTTTCAGAGAAGAAAACTAATACTCATAGAGATAAAATAAAATGATGCAGTTGCAGAAACTATACAAAGGTTCTTTACTACTGTAGCATGTAGTGTTGCTCAGCAAGCCTAGATACATAATTGGTGAATAGGGTATTATATTTTTACTAGCAGGTACACTTCTCTGGCCATAACTCTAGGATGTTTCTGACTTGCAGCATGCTGATTGTTTCTAAGTTCCTCCAAACTGCCATTGGTACATAAATAAACTTTGCTACTAGGCAGATATCTGAAAAACACAATCCTAAAAGGCCACTTGCTAAACCATAAAGTGAGAAAGGAAGCAAGAGAGAAGATTGCTCTTGTTCCCTGTGATCTTTGCACTGTATGTTTCTTATTGTTGCTTCGGTTTTAACCAGATAATGCTGGGTTGAATGGATAAAGGATATTTTGGTTCCCCAATTCATTTTTTTAAAATTTCCTTTTAATGTTTTATTTATTCTTGAGAGAGAGAGAGAGAGAGAGAGAGAGAGAGAGAGAGAAAGACAAAGCATGAGTGGGGGAGGACCAGAACGAGAGAGGGACACAGAATCCGAAGCCGGCTCCAGGCTCTGAGCTGTCAGCACAGAGCCTGATGCGGGGCTCAAATTCACAAGCTGTGAGATCATGACCTGAGCATAAGTCAGATGCTCGACCAACTGAGTCACCCAGATGCTCCACCCAATTTATTATTTTTTTTAATTTTTCAGTGTTTATTTATTTTTGAGAGAGAGGGCACTAGTCAGGGAGGGAAAGAGAGAGAGGGAGACACAGAATCTGAAGCAGGCTCCAGGCTCTAAGCTGTCAACACAGAGCCCGACACGGGGCTCCAACTCATGAACCGCAAGATCATGACCTGAGCCGAAGCCGGAGACTTAACCAACTGAGCCACCCATGTGCCCCTCTCAATTTATTTTTTAAAACCACCTATAGTAAATATTAAACTATAAAAAGTTTTTAATTTGCTTATAATCAGAATAATTGGCCCAATTTTGGTAATAATGATAATGATGATAACAATAATAGCAACTGGTCTAAGCCTTTAAAATGTATTACCTCATTTAACACAGTAATACTAAGTTTGTTCTATCACTACACCTATTTTACTACAAAGATTTTGAGGTGCAAGGAGGTTAAGTAACTCACCTAATTTCATACAGTTAGAGGAGATACCATTTATAGTCTGTTTTCTCCTGATTTGTTGTAGTATGCGCTTCAATTATTTTACTGATTCAACAGAACTGGTATTTGCTAAGTAAACATTCATGCCTAAATGTTTCAGACTGATGAATATTTTGAATAGTCATTATTCATAAAACTCAAAATATCTTCTTTATAAAGTAGCCATTCTGGACAGCACATATTTTAAATTAAGGAGTCTTTGAAAGGACCCAAATAAATAAAATTACAAATGAAAGAGGAGAGATTACAACCAACACCACAGAAATACATACAATTGTAAGAGAATATTCTGAAAAATTATATGCCAACAAATTGGACAAGCTGGCAGAAATGGATAAATTCCTAGAGACATATAAAGCACCAAAATTGAAAGAAGAAATAGAAAACTTGAACAAACATATAAGCAGCAAAGAAATTGAATCAGTAATCAAAAGCCTCCCAACAGACAAAAGTCCAGGGCCAGATGGCTTCCAAGGGGAAATTTACTAAGCAGTTAAGGAAGAGTTAATTCCTATTCTTCTCAAACAATTACAAAAAATAGAAATGGAAGGAAAACTTCCAAACTCATTCTACAAGGCCAGCATTGCCTTGATTCCAAAACGAGACAAAGACCCTATTAAAAAGGAGAATTACAGGCCAATATCTCTGATGAATATGGATGCAAAAATTCTCAACAAGAGAATTCTGTCTGTCTCTCTCTCTCTCTCTCTCTCTCTCTCTCTCTCTCTCTTCTGCCCTTCCCCCATTCACGCTCTGTCTGTGTCTCTCAAAAATGAATATACGTTAAAAAATTTTAAAAAGAAACAAAAATAAATGCAATCTTTATGACAATATATTCAAGACCATAAAAAAATCAACATTCAAAGCACTTATTGTTTCACTTAACTTACTAAAAGGTAGATCAGTTTTGTTCTTTAAACTATTTCAAAGTTTTGAGTATCATGACGGCTACTGTCTTTCCTTGTCATATCTTGTCCTCATCTTTCTTGTATCAGAATATCTCCCCTTAAACATGATACATACTAGACCAAAATATCACGTTTTTTGACAAAGTAACTTTATTCCTACTTTCTTTCATTCAACATACCAAATATTTAAGTACTTACTCAGCATATAATATGTGCACTATTCTAGGTACCAAAAGTGCAGCAATAAATAATCCAGTAATATTTCTGGCCACATGGTATTTATTTTTGACTAAGTGGAGAGAAACAATAAATAAAAATAATAAACAAGAAAAACTCACTAGTGATCAGTGCTATGATTTTTAAAGAAGTCAACATAAATAAGACTCATTCTCACTAACACCAGCTCCACACATGCTCCTTCTGCATTTGATTTCCAAAGCCATTTTTCTGGGCTTATAGCTAGCCAGAGCATATTTCTATTACATTTATATTTCTTGGAGCAACAAAAACAAAAAGCATTAACTGTTGACCGTACAGTGGTATCACTGAGCCCCAAATCCCTTTTATTCCACCTGAACCATTATCCCCTGTCCCACAAATCCCTATGAGGTGATAGCTGGAGACTTTCTCTGTCATGAACCTTTTCTAAAGGCCTTGGATCACTTAAACCATTCCCTAATTTACAACTAATGATCATCAGCATTGCACTTCATTTCAATGAGTTAAGTACTTGGGTGCATTTTTTGCATATATAATTCCTATCCTCTCTATATCATTTAAAGGTTACTGAGAAGGCTTACATTATCTTTGGGATGTTGGTTTTCTTCTGATGTCTGCACTTCAAGGGCTTGCCTTCCATTTCCTTTTCCCAAAAGAGAAATTTGGCCCATGACATATTATGTCAAGAGCAATCTCATCTGTATTTGTCACCAGGTTGTATTCTGGTATTTATACAGTTACCTTAGTTTTCCTTGGCTCTCCTTTTCATTGATTGGTGCACTACTTCCTCTTTTTCTACCCATCCTAGTCTCAAGATTTGGAAGAAGTATGAAACAGCAGCTGTGCCTGAATGGAAATATTCTTTTCAGCAATTACTTATTCAGGATTCATTTAGTAAAGATATCCTGCTATCTATTTCCCTTTTCTCATTCACCATATTATATGCTAGAATATAGTCAATGTTAATATTAGAAAAACACATTTTTTCCACTATAGAGTAAGTGATATGACATCTGGCCTGATCCATTCTGTGATTTACAAATAACCTAAAGCATTTGGCCTTGAGAAGTTCAGGTTTCCAAGGCCTTCTGTTCGCATCCTTCTCTCTTATGGAATATTAG
Source organism: Lynx rufus (assembly GCF_022079265.1). NCBI lineage: Eukaryota > Metazoa > Chordata > Mammalia > Carnivora > Felidae > Lynx > Lynx rufus. The sequence goes on from NW_025814827.1 coordinate 61,563,132, forward strand.
GAATGTGCCATAGCCAGGTGTCCAATGTCTTTTCCTCTGCTAGTGGGGCAGCATTCTTTGAGCAAAACCCCTTTTTAGATTTTTTCTTATGGTTTACACAATGGGCTAATTAGCTTTTCTTTCTTTTGTACCCCTGACTCAAGGTGCATATCCAAAGCAAATACATGACCCAAGATTCTATCTAAACTTGTTTGACATTTATTGGTACTTTTTCTAGTAAGGCAGTTAGTCTTTTGCAATTAAATATCTGAGGTAAGAAATAAAATCATTTTGCATACACCTATACACCTACTTCCTTATAGCTACATAGAAATTACAGTTATTTTCATTTTCAGAGATGAAGTTTCAGAACTCTTGTCATATTCCATTCATATTATTTTTCCTCTTAAAGATTTTGACAAGCACTTAATATTATCCCAGAAAATTGTAAACAGCTTAAAATTGTCTTAAATTTTGCTGTGATCACAGTTTCACTGTATTGTACAAACCCACATTAACCTCTGGAAGGCCACATTCACTACCATCTACGAAAGTCATTGCCATTCTTTCTGTCAACAATTTTCTCTAATTCTAGGGCTAGTAAGTAGATTTAGATAAAAAAAATAGTCACAAAAATTCACATAAATATCAAATGAGACTAAAAAAATAAAACAGTGTGTCCTACTCTCTTGGCACCCTCAAAATAGTTCTAGTTCTATTTTTTACATGTTCTTTCTCTCTCTCATGTACATAGAACATACTTTCCAGGAGCCAAAATTAAGCAGCTAATACAAATAAATGAAAAGTGAAGCTAACAGGCAAGTCTAAACTGTATCACCACAGTTTGTATATGTACATATGTAATTTTGTTGTTATGAAATGAACTCGGTCTAACAACAATATCTTATTTTCTGAATAAGCGTGAATTTGACCGTTCATGGTAATGTGATCACTACCAGTTCAAACTTAATCTTTCTCACATTAATTTAGTTTTTCTGGACCAATACTTAGTCTTTCAGAGTTTTTCCTCATGCTCCTTCTTCTTTCCTTCCACTTTGATGCATGGAGCAGGGGAGTAGTTTACACACCATAATGTCAATTTAGGGTCAGGCTTCAATTTCACATAAAGTACTTTAGGCTCACTGAGTTCCATTTAGGTCACTCACTCTGCTTGGACTATGACATATGCAGGCATTTGTTATCATCAATATCTATGTACAACACAAGACCTCTAGACAGAAGATCTACTTATTCTTCAATGTTCTCATAAAAGTCCCAAACCCCTTCCAGTCCACTAGCCTCTCAGCACTTTGTGGGCTCACTGGATCTTTTGGATGTTCTCCACAGCACATCACATTATGGGGATACAGGGGCAGGGGAGGGTGGTGGAGTTGCTATCTCTCAGAATGGCTCTCTCATGCCCTCTCCTGAAATCTGTTCCATCGAGAAGGTTCTTTGTTATCATGGGCACTTTTCCAATTACCTTGGTCATAGACTTATTAGTGGGTAAAAAGGCAGAAACCCTGTCTGTTTTGGAAGTCCCCAAACTATCTAAGAATGTTTATTCCCATCCCTCCAGTTTTTTAGTTCACATGTAATGAACACGGAGTGGGACTTCTGGCCATCTCATCTCTGAAGTTCTTCATCCTTGTCTCCTGGAAAAAGGCAAGGATTTGACTGGCTTCTTGCGGGAGGTGGGGGTGGAAACCATCTTTTAGTTAGATCTCACAACTATCTGTAAGAATAGTTAGCATTAATGAACTTTCTGCTCTAGACATCCCTGTTCTGACTTGATATTCTACACCAAGATCTTTCAGATTCCAAAGTAGAACTATTTTCTATTCCAGTAAGTGGAGTTAATTTCAAGCCAATATTTTCCCTTTTGAGTTTTCAAGCCATTGTGAATTTGAACTGACTTCTATTTCCTTTTCTTAAAGAAATAAAAGGATTTGATCCAATGAGTGCAGAGACCTGGGACAACATTAATCATTTTGGAAAGAGAAAACACCTTCAAAAATTTCTAAATTTGATTTAGCTGTAATAACATCATATTAATGAGTGTAATTTATCAATCTATAAATAAAACTTCAATTTTATCAGTATTATCTATAATATTTTATATAAAAATCAACTCAACATACTTATTTAAAATGAGAAAGTCAGTTATATTAAAATACACAAAAGAAAACACACACACAAACATGATTTGAATATCATATTCATACATAATCTGCAAATGAACACAATGAAAATAAATTGTAAATCATGAGTGGTATATCCGCAGTATTGTAATTCATTCTTGAAATGCATAATTACGAGTTTATTTATTTAAAAGAAGAAAAACCTAAAATCTCATGGATTATTCAGCCATTTATCAGCAAATAGATATGGAATGCCTATGTAACAGAAGCTGTTAGAGGCACTTTGTAAACATAACTAAAGAGACAAAAATACATTCTATCTTTAAATCATATAAACAGTTAATTTTGTTACAATAAAAATGCTAATAATATATTTCTGTAAAAAGTTTCATACTCTTATAGTAAACAATTTTAAAGACTTTATTTTCTTATGTTTTTAAGGACATCATTTTTTTGCCTCAGTAAGAATTTCAAAATATTTAGCTATTAGAGATTCCATCTGTATGGGTTTCCGATAGCTATATAACATGGAGCTAATGTTTTAAAGTCCAAATACTAGCATAAAACTATAAAGAAATATGAGCATCTGTCTACTCATCAGGAGGGAGCAGCACTGAAATACTATCCAATTCAGAAGGAGACTGTAGCAGACATGAGAATGCATCTTGCACATCTCCAACTATAGGAAGCAGTTAACCTAGGGTGCCAAAGACTGCTCTGGAATCTTCCTCTGTGCTTGACTGGAGGCCATGCCTCCCTTGGGTTGCCCCCAGCCAATGACTGAGCACAGCAGGTTCTTTCTAGGGAGACAAGGGGCTCCTCTGCATGCCAACTTTGGCCTGAGGAATCCTCATAGCCTTGGCAGACAGGACGTGGTCTTTATACAGTCTAGGACTTTTTCCAGTCAAACTTCTTTTCCTATCTTTTTCACTCATGGTCAGACTTGCATCATGATTGGATTGCTGTCCCAGCCTCTCAAATTCTTCCCCATTTCCTCTCATGGGTGGTTCCCCTAATAAAATCCTTGCACATTGAATCCTGTCTTGATTTTTTGCTTCTCTGAGGACCTGAACTAACACAAGGCTAAATGTTTCAACAGTTAAATATAACCTATAAAGAAATAACTAAGTACCATATTGGGGGAGGGAGTAATATAAGAGAGTAAACTTCAGAAGTCAAACTGTTTTCATTATTATGTTTATTTATTTCTTAAATACATGTGATAGTGTTTCTCCAGGGTGGTATTCTAGGACAAAGATTCAGATTAGTATTTCAGTTTAACAGACTAAGCAAAAATTAAACTGATCACTCACAAAAAATTAAAGTGGAGAGGTGATCTGCTAAAGAGAAGGGTCCTGGGTATCCCTGCACATTTTTGCTAAGGCTGTCCTACCACAAGACGTATTATTCTCCTGAGACTAATTCCATAGTTAGTCACATAGGCAACTAAATAGGTCAAGACTAAGAGAAAATAAATGTTTTTTTTTTTTTCTTGCAGGGAAGAGGATTGGTTTGTTTACTGCTTGCAAGAATGTCTATGTTAGCTCAAAAACATGGGTGGACCTAGAAGGCATTATGCTAAGTGAAATAAACCAAGCACAGAAAGACAAATACTGCATGATCTCACTTACGTGTAGAATCTAAAAAAAAAAAAAAATCAAACTTCGAGAAGCAGAGCATAGAATGGTTGTTGCCAGGGGCTGGTTGGTGAGGAAAATGAAGAGATGTTGGTCAAAGAATACAAAGTTTCAGTTATACAAGATCAGTAAATTCTGATGGTCTAACATACAGCATGATGACTAAAGTTAATAATGTATAAAGTTATTTCATACTTGAAATCTGCTAATAGTTCCCAAATGGCCTCACCATGCCACACACACACACACACACACACACACACGTGCGCACACCACTATTGAGGTGATGTGTTAATCAACTTGATTGTAGTAATCATTTCACAGTGTATGGATACATCAAAATATCACATTGTGTACCATAAATGCACACAAATTTTACTTGTCGATTATTTCTCAATGGAGCTGGGAAAAAACCACTGGGCTCTTGACCCTGAGTTCTTCCCCTTTAAGTCGATCCATGGCACGTGTAGGTGTCCTCTGTCACTCTGTGTTGCCCTATAGGAATTGGGGGTCAGAAAGCAAAGACAAATTTGCTAACACTAGTTATTGCTTCTGCTGTGGGTTATGATGTCTCTTGTCTCTGCTTCAGAAGTTTCATGTCTTTTGTCACCATGTACACATTATGGCAGACTAGGTTGTTAGCTTGCAAGTGAAGCAAAACTTCGTACCCCTGTCAGTTGGTGACATTCACTACTTCTTTCTTGGAAAACCTGTTTCTGTGTTCCCTTTTTAGGTGAATGAGAGTACTATTCATCCTACAAAGAAGACAATTTCTCAAATATCTAAGAATAACAATCAATGTCCATTGTAGTATATAAAGGAAATCAATTAAACATTTTTTTATTCAATCAGAAAACACTGTTTTAACTAACTCAATATAACTGGCTTTTATTCACTGAGGACTCATCCTATAGGATTTAATGAGACAACATTCATGTTCAAGTTATGGTTAGGAGAATAATAATCATGCATTAAAAAGATTATATTGGCCTGAGTATAACAATGGTTAATGAGATGTCTTTTTCATTCCAATGGTTTCATTCCAATCTTGCAATTTGCTTTAATTAAGTATTTGGGACAAATTATAATTTAAAGGGTTTTCGCAAAGCCAATTTAATTGTTCAGCTCTTGGTATGTTTTGTTTGAATATAGAATCCTGGATATGTGTGCATAAATTCCTATGCAATAACTTCACAAAATAAAGTGCATTATATAATTGTATTCTTCCTGCTGGCTTTTGGCTCACATTAGTTAAGCATCCAAGTGTCCAGATGTTTCCAGAAATGCTCAGACAACTAGAGATAACATGTAAAAATATCTGTGCCAAATGAAAAATTAATGTTTCTTCTAATATCTGAGAAACATTTGTTAATGACATTATAATATAACTGAACTCTGGATTAGAAATGGAAATATCAGGGATGTAGAATTTTAATGTTTTTAAGCTCTAGTTATATAAACTTAAAAAACCAAAACTTCACTACTTGAAAATATATCATTTTCTAAAGTTACAAATGTAAGTCATGTAATGGAATTATTCTATTTTCCTTGTATATCACTGTTGGTTTAAACACACCAAGAAATAGCAAAAGCGTCATGTGTCCCTTATGTACTACTCATATATTATCAATGATTTATCGGTAGCATTCAGCGACGCATTTTACATAACACTCATATTCTCTCTTCAGTTATCTCAAAACAACATTTATTAAGAGGGGAGAAGGTAAAAGTAACTGCTATATTTTGCTTTCTTTCATTTATTTTTCTTTATATGCAAATAATTGATTCCTAAGATATGTCAGAGTATAAAAAGTATGAACCTTACTAACTGGTGTACTAAAATGCTCTTTTTAATGACTATGACCTGTTAATGAATCGCTAGCAAAGGCCCTATTACCATCAATACCAAAATTATTGTCAAACATAAAGATGAATCAGAAAAATTTCTTTAGTATGACATGACTAAACATATTAGCTGTCTTATATTTTAAAAATGGAAATCATGCATTTTGTAGCTAATATTTACCAGTTTTGTTGATTGTGCTTTATCTCATAAATAGCACACGGGTTTTGTTGAAATAAACTAATTAGTATCCGATTTCTGCTTTTCATTATGCACGTTACTGATAGTGGTTTATTGATATAGGCATATTTCATATTATATAAAATGTGAATCTGAAGTTATAATTAAAATTTAGTAAATGTCTAAAGAGAAGAGGTATAGAGAAGCAAAAAGACTCTGAGGTTTGAAATTAGATAAATCTAAATTTGAACCTATGATGTGCCATTTAAGAACTACTATGTTAATGTAGGCAAATTGCATGGCTTCTCTCATACCCTATCACCCTCAGGTGTATACTGAGGTTACTGAATAATTCCTAGAGCTGTAGTGAGGATAAGAGCTACTATGAGTAATGTATCTATAATGTTCACAGAACATCATGGGTCCTTAAGAAAGGATCACAATTGTTACACAAGTTTAACATCCCCTCTATGTTATTTAAATTTTTGTCATAGGTAAATTAATTTATCAATGTCTTGAAAAAGTAAAAATTGATTTGGTAGTATGAATAATTAACTCCTATTATCACTGCTATCAAGTTTTTCTTCACAGTGTTCTTATTTTATCCTATTAACATTTATATTATCTATAACATTTTTTTCTTCTAATCCATATAACATGATCTATATGAACACAATTTTGTATTCAGACAGAGATTCTAACTTTGATTTTACAAGGTCTATTCACATGAATGAAAATATTTAGAGTTCTAATTAGTTCATGTTAAAGATATGATTATTTGCTGCTCTCACCCGTACATATAGGTTGACATAATGGTGATTTGTTTTTGTTTTACATAATCATATTTTGTAACTCAGGCTTGAAATTTCACTTGAGTTTCACTTATACTTTCAACAGATTCTAAAACTCAATTCTAAATTTGTTTCTATAAACTTTTCTTTCTTTCATTCCAATTGAGTGAGACAATAAATACAACAAATACCTAAGTAGAAACCCTTGGATGAATTTAAAGAGAAACCAAGAATACCTGGAAGGTAAAACATATTGGTCTGAAAGTTGTCTTCTTGGTGATGAACCTCAGATAACTCCCCCTAGAATAAGAAGACATGCCAATGTTTCCTATTGATGAGACAATAGAGAGGTGCTGAGAAGACTGGGTTCTTTATTTGACAAAGGTTGAGGTTCATTTGATCTGAAGCACAAGGAAAAAACCCATTCTTCTGGGCACCATCCCCCAAATAAGCCCAGGTCAGAAATTGCAGTGGATGCCAAAATAAGCAAAGAGAGGCCACAGTAGAGTGGATCACCTGGCACCTAGGGAACAGGTGACTCCCTCTTGCTGCCATGAAAATGTGTAAACTGTATGTTGTGTAACATATTTCAGTGAAAGACTACTTAAGGAGATACAAGAAGGAGAATCTAAACTTTCCATGTATGCCAGTACATAATTTTAAATCAATTATTTATACATTTCAATACAAAATAGTCATTGTCATCAGCATAAGTATTTCACAGCACTCGTGCTTTTGTTAATTAGGTCTTAAATAAGTTTGTGTATAATTACAGAACCATACATCTCAATTTGTCCAAGATAGTCCCAGTTTACGTCTGTCGTCTCAAGGCAAAGAGTAGTTTCCATTATCTGATCAAAGTATCCCACTTTGGACTATAAATCTCAGTAGACCACAGTGCTTTTATATAGTTTAATTTTATTTTCTCTGGTATTGTGCCTTTATAGGGTTCATACAGCCTATATTTTTGTAAGTAATATATAATACATACTACCTTGGGGTTTACTTTTTACTCATGATGATGAAAATAATATCTATTGTTTAACTCGTGATGAATATACCCAACATGTCATTCTTGACCTTGAAAATATGGGAAAAATTATTTTGTTCTCAACTTTACCATTTACTGAAAGCCATTTTGAATTAAATCTATCCATAGTTTCATACAGAGATTCTAACACAATTACTACAAGGAGTGAATTAGTCTCCTGAAGATGAAACAAGCAGTTCTAAACTGTTAAACACTGACCATTTGTATTCCCATCCATCCAGGACTAATCCCATAGCTGAAGAAGAAAACACAAGCTAGTTGCAGTAGTTTGCATTTTTGGCAGTTCTGAAACTTTAGGTGTTCATCTATGCTCCAATAAATTGACTCTTGTGCCCAACTACTTTTCATTTCAGCAAATAACAATAAACATATTCCACTACACAGAAGCATTTTATTTTCTAGCAATTGGACTAGAATGAACAAAGAATTTTAATGACTTGAAGATTTCCATTATATCAAAACTCAGTTATTGTTTCTCAGAATGATTCTTTTGCCTAATGTGAATGCCCAAAATTGAAAGCAAAGGATAGATAACTTTAATTATCCACATTACCTGGCATCTGTGATTTGCCATTTGCCAGGAATTTTTCAAGGGGATATAATGGATATTGTCATAGGGAACCAAATTGTGTCGACCACAGTGTTCCTCATAATTAAAAAGATTGGTCACAGGTGTAAATTGACATACACAGGGAAAACAGGAAAAACCAGGTTTTTAGTCATTAAAAGCAGCGGTACAGCAGACCGGATTTGGGTGAGTATGCATTACAAAGGAAAAACAGTTGCACACCTGCTTCATGCTTTATGAGCATCATGAGTATATTTGATGCTCAATTAAATCATCATCATTATAATTTAGGGTGTTACCCTTAAGAAAGAATGTCTTAACTTTAATTATCTGTCCAGCAGTTGCTACTTTGTTTCGCATAGATACGAGCAATCATGTTTAATTGTAACACAGCAAACCAAATTTTAAAACTGCCTTGAAGACATTTTCTAAAATAAATAAAACAGTCATTTATGCAATGAAATGTTTATCCACTGTTATTTTTATAGGAAGTTCTTACATTGATTATGCATGTATAATTATATATATTAGCTTATTTTATACTATGTATGAAATTAGAGTGTGTGTGTGAAATTATCTTATATCAGAGGTATCATTTCATATAAAAAAGAAGCTGAACAATATGTTCACAAAGCACATTTGCTGTGAGTAACTTTTGAACGGTATGTTCATGAAATATATTTACTATTACCAACTTTTATATTTTATTAGAGACTGAATGAATTGTTTACAAGTTTCTTATCATTTCTCCCTAAGTTAAGTAAGTTTCCATTCTCTAAAGTTTCACCATATACTACTTGTACAACCTAAGCTCTTGAACCTTTGGGCCCTTTGCTTTTCATTCATAATATGAGAATGATAATGTTGTCTATTTACTTTAAGGAATAAACTAATTACTAAATGTGTGTTTCTTAGAGTAATCGTTAGCATATAGTAAGAAATCAATAAATGTAGCTACAGTGTTGAGCATAAAACCAAGAAATGGGAAGGCTAAATTATTGATCCAAGGTGCATACTAAAACAAGACAGCTTAAAGCAATATTCAAATTAAAATTTATAATTTATTGGCTGATTATGCTAAAGCTAATTATATGATGTTGCATTTTGGTTTCCAAAAGTTTTTTCTAAATGCTTTTTAAAAAATGAATTATTCACAAAAAGCTTCTAATAACAAAAAAGATAATGTTAACACAGTAAACAGACTAACATATGAAAAACAGTGAAAAGTCTATGTTACTTTTAGTTATTTGACTTGACTCTCGTAGGGCTTTGGACACATTATCACCACAGAGATCATGAAAATAGGAAACGAGAATCCAGAAAATTTAGATAGATTGCAATAAATATTTCTGATACTGCAAACCTGGATCTAGATACATATTCCTGATGTCAACTTCTGTGATTTTTTTTCTATTTAATTACAGGCTTCTTTATTAACTTATAACACATCCCAACTAACGTCCCAATGAAAAGATACAGAACACTCACCACACATGCGCGCGCGCATACACACGCTTACACGCACATGCACAAACACTCTCCCCCTCAAACACACATATACACTAGCATTTATGCTGTTAGACTACTATACATTTATGTATTACCAATTATTTCCCTTTTCACTAGGGATATAGCTAATCTCCAAGTTGATGACTAAATCAGAACTAAAAAAGAGTCCCCAGTGATTACTAAAATGTACCTTAAAGCAACTGCTTATAGCCTCCATTCCTTCAGGGAGATCAAACAAAGATCAATGGCAAGATCCAATTTCAGATGACAAAGACATGTACTGATTTATTCTCTACTCAAAATGAGAGCTCTTTCCTCTCTCCAAACTGTTTAATCCTGTATATCAGAAATCCTCTTTAATTTTACACTAATATTAAATCATGTCTTGCAAAGGCTAACATCAAATTATTATTTTTTACTTCTCAAGAAGATTTTTAACTGTCTCCATCATAAAAGGTTGTCCCTACTATAACCTAAATTTGCTTATACCAAAGTATCTATGATACCCTATTTTTAGGATTGTCTCCCAGCTTGTCTGTCTATCCAGCATGCATTATGGGGTGTGTCACATAAAAGATGTTTTGAATGAAGGAATAAATCCATGAAAATGTAGGAATGGTGTTAAAGAAACTATTCAATATCAAAAAGTATGTTACGGAAAACTTTCCTGAAGACATCAAATAACTAACTTTCAGCTTCCTCATATGTGAAAAAATAATGGTAGCAATAGAAGTCTTATAGGATAGTTGTACAGAACAAAATAAGCATATATATTAAAACTTTAGTAAACCAAACATAACATGAGTTTTTTATATATATACTTTCTATTAATCTTTTAATGGAGAGTTCTTTTCCCCTTAAAATATAATTCTGATTAATTAAACATTTTTAGACTTCCACTGACCAACCACCGCCCACCCCCCCCCAAGTCAAGATTTCAACTCTGTAATGATTGAGCATAAGTAGTCAGTCACACACTATTACATTCTACTTTAGTTGAGTTGGAACATGAGAAATTCTGGATACATAGTTCTTTCTCTCTAGAAATATTTTTGGTCAAATTTAGCTTCCAATCTATTCCCTCTTTTTATATTACCTCATACAAGGCTATAATTGGTATTTACTGAATGAATCAAGTGCATTTCACTAAAGCAGATTCTCTTAATCTCTTTTAGAAAATTTCTGATACAATTAAAAAACTGGATACTCTCTGTGTTTCCTTAAAAGATGAATAATTTATCCATGCTGCTTCTTCATTTTTACCCCTCCCCAGGTGTGAGTTTCTCCAGCAAGATTTTATACTTGGAAAGTAGCAAGCCTTATCCCTCTGCTGCCTGACATTGTAATGAAGACATTTGGGGAAAGTCTTCCAAGAGAAGATGAAGAATTATTTATGCAACAATATGATCTCCTTTCTGAAACCCCCAGGAATATCTAAAATAGCATAACATTGTTTCACATTTCAAATGGATTAATTGAATTTGAAAGACTTTATTTGATGATGGTAGTAATTATATTTGAATTAATACTGCTTCTGTTATCTTATTCCAGGGGTTCACAAAGAATACATCATACAACTTCTGAGATATTTAGCAGCAATGGGGCATATAAAAAAATGCTTTTCTTTGATTTAACTTTTCAATAGGGCTTCCATTTTTATTTTAAAGGAAAAATGATATTAAAGTAATTTAACTTAAATTATACACACACGTATGGTGAAATTTCTAGAAATAGATGTAACTGCATTGAACATTAACTAGCTAATTTATGAAAAGGACTTGCACTTGCTCATTAATCAAGAAGTTCAAATATTTGAGGGTTTCAAAATAAACTCTCGAAAAAATTTTTTGTAGATAGGCAGTTCTATTTGGGAAACAGGGATCAAATGAAAGCTCTTAAGGAGGCAGTGAATGTAATTTATCTGTACATAAAACTGACTTAGTGTTTTAGGCTTCTATACTTACCCTGAGGTACTAGTCTCATTAAGAAGGGAGAAAATAATGTCCTATATCTCGTTAATCCTTTGAAAGCACAAGATCTTCAGAGAGAGGAGTTGAAAGTTTTTTAGATAATTTTTGTTTTATGGATAGAAAACAATAAATGCAATTTAAAAAGTTTTTAATGTTTATTTAGTTTAGAGAGAGAGAAAGAGAAAGAGTGTGAGCAAGGAGGTGCAGAGAGAGAGGGAGACACAGAATCTGAAGCAGGCTCCAGGTTCTGAGCTGTCAGCACAGAGCCTGATGCAGGGCTCAAACCCATGAACTATAAGGTCATGACCTGAGCCGAAGTCAGCCACTTAACCGACTGAGCCACCCAGGCGTCAATAAGTGCAAATTTATACTCAAAGTTTAATTTCTATTTGAATACTTTTGAATTTGCCAACATCTTCAATTAAGTCAAATAAGACTGGATTTCACATGATGTCTTGTAATAATAGTTCTTTTTTTTAAGTATTATTAATAATACTAGCAAATCTGTGACTATGTTTCTATAGAATATGAATAAATTCTGGATAATTCTAAATTTCTAGTCAACCATAGTCATTTATGATACTTCAACAATTCAAAATATTTCAAATACATTATTTAATTCATAAGTGAAAATACAAAAATAATTTGATATTAACTTGTGTAATATCAGCTACAAAAAATGAGCAAATACTGACATATCAGGCTCATAACTCGTATTTACTTATTTATCTTGTACAAAAGATGATGCTTGACTACATATCACAAGCAAATGCTAAGACTTCTCTTTCTCTTTGAAATCAAAAGCTCAGTTGAAATTTCTTTTGTTTTCCTTTCTAGGCTTATAAAAATGTATCCTTAATCTCCCTTCCCCTCTCCTTCCCTCTACACAGCCCCAACAAATACAAATACAATTAGTTACCTTTGGATTATGCCTAAATGTTCCTGGCTTGTTCAATAAGGTTCAGGCATCACAATATGCATTAAATCATAATAATGAAAATTTCAATAATAATAAGTTGACATTTAATGAATGTTCAGCTTCAAGTACTTTGTGATTTGCTATATATTCATCACTCAAATTTAATACTCATAACAACCCTGTGAGCTAAATATTATTATCTGTATTTTGCAAATAAGTAGACAAGCTTAGAGAAGTTGAGTAACTTACTCAAGGTCACAAAACTAGTGATTGACAGACCCAGTATTCAAAACTGGGTCTAGCTCAACTACTATGTTATATTTACCTCTCTGTATTACCTAAGAATAAAGTCTATTTCCAAATTGAAACCTATGAGAACTTAGATTGTGTCTGTCTACTTCATCATTGTATTTCTCAGGCCCTAGAAAACAGTGCAGTGCTCAACAAACACTTGTAGAGTGAATAATAGTATCCATTACATTAAGTCAAATTTTTTTTTATTGTATGAAAAGCCATGGTCATTCTCCTATAAAACCAAAAGCAGAAATCTTGGTGTTGTGGTGGCAATGTTTTCATGTATTTTTTATTTTTTCTCTAATGCATCCCCTTCAACCAATCTTACTCCAGTATGACATTTTATCCCAAGACTTGTCTTGCTTTTGTATTGTTTCACCTTTGAGCAGATCTTCATTGCCTCATGCTTTCTCATAGCCACTCTGGTTTCATTTTCTGGCAATTTTTTCACAGGCAGAGATATGTAATCTTTTAAAAGTCAGTTACCATTTAGCTTTCTTTGTAAAAAGAACACAGGAAATATTTTACCTAGATTTCTTTAAATAATTTTTTTTTTTTTTTTTACCTGACAGGGTATGGCAGTCCCTTTGTTTACTGAAGAATGGACCAGTGAATCTGCTGTCATCACCATTCACAACTGAAGAACTGTGCCTGGATTTCCTTCACAGGAAGAGAAGAATTAGTAGGGAGAATATATGGACAAAATTTCCTATGCAGGTAGCGTGTGTGTGTGTGTGTGTGTGTGTGTGTGTGTGTGTGTGAGACAGAGAGGGGGGGGAGAGAGAGGGGGAGAGAGAGAGAGAGAGAGAGAGAGAGAGAGAGACATCTTCTTTATCCATTCACAGATCGATGAACACTTATGTTGTTTCCATATCTTGGCTATTGTAAATAATGTTGCAATGAACATGAGGGTTTACAGATCTTTTCAAATTATTGTTTTCATTTTTCTTTGATAATACCCAGAAGTGGAACTGCTGGATTATATAGTAATTCTATTTTAAATTTTTGAGGAAACTCTATATTGTTTTCCATAGTGGTTGCACCATAATTCTTCTTAACCCATGAGTTGTGCATTGATAGGTAGGTAGGTAGGTAGATAGATAGATAGATAGATGATTAGATGATAGATAGATAGATAGATAGATAGATAAATGTGATTTTATAACCATCTAACACATTTTTACATTGTGGCCAGATATTATGGACTATTCAATATCATTTTGAAATTTGTTGGAACTTCCTTTGAAGCCTATTATATGTTCAATTTTTGTAAATGTTGTATGATGTTTTATAAACATTGTCAATGTTAAAGCCAATGTATATTCTGTATTTATTGCAGGTAGAGTACTCGATATATCTTTTAGCTAAAACCTGTCAACATAGTCTATATTCTTATTAGTTTTTGCCTTCCTTATCCTTCATTTTATACAAAAAATGTTTTGAAACTTTACTGTAGTCATGCATTTTTCAGTTTCTCCTTGTAATTCTCTGTAGATTTGCTTTTTAAGGGTCTCATTTTGTTGTAGTGTTCATTAGTGTACTATGTTCTATTTATATTTCTTATCCCTTTTAATTTAAATGCTATTTGGGAAAAATTAGCATTTTCAGCCTAATTTTTTTTAGTTGGTAATATTGTAACATTTTAGAGTCAATTATGTATTTAAATCTTCAAAAAAATGATATTTTAGTCTATTATCGGCATTTGAGGTGTGAGTTCTAGACTGTCCTGCAGGCCTGAACCATCCTGTCATGTAGTTGTGGGCACAACTGAGACTGAAACTCCTCCACAGCTCTTCTTAAGGAAGACTGTGGTCCTCATTTCACTGAAAACAAGTAGACTACAAAACATAGATTTCACCAGTCACACATCCTGTATAAACACCACATATTTACATCCCTATCCATCATCATCTCTTCTCCTGGACACCAAGAACACTTGTATTCTGTTTGAGTCTAATTCTTCCACCTGTTTTCCAGATACAAATCTTCTGCACCTCAGGGACACGCTCCTTTAGCTACTCACTTTGCTTTCTCTGGTATGTTTACCTTCTCCCTAACTGAGTTAGAGACTCACTTCTTCCCCAGTGGGATAAGAAAATCTGCCAGTATTGCAGATCCTCTACAGCTCTCCAGTGACCCCATATTTCCTACTATCTATTCTATCCCCTAATATCTCCTCTCCTTTTACAGACAATCTACTTTACTACCTATAGGATATCATCTTTCAATTCTACAAAATCTAAGTTTATATTTAAAAAAAACACACACACACACACTGTATGGGGCACCTGGGTGGCTCAGTCGGTTAAGCATCCGACTTCAGCTCAGGTCATGATCTCACGGTTAGTGGGTTCGAACCCTGCATCAGGCTCTGTGCTCACAGCTCAGAGCCTGGAGCCTGCTCTGGATTCTGTGTTTCCCTCTCTCTCTCTGCCCCTCCCCCACTCACTCTCTGTCTCTTGAAAATAAATAAATGTTAAAAAAAATAAAATAAAATACACTGAAATTGTTTAGCCCAGTTAAACCATAGTTTTCTACTTCCAAATCCAATGCATTGTTAGTTCTCATCAAGAAAGGTCTTTGAAATGCTAATATCTAAATATTATCCCTTTACTTGGCCCCTGAGATAACATTATTTACTTAGTTCCCTACATCTTTGCTCTCCCCCAGCAACACCGTCATTATCACCCTTCAATCAAATGTTATCCCACCATGTTCTGCCTTAAAGTTCTTATCTCATTTCATACATGCATTTTGTTGATAAAATACTATTATGTTAACTCTTGTCTATAACCTTGTGAATTTTAAATCCATACTTCTATCTTAGTCCTCTCTTTCCAGTTTCTGGGGAAATATGTTGTTTATTTGGCAAAGGATTGATAGCCTACACTTGCTGAACAACTTTTTATTTGTGATGAGGAAAAACTTGAAAGAAAAATAAGGAAATGAAGTTTGCTGTCAGATTATGATAGGTCATGCCACTGAATAAATGTGAATGCTACTAAATGGGTAATGAAAAAGCATCAAAACATTTCTAACAAAGATACTAACTTTATGGATAATATGCTTTAGAAAATGTATCAGTTTATGGTAGACAGACAATAGAAAGAGAGGGAAACATTAGGAAACAAAATTAGCTTAAAAAATCAGTGACCTTAAGTGGGATGGAAAGGATAGAAATGTAAAGTGAGGGAAAGATTCTAAAGAGTTTATAAACCACAATGTACAATGATTTGTGAATACTGAAGTGTGAGAAAAAAGAAAAGAAGAACTTGGCACAACTGTTAAAATATTCAATCTGGCTGAACAGAAAAGGAACACTCCAATAGGATAAAAGGGTTAGTTCATTTTATCTCATATTTAAGGTACCAGTTAGACATCTCTGTGGAAAAAAAAAAATCTGCAGGCAATTCGAAAAATAATCTGATATTCAAGAAAGAATTCATGTAAGAAACAAAAATTAGGAAGTTACTAAAGCTGATGGTGGATGTGTTATAAATGGAAAAGTTCCTCCAGAGATGGTATCTTTGACCAAGTAGAATCCCGGAGAGTGACTGCATTTGTGTATAAGAAAAAAAAAAAAAGAGGCATTGCTATGGGCAGAAACATGGCAGCAATCACAGATAAAGAGAAGATAGCATCAGGTAAGTAAAGGGAAGAGAGAGTTTCAGGAAGAAGAGTATGATCGGTATGGACACAAGTTGTAGAAAAATCAATATCTAGGAGATTTGGGGAAAAAAAGGCCTTGGATATAAAACTTATCTGGGTAACACTGAGTACATCGTATCATTTATTCAAAACATATAGATTGAAGTCCAACGAAAGTGGAACAGCAACTCTTCCTGATTGAATGCTTGCACCATGGCATGCAAAGGCAAAATCAGATAGTACTATGCCTTCTATTGGAAAGACACAGTAGGCACTGGTAAGTTTACCACAAGTCTACTGCCCTCGAGGGTATCCTATTTGGAGAAAAACACCTACTATTATTTTAGGGACGGTAAGCTATATAACCCAATCAGTGAACTAAAATATATCCTTTATGTATTGTGAAAAAAGGTACTGTAGGTATTGTGCAAGGAAAACAACTGTTTTCAGTATGAAAAGTCTGAGTCATTAATATTAGACAAGAATCTTAAAAATAAGCAGAGTGAAGCCTAGAACTGCTTAGACATGCGGAATGATAGGGCTCAATACATAGCTAGAAATCAGATCATGAAAATCTTTGCACACTATGTCACGTGGACTGTTGTAGCATCTTAACAAGAGGGACCATTTTTGAGAGAATATTTTAAAATATTAACAATTATCCCCATATTTCTTTCCCCCTCCCTCAGTAATCTTGTCCCCATTCAAGCAGAAAAGCATTCTGTACAAATTGCCAAAATAAAGGAAGCTAACCTCATTTCCTAGGTAGGTAACCACAGAAGGAACAATATTCCAGAAATAGAAAATGTTACTTGATATACTTATAAGACAGGGCCTCAGACAGCCTTACTGAAAATCTTTGTGCTCCTGCATGACAGCAGAGCAGCAGAATGATTTCTGAGCTTACAAGAATAGACAGACGTTGTACAGCGTGCTACAATACCTAAAAGGGTGTGTGGACAGGATCCTGAGACATCTCCAAAGACACCTGTGTACACAAATGACACACAAGACAAGATGCTCCCACATTTAGTAGTTTGACTACACATAAGCTACATCAACTTCTACAAATCACCTGGCTCTTTGCATTCAGATTACAGACATCTTGTAAAAATACAACACACGAATCCTTCCTTTGATTCTACATTTTTTTTAAATAGTAGGATATATCTAGGGTTTTTTTTTTTCAGTTCACTAATATGTTACATAGATGATACTTAATGTTAGAAGCAAGAAGGAAGTCTTTCATAAAGAAGGGACTGTTCCAGCAGAACTTAGATGAATATGTGAGTAAGAGTATGCTTTGGCCCACTGAAAAGAAAAATGGATATTGAAATATCTCTAAGCTGATTACATAGTATATATCCTTCTTTACTGTTTCTCAGTGTAATGATAAATTATTGATATGAGAAATTACATGTTGCAGTATTTCACTGATTAAAAGCCAAATTAAACATCTCAGAGTTAATGCTAAAGAGACATTCTCTGTTAAAGATGGCCTAATATTAAAATGAAAATGTCTTTGACACATTAAGAAAACTTTTGATGACTCTTTTCCTTTTTATGTCTCCCTTCGCATTTGAAGATATAGTGTAAATTGATAATACATTATAAAATGACCTTCACAAATCTAAAATAATGACTGTCTTGAACAGATCACGGTATTATGGATTACCCAATGAATAATGACTAGTGTTAATGAAAAGGCACAGTGAAACTTATTTGACCCTGCCACTTCTATATGTCCTTCCAAAGGGTCGGAGTAATATCCCAGTCTATTCTTTCCCCATAACTTAATGATTTCTGATTTATCATGTCTAGATCTGCAAAGGAAAAAAATCTCCGGATATTTAATCCTAATTACTAAAACAAAGTTAAATGTAAGGCAAAGTAGTAAATTTTCAGTGACAATATTTACATTAGAATCTGATTTATCTGTACTATCAACCACAGATGGAAAGTGAGAACATGTAGGTGTATTATTTTAACAACAACAACAAAAATATATGTTACAGGAAAAAAAAACATCTTTATTAAAACAATTAGAATAACTTTATTTCCCCTAGAAAACATTTTTAAAAATGAAATTTAAGGAGCGCCTGGGTGGCTCAGTTGGTCAAGCATCCAGCTTCAGCTCAGGTCATGATCTCCCGGTTCAGGAGTTCAAGCCCTGCCTCGGGCTCTGTGTTGACAGCTCAGAGCCTGGAGCCTGCTTTGGATTCTGTGTCTCATACTCTCTCTGCCTCTCCCCCACTTGTGTTCTGTCTCTCTCTGTCTCTCAAAAATAAATGTAAAAAAAATTTTTTTAATGAAATTCAAGAATTTAGAAGCTGAGACAGCTAAACAAAGTATATAATCTGAGAGAGAAATACGTGCAGCACTAAATAATCAATAGATATTTGACGGTTTCAATTTACTAAAACATCTATTTGAATGAATTGACTAAAGTTTGGGATCATGGGTTCATGTAAGTTTTGCCATAGTCCAAGATATTAATGAAATTTAAAATTGTAGTAATAATACCATTAAAATAAAAATTAGTAAATTAAGATCAGAATATTTCACATTAATACTTTTTATACTCTAAAAGTTAACAAATTGTATCGGACAAATACCATATGTATGATTTGTCTCAATTAGTGCTAAAGTAGACTGAGGGTAACCTTCCTCTCTGAAAGGAGTTAATATTTTTTCATTTTTGCTACAATAAAGACTGATTCATATTTTAGCTTTCAATGTCATATTGCCAATACCCAATTTTTATTGTCACCTCTACTATAAAGCATGTCCTCTTGTCAAGCTCAAAAGGGCACTATGATGAACCTTGCATTGCTTTGGCTCATGATCATTTTCCTGTCAACATCTATCACAATACCGTAGAAAGAGTATCTTTCCTACAGTTATTTCAATGAAGCTTTTATATGATCAGCGCTTACTATGCCTGAACATCGCTGCTCAGAACTGCATTTATCAGGAAAATAAAAAAGAAAGTCTTGCCTGTTTTCATTAATGATGTGCAATAGATGTATATTCCAAGTAATCATTTTCCAAAAGAATCCCACATTTAAAAGCAAATTTGCTGAGTTACCAAAAATATCAAAAAACAGCGAGAATAAAACAAATGTGGGTCAACATCAAACCTGAATCTAAACATTGCTTGATAGCTTTATGAAGCCTGGGGGATTCTGTGTTCAAAGGAAGCTGATATTCTGAGTAATTTAATGGGGAAGTTGATGGCGACAAAACCAACAGGGTTGTGAACTACAGTTAGACCTGATGAACAAACTCCATACAGTGGAACTATTAAGAGATTACACTCTAAGAAAACTGACAGACTAGTCCATGAAACATCATCAGCTTGCCAAGCGAATATTCTGTGGCAAAGATAGAGAAAATCAGGGTCATTCCCTCTCCACCTCTCACTTTTTAGGTCACCTGAAAATGCTCAGTCTTAAAATTGGACTGCCCTGGGTTCAGTTTTGTGCTCTGCTGCTTTCTTACCAGCAATGTGACACTGTGACTGTAATTTAGATCACTTATCCTTTAGTTTCTTCATTTTTCAGATGATGCAAGCTTGGTGGGTGGATTAGAGCAATTTTTACAAAGTGTAACTCCTGGTTATTTTTAATTTATTATGATGATAAAAATGGACATGAAGATAGTTTAATAATGAGTCTAGTTTAACAATTCCAGTCTCATATCAGAAATCCCTGTTTGATCTTAAAAGTATATCAAAACACAAACCATTTAGAGATATTCTCTGAGGTTATCCTGGGTAAAGAGCTTTCCAAATGGCCTATTTCCTAAATGGAAACTATTTCTTCAAGATTGATAAAAATGCTTCTTACTTGCATGGGGAGAGGAATTTTTCTTTTTTTGTTTATGTAGAGGTAAAAGTGAGATCAATTTCAGCCTCATAAAGCATAGAAAGGCAGCAAAGACAACTAAAAAACAAATGATTCCAATGAAAGAAACAGGAGTTGGTTTTGTTTTAAAACCCAACTGAAGTAACTTTGGAAGTTACTATTTTGAAGTTACTAACTTTGAAGTAACTATTTCAAAATGGTCTAGTGGCAGCTACCACTAGAGAGAGAGACGTGGACACTATCAAGCCTCCCTTTCTGTTGTTTGTGATCCATAGGTCTCTCAGTTTGTCAATCTCATATTTTCAATTCAGTTTTCTCCATAGGACTCAAACCATGCACAAAAACAGCCCTGGACTCAAGTACGTCTAGCAACATGACACAGGAGAAACACCCATCTCCAGTATAGAAACTTCTAAGGACAGTTTCTAACTTCCCCAAGTTGGATTAATCCACGAGCCCTGGAACAATAATCACAACCAGGTGTTGGAAATCACCAGGTTTGGGTCATGTGACTATCTTCCAATAGAAGAAAAGTTTGGTCTGAAGGAGCCGCATTTCCCTGGGTGTAAAGTACAAGAACCAATAAGAAGGAGAATTTTATATACTGTAATAGGAGCATAAAATGTTGTATATTATGTGTACATAGGCATATATTAATATAAATGAATGTATTAGAGTAGAAATCCCTTCTTATGCCACTGTTCAACAATGAATATATTCTTAGCCTTCTAACGATAGACAGTGGAAAACAATATAAGATAAAAATGATGATCATGAAAGTAATAAAGAGAATAAAGTGGATTAAGACAAGAAAGAAACAAGATTGATGTTAAATTCAAGGTAGGCATTTTTCCCATTTATATCTCTGAGCATTTATATATGTATATAGTTCATAAATTGTCTAAATTATTTTTTCACTACACCTATATAAGTTATCCTTAAATCAAGTTTAACGCACTCATTCCTAAAGGACAGATTTAATAATCCTTTTCAAAAATTAACCTTAAGGAATGATTCACCATGCTTGCTTATTCTCATAGGGTCAATGATATATCGCCTAGTCAGATGTTATACTACATTCATGTTATATTAATTAAGGTATTTTCAGCCACAGATAAAAAATATCGTAAATGGTGGCATAAGAAAAATAAGTCTATCTGTCTTACACAACAAGAAGGCTATGGTTAGACGGTACAGAAGCTCATCCACATCACCTGGCATCTGTGCCTCTTCCTTTGTTCTGCTCTGTCACCATTGGCTTGTGGCAATCAATTTCTAGGTATCCAGTTTTTATTTCAAAAAAGAAAAGGTGTAAAAGGGAAAGGCTAAAGAGCAAATAAAGAGCTGTATTTCTTTTTATAAAAGAAAAAGAGTTGTATTTCTTTTTATAAAAACTTTTCTGGAAGTGTAACTCAGCAACTTCTTGAAGTCCATTGGCCAAAACTGCATCATAATGGCCTTCCATGGCCTCAAATTAATGTGAGAGGATAAATATTTTTAATTGACACATTTTCACCCCATGAAAATTAGAGTTCTAACTAATAAGGAAGGAGAGAATGCCAACTGAATAAACAACTACTTATGCTGAGAATGCTTTCATGTTAAAAACATATCATCATCTATAATTTATATCCCACACAGGCTTCATATACAACTGCTGTTATAAGTGAAAATAATAATAGAAAGCCATGATAACTACAGCTCCTTTATGTCTAAAATTTAAAAAAATGTTACAGTTACCATAGCCAATTTTAAGAGTGTGTATGAAGAAGCTTTCCATTTGGTATGCATCCCACATGCTCTCTTAAGATTCCATATAACTAAGTTATTATGTAGGCATATCTTTTTTTTAAGACTAGAAAACCAACTTTCATAGAGTTGAAGTAATCTTCCCAAGTTCCACAGCTATGACCAAGAATTTAACTGAGATATTTGACATTTCACGTCTCCTTTTTTGCTCACCACACTCTCCTACCCATTTACACCTTTAGGCTGAGCTATTCTGCCTTTTGTTTCTCCCTCAGGTGTACATTGATGTTCATTTCAACCAAAACCAAACTTAAAAAAAAAAAAAGTATAGTGTAAGGGGTATCCCATTGTTTAATTGGTTTTAGGCTCAAACTTTTGGAGAAATAAATCTGGAGAATCTTTAGTACACTGATCATTGCTAAAAATAAGAAGTATAAAAATAAATAGATTGCTGATTAATTAATAGGATACTTCTCTACTGTGCTAAGTGTAACAGGTAAAGAAAACTTTTTAATCATACCAACACATGTATACCATCAGTAGCAATAGGTTTTTTAAAAAGGTTAATGATTACTGCAGTGATAGGTTGAGTTATAAATATACATAAAGGTCTTTGATTAATTCTTACAAGAAAAGTGTTTCTGAATGAGAATGAAATCTTTGAAGAAATTCTTGTAGCAAAACACAAAAGTTCTTCCAGTTAATTAAAATTTAATTTTATTCAGGGTGTTTTAAGTGACTACAACTATAAAAGTTCTATGGAAATTCAAAATTGTTAATGTAATACTCTCCATCAAAGCAATGACAAACCAGGACCTTTCATGACATCATGAAATAATTAGAAAATGCTATATTTTGAAAGGAAAATGAGAAAACACTCTACTTAGCACTTACTATAATCCCTGTTTTTCCTAGGTAATTTATGAGCAAATTATCCATGAATAATATTGATTGTAGATTGCTGTTATTGACATGTAAATGAAAATTGTGTTTGATCCTCCCTACTGATAGAGTGTGAGGAGAAATTACTGGCCACATCAATGGAAATATATCAAGAACTAGTTTTGTGTTTTATCTGCTCTGATAAAGATCTCAAATTCAGCATAGCAGCTGCAGCCGGGGTTATTGCCTGGTTAAGTTTATGGCAGTACACCACTCTCTTTCAGGATCCATCTAGTTTCTCTTGGCCAAAATAAATTAAATAGGGATCAAACAGGGATATGATACGGACCATCACCCTTGCACCTTTAAGTATGTTATGGTGACACTAATCTCTGAATTCCTTCCTTCTTGCAATGCAGTTTCTAATTACTCTATTGGCTGGGGTGGAAAAGGGCAGTTTCAGGATTTTCCTCTTAATCCTTCCTATCTTAATCTCTTTTCCTTCGTTCCCACAGGTTTTAGGAAAACATGAGGTGCTATATTTTCAGACTCATGAACCCAATTGCTCCTATCTCAGATCTAAGACATATGTAGTTAGTCTCCAAATTAGCTCTGCCAGCTTCATGATTAGACCTTTGATCCTATTTTTTGGCACAGTCTGCCTTTCAAATATTTCATCATAGCTCATAGTTTTTATAAGATCTCATATTGGACAGTTGGCTGAGTTGGGCTCACCTTTTTATTTTCGCAAAGCTTCCAGTATTTACACTAGCAGCTACCCTGATCCAAGATGTCATAATTATCATCGCTCTAATACCTTTCAGTTACCACATCGATAGCATTTCTTAACATTCCACCTCGCACCTGTAAACAGACCCAATTAACCACAAGGTAAAACCTTGATAACAGTGACGCCACAACATGCAAAGTATTATTACCACCTCACCAGCACCAGAGACAAGTCCTAATAGTCAGACTACTGAAAGACTTTTTACTAGCTTTCTTTTTAATCAGTAGTTTGCTCCATTGAGTACTAAAATTCTCCTGTACTTTCTTACTCTGAAACCGGTAGATATCATAGCATCCTAGCATTTAATATCAGCAGGAAGGCCTGAAGCAAGAAGCATGGTCATGAGGTGACTATTATTGGAACGTGCCTTCAGATAATCATTTTGGAGCATATGCAGATTTTTTCACTGAAGTGTTACCCAAGGATAGAACTTGTCACCTAACATCCTGGTTGGAGGTTAAGGCAAAAGTACCTAAAACGGAGCATAAGAATCGCATAATACCTGTGAAGTTTGTGTTGAACATTAGCTAAACGAAGATGACTCCTACCTCTCAGCTTGTAGGCTTGCTTCCTTATCACAAAAGTGATGTCCATTTGTAAGTTTTTGTGCAAAAAAGTTAAGGAAGCAAATAAATTTATCAAAGTATGATAATTTGAATAAAATGATGTGGTCTGTCAAGGTACTCCAACTCCATAGGCAATCAAATAATTAGATTGTCAAACAGAATTTTAAGCTAAAAACATCACTTATACAATATCATTCCACAATTTGTTCCATGTAAACTGTGAATCAATTTTTAAAAGGATTAATTGATTTTTTAATAAAGTGAACATTCTCAAAGAGACTTGCCACAACACTGAAAAAATACTCATTTTACTGTATTTGTGTGTTTGTGTGTGTGCACTGTTCATCAGTTTGATACATTGTTTTTTATTTTCATAACTGCATTTAAATTATATAGCTTGTATCTTTGCTGGTATCTTAGTTATGTTACCATTGCCCGCATAAATCTAATTTTTTTTGTTTTTAGTTTTCATTTGATCTGTTCATCTCTTTTTTTTTCTTCTTCTGGGTTTTAGATATACTTCTATGCTATGCTAGTGATTTTCATGTCAACTGTTTTCATTTCTCTTTAGAATAATAAACTGTGATATACATGTTTGACAACACAATTTGTGATATGTCTGTATGTAATGCTTTAAATGTCCATATTAAAGTAAGCATGCTGTTCTTACAGTAAGTTTTCATTAGAAATTTCAGTTTGTTGCATATCTTGAAAGAAGGTAAATAATGCTCAATAGGTGAGAATTTTTTTATTTAAGTATGTTTTTGTCAAAGTTGACATTTGAAAATAGTCTGTTTGAATATAAGCCCTTATGGTGCAACTTTTAGTATGTTTTCTTCTGTCAAGAATCTTGTCTCCGTAAAAATATTTACAGTGTAATTCAGACCGTCAAGATACATTTCCATAGATTTATAAAATCCCATTGTATTGCCCTTTTTTGAACCAATTTTGCAAGTAATATTCCAAACACAAACAAAAAGAGCCAGTAGTTACATCCCTCATTAGCAAAAACACATTTCTACAAAACAAGAGGCTGCAAATAGCTATAGCTATTATACATTAAAAGATCCTTACCTATCAATCAGCCTTTATTCTTTTTTCAGAGAATTAATTTTAATGTTGCTACTTATTGAAATTCAGTACTGTTTGCTATTTCTTTGCAAACCTCATCGATGAACCATTTAAATTTGGGTGACTATTTGTCCATCAAAAGAATCTGTCTCTATAATTAGCAGGGCAGAATTATTTTTATCAGTAGCTAAAATCAGCTCTATCTTTTTAGGACTCCCTATAAATAGATGCATACATTAACAAATTCAGGTGAGAATAAATGTTAGGTTAAAAAGACCTAAAACTTGTGAACACTGTCTATTGCAACCAAAAATTTATTGGGGTGAGGCTATATTCACAGCTAAGGGAGGCTCTTGGATAGGGTTAGGTCAGAATGCATATCTCTGGGGATGAAATTTCTCAGTTGTCATGTTACTAATGTGAGTTATAAAAAATGAATAAATGAAAGAAGAAATAAGTACATATTGAAATGCACCTCTTAACATTAAGAAATATTTCCTTCAGGGGCACCTTGATGGCTCAGTCAGTTAAGCATCAGGCTCTTGATTTTGGCTCAGGTGGTGATCTCACTGTTTGTGAGTTCGAGCCCAGAATCAGGCTTTGTGCCAACCGCACAGAACCCACTTGGGATTCTCTCTCTCCCTCTCTCTCTGCCCCTCCCCTGCTCTCTCTCTCTTTCTCTCTCTCTCTCTTAAAATAAATAAGTAAACTTTAAAAAAAATGTTTCCTTGACATAAAAATCATTCACTATTATTCCTCTGTGAAAGGAATATTAAAGAATATTAAAAAATAAACACTATTTCCATATGAAGCAATACAGTTATACTATGGAAACTCTGTTTAAAAAACATTATGAAACATTATTTGTCATAGAATATTACTTGCAAAATTGGTTCAAAAAAGGGCAATACAATGGGATTTTATAAAGCTATGGAAATGTATCTTGACGGTCTGAATTACACTGTAAATATTTTTACAGAGACAAGATTCCTGACAGAAGAAAACATACTCAAAGTTGCACCATAGGGGTTCATATTCAAATAGACTATTTTCAAAGGAGAGGATAACAGAACATTGGAATGGATGGAGCATTCAATCTTCCTCTTCTCAAACACAACCACACTATTAAGTTTATGTGAGTAAAAAAGAAAGGTTGGAAAAAAACACCTGAAAAAGTTTGCTGATCTGCAAGGTATCAAGATGGTTAATTAAGACAAATTGGGACAACCCCAAAGCTAAAAGTAACAATCAAGACTTTACACGTTTATTGTGATGGTGAAGGTAAAAGGGAAATAAAAAGAAAGGTTTCATTTTTTTCCCCCTACGTAATATCATCCGGAATGGGTCAATCTGATGACATACAGAGCAGGCACAGAAATGTCACTGCAAAAGAACATTGAACAAAAGTTTCCTGCTGTCTTATGGAACTGGGGAAGCTGGGAGATTGCAAAGAGGGAGGCCTAGGAGTGGAAAAGTACTAAGTTAGAATGGAGAAAAAGATCTTAAGGCCACATGGTGGAGAGGTTTAGGCAGGATTGCTGAAAACTGCCTCTGTCAAGGCCTCCAGATAAAGAAGTCTTTAGAAACAAGTTGCTGGAAATGCACACTGATGTATAAGCATATCAAGCCCAAGGTGGGGCAGATAGCCTGGGGCCTTTACTGCAATTTCCAGGACAGACTGCAATGCCCTTGCTGTGTACCAAGTCTGTGTGGGAGAAGGCGAGTTTTCCCTCTTGAGGCCTGTTAGGCAAAGCCTTTGTAATTATCTATGGTCAAGCCTGAAAGATCATACACAGGAGTTGGCCTGGACCCAAACTCATGAAGTTCTGGCCACCAGAGATTATATGATATCCTGGGAACAATAATTATGTTTCAGGTTCTAGGAGGTAAGTGAATCACAGACAAAAAGGAGTCATTTTCTCATCCCCTACAGTTTGGCAAACGATAAAATGAGAATGGTCATCAAACTAGGACCCAGAAGAACATTATTGTTATTATGGACTGAAGAAAAGGCAGTGTTGATGCAGCAACTATCAGAGGAAGCTCCCAAAGAACAGATGAAAAACTTGAGTAAAAAACGTTCTGTGCGTAGATGAGATTCTGGGGACAGAATCTTTAAAACAACTTTGAGGAAAAGTTTGTATAGGTTATGGGGATTCCAAGTATGGTAGGATGCTTGTTGGAAGTACTGTAGGACTCAGACAAATGGTTTGAAGAAATAGCTTTCTGTGTGAATTGAAAGAGTTGTTTCCATTAGTATCCGCAACACTTGATGCCAACAGCTATTTGGCTACCGTACGTTCCTCAACTGATAATTGGGGATGGGGGAGAGCACTCTTATTTTATGGAACAACTACTGCCTAGGCAATTCAACTAAAATCTGCAGTTACATTAAAGCCAGTAAGGATGAGAAAGTGAGCAAAATAACTTCCTTTTAGGTCTCTTCTGCTTTAATCCATATATTTGGGACTATGCGGCATAAACCTTGACAAATTTATTGCTCTACTTTTGATGCAGCAGAAGAAGTAGAGGCATCTGATCTCATACTCCCTGCTTGCACCACGGGTATCAGGGCGGTTGACAAAAACAAATCAAAAGACCATGATGAGTATAGTGAGAAATCTCCTTCTCAAGATTTGTAGTAGAGCAGAAGTTGCAGAATCTGCCCGCAAGGATTCCCATCCCATCAGATGCGGTTAGATGAAACCAGAACAGATACAAAACTGTAAAAAACTCTAGACATGCTTGGAAGTCCTAGAAAATGCCTGGAATTCCTGCTGGTCAAGATGGGAGGCTTGGAACATTTACAAGTCGAGATAACCTAGAAGATATGCTGAGATAGTAAATAACCCCCAACTCTTAGTGAGTTAGTACAATAAAAGTTTATTTTTAGTTTATACAAAGTTGACTGAGGCTCTAAGCAAGAATCCAGGGCAACTGTTCTCTTAGTGGCAACTAGCAATCCAGGTTAATGAAGTCCCCAACACTTTCTAGCTGCTCTATCTGGAACAGAGTCTCTCCAGTCTAAGTGAAAGAGAGGAAAACAGTGCTGGAATGTCTCCCTGAAGTAATTAAAGGCTTTGGCCCTGAAATGACCCATCACATTCATTCATAAAGCCTTTGCCAATTCTGGTCACATGATACTGTGTGACTATGATACGTCATGGCTGAGCAGTGGAAGTGACTAAGGCAGAATATCAAGCTATGAGATACTGTAAATGTGACCCAATTTGTACTCAGGGTGGTGCAGCTCAGAAATACTAATAGTAGGTATATCCTCCACACTAAAAAAACTGAAAGATGGGGTGGGATAAAAATGATTCAACTGCTCTCAGGGTTGTTCTTTCTCCACCAAATAGTTTTTTCTCCTGTCCACATACATTAATATCTCTTACAATTTAAGATTATGACACTAATGATTCCAGTTTTATAGCCACTGCCCTAGTAGTCACTACTCAAGGAGAAATAAAAATATATTTATGTCTACAGTTAACTGAGCGCTGGTGGAGTCTGACAAAAATCAGAATTAGATTCTAGATGTTAACTCCCCTTCCCGACAAATATAGAAGTTTCTTGTGAAGCTTAGAATTTTCTTAAGTTCTAATAACTATCACTTTAACACCTAATAAATCAATGATCATTTTATATCCAAAATTTCTGCCATTACTTAACTTTTTAATTTAGTTTTATTAATGCAGAGAAGGCAGATACGAACTGGAAAACCTAGAACAAATTATGGTCAGCTTCAAGACACTTGGCTGTCAAGACTTTTAAAGAGGGCATATTTATTAACCTAAATGTTACTACTCCTGATTATTTTTTGATGTATCATCATTCTTCCTTTCTTCCTTGAAGGGGAAACTTTTATGGAAGGTGTTACTGCACAGCTGTTACTTCCTCTCACTAATAATTAGCTCATTGTAAAATTCAATCTGCTGTTACTTTAAGCCTAGCTATTTCACTAAGTCAGCTGCCAAAAGCATTATGTAACTTACTTATTTGTGTTTATTTTTAAAAATGGTGTGGAAGTATATTCTACCTGATATCAGCACAATTCATTTTTATCTTTAAAGATTTTTATTTACCTGTCTTTTGCCTCGCTCTAACTCCTGTCCTCATAGTACATCACATTTGTTCAGTACTTGGGAGGATTTTATTAGTTTTGTGCTCCTAAATATTAAGTGTCCTAAACCTTCAGCTTTCTGTTCATATCTGCTCAACATAGTGTACAATCTGCATTCTAGGGAAACCCAGATATGGGAGAGAGGTGGCTAGGCAGGACAGCATGGAATAAATACAGTGTATCCAGGAGAAAAATGGCTTGGGGTGTGACTCGGCCTCAAGACATAGTTCATCGTCATTCCACCAGGCAATAGGAAAGGCAGTAATGTGCTATTCACATTTCAGCTTTATCTCCAATACTCTAAGCTTCTTCTAATTATAATGATTTTCTCTTCCCATCACAAACATGGAAATATACTATGGTAATTTTTTTTTCAAGTGACAAACAGCTAATGATATTAAATACACTACAGGACTTATGTGTATACATAGGATAGGCATGCACACACACTAAATAACACAGCATGCTCAGACACAAACATATCAAACACATAAACACCATCCACATCTACATATGTCAAACACCACACACACACACACACACTACACACCCACAACACACCACATACCCATCCATATCACATACATGCACACAACACAAACCACATTACACGTGCTACTCACCACACTCACATACATATCACCTGTCCTACTCTCATGCACAACACTCAACACTCTGAATTCTGAAATCCACAAACTTAACATCACTGGCACAGGTATGTGTAAGGTATCGTAAGCCTTTAGCATTCCTTCTTTGTAGCACATGTGTGTTAAAAAGAAAATTTTGTTGTCTTCTAACAACACCTATAAAGATAATTTATCTGCTTGCCTTTGCTTTAAAAAATGGTTTTTCGATCTTCTCTTTGGGATATACCAAGGGTACAATATTTGTTTATAAGATTTTTTAAAGAAAAAGTTAATTTTCTTTCCAACAGTTTTTATTCCTCAAGGAAAGCAATTATTTCTAATATTGTTAAAAGTGTTACAATAAAACGATGAAATCATTAAATTAGTTTTAACTTCATAAATGGCTTTTATCATCATGCACCTAGTATTAAGAATTATTGTAAAATTAAGAGTTTTAAAAGGTAATTATTCCAAATATTAAGTTACAAATATTAACCCCTCTTATTAGATATTTGTTTCTGTAGGTTTATAAATACACAGTTACAAAAATGTACTCATGGACTTTTGGACATAGACATCTTTATTCCAAAGATGTTTACTGAAAGCATATTTTATCCCTACTACTTGACCAAAGAATCAGAAAATATTAGAAAAGGAAAAAGATTGTGAGAGTCATTATCACTGAACCAACTATATATTTTGCCCAACCCTTAATATTAATCCTCTGCCCTCTCTCAGTGGAGGAAATGGGTGGTGAGAGAGATGAGGGACAGAAGAAAGCAAGCAAGCAAAAGGGCATTAAGTCTGCTGATTAGGGCACATGACAGATAATTTTTTTTAAGATGTAAAAGACTTAGACTAAATGAAGGGGGTAAAGACCTAAATTTGAACCACCATGTCTCAGCATATTATCTACAAAACTAAATGCTAAAAATTATAGAAAATTATTAACTGCTACAGAAGTTCCTCTGGCACACATATTTGTGTCTGTATACATGCACACATGGACATGTACACAGAGACTTCCAAAGATGAGTAGAGAAGCAAAGGGATGTGATAAGCATGGTAAAGGGAACATGAGAGAATAATTTAATGGATATTTTTTTAAGGCCATCTATGACTACAACTCAGGTTCCTTTCTCCTATGTAAAACAAAAACAAAAACAAAAACAAAAACAAAAAAACAAAAAAAACTTGTTTTCTAAGTTTACGCAATATACACAACACATTTTGTTTTGTTTTTACTTTTATGTTCTTGACAAGGCATTCTTCTCTCTGGTGCCATATAGGAGGGCATATTAGAATAGCACCATTAATCCTGATGACCAAAGAGGGGAAGATGTCTATAATAATCTATTTCCTGAAATATTATTCAATCAGTTGATAGAGAAAACAATGCCTGTGTTGTATAGTCTTGCTGTTGTTTTCCTGGATATAGAGGATATATGGATGGACTATAAATATTCCATGGCTGCCAGATATAATCATAAGGAAAGTGGTCCCAACAGTTTTATTTCAATTGCTGCCATTGTTTCCTCTCCATTTCTTGGTTAATTTTCTCTTTCTTATACGGTGTGCTTTACTTAGGAGATGAAGCCTTCCACTACAAACGCTGCAGAGGTCTGTACTGGGGAATGTTACACTGGCTGGAAGGTAAACATTTAAAAGCAGGGCATGGAGGCATTCCTAAATTCTGAAATAAATGTTGAGAACTCAGAAAAATAGAGACGTACCACTCAGATTAGCACCAAATTAAACCAAGTTAAATCTTACTTTTTGAAATATAAATGCAAGAAAATCAAAGGGAAGGGACCGGTCAGATCAGGTTGCTGACTGAGCAACACTTCTCAAGCATGTGACTTACTCCTGCAGTTCATTATCTCTCTCAGATCCAGAAGAACAGTAAACAAGGATAACTGCATGGCCAGTAGAGCAAATTCTTCTTCTAACTCAAATCACTATAGAGGTTCACAATAAACTACTGGCGCTATAAGGGAGAAAAGTAACTGCTATTTAAAAAAAAAAAACAAAAACAAAAACAAGAAACACTCACTATAGCCATTCAGCATTCTGTAATAGGGCAGAATTTTGTTTCATTTTCACAATAATCTTAAGAGGACAGGTTGATTGAGCTCAATTGATCTATGCATTAGAGAAAAGGAATTTTGAGTTTTATGTTTGTTTTCTAGTTTGTTGCCTTGGAGAGCTCTGAATGGATAAATGGACCCGCGGATGAAGAAAACATTTGGAAGGTTTTTCATAGGGCCATAAAATGAGGTAGGGACTAGATAATAGGCTACCAGTAAAAATGAATGTGCCCATGAAACTTTAGGAAAAGTCATGAGGATGTTTGCTCAAACTGGTTACTGTTCTATGCTCTAATTTCCTTTCATTATAGCAAAAATTTCATGTTTGTATCACATAACGTATTGCCTAATGGTAACTTGGAAGATGGCATAAAATCCTTACCACACTCAGGGAAAGGGAACAGACAGAATTAGATAATTCAAAGTGATTAATAACTGAACCTGAAGCAAACTTGCAGAACAAGATGCAATAGGTAGCCAACAAGGGAGGGTAAGCATTTCTAAAACAAGAATGTGTGAATTCTAGGAACCATTAGGGAAAGCCTAGACTTTGAACAAGCACATGAGGTGAAAGCCCATCTTATGTTGTATGCATATTTTTTAAAAAAGGGCCAACACCAGATGAGTAAGGTTGATGGGGTTTCACTGTTGGTCCTCTTGTAAGAGACATCTATGCCATCCACTGAAATCCATCTCCAATCCCTGGCACATAGCTAGAATTTTTTTCAGCCTTCTTTGTAGTTAGGTATGGCTATGTGGAATTCTCTCTAATAGAAGGTGATTGGTAGAGATGTGAGCCAATTTCTGGGCCATTAAAATCTAATCTGTAGCTCCTCCATTTCTTTCCTAGTCTACCAGCTTCATGCAAATAATGATGTGTTCTTAGGAGATGACATAGCCACAAAATATAAGATACTTCAGTTACCATATCACCACATGACAGAAAGCCATGCTTTGTCTTGAGCATTCAACTGATTCTCTGGGCAAGAAAAAAGTTCCTATTATATTAAACCACTAAAATATTGGGATGCAAAAGGGAAAAAAATGGGTAGAAAGGTAATTAAACATAATACATTGTGAAATGGGCTCTCATAGGAAAAGTGAACCTCAGAAAAAAGCAGAGTTGGAAATGAGAGAGGCGATATAAAAGATGAATCTTGAGGACCTGGATGTAAAGGGCATTCCAGACAGTGGGTGATGCAAGTGTGATTGTCAAAAAAATAATAACTGCTCAAGGTATTTTCCAAAATCTGAAAGTAATTAAGAGCTTTAAGAATAGTTTGTACTGAAGTCAGAGCAAGAGCCTTTAGGCAGGCTTCTTATGTGAGCTAGGGACTGTATAACATCACTCATAGTCTTGAAGGCTGTGGGAGGC
The DNA here is from genome assembly GCF_022079265.1 of Lynx rufus. Classification (NCBI taxonomy): domain Eukaryota; kingdom Metazoa; phylum Chordata; class Mammalia; order Carnivora; family Felidae; genus Lynx; species Lynx rufus. Next base: position 61,596,797 of record NW_025814827.1, read on the forward strand.
TTTGGAGAAATGTAAGCAAAGAAGTGATGTTGTTGCATTTTCTGTGTAAGAAAGATCACCAGTGACCATAAAGAAGGTAGATTAGAAGAGGAGGGACAAGATTGATGACAGAGAATGCCAATTAGGAAGTTGTTACATTAATCCAGACAATAAATAATGAGGCCTGAACCATGCCATGGCACTGGGGATGGGAGAGAAGCAGTTTGGAGAGATGTTGAGGTATTTCCAGTAATTGGATATGTCAGACTTGAATGCCAGCAGCTTACTTTTTAGATGCTACCTTATTTACTCGCCAACACAATCTTCCCTGAGTCATTCCTGGAGGAAAAACATATCTGAGATGTAATGTCATTTATGGCCAAGCCAACTTCTGTTGGTTTTAAACACTAGATGGTGATAAATAATTGGATTAATTACTTTACTATGTTAGTGATCCAAAACAAAGTTGCAGCTGGCATCTAAAAGCTATCATGTGTTCTCTTCAAAGAAATACAAAATAAAGGAAGTAAGTTTGCTCTTAGAATTAAAACAGAGAGTTATCAGAAAAGTGGTGAGACAAAGCCACCTTGAAAAGACAGAGGTATCTCAAGCCACTGAGATTTGACTGAAACCACACTATTTTGATCTATATACCTTTAATAACACAGATTTGTAGTTTGGTTCTAAAACCAGTTATACGAGGCTGCTAAATCTGAATTTACATCTAATTAGGCACTCCATTCTCAATTTCACAGTTTAGGTGTTTGATCTTTGGTAATACCAAAGGTTAGTTTAGGGAGGGTTGGTTTTACTTTTTGCTTGGTCTTCAAAATTTCTCATCCTTGTCACCCCATATAAACATAAAATGTAAGTAAAGTCAGTTTTTTTGCCATGCAAGCCTAAACTGAAAGAAAGGTCCTAGAGCCACCAGAAATTGCTCTGTCAAAGTCCCTCCTTTCAAAGAAGTTATAGATTAGCCAAATTTATTCAGCTGGTAATGTTTATGCCAGATCCTTCCCTTGGGAAGTTCAATAAAATAATGTCATCTGTGAGACATCTGAGGACACAGCTGGTCTTTCCTGTTGATTGCCTTCTTTCATTTTTTTTTTTTAAATTTAAGTTTATTTATTTATTTTGAGAGAGACAGAGATAGCGTGAGTAGAGAAGGGGCAGAGAGAGAGGGAGAAAGAGTCCCAAGCAGACTCCACACCATGAACACAGCCTGATGCAGGGCTCGAAATCACGAAACAGTGAGATGATGACCTGAGCCGATACCAAGGGTCAGATGCTTAACTGACTGAGCCACCCAGGTGCCCCTCCTTCTTTCATTTTTAACCTTCTTCAAAAGTGTAATAATTTAATAAAAGTAACTGCCCTCTAATTTGTATACTGGCAATCTTTTGAGTGTAACTCTTTCTGCCCCATGTAATGGAGAAGACAACAGTGGAGCAGGGAAGAACACAGGAAGAGAACATTTAATTTAAGTTGCTAAAATGGCAAACTAAGTAAAAGCTACATGGGAGAAGTAAGTTCATCAAGAGAAGAACCTAAAGAGTGAGTGACACATTCTCTGTCACTAGTCCTGGTCTCTGCTTTAGTAAAAATGTAGACCGAAAAGAGCACTTGAATAATTCTGATTCTCATCAATTTAGAAAGTAATCATTCTCATTAAGACTTATCAGTACTGGGTGCCTGGGTGGGTCAGTCTGTTAAGCCTCTGACTGGCTCAGTTCATGATCTCATAGTTGTGGCTTCGAGCCTGGCGTTGGGCTCTGTGCTAACAGCTCAGAGACTGGGGCCTGCTTCAGATTCTGTGTGTCGCTCTCTCTCTGTCCCCTCCCCACTCATGCTCTGTCTCTGTCTCTCTCAAAAATGAATAAACATTAAAAAAAATTAAAAATAAAATAAAATTAAAAAAAGACATCACTACTAAGTGCCAGATACTGTGTTTATTTAAAAAAAAAAAAAACCTTGAGTTATCAAATGTAAAATAGGAAAGGATGAGCTACAGTTATAGTTCAAAAATCTGACTAAGGAATTTATAACTCTTAACACAGCTATGGCTATATTAATTTTTTAAATATTTATTTACTTTTGGAGAGAAAGAGAGAGAGAGTGAGTAGGGGAGGAGCAGAGAGGGGGGAGACACAGAATCTGAAGCAAGATCCAGGCTCTGAGCTGTCAGCAGAGAGCCCAATGAGGGGCTCAAACCCACAAACCACGAGATCATGACTTGAGCGGAAGTCAGATGCCCTACCAACTGAGCCACCCAGGCGCTAGCAATGGCTATATTAAACCCAGGGAAAGACAGAATTCAACCACTTACTGAATGAAAAACAGTTCTATCAAAAAGACTGCATTAACTTCTTACTGCTGCTGTAACAAATAACTACAGATTTGGTACTTAGAACAGAGCAAATTTATTACCCTATGTTCAGGAGGTCAGAAGTCCAAAATTAGTCTCACTAGGTTAAATGTAAACTGTCAGCAGAACCTTTTCTTGTGGAGGCTCTACAGGAGAATTAGAGACTCCTTGCCTCTTCTAGCTTCTAGATGCTGGTAACTGTACCTGGTTCAAAGTTCCATGCAGCCATCACTGCATCTCTCCAAACTGCTTTCATCAACACATCCCTTTCTCTTACTTTCCTGCCTCTCCTTTCCCTTATGAGGACAGTCATGATTACGTTGGGCCCCTGGATAAGCCAGGACAAACCCCAAGTCAACATCCTTCAGTTAGTCATATCTGAAAAAGTCCCTTTTGTCCTAGAAGGTAACATTCATAGGTCCTGGAGATAAAGACCTGGGCATTTTTGGAGGGCTGCTGTTTAGCCTACCACAAAGACACACTACATGTCTAGTTAAATACGAGCCAGTTGGGGCGCCTGGGTGGCTCAGTCAGTTGAGCGTCCGACTTCAGCTCAGGTCATGATCTCGCGGTCCGGGAGTTCGTGCCCCGCGTCGGGCTCTGTGCTGATAGCTCAGAGCCTGGAGCCTGTTTCGGATTTTGTGTCTCCCTCTTTCTCTGACCCTCCCCTGTTCATGCTCTCTCTCTCTCTCTCTCTCTCTGTCTCAAAAATAAATAAAATGTTTAAAATTTTTTTTAATTAAAAAAAAAAATACTAGCCAGTCAAAAATTGCCTTGTTGTTGTTGTTACTCTTAGATAAAAATAAATGCTACTGTCATAACCTTAAGTCTCAGAAGATGGCACTTTTCCAAAATTACTATTATTAAACGTATACATTTCTCATAGGGCATTCCAGAGTTAGTTTCCAGTTGTTTCCATATTTGGACATTTAGTGAAAAACAAAGGAAGAATATGACTTCATTCTAAAAAATGCTCAAGATTAGCCATCCTGTTTGTAAATGATAAGAAAATGTAACTTTAGGGTAGCAACATCACAATATACTTTATCATTCCAGATTCAGTTTAGAATAAGATGGACAGGGGTGCCTGGGTGGCTCAGTCCGTTGAGCGTCTGACTTCAGCTCAGGTAATGATCTCTCTATCTGTGACTTCAAGCCCAACGCTGGCCTCTGTGCTGACAGCTCAGAGCCTGGAGCCTGCTTCCGATTCTGTGTCTCCCTCTCTCTCTGCCCCTCCCCTTCTCATGCTCTGTCTCTCTCTCTCTCTGTCAAAAATAAACATTAAAAAAAAAAAAGAATAAGGTGGGAAACTTGAGGGAAATACTCTATTTTTAAAATTAAAATGGAATTATACACACAGAGACATTTTTGAATAGAATAAATGTGTTCTGCTCCTGTTCATCTTCAACAAGTAACATTAGCTTATGTGACACCAGCAACCAATTCAGGTAAACACTAGCCTCTGTCTGCAGAAATATTTTAAGATGGGCTTTCTCCATATCGCTTTTTCTTCTACTTTTACATTCATAAGATGATTTTTCTGTGTTTAAATAAAACACTAAAAGATAGTCTCTGAGATATTGTCTTCACTGTGCCAATTGAGTTTAGCCAAATTAATTTGACATGGGATTGAATAATTACAACAATCAAGTCAGTGAAAACAACCAATTTATTGTGTTCATGTAGAAACACAAAATTCTGAAAATAAAATTGAGATCAAAAGGTTAAAATAATATATTCAAGAAATGTGTTTTGTAGGGCTTATTATAATAGCTAATAAATATTCTCTTTTCTCTATCAATTATATTTTTAATTTTGACAGTCATCTCCCAAATGTGACTCTCGGCCTTGAGAGTGATTTTTTTTTTTATATGACAGAATGGTATCTACATAAATTGATCATTTTGTTTGAAAATAACTAGAAAAGCATAGAAGTGACTTTGTATTACTAACTTCATATAACAATCAAAAAGAAGAGAACTAGGGGCGCCTGGGTGGGTCAGTTGGTCAAGCGTCCAACTTTGGCTCAGGTCACTATCTCATGGTTCCTGGGTTCGAGCCCCGCATGGGGCTCTGTGCTGACAGCTCAGAGCCTGGAGCCTGCTTCAGGTTCTGTGTCTCCCTCTCTCTCTGATCCTCCCCCGCTTGTGCTCAGTCTCCCTCTCCCTCTCTCTCTCAAAAATAAGTAAATGTTAAAAATTAAAAAAAAAAGAACCAAATAAAAATAAAAATCATGATAATAGTAATTGAGTACTTATACATGCCAGGCTCTGAGCTGACAACTTTAAATGCATGATTTATTTAATCTTCATAACAAACTTATGAGGTAAGTGTCATCATTATTGTTTTGCCTTTACAGTTGAGAAAATGGAGGTTTAAAGGAGTGAAATAGGTTTTTCAGGATTGTCCAATTGGTAGGCTGAAAATCTTGGATGAGGACCCACAATGTGGAGCCAGTACATTTAAAAGCACTGTGGCACTATCAACATTAGCCAAAGTATGGAAAGAGCCCAAATGTCCCTCGATGGATGAATGGATAAAGAAGATGTGGTATATATACACAATGGAGTATTACTCGGCAGTCAAAAAGAATGAAATCTTGCCATTTGCAACTACATGGATGGAACTGGAGGGTATTATGCTAAGTGAAATTAGTCAGCCAGAGAAAGACAAAAATCACATGACTTCACTCATATAAGGACTTTAAGAGACAAGACAGATGAACATAAGGGAAGGGAAACAAAAATAATATAAAAAACAGGGAGGGGGACAAAACAGAAGAGACTCATAAATATGGAGAAAAGGCTGAGGGTTATGGGAGGGGTTGTGGGAGGGGGGATGGGCTAAATGGGTAAGGGGCACTAAGGAATCTACTCCTGAGATCATTGTTGCACTATATGCTAACTAATTTGGATGTAAATTTTAAAAAATAAAAAATTAAATTAAAAAAAAAAGAATGTGAGGAGGTAGGAATATCTTCTCTAGAAATTGAACAGTTTGTGAAAGAAAATTTTAATCTGATTTCTTTCTTTCTAAAAGGTATATTAAAAGGGGATCCTGGGTGGCTCAGTTGGTTAAGCATCCGACTTAGCTCAGGTCATGATCTCACAGTTCGTGAGTATGAGCCCCACGTCAGGCTCTGTGCTGACAGCTCAGAGCCTGGAGCCTGCTTTGGATTCTGTGTTTCCCTCTCTCTGCCTCTCCCCTGCTCGCACTCTGTCTCTCAAAAATTAACAGAATTTTTAAATAAATAAATAAATAAATAAATAAATAAATAAATAAATATCTTATAAAAATTAACATATATGAACACATATCATTTTAAGTGCACTAATCAGAAAATTATCATAGTGTGAAAATAATTCAAGTATTCTCTTTTTGCTCCTTTATACATTTAGCTGACTGTAGTGTCTGAGCAGGAGAAATTATTTACTCGCATATCATCACATCTTAATTTGGAATAATGTAGAGCAAAGCTGCATTTTGACATATTAATGATTTTAAACTGCTTTTTGATAATGAGGATGACTCCCTTCCTCCTCTCTCCAGGGACAATATTAAGATAAATATATTTTCAGTGATGATTTTGTTGTCTTTCTTAGAAATGCCCTTGATAGAGAATTGGCTTTGCCACTAAACCATGTCCAGAAGAACCTTTTAAGGATATTCACTCAAACTAAAATCATCGTTTTTGGTACATGTTTTCAAAAATTTAATTGACTTGTAATCAACAAATCTCACAGAGTTGGTCAACTCAGAGTTTCTAATGAGTTAGTGTGGTGATGTGCAGGAAGGATAGGTAAGTTTACTGAGGATATATTAGGTGTTTAATTGCAATATGAAATTTTTACTACTATGTGGAAATTTGATTTACCTGCTTTAAAATATATCTAATTTAGACTTGGCTCCATATGGCATATTGAGCTGGTATGGAAAGACCATTCTGTAACTCCGGATTTCTTTTAATAGTGCTTCAAAAAACACTTTTAAGGAATTAAATGCTGGTTTTATGCCCTTCTTTACATTGAAGGATAAGAAAAAAGCTATACTCACTTCATGCTTTTAATATAGGTATACATTTGAAGATATTTCTACCATGTTAACAATTGTTTAGGATATCCTAGCACAGCCAATGTCCACCTGTTCTCAAGCTACTAGACTGGAGTCTCAGTGTTCCTAGCACATCGGCTTCACCAACACAAGTACATATTCAATATTTAACTAACGTGTATTGAGATATCACTATGTGCTAGTCAGTGTGTAACCATTTTACCTGCATTGCTATCACACTTCATATTCGCTGCCACACACCTCACAAGCTGTGATTCAAATGCAAAGCTGACTGACAGTATCTTAGGCTCTTAACTAATTTTTGTGTTACGTATTTTCTTGTCAGTTAACTAAAATGTGCAATAAGGGTCTAGAAATAAATCATCACATGAGCAGTTCATTGAATTTTCTGTGGAATAGTTTCTCTCAAATGATAAAACTATTTCCTCATAGAAAACAACTGGACCAAGTGCTTTAAACTGCTTATATATCAGAGCATAGACTCCTGGGTAGAGGGTTTGAGTTGACATTGCTTAGATGTATTGCTTAGATGGTACTCAGTCTATACCAATATGCCAAGTAAGGATTTCCAGGACATCGGTCCCGTTTTTATTAAATTTAAGAAATAGTTTGATGAGACTGTTAACCAAACATCAAATGGAGTATAATTAATTAGGTCGTACCTGATGAGGGAAATTTTATTGTGGTAATCTGATATATTTTTATGTAGTTTTAATGTTCTGTTTTCCAGATTTGTAAGAAAGCCCTTTTGTTAATTCTTAAGCTATTCTTTAACTCATGACAACATATTATATTCTTCTTTTATGAACTACAATGAAACATTTTAAAATTGTATCTGACTCTCCAAAATTTAAGTAATCTCTACACCCATTGTGGGGCTCAAACTCAGAACCCTGAGGTCAAGAGTCACATGCTCCCCCAACTGAGTCAGCCAGACACCCCGATTCTCCAAAATTTAAAACCTTTTAAGTCTTTATTTACTTTTCATGTAATATAGTTATTTGCATAGGTACAATAAACCTGTTTATTTATTTAAATATAATTTAAATCAGAATATAATTTTAAAAATTATACAAGATAGACTTGACTTGGAATGTCACATTTGAGAATCATGCTCCTTTAATTATGTATGTATGATAAGTCACCTTTAAATAATTTGGTTAGCTTTACTTATAGACTCTGGGAGAGAATAATTTATGGATAAGCAGGTAAAATGTGGCAGTCCATCTATTAGGCTTATTTCCTAGACTTAGGATATCAAATCATAGGGGCTTTAGCCATCCAATTTGGCTTTATGAAAACTTTCAGATAGAGGTTAATTTTGCGGTCTTAGTAATTGTCCAATACTGTATGGCTCTAGACTTTACAAAGCAAACTTAAAGAGGCCTATATGCCAAATATTTGCCTATATGCCAAATACTCTTTCTATACCTATGTAATGAGTCAGGCCAAATCTAAAGTGAAAAGACTTATATTGTGATCAAGTGTTTTATTTCTTTAAGATTATTATAATCACAAAATGGAGATGAAATTGTGTGTGTATGAAAGACTACAAAACACATAAAATAAGGCTAGTAGAGTACTAACCAGACCACCCTTTCATTATCTCTGCATTTCATAATCTTAAATTATTTTATAATCCTGTAAATTATAGCAAACTGATAATAATTACAGATTATTTTTAGTTATAAAACTTCAAATTAATTGTGTCCTATGGAATGCAATTGATTATTGCCTTGCAGATATCCATTTTGCAACTGTTTGTGAATTCATTTCAGAATTTCTTATTCCCAATATGTGCTTCTGCTCTGGATTATCCTTTGTTGTGTTATCGGTTGTGTATAATATACCAGTTCCCTTCATAATAAATAAGTTAAACAAAATCTTCAGCATGTATTCACTTTATGTAAGCTCAAGAACCACAATTATACCTTATTTTAACAATTTTTCTTTAACGTAATAAATGCATCCAAATAAAAATTATAAATTAGACATCACATTTAAAAAATGATTTAGTTAAGAATAATCAACTTATTATTATAAAACTTCTACTTTGCTCAAACACATGGAGAAGAAACTCATAAACTATGAGAATGTGTAGCCTGTCTAATGAATAATCCTCAGGGCTTCAAAAAAAATCACTTTTACAAGAAACCAAGCCTCGAAGATCAGATGGATGAAGGCATTTGTTGGGGTGATATAATCTTTACTATCAAGAGAATTCTCTCTTGAATGGAATAAAACAAAGCTGAAAATGCAAATAGACAAAGGAAAACCCTGATTTTTTTTTTTTAATTTTCTGTTTTTACCTTAAGAGGCAGATCAGGCCAGAAAGTCTGAAAAGGTAATTAGAAGATCATTCTACTCACTACAAAGCCTGAGTTTCTCTGGAATTACTGCAAAGATGCTCAGAGGTTTCCAGAGCTAATTAAAAATGCTAAGAAGCAAATTAACACTTTCTCTCTAATAAACTGCAAACATACAGTTAAGTCCTTTTAATAATGCTCCAAAGCCTCCCAAACAGATTGAAGTAGACAAAGCAGGGAATTCAAAATAAAGGGAAAATGCTTGAGGTATCTGGATGGCCTAAGACTGAATGGGAGAAAGTTAAAGTTCCATCCGGAGTGAGAGTGTGAATGAGTTTGAGTATAACAAAGGGAGGCTAATAAAAATAAAAATTTAGTAACCCATTCTTCTTTTTGGTATTTTTTTCAGTACCATTTTGATTTGCATTGTTATAGCTCATTTCATTGTTACTATAACTGCTTCTTTGTCATTTTCTCCATCTATATCATATCTGTCTTGCTTTCTGTTGATTTTCTAGCAGAGTGCAAGACCAGAGTAAAGCTTCAATTTTTTTTAAACAAATGAATGGATGGATAATTTAAAGAATAAATGGATTGATGAAGAGAAATGTGTTGTAAAGCTGAGAAATATCAAGAAGATATTTATGATTTCATTACATATAGAATATTTTAACTTGTAATAATTATTCATTTGTATAAAAATGAGTTTGTATGTCTGCTTTTTCTGTCATCTATTTTTCAGAATCAAGTTTTCTTTTTTAAGCAACATGCAGATCACATCTGTCTCCCATCCAAAAATCCCCAATGGGTTCTTAGGACAGTTAAACTAACATTGCAACTTGGACCTTCACCACAGAGTCCCTGACTTCCCCAGCTCATCTCTCATCTAGCTCACTTACTTGGCTTCAGCCACACTAACCACCCTGTGTGTCTCTGGGTCATAACAGACACTTTTGTACCTCAAAGTCTTTGATTTTGCTCTTTCCTCCACATAGAATTATGCCCAGAGTTTATTCATAACTCTGATCAAATAGCAATTTATTGAGGATTCTGGGAAGATGGCGGCGTAGGAGGACGCTGGGCTCACCGCGCGTCCTGCTGATCACTTAGATTCCACCTACACCTGCCTAAATAACCCAGAAAACCTCCAGAGGATTAGCAGAACAGAGTCACCGGACCCAAGTGCAGACGAGAGGCCCACGGAAGAGGGTAGGAAGGGCGGCGAGGCGGTGCGCGCTCCACGGACTGGCGGGAGGGAGCCGGGGCGGAGGGGCGGCTCGCCCGCCAAGCAGAGCCCCCGAGTCCGGCTTGCAAAAGCGGAGGGGCCTGACGGACTGTGTTCCGACAGCAAGCGCGACTTAGCGTCTGGGAGGTCATAAGTTAACAGCTCTGCTCAGAAAGCGGGAAGGCTGGAGGACAAAGGGAGGGTGAGCTGCGGAGCCCCCGGACGACAGAGTTCAGTTTGGCGGGGAACAAAGGCGCTAGCCAGCGCCATCTCCCCCGCCCATCCCCCAGCCAAAATCCCAAAGGGAACCGGCTCCAGCCAGGGAAATTGCTCCTTCCGCGCGAACACCCAACTCTGTGCTTCTGCGGAGCCAAACCTCCGGCAGCGATCTGACTCCCTCCGGCTGCCACAGGGCCCCTCCTGAAGTGGATCACCTAAGGAGAAGCGAGCTAAGCCTGCCCCCCCTGCCGCCGTGCACCTTGCCTTCCCACCCCAGCTAATACGCCAGATCCCCAGCATCACAAGCCTGGCAGTGTGCAAGTAGCCCAGACGGGCCACGCCACCCCACAGTGAATCCCGCCCCTAGGAGAGGGGAAGAGAAGGCACACACCAGTCTGACTGTGGCCCCAGCGGTGGGCTGGGGGCAGACATCAGGTCGGACTGCGGCCCCGCCCACCAACTCCAGTTATACACCACAGCACAGGGGAAGTGCCCTGCAGGCTCTCACCACACCAGGGACTATCCAAAATGACCAAGTGGAAGAATTCCCCTCAGAAGAATCTCCAGGAAATAACAACAGCTAATGAGCTGATCAAAAAGGATTTAAATAATATAACAGAAAGTGAATTTAGAATAATAGTCATAAAATTAATCGCTGGGCTGGAAAACAGCATACAGGACAGCAGAGAATCTCTTGCTACAGACATCAGGGGACTAAGGAACAGTCACGATGAGCTGAAAAACGCTTTAAAGGAAATGGAAAACAAAATGCAAACCACCACGGCTCGGATGGAAGAGGCAGAGGAGAGAATAGGTGAACTAGAAGATAAAGTTATGGAAAAAGAGGAAGCTGAGAAAAAGAGAGATAAAAAAATCCAGGAGTATGAGGGGAAAATTAGAGAACTAAGTGATACACTAAAAAGAAATAATCTACGCATAATTGGTATCCCAGAGGAGGAAGAGAGAGGGAAAGGTGCTGAAGGGGTACTTGAGGAAATAATAGCTGAGAACTTCCCTGAACTGGGGAAGGAAAAAGGCATTGAAATCCAAGAGGCACAGAGAACTCCCTTCAGACGTAACTTGAATCGATCTTCTGCACGACATATCATAGTGAAACTGGCAAAATACAAGGATAAAGAGAAAATTCTGAAAGCAGCAAGGGGTAAACGTGCCCTCACATATAAAGGGAGACCTATAAGACTCGTGACTGATCTCTCTTTTGAAACTTGGCAGGCCAGAAAGAATTGGCACGAGATTTTCAGGGTGCTAGACAGCAAAAATATGCAGCCGAGAATCCTTTATCCAGCAAGTCTGTCATTTAGAATAGAAGGAGAGATAAAGGTCTTCCCAAACAAACAAAAACTGAAGGAATTTGTCACCACTAAACCAGCCTTCAAGAGATCCTAAGGGGGACCCTGTGAGACAAAGTACCAGAGACATCACTACAAGCATAAAACATACAGACATCACAATGACTCTAAACCCGTATCTTTCTATAATAACACTGAATGCAAATGGATTAAATGCGCCAACCAAAAGACATAGGGTATCAGAATGGATAAAAAAACAAGACCCATCTATTTGCTGTCTACAAGAGACTCATTTTAGACCTGAGGACACCTTTAGATTCAGAGTGAGGGGATGGAGAACTATTTATCATGCTACTGGAAGCCAGAAGAAAGCTGGTGTAGCCATACTTATATCAGACAAACTAGACTTTAAATTAAAGGCTGTAACAAGAGATGAAGAAGGACATTATATAATAGTTACAGGGTCTATCCATCAGGAAGAGCTAACAATTATAAATGTCTATGTGCCGAATACCGGAGCCCCCAAATATATAAAACAATTACTCATAAACAGAAGCAACCTTATTGATAAGAATGTGGTAATTGCTGGGGACTTTAACACCCCACTTACAGAAATGGATAGATCATCTAGACACACGGTCAATAAAGAAACAAGGGCCCTGAATGAGACACTGGATCAGATGGACTTGACAGATATATTTAGAACTCTGCATCCCAAAGCAACAGAATATACTTTCTTCTCGAGTGCACATGGAACATTCTCCAAGATAGATCATATACTGGGTCACAAAACAGCCCTTCATAAGTTTACAAGAATTGAAATTATACCATGCATACTTTCAGACCACAATGCTATGAAGCTTGAAATCAACCACAGGAAAAAGTCTGGAAAACCTCCAAAAGCATGGAGGTTAAAGAACACCCTACTAATGAATGAGTGGGTCAACCAGGCAATTAGAGAAGAAATCAAAAAATATATGGAAACAAACGAAAATGAAAATACAACAATCCAAACGCTTTGGGACGCAGCGAAGGCAGTCCTGAGAGGAAAATACATTGCAATCCAGGCCTATCTCAAGAAACAAGAAAAATCCCAAATACAAAATCTAACAGCACACCTAAAGGAAATAGAAGCAGAACAGCAAAGGCAGCCTAAACCCAGCAGAAGAAGAGAAATAATAAAGATCAGAGCAGAAATAAACAATATAGAATCTAAAAAAACTGTAGAGCAGATCAACGAAACCAAGAGTTGGTTTTTTGAAAAAATAAACAAAATTGACAAACCACTAGCCAGGCTTCTCAAAAAGAAAAGGGAGATGACCCAAATAGATAAAATCATGAATGAAAATGGAATTATTACAACCAATCCCTCAGAGATACAAACAATTATCAGGGAATACTATGAAAAATTATATGCCAACAAATTGGACAACCTGGAAGAAATGGACAAATTCCTGAACACCCACACTCTTCCAAAACTCAATCAGGAGGAAATAGAAAGCCTGAACAGACCCATAACCAGCGAAGAAATTGAATCGGTTATCAAAAATCTCCCAACAAATAAGAGTCCAGGACCAGATGGCTTCCCAGGGGAGTTCTACCAGACGTTTAAAGCAGAGATAATACCTATCCTTCTCAAGCTATTCCAAGAAATAGAAAGGGAAGGAAAACTTCCAGACTCATTCTATGAAGCCAGTATTACTTTGATTCCTAAACCAGACAGAGACCCAGTAAAAAAAGAGAACTACAGGCCAATATCCCTGATGAATATGGATGCAAAAATTCTCAATAAGATACTAGCAAATCGAATTCAACAGCATATAAAAAGAATTATTCACCATGATCAAGTGGGATTCATTCCTGGGATGCAGGGCTGGTTCAACATTCGCAAATCAATCAACGTGATACATCACATTAACAAAAAAAAAGAGAAGAACCATATGATCCTGTCAATCGATGCAGAAAAGGCCTTTGACAAAATCCAGCACCCTTTCTTAATAAAAACCCTTGAGAAAGTCGGGATAGAAGGAACATACTTAAAGATCATAAAAGCCATTTATGAAAAGCCCACAGCTAACATCATCCTCAACGGGGAAAAACTGAGAGCTTTTTCCCTGAGATCAGGAACACGACAGGGATGCCCGCTCTCACCGCTGTTGTTTAACATAGTGCTGGAAGTTCTAGCATCAGCAATCAGACAACAAAAGGAAATCAAAGGCATCAAAATTGGCAAGGATGAAGTCAAGCTTTCGCTTTTTGCAGATGACATGATATTATACATGGAAAATCCGATAGACTCCACCAAAAGTCTGCTAGAACTGATACATGAATTCAGCAAAGTTGCAGGATACAAAATCAATGTACAGAAATCAGTTGCATTCTTATACACTAACAATGAAGCAACAGAAAGACAAATAAAGAAACTGATCCCATTCACAATTGCACCAAGAAGCATAAAATACCTAGGAATAAATCTAACCAAAGATGTAAAGGATCTGTATGCTGAAAACTATAGAAAGCTTATGAAGGAAATTGAAGAAGATTTAAAGAAATGGAAAGACATTCCCTGCTCATGGATTGGAAAAATAAATATTGTCAAAATGTCAATACTACCCAAAGCTATCTACACATTCAATGCAATCCCAATCAAAATTGCACCAGCATTCTTCTCGAAACTAGAACAAGCAATCCTAAAATTCATATGGAACCACAAAAGGCCCCGAATAGCCAAAGGAATTTTGAAGAAGAAGACCAAAGCAGGAGGCATCACAATCCCAGACTTCAGCCTCTACTACAAAGCTGTCATCATCAAGACAGCATGGTATTGGCACAAAAACAGACACACAGACCAATGGAATAGAATAGAAACCCCAGAACTAGACCCACAAACATATGGCCAACTCATCTTTGACAAAGCAGGAAAGAACATCCAATGGAAAAAAGACAGCCTCTTTAACAAATGGTGCTGGGAGAACTGGACAGCAACATGCAGAAGGTTGAAACTAGACCACTTTCTCACACCATTTACAAAAATAAACTCAAAATGGATAAAGGACCTAAATGTGAGACAGGAAACCATCAGAACCTTAGAGGAGAAAGCAGGAAAAGACCTCTCTGACCTCAGCCGTAGCAATCTCTTACTCGACACATCCCCAAAGGCAAGGGAATTAAAAGCAAAAGTGAATTACTGGGACCTTATGAAGATAAAAAGCTTCTGCACAGCCAAGGAAACAACCAACAAAACTAAAAGGCAACCAACGGAATGGGAAAAGATATTTGCAAATGACATATCAGACAAAGGGCTAGTATCTAAAATCTATAAAGAGCTCACCAAACTCCACACCCGAAAAACAAATAACCCAGTGAAGAAATGGGCAGAAAACATGAATAGACACTTCTCTAAAGAAGACATCCAGATGGCCAACAGGCACATGAAAAGATGTTCAGCGTCGCTCCTTATCAGGGAAATACAAATCAAAACCACACTCAGGTATCACCTCACGCCAGTCAGAGTGGCCAAAATGAACAAATCAGGAGACTATAGATGCTGGAGAGGATGTGGAGAAACGGGAACCCTCTTGCACTGTTGGTGGGAATGCAAATTGGTGCAGCCGCTCTGGAAAGCAGTGTGGAGGTTCCTCAGAAAATTAAAAATAGACCTACCCTATGACCCAGCAATAGCACTGCTAGGAATTTACCCAAGGGATACAGGAGTACTGATGCATAGGGGCACTTGTACCCCAATGTTCATAGCAGCACTCTCAACAATAGCCAAATTATGGAAAGAGCCTAAATGTCCATCAACTGATGAATGGATAAAGAAATTGTGGTTTATATACACAATGGAATACTACGTGGCAATGAGAAAAAATGAAATATGGCCCTTTGTAGCAACGTGGATGGAACTGGAGAGTGTGATGCTAAGTGAAATAAGCCATACAGAGAAAGACAGATACCATATGGTTTCACTCTTATGTGGATCCTGAGAAACTTAACAGGAACCCATGGGGGAGGGGAAGGAAAAAAAAAAAAAAAAAGGACGTTAGAGTGGGAGAGAGCCAAAGCATAAAAGACTGTTAAAAACTGAGAACAAACTGAGGGTTGATGGGGGGTGGGAGGGAGGGGCGGGTGGGTGATGGGTATTGAGGAGGGCACCTTTTGGGATGAGCACTGGGTGTTGTATGGAAACCAATTTGTCAATAAACTTCATATAAAAAAAAACAAAAACAAAAAAAAAAACAAATAGCAATTTATTAGAAAGATCCTTTCCAAGCATAGTATCTATAAAAGGCTCACTCTTCTTGTCAGTTACTATATGTTTACCTTGCCTCACTTTTCCTCATAACACTAACCCATCACCTAAAAATATTTCACATATTTATATGTTTGCTCTCTCCTTCTTCCAAAAATAAGCCTTCAGTTTGTGTTGTTCGCCTCTTTATTCCCAGTGTATAGAACATGCCTGAAAAGTACTTTATATAATATGTATTTGTTGAGTTAATTAATTCATACGTAGATATATAAATGTATGCCTTATCAATAATAATGTTCATACATGGTGAGATTCAACATTATAAAGGTCAAATTAATTTCCAAGTTTTGTGTGGTAATTAGGAGTTAGTTGGTTTATCAAATTAATTTGTAAATTCAGTGCAATTACACTACACACACACTCACACACACACACACGTACCAGAGATTTTTTGAGTTTGACCACTGATTCTAAATTTTGTTTTGAAGATTACAAGCACATAAATAATTTCGACAATTTTGAAAAATGAACAAAGAGTGTATGAATCATTCCATCATATTATAATGATGTTTCATATTTAATTTTATTAAAATGAAACTGATTACATCAGTCTGATATTGGTACAAAAATAGAATAGTTAGGGGGGAGATGTCTGGGTGGCTCAGTCAGTTAAGCGTCTGACTTTAGCTCAGGTCATGGTATCACTGCTTGTGAGTTCAAGCTCCGTGTGGGGCTCTGTGCTGACCGATCAGAGCCTGGATCCTGCTTTGAATACTGTGTCTCTGCCTTTCTGCCCCTCCCGACTCGTGCTCTCTCTGTCTCTCTCTCTCAAAAATAAATAAACATTAATTTAAAAAAAAATAGAATAGTAGATATTGAAGCAGAATACAGGGTCCAGAAAAAGATCATAGCCAGAGTTAGACAAACTTTGAGGTTTGGAGGTACAATACCCCAAAAACTGTCCTCACTTCTTTCTTTTTAAAAATTTTTAATGCTTATTTATTTTTGAGAGACAAAGAGAAAGAGCGCCCGTGGGAGAGGGGTAGAGAAAGAGGGAGACACAGAATCCCAAGCAGGCTCCAGGATTCAAGCTGCCAACACACAGCCGGATGCAGGATTCGACCCTACAGCCAGCTAGATCATGACCTGAGCTGAAGTTGGACACTCAATCAACTGAACCACCCATGTGCCCCATAAACTGTCCTCACTTCTGACATCAAACCCCCCAACAAGTTTGGGGGTTTCCCCAAATGACCCTCCTGTTAGTTAGTTTGCTGGAAGATTTCAAATATCTTACTTAAAGCCATTATACTCGTGGTTACAGGGTTTATCCTGGGGAAAGGATATAAATTAGAACCACCTAAAGAAAGATGCGTATGGCAGAGTCGAGGAGGGGGGGGTCTATATATGGAGCTTAAGGTCCTTTCTTTGTAGAGTCATGGATATATGACAATACTAACAAAGTACTGTCAAGCAAGAAGCTCAATGAGCATGTGTGTCTGACTTATGTTAGCACTGTTGGTTAATTGATTGTCCCTTGGTTAAATTCAATGTCCAGCAGCACCTCTCCCCAGTGGTTTAGGTTCACATCAGATGTGGGTTCAATATCTCATTGGGATAAACTATTGGATGGGTCAGAGAGGTCTGCCAAAAATAAAAACAAACAAAAAAAATAACAAAACAAAACAAAACAAAAATTCCTATCGCTGGAGAAAAATCCTGGGTTGAGAGGTTAACTTCAAGAAGCCCAGGACTAAAGTTAAAACTCTTTTTTGGTCAAGGATAAATTCTTTACTACACAGGCCTATGTATATGTGGATATTTGGTATAGAACAGGCTGATATCATATGGGGGAAATAGATATATAGTACATCACGTTTTTAAAAATTGACTTTCTTTAGGGGAAAAACAAATAAAACTAGATTGCTATTTCCGGCACTAATAGTAAATTCCAGCTGGGTCCAAGACGTAAATGTGAAAAACAAACTTTCATAACAATTGAAAGAAAATAAAGTAAAACAACGTTATGACCTTGAGGTAGAGAAGTCTTTCCTAATGAAGAAAAAGAAAGCACAGGGACACCAACCGGCCTGGCTCAGTGGGCAGAGCATATGACTCTTGGTCTTGGGGTCATGAGTTAGAGCCTCATGTTGGGGATAGAGTTTGCTTAAAAAAATAAATAAAATATGGGGTGCCTGGGTGGCTCAGACGGTTAAGCATCCAACTTCAGCTCAGGTCATGATCTCACAGTTCGTGAGGTTGACCACTGCGTCAGGCTCTGTGCTGACAGTGCAGAGCCTGGAGCCTGGTTGGGATTCTGTGTCTCCCTCTCTGTCTCTGACCCTGCCCCGCTCTTTCTCTGACTCTCCAAAATTAAATAAACGTTAAAAAATATTTTTAAATAAATAAATAAATAAATAAATAAATAAATAAATGTTGTTTAAAAAAGAAAAGGAAAGCACATACAATAAAGGAAACAATAGATAAATTGAGCTATAAGAAAGTTTAAAATCTCTGTACAGAAAAGACTCCAAAAAATGTTAACAGAAAACAGTCTAGGAAAGTATATTTTCCCCCATATAGGTGAGATCAATTTTCAGAACGTCTATACATCAATAAAGAATAAATTAAGGGGTACCTGGGTGGCTTAGTTGGCTAAGCATCTAACTCCTGATTTGGGCTCAGGTCATGATCTCTTGGTTAGTGACATTCTCTCTCTCTGCCCCTCCGCCACTCACTTACATGCTCCTTCTCTCTCTCAAAATAAATAAACATTAAAAAAAAAAGAATAAAACAAAAACTCCAGTAGAAAAGTGGGTAAAGGATAGAAACAAGGGATTTAGAAGGGAAGGAATGTGAATAACACTTTATTTTAAATAAACATATTCATAAGCCAAATCATAATTATCAATTATCCTTCAGTTTATTTAACTGTATTTTTGTCAAGAAAAGAGTACCAGACCCTACCCCCATTCCCAAAGCCCTCACTGCAGCAGAAAGATACCTTTTCTTTTGGCCTGTTGCCCTCCACATCCTTTTTCAATAGTGTACAGCTCAGACCCACAGGCTAATTAGCTGACAGTTTAAGTTCAACTTCGCAGGTTAATTAGCTGGTGGTTGAAATTACTTACTGACTTCTATTTCAACTAAAATCATCACAGGTATGTGTGTTCTCTGGCCCAAAGTAATTTCACAAGGACAATTTCAGAAAAGAACAACCACTCAGTCTGATAATTTTAGAAGTGAATTTCTGAATATAATGAAAATTTCTGCAAAAGTGTTAATCTCGTCTTTTCTAAAAGTTCTATTGGAATACAAATTGAATATTGAAATTAGGGAAAAATCTTCATTTGTTCTAGAAAATATCAATAGATAGTAACCACTTCCTGGAAAAATCAAATAATTTAAGCTGTCTGCATTTTTTAAATTGACTATAATGGAGGAAAGGCAACTTAAATATAGCTTTCTGCCTGTGAAGGAATAGCTTGTCTATGTGTTAAATGGAAGAAACCGGTAGTTTCACAGAATCTCAATAATTCTCCCCAAACTGAAAAACAAAGATAAATGTGGGACAGTCAGTAGGCGCATTTGGTTGGAACCAGTTATTCCAGAAAGAGCATTATGGGTTAAAGGCCACTGGTTTAGATGGATGGGCCAAGCACAAAACACTACTATTACTGACTTCTAACAAGGGAGATTATGTTAGGCAAAATAGGAATATCACTCCAACTAACTACTGGTTACCCCTTGAAATTGAGAGGATTTCTCTATTGCAGTGCCAAAGCTAAGTGATACGGCTTCCTCCACTTGGGTACATTCCTTGTCTGGTGAGGCTCCTCTTAGTGCTGAACCAGCAAAGTCACATAATGACAAATCTAAATCTTTTCTCCTTCATTGTAGCCTTTTCTCCTTCACTGATTAGGATTTACCAATTTATCCCAGTTCCAGATAAGCCTAGTCTTTCCATAGCAAGGATGAGCAGGGAATACACATAAGTTTAAGGTGTCTGTATGAATAACTAGAAAATGCTTTCTTATGTAATAGAATTATTGCATAGTGGTAGGAAAAGATTATATACGACATTTAACTTGTGACCTCAAAAAGATGACAAGACATGTCATCTATGACACTAGAGTTTTTGTTAAGGATTCAGAAAGCAATTGCTAAAGTTAGAAAAGTTATTTTGCATGTTGACAATATTCATTGGTGAACCTACAAATAGTACTGGTGATACCCCACAAGTCCTGCTGTGAATTTTTAATTTCAAGGGTTTAAAAACTTCTATAAAGAACCAGAGCAACAAAAACAAAACAAGAAAGCACTTTGCCCTTATTCTTCTCATCAAGTATAAAGGTCATAATAAAGAAGAGTTTATGTTAATAAAAACAACCTTTATAATAACCATCTGCCTCTGATATCTCTGAGAATAATTTCTACTCAGAAGGCTGAGACTCAAAATCCTATCTTCAGCAAATTGCCATTTCTGTTCAAACACAAGAAAAATTATTTATATATATGTAATATGTAATATAGTTATAATACAATATATATATTTTTGAAAGAAAATAAACTTTCCATGAAGACTTGCCAGTAAAAAAATATGCTTAAAGGTGTACTCCTCTTAATCAGGTATATGATTTAAGAATGAAGAAATCAGGGGCGCCTGGGTGGCGCAGTCGGTTAAGCGTCCGACTTCAGCCAGGTCACGATCTCGCGGTCCGTGAGTTCGAGCCCCGCGTCAGGCTCTGGGCTGATGGCTCAGAGCCTGGAGCCTGTTTCCGATTCTGTGTCTCCCTCTCTCTCTGCCCCTCCCCCGTTCATGCTCTGTCTCTCTCTGTCCCAAAAATAAATAAACGTTGAAAAAAAAATTAAAAAAAAAAAAAAAAGAATGAAGAAATCAGAGCACAAAAGTAGTGGAGATTAACAAAAAAAGTGTATTAAAAACACCATACAACATGGAATCAATTTTAATATAAATTTTAATATGGATATCAATTTTAATATGAATACCATGGCAACTTCTTTGAGAAAAATTGCAATCAAAATTAATAAAATTATTGTACAGCTGAAAGTTAAGATTATATTTTTAAATAGGAAAACTAAACAGAAGAAAAGGAGGGAAATGTAAGAATGGATACTATTTCTATCTTTATATAAGTAATTAGAAATATGTAAGTCTAAATAAATATTTTGAGTCTGAATTTTAAGTAATAATAGGTTAAAATAGGATGTGCTGCAAAAAACCTGAGTTTTAAAGTATTTATTTCCCCATCTTCAGAAATTTCATTTAAGCTCTTTGGCCATCATGCAAAAATGTTGTCCTAGTTCAATTTCCACTGACTTCTTTTATCTTTCTTAACCTACTCCTCTCCTCAGACAAGGATCTTTTTCTTATTATTTTGATTCAGGGGCCTAGCAATGGTGATTTAATTTGACTTACTATATGTATTTTCACTTGCAAGATATATTTGTTTTTGTTTAAATATTTACATGGGCTCATTTGGTGGAAATTTAAAGTACATTAATTCTAAGTACCCCAGGGTAAAAGTAAAATATTTGTAGTTATTTATTCAAATGCTAACTGCAGCTATTGATAAGTGGGAAGTTTGCTTGTCCCCCAAAGAAGAATATATTCATCTAAAGTAATAATATTAAAGAAACTTGCTTAGAAATTTAACTTGGTAACATTGATTATTAGCATGTTTGTAAAGCCAGTCTTCAATCCAAACTAGGGACCAATACCACTACCATTTCTTTTTCTTTTTCTTTATTTTTTTCAAGTTTCTATTTAAATTGTGCATAGTTAACATATAGTGTAATATTAGTTTCAGGAGTAGAATGTAGTGATTCGTCCACTTACATGTAACACCCAGTGCTCGTCACAACAAATGCCCTCTTTAATTCCCATCACCCACTTAACCCATCCTCCTGCCCACCTTCCCTCCAGCAACCCCCAGTTTGTTCTCTATAGTTAAGAGTCTCTTATGGTTTGCCTCTTGCTCTTTTTTTCCCCTTTCCCTGTGTTCATCTTTTTTGTTTCTTAAATTCCACACATGAGTGAAATCATATAGTACTTGTCTTTCTCTGACTGACTTATTTTGCTTAGCATAATACACTTTGGCTCCACCCACATCATAGCCAGTGGCAAGATTTCATTCTTTTTGATGGCTAAGTAATATTCCATTATATATATGTATACACACACACACACACACCACATCTTTTGTATCCATTCATCAGTCAATGGACATTTAGGCTCTTTCCATAATTTGGCTATTGTTGATAATGCTTCCAAAAACACTGAAGTGCATGTGCCCTTTTGAATCAGCATGTTTGTATCCTTTGGGTAAATACCTAATAGTGCAATTGCTGGGTCATAGGGTAGTTTTATCTTTAACTTTTTGAGGAACCTCCATACTTTTCTTCAGAGTGGCTGCACCAGTTTGTCTTCCTACCAATAATGTAAAAGGGTTCCCCTTTATCTGCATCCTTGCCAACATGTAGATTACCAGTTTCAATATTCACCCACCATCTCCTCCTTATTTATAAGTACTTACCATTCTTAGAATCAGCATTCTGGATCTGATAGAAATTCATTGCTCTGAATACTTAACCTGAGAATATATTCCAAAATACAGGACTAATCAGACTATAGGGAATTATGAAAGTTAATCTGCACCAAAGTACATTCAAACTCTATCATTATTACCTGAGGACTACTAAACACCCTATTGCAGGTGCTTATCAGGACAATATTCCTCATTACCAACATATCAAGAATAATTAGTTTCAATAGTAGTTGTGAAATTTCACAGAAAATATAGTCCCCATTTGCTTGGCATTAGAAGATCAGATATCAAAAAAAAACAAAACAGTAAATTTAGTGAGTTATTGCATAATGTATGTATGACAACCTATGCTCTGTAAATCATAAAACTGTGGCTCTGTTAGTGGCAATTAGGATAAATTAAATCTCTCACATGGAAATGCTGGAGGAAATGTATGTGTATGGCATGTGCGTGTGTGACTGCATGTGTGTGTGTATTTGAGTTCATAACGAAGATTTTCTGGTGTGAAAAACTAAGAATAAACTAATAGAACAGGAGACCACCAGAAGAGGACTCAGTGGATCACCTAAGTATCAAAATGTTCTTTGTCTCCATTATGAGGCAGCATCTTACTTCTCATGATGACCAAACTCAATTATCTCTGACAGTGTAATAACTCCTTTCTGTGTTTGATGGTTCACTGTCACAGAAACCCTACATGAACAGATGAAAGCCAAGGCTTTAATTTTAGTGGGGTTCTTATTATTCCTCCTCATGCCTGGGGAAAGGATCACTCAGCACAACTGGAGCCGTGAGCCTAAAGTTTCAGGGACAGAATTACGTATCACCTGTGGAAGTAATACACATCATCTTTGGAAGTAATGGTGAGTAGGGGAACTCCTACTTACACCACCTGGTTTCCAGACCCACATATTCTCCTTAGGGACACAACAACATAAAATGACCATTGTTTAAGATGCACACTGTGTCTTGAAAGGTAATGACCCTTTCTTATGGGGTATCATCTTCAAACTGGCACTTCAGCTACACCTAAAGAAGATTGTTCAAAAAAGGAAAGCTTTGTGTGAAAAAAAAAAAAAAGAAGATTGTTCAACCCACTATTAGGTGACAATTTCAGAATGGCACAATATATGGTAAAACCAATTTTTCCTATGGTCATTTCCCTCTGCCCCTAAGGAGGGAAGTATCAGAGGATCTTCTTGGCTTTTTCTATTACATTAGTATTTACCTGAATAGTTGAAGAACCAATGTGAAGGCTCTGACAAACAATAAGTATTACAATTATACCATTGTGACCTGGAAGAACAACCATTTTGAAAAAAATACAATAGACCCTTTGAGATGGACTTCTATTAAAACTCCAAATATTACCTGACCCCCAAATACCCATAGCCTATTATGGGACTATGATTATACTAATTACTGTATACCAGTATCAATTCAGACCTTATATCCAAATGTATATACTATACATTTATTCTGTACATACAGAAAAGACCAAGAATGGATGATCCAAAGGCTGAGGTATACTTTCTGTGTGTGTATGCATTTGTGTGCGTATGTGTGTGTATGTTTTGTTCCTTGGATATCAGACTCTTAAACAGCTCCAAAGATCCTGTAGATAGGGCTCCCTTGCTGCCATTCAACCTTGCTACTCAAGTATTAAGGTAATTACACCCACATTGCATCTAACAGTTAAGTACTTCCACTAAGCCCCACAATTCTGAAATCCTATTATCCCTGTTGTTACTAGAAAATTTGATTCTTTAATAGCTCTTCCTTCCATCCCTTCGGCCTACAGAGGGCAACAGCTAATGAGCTTCTCAATAATGCGTGTGCCTCTCCTTATTGACTTGGTAAATGGAATGTCCTCCGGCCCTCTTATGGAATATAATCAGCTGGGGATTTGGGGGTCCTATAGAGTATACCCATTCTAGTATGTTTACTTCTCTGATCATTTTACCTCTTACTCTCGAGTCTGTCACGGAAGTTCTGGCATCATTTAATGTGTGCCTTCACTTTTATGAAGTCTCAAACATCCATATAAGCAGTGTATTAGAACGATCTGCGTCCTTTCCAGGATTTAAATCCTATGTCACGGGAAAGAGCCCTCATATGAACAAATTCACAATTTAAGGAAAAATCTCAACATAACCAAGCTAAGGTTATAAACAAACTCCCCCTTAACTACCTTTTTTTCCTGTTTGATCCAGGCCTCTAAAGATCCTCATTCAGATTCCCAGGCATATTCTCTCAGTGCCTGATGGTAATGTTTACTAGACCCTACAGTTTCTTTTGCATATAATGATCTTTAAAAAAAACAAAAAACAAAACAAAACAAAACAGGTCCAGAAATACTCTATTTGAGTTCTGCTAAAATTTTCCCCAAGTATGGGAATCTGAGGGTTCAAGGTTCTTAATTGCATATATCCAGGACCTTCATTCCAAGTCTCACGTTGGACCACATTCGACATAGGCCCCTGATTTGCCTAGTGTAAATAATAAGCTTCTTTGGAATTCTGCCATTCCTAAAATTCATATTCAGCTCTGTCTGCTGTGCAGATGCCAGAGAGGAGTCTCTTGCATGTTGCCAAGGAAGCCCTCTCACTCTCACACTGCCCATGAAAATGTGTAAACTAAAAAAATGTGTATCATCTAATAACAAAATATGACTGCAAATTAAAATACTGGTAACTTTAGTATTGGCACAGACATAGGCAAAAGAACTGATGTTGTCTTGCTGTTATAAATTATATACTGAGAACATAAATTGGTATGTTCACATTCATTGGAACAGAAACATGGGGCCAATTAATGTGATAGATCAGCTTGTTTAGCAAGTAACTATCTCCCTTGCCCCTCCAACTTGCATAGGAGTGTATTTCACCATAACTTTGATATTGGGCATGGCTAATGATCTGCTATAGTCAAAGAAAAGTTAGCATATAGTATATGAGCAGAGACTTCAAATGTGTGTGTTCCTTTCTCTTACCATGAGAAGAGCATGCCTAAGGCACCTGCTACACCAAGAAAGATAAAAGAAATGCAGAGAGGAGCGCCTGAGTGGCTCAGTCAGTTAAGTGTCTGACTTTGGCTCAGGTCATGATCTCACAGTTCATGAGTTCGATCCCCACATTGGGCTCTGCACTGATAGCTTAGAGCCTAGAACCTGCTTCAGATTCTGCATCTTCCTCTTTCTCTGCCCCTCCCCCTGCTTGTGCTTTCTCCTGCGCTGTCTCTCAAAAATAAATAAATAAACATTAAAAAAATAATAAAGGTAGAGAGAAGTCTGACCCAAGCTTCAACTTAAAGCAAAGTCCAGCCAAATGTAGCCTTGATCAGCAGGACAGCAACCAACTTGCAGACATATCAGTGAAAAATAAATGTCTTCTGTTACATGCTGAGTTCCGCAGTGATTTGTAAATGAGTGATTAATATAACTTCTTAAGTGGAAGATGTACATACTCTACGACCTGGGAATTCCATTTATATCTGTCCTCGACAAACCCATCCACATATGTATAAGGAGATATGCAAAATTATGTTCATGGCAACACTATTTGTTCTGCCTCGCTTGCCTCACCTGCAAGTTTAATGTTTCTCATGCTATATCGCCTTTTGAAACATGTGAGCCAGCCAGCACTAGCTGAGAAGGGTTTATCATTTTTCTGACCCTGGATAAAGTGACCATAAATTTCTTCGGCTTTCAGCCTCATAACAATACTGTCCATTACACTTTTTTAAGTTTTATTTCCATCTCTTGAATCCATAAATTCAGCTACATTTCAATATTTTCTGTAACTTCATAACACACTACACGTTATTTTAGCACTTTCCAAAGCATTCTCATGTACATCAGCAAATATTCTTTTCCTTTTTCTGAGTATACCATACTTTTGATTCATTAACACTGAACTCATAGCCAACAGCACTATAACTCATGCCTGAATGGAGCTTATCTAACACACATAATTTTCTCCATAAGGCACATCGCAGCCTTCTTACACTTGGGAACACTAGACAGCTCTTCAGTACTATACTTGTGAACCATTTTAAACAGCAAATTCACCGAAGATGTAAAAAGGAACAGAAATGTAAAAAATGTGGCACTAAATAAATCGCAAAAAGGATAGTTATTTATAGTACAAGGGCTGCAATAAGGCTGAGCATCGCCTTGTTCAACCTCAGCTAGAAACAGGTGCACTGGGTAACTCAAACTTTTTGTGCCCTTGTGCAGGTCTGTGAACGGCCACCAAAGTGCCATAAGTACTGGTTTTGGCAACACAAATAAATTTTAGTGAGTGGGCAAATTTGCAAATACAAACTCCATGAAGAATGATGATCAACTAAATTTAGTTCAAATAAAATGCAAAAATATTCATGGGATGATATTACCAAACATCAGGATAGTGCTTACATGTAGCAAGGGAGGAAGTGAAAAAGAAGCTTATGTGGGTCTTAGTTTTATTTTTAGAATTATGTTTTTAATAGGCAAGAAAAGATTTTATGCAAATATTGCAAAATGCTAATGTTTCTATTATCTCCGATAAGTTTAATTGCCTTTAAGTTTTGGAATATTTGAAATGTTTTCTGACTTTACATACTTTTTTTTTTTGCAATGCAAACTTGTATTTAAATGATGAAAAAAGACTATTGAACAAATATTACTCTTCAGGTGCAGCTGCAGAGCCATAGCTATAGACTTCTTTGCTCTGTAAGGAAGTGTTTCTATAGATTTTTAGGTTTAGAGATGATACCATGTGGATACTTTGGCTTGAACCTTGCAACCCCATCTGGGTCTAGTAGGTGGATCCCACCCAGTTGGTTTCCAAGGGTGATCCAGTTGGGATACACATTGTGTGGTCATCCAAACAATTTAATCTTGTGAGTGCCAGGGGATAGTCTCTCATTCATGCCATAGATTTCATCTGGTTTATGACTGGTAAAACTCATCTATGATCACATCACAATGCAGACCCTGGTTGAAGCCTTGGGGATTTTCTCTGACACCAACCAAGTAACATTCCTTGATATGGTTTAACCAGTGACGTGTATGGCCTGTCTAAATGATGCATTGTAGTTGATTTGTCTTCACACAGATGCACATTCCCCTACATATTCTCTTTACACATCTCTTATAAAGAAAAAACTTCATGGGAGCTGGGAACTTGAGCTAAGCTATCCATCTTGGCACAGAGGGAAGATACTGAGATATCTTCTAGCTGAAGCACAAACCTAGTAAATCTAGTAAAAGAAGCCACAGAGGTATAGACCTCCATTGGTTTCTGAAAGGGTCTCTCATCCCACATTTAGAAACAATTCAATTATAGTTTTCGAAGAATATTTTTACTGCGGGTTACTAATATTTTCAGTGTTCAGCTGATTTAAAAACTTAAATCTATTAAAGCATCCTGAGAAGTCACACAAGCAGGTTCTGATTACTGATACCATGCTCTTCACGCTTATCTCCTACAGTCCGGACTGACTCCAAAATGGTGACTCTCTAATTCTTAAAAAACATTGACTTACTTCTTTTCTGGATATTGCATTCAAATAGAATACCAGTTGTTTTCCTGGTCAGGAAGTAACCTGGAATTACTGGTTGAATACTGACTGAGGAACAAGATGACTTTAGTTACTACTTCTCCACACCGATCACTGCTATACCTTACTAGGGACTCTCCCAGAAACAACCGCTATTTTTGGTCTTCAATATTGATCCTTCCTAGACCTTATCAAATGTGGCTAGAAATAATATTTATAGCCCAATATGCACAAGCTCAAAAATTATGGCCATAATTATTGTCAGTACTCAGAAACTGCATCACACTACTATAATGCAGAATCAGATTCAGGAGAAACATTAATTAGATAGAGCAGGTAGAAACTTCCAGGAGTGTAAAACAGAGTCTTATTCTCATCCTTATTTCTTTTTTTTTTTTTTTTTTTTTTAATTTTTTTTTTTTCCAACGTTTATTTATTTTTAAGACAGAGAGAGACAGAGCATGAACGGGGGAGGGGCAGAGAGAGAGGGAGACACAGAATCGGAAACAGGCTCCAGGCTCCGAGCCATCAGCCCAGAGCCTGACGCGGGGCTCGAACTCCCGGACCGCGAGATCGTGACCTGGCTGAAGTCGGACGCTTAACCGACTGCGCCACCCAGGCGCCCCTCATCCTTATTTCTTAAAAGTTTTATATTAACCACCTTTGCCCAGTTTGTATAGAGGCATCTATTATAATTTATAGATTAATACGTAGTCAATACATGCAGGTCATTGTGTATAGATAATGGTATAGTAAAGAATTTGGCTTCTTCCAAAGAAGAGTTAGAAAAGAATAAAAGCTTTTTTTCTGGCTTTGGGAGGTAAACTCTAAAATCTTGGAATTTCTCCAGTGACAAGAGTAACTTTTTCTCTTCATGGTGGTCCCCTAGAGCATATTTTATGCTAACGAGATGACTGAAGATAAGGCCAACCAATCTGATAGTTTTAGGATGGAGGCTGGACATACCAACCTCAACAAACTATTTGATTTAGGCTGGGGGCTCTGGATTATGTGACATCATCTCATCTATGGGGAGTGAGGGGGCTAGAGATTGAGTTGGACTATGTGGACAATTAATGAATCATTCATGTCTCAGTAATGAAGTCCCAATAAAAAACTTTAGACATTGAAGCTCGGTGAGATTCCTGGGTTGACAATACTCTATATATTATAACCTATCAATATCAAAACTAATGTATCCTGAGGGATAAAAAATGCTTCGTGTTTGGAACTTTCCTAGACTGCTTTATCCATAACTTTTCTTAGCTGATTTCAATGTATCCTTTTCCTATAATAAATAAGACCATGAGTATAGTCGTTTTTATTGAGTTCTATCTTTCTAGTGAATTATCAAAACTGACTATGGTTTTATAAATCCTCCAAACTTCTGCCTCAGGCAAACATGGCAGTCTATAAGATTATGCCCTTAACCTCTAAGTCTGACTAATTCAGGGTAATAATAATGATAATAATAGCAATAATAAATATTCTAGAAATAGATATAATCTAAAGAGAAAACTAAAAATCTGTTTTCTAACAATTGGCAGAGAAGGGCTATATATCAACTATTCCAAAACCAAAATAAATCTTCTTATATATTTTAAATATGTAATAGGCTTATAAACACCACATTCTATTACAATAAGATAGCTTATTTGTATCCCTTGGTATATATTTCCCAAAAGTACACCCACAATTGTTGTAAAATGATATTTCCTAAAGTGATGCACTCTCTAGATGGACACCTGTTGGAACAGAGGACATGAGTGCCATTGACCTCTGAGCAATCAGAAGCTTCTCACCCCTACCCCTGTCCTTAGAATGTATATTCTGCCCACTGTTCCCACACTAGGAGCTGCTTCAAGGGCATAACCTTGAGAGAGTAAGGTATTTTTCAGACCATGTCGACTGAATATGTGACTGAACTCATTTTAGGTCTCTGTATAAACTTGTAAGATTCTGGCCTATGAGTGCGGAGCTGTACTCTTCTTGTGGCCACCCAAGATCAGCCTCCTACATAAGTTCCTTTGTTTATCAAACCTGCCACCCTCCAATCTGGAGTAGTTCACCTATTTCTTCAGTCTCTCCTTGCACTCCATAAATAGGAGTGAGTCTCAGATTTTCCCAAGGAACCACCCTAGGTTGTGAACCAACAATACTTGATGCAGATTTTGTTTAGGTTCAGCTGATAATTGGATTGCCTCTGACTTAAAAATCTGTGTGAATAAAACCATTCAGCTATATTCAGTAGAAAAGGACTTTAGACTAGTTAATTGTTCACAATTATAAACTGGAACAGAGTCAAAACAATTATGTAAAAACAATCAAGACTCTCTCTGTGATTGTGCCGTAAGCTCACCTAAGAGTAAAAGAAATAACTGGTATTGTGGTACCCATGTTGGTGAGACTCCTGTGTTCCATTAAAAACTAAGTGAAATAAATACCGTGACAGTAACCTACTTTTAGCTTATTTTTTCAAGTGTACATATCTGTTCAATTAGGCTATTAGTGTAATTTTGAGATCACTAACAATCAAAATCCCAGC
The DNA here is from genome assembly GCF_022079265.1 of Lynx rufus. Taxonomy (NCBI): domain Eukaryota; kingdom Metazoa; phylum Chordata; class Mammalia; order Carnivora; family Felidae; genus Lynx; species Lynx rufus. The sequence continues at coordinate 61,627,182 of NW_025814827.1, forward strand.
TAATGGAAACAATATTCATATTTCATAAACTATATGTGTCATAGCTATCTTTCTGTATTCTAAAATATATTCTAGATGAAGCCATATTCACAAAGAATAGAACACTGTGACAGTGGCCACTCATTCTCTACTAATCATTCTACCAAATAAAAAATTAAAAATAAAAAAAAAAACTTGATTTTTTTCTGGATACACCATTGCCCAGGATAAATACTGCATTTTCTATTCCCTTGGCTCTAGGTATGCTAGTGTGATAAAGGCTTTCTTAGTGGTAGATTTGAAACAATAAAATATTTACCTTGCCATACAAAGATACAGTCAAAGATGAGAATAATATGCTTCCATCACAACCAAGCTATTTTTATCAGATGACCCCAAATAACTGCTTCTATTTGGGGACAAAGAAAGCCTGGGATGGAGGAGAATAAATAAATCACAATCAATAAGAAAAGATCACAGTCTTCAGACTCAAACACGACATCTGAGCAAGATTTCTAGCTTTGATGATTTACATATAGTCCTAAAACTAGGTTTTCAGAAGGTCACTTTGACAGAGAACCAGTCTTGCCTTGCAAAACTCAGTAATTGTTAACTCTTAGAGTTGCTAAGAGTAACAACCCTTTCCCGCTCCAGGATGCTGGCTACAAAACTTGTACTGTTCTCAAGAAGGTTCTTGAGAATGTTCAGTTAAGATATGACCATGAAAGAAAACAGCCAAAGAACTTCCCAGAGAGCTATGGATTACCAGGCAGCTACAAAGAACTTGTACTTTATTATTCACATAAAGTAATATTTGTTCATTGCTATAGACCCATAATTATTATGTGTTTCACATTCTCTATTTCTATTGTGTATATGCTGAAGTGAGAAAACTATCGCCCACAGGCCAAATCTACTTTGCTACCTGTTTTTGCAAATAAAGTTTTATTTGAACACAGCATGCCTATTCATTTTGTCTCTGGTTGCTTTCACCCAGTGGCAATTGAATAGCTGTAACAGAAACAGCTTTATATAGCCTATAAAGCTGAAAATATATATACCATCTGGCCCTTTATATAGAAAGTTCACTGACCCCTAGTCTACAGCATCATTTTATATTGCACATGCTAAGAACAAATGACTTGTTCCTAGACTAATGATAACTACATCAGACTTCAGACAGCAGATTACTCATTTACCAGAGACTCTGGACTTTAAGCTGGATACAGTAACTAGATGGAACTTTGTCTGCCTTAGAGAAGGGATGGCAGGGAAGAAAGTGCATGAAGAGTTGGGTATTAAAAAAAATAGGTTGTGTCAGATAAAACATCCATTCTTTCTTTCACTTATTGAAATCAGAAACTTTCACAAATATCAAAACTGCATGTTGTTGGCCCCTGAAAAATAATTTTCTTTAATTGTCATTTTCAATAATGCCATCTACTTATATTGGAGATTCCTGTAATATATTGGAGATTCCTGTAAAAAAAATTTCTTATGAGATTTTTAATTGGGTCAATTATAAAGATATTGTTGAGGTTGTTTTTTCATTATGTCATTATCATACTTTGCATTCATTTCTACCAAGACAAATGATCATGCCACCTAGTGATATTCTATCTTCTCAAAAATATATCTCATAATAAATAATGAATTGTGTTAATTACAGAATTTCTCTTTTTTTAAATTGCTTGCAGGTTGTGACACATTTGTGATTCACTTACAGAAAATATGTATCATTTTCGTAGATATCTTGCTTTATGCTTAACTCTGTTTCATTATAACCTTGTTTTTCTCCACTTTTAATTTATAGTACAAGTATGTAGCATTATATGCCACCTGACAGCTCTTGTAGGATGAGCATATAGGAAAATACACAATCACTCAAAAACAAAGCACTATCCCCTTTAGTCCTAAATATGACTCTTTTAATTCATTATTTGCACTTTACTGGAAAAGAAAAGACAAATTACAGGTAAAGATAATCAAAAAATAAGTAAAGAACCTAAAATTTAAACATATACCTAGCTCCAGAAATCATACTTTCCCCCTTTATCATGTTGTTTCCTTCTGGATTAGAGGTGGGAGTAGAGCCATATTATTCTAAAGTCTAGATCAAATTAAGTTAAAGGTGGAAACAGGCCTGAGGACAAGTTCTAAAACCTTGACTTGACAGAGTCTCATTTTGATGTCTGACACTATTGAAGAGGTTAGTATATGTATTGGTAGCTCTATAAAACCCTTAAGGAACTTGTGACTTAAGTATAGAATTGGCTTATTTAAAAAAATTGCACATTACTCCAAAAGTTCATGGCATGTAACACATTTTAATATTGCTGACACTGCTGGAATCAATGAATTAGTGGACTAATAGGAGATAGAGTCCTAGAGCTGAAGAGGAAGTCTGGTCTACCCGCCAGTATCCAGCTTCCCAGCCACTTCCTTGCTCTCTCTTGTCTTTATGCAGTCAGTAACTCACAAAAAGAAAAAGAAAATTTTATTTTTATAGGCTAAAAAGAGAACACTTAATAATGTCTTGCATATAAGTTTAAGAGGTCTAAAATGGTTCTGATCTAGAAGAAAATTTTGAAAAAAGAATAAAATAGCAAATTCTGTGAAAGGGTCCAGATCTATGATATTCAAAATTATATGTATTCATTCGATATAAACAGTTTATGGAGTTTTAACACCAATGCAAAGTGTGCTCAGTAACAGAGGTAGAACTTTAGTGAAATTTGAAAAATCAGTTAACTTACCTTTGAAGTTATATAGTCTGAGGAAACATGGAGTCCGGTATTTCATACTTCAGAGCTCTACATCTGTTAAAGTACAAGAGAAGAGAGACCGCATTAGTCTTTCTTCCTGAGGAGCAGAGCAGAGGGCATGACTTAGAAAGGAAGCAGAAACAAGGGTTCAACACTGATAAAATCCACCTAGGTTTATAACAGAGTGTCTATAGGACCATTTAACCATTTAACTATGGTTAAATGCAGCAACATGTATACAGATTCTTATAATATGGGACATATTATAATGTGGGACATCTAAGCCATGCCTAGTATGATAATGTTAATCTCCAATTCACAATAACGAAAAAGGAAAAATCTCATTCTTCCGTTCAGACAATTAAAAAATTTACATATGGAGCATTTATTTTAACATGATTTCGCAATTATGCGTGTGCTTAAGTGATAATTCACAAATGTGAGGTCTTAAAGAGATTACAAGTGATTTTGCTTATGAATGTCAGGATTCTACTCAGATTTCTTTAGGCAAAGCCACTTAAATTGAAATGATCCCTAGCCGACTGACATCTTCTCCATAACCAGTCTTCAAACTGTTTCATTTTAACAATATAACTGAAATCCAGCTGGCTCACACTCAATTATAATAAAAATCCAAAGTGTTGCTAAGTGACTAGGGAATAGAATATGAAATTCTGACAAGAAATATCCCCTCACCCTTGATTGAGGAAAGCAGTTCACAGATGGTCAAGGTGATACACATTCTTGGGCCCTTCAAAGATTAATTTCTTCTCAATTTCTACGTAGAAATAATGCTTAATTTTCCAAAAATAATAAGTGTCATCTTTAATCTCTGATTTGAAGTGTCCACATTTAACTCCCACTATAATTTAGGCTTTTCAGTGATGCATTCATCTTTGCCTCTAGATTACTGCATGCACTTGCAATTCTACCACAAGTAGAAGTTTCTGGGGCAATTACAGTTCTTTCAGAGGACAAGAACACTGAGGTCACATCACATCAGTACTTCCTGCCCTGTACTGATACCAATCAAATTCTGAAAATAATTTAAGGTTTTGGTCCTTAGCCTTAGGGCACTAAACTTGATAGAATCTAGCAATTTCAGAAACCTTATCATGTTCGACACCACATTACTCATAGCAACTATTTTCAACAAGCGTTCTGTAGTATTGATCCTAACACTGAAATGGACAAGATTCTAGGTCAGAATACTTCTTTAAAATCAATGAAATTGTGGAAATTAGTTTGAAAACTTCTATCAGTATATTAGAACATTTTCAAAGAGCTTGATAACAATTTAGCAGGTTCATTCTTTCATTTATTTATAAAAATATCAATTTTCAAGCCAAAGCTTTATTCAGTTCCCTTGCCCATTTCTAACAAGAGTTATTTCAGTTTCTCCAAAGCCCCTCTTCCACTCATACAGTTTTAATCCTTCACGTCTTTGCCTCATACATGAAAAGAAAATCATAAAGTCAGAAACACACTCTGATTGCAGCCCTACATTCCACCAATTATTTTTATAACCAAGTGTTTCTCAAGATTGATATTTGCAGGGGCGCCTGGGTGGCGCAGTCGGTTAAGCGTCCGACTTCAGCCAGGTCACGATCTCGCGGTCCGTGAGTTCGAGCCCCGCGTCGGGCTCTGGGCTGATGGCTCAGAGCCTGGAGCCTGTTTCCGATTCTGTGTCTCCCTCTCTCTCTGCCCCTCCCCCGTTCATGCTCTGTCTCTCTCTGTCCCAAAAATAAATAAACGTTGAAAAAAAAATTTTAAAAAAGATTGATATTTGCAGATAATGACTACTTGAAAACAGTTTAAGCAACAAAGCTATTTATTAAACATATTCATTCCATTTCTCTCTCTCTCTCTCTCTCTCTCTCTCTCTCTCTTTTTCTTCTCACTTTCACCAATTGAATGTGAAAAGGGAAGTACTTGGCCATCATTGCCACTGGAAGCTATCTTTTAACTACAACGTGAAACTAGACTTAGGCTAAAACCAAAAATAATGACGGCAAGCAAACAGACAGAATCTTTAAGAGATAGTTACCTGGATCTCAGCAGTGTCATTAGCCTGGACAATAGGTATCCAACATCACCTTTGAGACCATGTAATTCCTACCAAACTGATTCCGTCTCAGAGAGTGGGTTTTGCTTCATCGTAAACAATATCCTGAGATATCACTAGGAAAGTTGTGTCTGGGTGGGTTTTTGGAAAGTTTTACTCATTCTTAAAGACAAAAAAAAAGTAGAAAGGGGTCTTTTCTGCTTCTGTCAGTGAGAACACAGAGAATCAGAACTATATTCTTGATTTCTTTAAATGGGGGGACAAAACTCTCAGCAAACTAGATATAGAAGTTCTTCAACCTGATGAAAATACAAAAACCAACACATCACAGCATACATAATGGTGCAATAATGCATAATATCTTCCTAAGATTGAGAACAAGGCAAGGATGTCAACTTTCACCATTTTTATTCTGCATTGCACTGAAGATTCTATCCAAGGCAATCAGAGAAAAAAAGAAACATAGATATCTTTTTTAAAAGTTATATAGATTGTTAAAGAAGGATTAATACAGCTTTTAGTCACAGATGACATGATTCTGTATATAGGAAATTCAACGAAATACCTATATACACACACACAAACACACACACATATATGTGTAGTAGAACTAATAAGCTTAGCAAGGTTGTGGGATACTGATCAATATATAAAAGAAGTGAAAGTTTATACACTGAAATACAAAATATTCCTGAGATAAAATAAAAAGGACCTAAAGGAAAAGAGAATCACTTGTGTTCCTGGATTGAAAGACTCAGTATTATTAAGATGGCAATTCTCCCCAAGAAGATTTAATGCACTTCCTACCAAAATAATTGCATATGTTTTTACTGGAATTGATAGTCTGATCCTAAAATGCATATAGAAAGGTAGAAGACCCAGAAAACTTAAAATCATCTTGAAATATAACAAAATTGAAGGACTAACTTGCCTTCCTAATTTTCAAGTTTATTGCAAAGCTATAGTAATCAAGACAACATGGTACTGGCAGCAGAATTGACATTTCTCTCTTTTTTTTTAATTTTCTTCTTAATGTCTATTTGTTTTTGAGAGACAGAGACAGAGAGACAGAGAGACAGAGCTCAAGCAGAGGAGAGGCAGAGAGAGGGAGACACAGAATTCGAAGCAGGTTCCAGGCTCTAAGCTTAGCATGGAGCCCAAAGGAGGACTCACACCCACAAACTTTGAGATCATGACTTGACCCGAAGTCAGATGCTTAACCAACTGAGCCACCCAGGTGCCTCCAGAGTTGACATTTCTAAAACAAACTCTTACTTTTCTTACTAATTGATTTTGGCAAACTTTCCAACATAATTCACTGGAGAAAGGGTAGTGTTTTCAGCAGTAGAACATTTTCTCCCTCTACTGGTTTGGAAGTTGTCTCTTTAGTTTATATCTCAGTAATAGCTCTGGATATTTTACTATACTTACCCAAAACAGAGACTTCTAGACTTCTAGCCAATATTCATAGTTTCAGTCTGTCTTTCTAAAATAATCTCAATTTAGTTGGAGGCTGTTTGAAAACTCCACTCTTCAATTTTTTTGTGAAATTTTAGCAAATATGATGAAGTTTATAGTCAATAGAATGTAGATGGAAATTTGGGTTGGGGCTTCCTTGAAAGCTTTCTTTAAAAAGGGGTCAAAATTAACTGGGCAATTTGACTTTGAGACTTCTTACTACTTTATTTCCTTGTCTTGATACCTGGCAATTGGCCATGATAGGAAAAGATTTGGTCACTGACTTGCAACCAAATGCAAAACATACCAGGACTGAGAGTCTGGATTTCTGATAACCTTAAGGAGCAGCCATCTCTGCCTTAGATTGTCCACCTCTTGTCTTACATTTTTTTAAATTTTTTTAAACGTTTATTTATTTTTGAGACAGAGAGAGACAGAGCATGAATGGGGGAGGGTCAGAGAGAGAAGGAGACACAGAATCTGAAACAGGCTCCAGGCTCTGAGCTGTCAGCACAGAGCCCGATGCGGGGCTTGAACTCACAGACAGCGAGATCATTACCTGAGCCGAAGTCGGACACTCAACCAATTGAGCCACCCAGGCGCCCCACTGTCTTATTTTATATGATAGAAAATAAACCCCTAACCTATTTCAAACAGTTATTTTAGATCTCTGTTAAAAGAGGCCAAACACAGTTCCTAATAATATGAAACAGATTTATCCATCAAATCCATTAATCTCTCTGCCACATTTTACATTTTATTTTCTCTCTGGTCTGCATTCTGAGGAGATTCTTTAAGTAGTTCTTTCTTCTAGGTTACAATTTTTTTTAATCTATACATAATGTATCAATTAACTCTTTCATTGTGTTGTATTAAACTCATTTCTAAATTTTTTACTTTTAAAAGTTTTGTTCATTTTCAAATATTCCTCATTATTTGAACACACATTTGCTTATTGCACACTCTTTTTGTGTTTATCTTTCAATTTTCTGAACATTTCATATAATATACATCTAATAATTCCATTTTACTTTTTGCTCATTTACTGAGATATAATAGACATATAACTTTATATTAAAGTATACAACATAATGATTTGATAAATATATATTCTACAATTATTACTACAATGAATTTAGTTAACATATGTCACTTCACATAGCTACCAAATTCTTTTTCTTATGATACGATCTTTTAAGATCTACTCTATAAACAAGTTTTAAATACATAATGCAATACTGTTAATCATGGTCACTATGATGCACATTACACTCCCAAAACTTATATTGTCTTAAAACTGTACATTTTTACTTTTTGACCACCTTCAGTCATTTCATCTAACCCCTGCCCCTTGCCTCTAGTAAATACTAATCTGTTTTGTTCTTATAAATATGGTATTTTTATATTTCACATATAAGTGAGAAGATATAATATTTAATGCCCACGAAAAAATCCATCCATATTGTCACAAATGGCAGCATCTGTGCTCATCAGGGATATTGTCTGTAATTTTCTTCTTTTTTGTGTGTGAAGAAAATAATGAAGTTCAGAGTGGAAATAAATAAAGTAGAAACAAAGAAAAGACAAATATTCATAAGTCGGATGAAGTGATACTGAATTGAGCAACATTAGCCCCAGGAAAGCAACTATAGAAACAACAGCCTCAAGTGTTTTTTTTCTGGGAAGAGGTCAAACACCAGAATATTGTCATCAGCTTTTGCACTAATGTGGTGATCAAAAGACAAAATGCGCCATGGAATTATAGGCATTCCTTTAGGTAATGGTTTTCAAAGTACGGGCCCTAGAATAGCAGCACCAGCATCAATTAGGAACATTAGAAATGCAAATTCTTGAGCCCTGGCCCACACTTAACAAACTAAAACTTTGGGGAAGTGACTCTGCCGTCCAGCTGTTTGGGTACTGTGGATGCATGATATATTTGAGAAACAGTGTCCCAGAGATGTCTCAAATCTTTTCCAAAAAAGAATAGGCACTGGGAAAAAAGACTGGATTTTCAGCTAAACAGAATAATAGCTTTGAAGGAAAGTCAGTGAAACCTTGTTTTAAAGTTAACAGACTGATAAGGTCTGGTCATATGTGCTCTACACATTAATACGACCATTTTAATCTATGTCTAATTGGTCGTGACATTTCAGTTGCAGAAAGTTACTGAATTTTTTCAATTTAAGAAATTACCTACTAAAATTCCTTTTTAAAATACAAAGCAATTATTTTTAAAATGTATTGTTATGCTAACAGCTCAACACTAGTCAAATACAGACATACTCCTGAAGTCTAGTTCTACTTTTCTACAAACGAACTTGGCATCTCCTCAAAATTATTTAAATTCTATTTCTGCAAACAAAACTGTAGGCGTAATAAAATCATGGTAGCTTGGCCATTAAGTATTTGTTCTCTCAATGTGATTGCTGTTCAGAATAAAGACCTACCAAAAATGCACGATTCTGAAGAGATACGCAGATTAGCATTGCATTCATTGGTCACATAGGACATCTTAACAACACACTAGAGAAATACATAGCTAAGGACTACCTGGCTGGCTCAGTCGGTAGAACATGTGACTCTTGATCTTGGAGTCTTGAGATCAAGACCATATTGAACATAAAGTTTATTTAAAAGAAAAAACTACACAGCTAAGTTTGAGAGAATCTCTTAAAGTTACGTGTCTTTGCAAATGGTTAGGATGTAAAGTTTGATGTTAACACAGTAAAATCAGAGTCAGTTGCACAGTTTTATTAAAATACTTGCTAAGTTTATCTCGGCCGTACACACCTCATATCTTGAGGCTGCATTCAGATAAAATAGTAGCAGCGTCTTTCTTATGTGTACCAACCAGAGGTTATCCAGCTTGAAACCTTTCATCTTTCTCCATTTCTTTTTTTTCCCCCCATGTTCTCCATTTCCATCCTTCCTTCAGTGTGATTTCTGTCTTAAACAATAATTCAATTATGCAAGTAATTATATCCCAAATATTGCTATATGTTTCCCTTTATGTAAAGTGGCATTCTATAATTTATTCAATTTCACAAAATTAAATATAAAGCTATTAATTGAAAGAAATTAATACATTTTAATTGGGTTTTGGGGGGTTTATAGACTTCTCTTTTAAAAACACCACAATATTTTTTATATTATCTGCATTGAAAATTTTAAATAATACAGGTAGGTTTATTATTTTGAAGTCTTAGATTAAAAAAATAGTGATTGCTTTAAAAAAAAACAAATAGAATATTTCATTTCCCATCATGGCCAGAAACCATGTAAACATCTTGTGCAAGGCCTATTTTATTATATTTAAGATTTAATTCAATCAAGAATTAATGAAAAATTATATACTGCATGCATTAAAAATAGACCATCATGATTATTTTGAATCTTATATGCTGACTTCAAATCTTGGATTAGTAACAAGATGATAGTTTACATTGTCATTGATACATAAAAGAACAAGATCACGAAAACAATGACAAAGCAGCACATTCCATGGGATTCTCCTGAAATTAGCCGTTTTTATCATCCAATCTCATAATGCATGAATACTAATAGCTTGTTTTGCTAAGTTGTCTGGAAAGATGTAATTCATTTTGGACAACAAAGTGGAAAAAGGCACATGAAAATGATACATCAAAGGCTAATTCAATAATGTCATTAATTCACTAAAATATACCTCTAGTAATTCATCATAAATAAAATGAGGATAACATCAGTGAAGACAAAGCAAGATGAAGACCATAAACTTCCTTGCTTTTTCATTAAATTCATCATCTATTGGTGAGAGGGTTATATTGGAAACACATCTGAAAGTCCTTTCGGTATTCTCCAATATCATGAAATGCAGTAAATATATCTGTACAATTCTGCATCCAACACACTGCCAGTTAGTGACACTTAACTTCTCTGGACCACATATTACCTGATTGGTTACATTTTCAGGCTATCTTGGAGCCTCTGATGTATCTGAAGAATAAATGAACATTCAAAAACCATGCTTCAAAAGACCATTCTTCATTTTATCTTCTGCCTGATACAAGGGAGTGCTACGTAGAAACCCAATATGGCATGTAAGGAATGCTAAAATAATGGCCTGATTGCTGAGTTCATATTATCCTCTCACTAGGGAGCCATCAGCCTCATAGATTAAATAAAAATAAATAAGAGAAAGAACCCATTCTTGTGGTTGCCAGCTGAAAATAAATTAAATGCTGCTTCTTTTTTAACTATGTTCAATTGTCCTTGTCCACAGGGACCATGCTTTGGAATATAAAAGAATATATTTAGTTCTTGATGAAAGAATAATAATTTGGTAATTTCTCTTAGAAAAAAAGCATTAAAGCTGTGGTTATACAAAGCCATTTTCCTGTCCATGAAATTTTTAGATTTACATCTCTATAATGCTTTGGAAAACATTATCTTAACACCCCAGTAGCACAATGTTTTAAATTAGTCACTTAAAGGAAACAGAAAAATTTGAAGTATACATATGCTAACAGGCTCTTCTGATCTCCCAGGAGTCAACAGTAGAACTAAATCCACATGTTTTGATAGTGAAGTAATCTTTCCAGCATAACGTGTTTTTCAATCAGAGATGATTTTGAGGAAGAAATAAGAAAGGTGAATTTGTACCCTCCAGGTATAAAATAAGCTTTATATTAAAAATAATAATAAATCAGATGATCAAGTTTTGTTCTCATAACTAAATGAATTATTCTGGGTTAATTTCACTATCATTATGTTTGTTTGTTTGTTTGTTTGTTTTAAAATAAACAAATGGGCAGTTGTGGCACTGTTGACCCCATAAGGAGTTTCTGGTGAGAAGGGATAGAAAGCACAATTTTTATTTTTAAAATGAGTATCATTATATAAGTCCAGATATCTAATTCATCTAATCAAAATTTATATTAAAATTCGACATTACTTTCCATGTAGGATTGTCATTACAAAACTATTGGAAAAAGATATGTCATCAAAATATAATATGAACCTCTGTTCTTAAACAATGTTTTTAGACACTGAATAAAACCAACTAGCTTTTCTCTTTTTTAAATTTTTATTTGCACTCTTAAGAGGTCTGTATTATGAATCTTCACATTTAATTGCAAAACTTACATGATTTCATATGCACATACAATTCAATGTGTACCCATAGATTTGTTACAATACAGAATTCATCTCTCTGTGAGGTTTCCCTACATTTAATATAGAGCAAGTTTAACAAATGCTCAATTTGAACGTGGGGTTGGATATTATTGCTTGCATTCTCAAATAAAATGACTCTATCTCTTACTCAGACATTATACACACTCAGAGGATGCTCATATGCCTTCCTGAGGAATGTAGACGGACTTCAAACCTCTCTTTTTTCAACTTGTTAGATGAACTTCCATGTGGTTTGTTAAAAGGTACTGTCCCTGTCATCCCCTTCCGCTAAAATACTGCTTAGAACACCGAGAACAAGAAAGCCATATATTCTTCATACACATTATGATAAATATTATTAATTAGAACTTGCTACACACCGTACCTATTTCTTCTCAAAGCATGACAATGACCCAGCACTGTAGGTGTTATTTTTCTCAATTAAACACAAAATGAAACTGAAACTCATAGTTAAAAGTGGACTGATCAACGTCAAGTAGCTTCTCAATAGTACATAAGTATATTAATCTAACATTATCTGAAAACAAATTGTATGTTGTTGCAAATAAGTATTTGTCTTCACCCAAAGTCGATTCTCTGATCATTGGTGTGAAATATAATTTCCTATAATTTGTCTAAATTGCTATTGCTCTACAGAGGCTTACCCATAAAAACTACCTCAGTATGTGATCGAATATGTGATATCCTTGGATTCCAATATAGACAGTAATATATAAAAAAGCTGGTTATTTTAGTTTAGTAGTTTTAATTGTTTTTCTAGTTTGTATGACCCTTTTAGAAAACCTAATCAAATTCTAGATTATTTCATAGGACCACACTATGTTTTAGAAATTCCATGTATAGGTTTATACTAAACAGAAATGAAAACATTTCCACAAAAAGATTTGTACAAAAACAATTATATAGCCCTATTTATAATGAACAAAAACTGAAACGAACTCAAAACATCTATAGAGAGGAGAATGATCAAACAGTGAATTCTGTCATCATATAATAGGATGATACTCCACACGTAAAAAGAGAAAATTTCTGATATAGCAACAACATGGATAAATCTTACAACATAAGCATAAGTCAGACACACATGAAAAGTACACAGTATGATTTCAGTTATATACAATTTGAGAAAATTTACTGTTCTGGCAATCATGGCTTGGGTCCTTGGAGTGTGATACTGACTAGAAAGAAGCATGAGGGAACATCAGGGTGAGAGAAATGTTCCGTCTCTTGATCTTTGGAAAATGGCTACATGAGTATATACATTTGTAATAGCTAATCAAATCAGGCACTTAAAATACATTTAACCACTTTGGGGCTCCTGGGTGGCTTGGTTGGGCGTCCGACTTCAGCTTAGGTCATGATCTCATGGTTTGTGAGTTCGAGCCCCACATTGGGCTCTGTGCTGACAGCTCAGAGCCTGGAGCCTGCTTCAGATTCTGTGTCTCCCTTTCTCTGCCCCTCTCATGCTCATGCTCTGTCTCTCTCTGTCTCTTAATAATAAATAAAATGTTAAAAAAAATTTTTTTAATAAAATACATTTAACTATTTAAAAAAAACAGCTCAATAAAAAAAGCTTACTTAGTTTAGTAACCAGTTAATGTTACTAAACATTAATTACTCCAACACTCATCTCTAATATTTTTTAAATCAAGAAAAAAGTTCACTACATCCATAGTGAGTGTGAAGGTCAATTATCCATATGACTTGAAAAAATAAGCTGAGAATTTTATGATCATTCAGATAATCAGTTACTGAAAAAAAGTGACAAAAGAGCTGTGTCAAATCTTTCTGTACTTCACACTCAGATTCTAGGCAGTTATATTGATTCCTGAAACTACTTTTGCTACTAATTCTTCTGAGTGAACACCCTTAAAAATACTGGAGCAGATCATAGAATTTATTGATCCCTGACTTGGTTCTGAGAGGCAAATATTTTCTGACATTACTCATCAAGTGCATCATGATGCATCCTAGCTTAGAATCTGTGAATTGCTATTTTTCCAAGTGAAAACAAAGTCACTCTGCAGAAATCTTTCCAGAGGGATAGTATCACAAAGTTATATTTTTTTGAGATTGTTGAATGTCTTTGACAGGGGAAGTTAACACAGAATGAATACTTCACTAGATTATTTCTATTTTTAAAAAGAAATAAAGTAAATGGATATATAACTGAATAGGAATTATCTGCCCTTAATGATTCACTGAAAACATATTTTGCCCATAGCTTGTAAAATGTTTTATGGTATATAAATACAAATGGAGAAATAAAGAGTTTCCTGTTATATCATCACGATGCCTTTCAAAAGACTGGCTGAATTTAATACAAGTTACTATAAAACATTTCAGCATCAAAATTTTTGCTTTTCTTACTTACTTGAAATAGAATAAGGCTGAATAATTCTATTTCTTTGTTAGTTGGTTACATTAACAAAAATGGACATAACCACTGTTAGAATTTATAAGTTTCTCAGGAGTACCATTGCTGTTATTAAGTTGCTTTTAAGAGAATTTTGTTCCCAGCATATTTTGTTCTCTTACTGCTTCATGACAATAAGGTATTTGTAGCTAGCTATAGTTGGGGTTTAAGAAATTTATATGTATACACACACACACACACACACACCATGGGGAAATGAAGAATAAAAGATTCTCCTCGTGCAGTCATTATGTACATATTATAAAAATTTAGAATAGTGCAATAAATAAATAAGCTCAAGGTAATCTTGTTTATTAAAGCTTTTATACTCTACAGGTTATATCTAATTTAATCTGACACTCTACACAGGGTATGTGAAGGGAGCAGTAAAAAAAAAAGTAGGAATAAATAGGTGTATATGAGAGATAATTTGTCATTAAGTTGCATGCAATTATAATTAAATCATTATCATTTAATACTTATTATGCTTTCAGTAATTATATTCTATTTCCTCTAACCACCAAATAGGAGTTTCATCAACTGAAATTGAAACCCAGATAAAATTAAACTGTATGATTTAAGAATTTGTTACATGCTCATCTTTAGATCTTTTACATTGAATCATAATTTTAGACTGAAAAGGATTTTAAAATCTACTTTGGGATCATTCTCTTTTATATATAGAACAGTTAAATATCTTGCCATGGATTCTATATTCACTGGTAGAGCCAAGACTAGAACCCAGTTACACACTTCTAATTTAAGTTGCTAATTTAATTTTAATATTTGCTTATAAATCCAGTTTTATTTAAGCAATAAAAATTCATGTTAATCTATCTGATTTTTTAATAAACTCTCCCAAATAATTCAACAGAAGCATTTCTTCACTTTAATTCAGGCATCAATATTATCAAACAAACATCTTTATTCTTTCAGTATTAAAAAAAAGAAACTTTAGTCGTGGAGTTTTTCTCTCTCTTTGTATATCAACTGCTCAGACTGTTACTGTAGAATCAAAAAGTCACACTTTTGTATACGCATTTAAAAAGCACTGATATCATCTTCTCACAATTGTAAAGATTGTAAAATAGTATTTGTTATAAATACAAAAATAATATTTGTAAACTCCTTGAACGTAAGTAATTAAATTCAAAAGATGTCAATTGACCACTAGGCCAGGTTGGGAATCAGAAGTTAAGATTTTAAAAACTTCTTTGACTTCAGATAACTTACAATATAATAGTGTAAATAAAAACATGTCCCAAATAGGAACATAAAAAGTCATTACTTTATTAAATAGTAATTACTCTTTTATTTAAAAGATATATTTTGGATGCTTATATAATATTCATGTGTACCCAGAACTATGCTAGGCATTCAACCATCAATAGTAAACAGGACAATTTTTTTTTTCCTAGTAAATTTTACATTATGGTGGAGGAGACAGTCAGATAAATGAATAAGTACACTTGTAATGTGACAAATGCTCATACGGAGTAACTTGTGCTAAAAGTAGAAGCAGCTAGATGCACGATAGGAAGAATATCTAATCCAGCCTGGGTCGTGCAAATGACACAGAAGTTCCAGGGGAAAAGGATATCTAAGGATGACTTAGAAATGGCAGATGAGGGGGGCACCTGGGTGGCTCAGTTGGTTAAGTGTCTGACTTCAGGTCGTGATCTCGTGGCTCTTGGGTTACAGCCTCGCATTAGGCTCTGTGCTGACAGCTCAGAGCCTGAATCCTGCTTCAGATTCTGTGTCTCCCTCTCTCTCTGCCCCTCCCCTGCTCACTCTCTCTCTCTCTCTTTCTCTCAAAACTAAATAAACATTAAAAAAATTTTTTAATGGCAGATGAAAACAATGAAAAATGAAGAGAGTCCCAGGAATAAGGAATAACATAAGAAATGCTTTAAATTAAAAAAGAACAGAAAAAAATATTTGAAGAACAAGTATAGGATGGGCAGTTAAGCAAAGCAAGCCCAGTTACTACAACACTATCAAACATTTTAAGAGCTTCATTTTTTTATACTCGGAATAGAATGAGGGTGTCTTAGATAAGGTCTGTGGGCATTCACAAGAGAAACTAAGTGGAGATCCAGGAAGTCTTTACTTAGGAATTGAAATTTGAGGTATATCCTGAAATAATAGCACTATTTTAATGGACAGAAATGGGAACAGAAAGAAGTTAGGCTACTTGAAAAGAGACTGAACAGCATTTGCAAAAGGAGGTATATTAAAAGTGCAGACAGGGGCGCCTGGGTGGCTCAGTCGGTTAAGCGTCCGACTTCAGCTCAGGTCACGATCTCACGGTCCGTGAGTTCGAGCCCCGCATCGGGCTCTGGGCTGATGGCCCAGAGCCTGGAGCCTGCTTCCGATTCTGTGTCTCCCTCTCTCTCTGTCCCTCCCCCGTTCATGCTCTGTCTCTCTCTGTCTCAAGAGTAAATAAACGTTAAAAAATATATATATTAAAAAAAAGTGCAGACAATATTAGTTTCTTTCAATAGTCTTTCAATATAAGAGACAGGAAAGAAAAAAAAAGGAAACTAATGCTGAAAACAGACACTTGAGCGTTTTTAAAGGATCTTAGAGGCAATTTGATGAATTGTATGATATAAAAAGAGCTTATAGTACTTTCTGATTGAAAAATATTTCACTGACACAGTGATTTAAATTCCATCATTACAAATGCTCTTAACATTTCACACACACACACACACACACACACACACACACACACACACATCAAAAAGGAAAAAGCCAAGATTTAAATCCACCTTTGACTATCTCTAAAGGTCATGTTCTTTCCACTATATCATGATTTTTTTCAGGGTGAATGAATACTGAAAGTGCAAAAATACTAAAAACATTCCTTATTTTCTTTCAAGCACAGTTACAGTCAACTTTATAAGAGAAACTCAAGAACAGGACATACATATAAAAAAGAGAAGCATAAAAACACATACATCACTAATGGCTAATTACAAACAATAACAAATATAAAAAACAATTTTATTACAGATTCCCTGTACAACTCCACAGTTTCTATCTCACATTTGGAAAATACTACTATTATGAGATATGAATTCTACATATTTTAGGATATTTGAAATATACTTCTCTATTGAACAAAACTATTACTGTCAGCAAGAAATACAAAGAGACACAAATGGCTTATTTTGTAAGAGTTGGTCAAGGATCTCTCAGTATGATAGTATTTGATAAAACAGGCTTATGTTGAAAAATGGCTGGAACAAATTATTGCTGTTTATGAACACGTGGCATCTTAGCAGAAGTATGTAACAAAAAATGAAAGTATTGTGTCCACATAAAGGCAGAAAAAAGTTTAGATTCACAAAAGCATATAGAAGAATTTCCTATTGGATGAATAAATACATATATTTTAAGACAGCACCAACATGTGCTCTTATATTTGAAGTTCTTTTTTTTTAATGTTTATTTATTTATATTTGAGAGACAGAGAGAGAGTGTGTGTGAGTAGGGGAGGGGCGGAGAGAGAGAGGGAAAGAGAAAATCCCAAGCAGCCTCCATGCTGTCCCCACAGAACAGGATGTGGGGCTCAATCTCACGGTTCATGAGATCATGACCTGAGCTCAAATCAAGAGTCTGATGCCCAATTGACTGAGCCACCCAGGCACCTCTGGAATTCTTATAGTGTCCTGCTGGTCATGCAGATATTTGGCTCTCTTTAAAGACAGTTAAGAAGTACTATATGCATTATATGTATTGTATGTATTATATTTACTATCACTGCAGAGTTGTCTCCCTATTAGACATGGTGAAACAAGTCAAGGAATACAGCTTTAAAATGTAGTGATTAAGTTCAGTGTAAGACATTATCCAGAAATGAAGCCAGAAAACTTAGGGCAAAAGAGGAATTATAGCCCAGATGAGGAAACAAACAAACAGAATCTTAAAACCTTGAAGTAGGACAATGGGTTTAATATTCAGTCCAATAAGAGTAACCCTGAGTCACATAAGAAAGCAATACTAAGTATTCTATAAGCCATAAATAAGTTCAAGGAAAAAAGCTCATTGGAGATATTCAATCATTAATCCCAAATATGAGTGGTAGTCTGTGACTCTGGAGAAGTACAAAGCCAGCCACGCATATATGTGACATCCATCTTTTGCAAATATGGTTTTCCTATAGGTGTATCAAAGAAGTAATGGAAAGCCTTCTGAGACTTACAAAAACTGTCACACCAATTCTGTTGATTTACTTGGCAAAAAATAACCAAGGACTGAGCAACTTCAGTATCCCTTTCAAGTGAAAAGAATCTCATATATAATAAACTGAAATTTAGAGTAGGAATTCATTTTTCCTTACAGCTGAGTATCATGATAAGTGAGAAGTAAATAGGTTATGTTGTGGCATAAAATAATCAAATTCGATTTTCTAGACAAGAAATTATAGCAAAAAGAAAAGAGTGCACATCGGAAAAACTAGGGAAAAACAAAATATCCAGATAAAGATAAAACAGCATTCTACATAGAAAAACAGGCTCAACACTGAACATTTGTAGAACATGTTCAATGATTCAAAGGGTAATTTCAAAGAATGGAAAGGTGACCTGAGATAAAAAGTTAGAACCACTGCTTTAAAAGCACGAGGGGCGCCTGGGTGGCTCAGTCGGTTGAGCATCCGACTTCGGCTCAGGCCATGATCTCGCGGTCCATGAGTTCGAGCCCCGCGTCGGGCTCTGTGCTGACAGCTCTGAGCCTGGAGCCTGCTTCAGATTCTGTATCTCCCTCTCTCTCTGCCCCTCCCCTGCTTGTTCTGTGTCTCTTTCTCTCAAAAATAAAAAAAAAATTTGAAATTTTTTTTTAAAAAAACAATCTTTTCTAATTCATTTATTTCTTCTTTCATCAATTTTTCTCTCCTGTTTCCTTTTTACATATTTACTCTTCCTCTAACTTCTTTAGCTAAATGCTCATCTACATTTTTTATATTTCTTTTTCTCTTTGTTCTTACCTACTTGTCCATTCTAATATAAAAGTATTACCTTTTATAATAAACAGTTTCTGTCATCTTGCTTTATGTTATTCCATACCTCCTACTGTTTGCTTCACTGTTTTTGTGCTTGGACTTGTAGTTATTTAAGGCTTATATACTATTTGATGTTCTGGAAGGACATATTAAGAGTTCATATTTACTCTTTCCAAAACATTCTTTCATATACATTCTTGTAAATATCATTATTCAGAATAAGATAATTCAATATTCTTTCACCCCCTCACTTTACTCTCTAATGTAATGTGATCCATATTATTTTTTCCACTGAGCAGCTATCTCAAAAATAATGTTGTAATTTGCATAATGAAATACATAATTCATAAGCTTGTTTATTAATGCAGAGTACCAATCTGATATGTATGTTATATATAGAGAGAGCATTGTTTGTGTTTATGAGCCTACTCACTGGAAGTCTCACATCTCCTCTTTGAAGTTGTGGCTGCATGATATTAAGAGGCTCTCTAGAACCAGTGGGAATTAAACTTGCCTATAAACAGCAAACTGAAAGAGCAAGCTGGAGCCCATTGATATCTTTAGTGCTGATGATCTTCCAACTTTGTGACACACAGTGCCATGTGGTCAAGCCACAGACGGAATCTGAACCTCCTCCTCTCTCCACTGACAAGAACACAGATGTGGCAGGAATAAACCTCCAATCATTTAGTCAAAGACAACAATGGAAGAGAGAGCTAAGCCACAAAATGGAAGAAATCTGGTCTCTGAATAATTTGGGGGGAAGAATCTGCTCTGCATGCTAGAAATCACATAGTGATGAGAGTATTTTTGAGCCACTGTCACAATGGCTAAGAATCACCAGAAGAGGGTGATAAGAATAATAAGGCACTTTACAAGGAACATTTCAAGTGACCAAAGCAGAGAAGATATTCAAGAGGAAGTCATAATAATCTTCAAATTTTCTAAGGGATATAATGTAGAAAGAAACATGCTTTTATTTTGTCTAAGTAGATATCTAAGGATATTTATGCAATAGGCACTGTTAAATATTTATATCATATTATAGTATACATATAATATATGGAATATTCAGTGATAAGGTAGTTTTAATTTTGGAATACCAAAGACAACTAAAATAGTGTAAAATATAAACATGCAAATTTTAAAAATTATTGTAAAATGAAAATCTCTGTAATCACAATCCAGGTCAAGAAATAGAATATGGTCACGACCCCAGAACACCCATGCATGTGCCTTTAAAATCACAACACCCTTCTTTTACTTATATTTAATTTTATACTGACATTTATTATAAGTACCTTTTAAATTTTTCTTCAGAGTTTCCAATAAAAATGCATTCTTAAACATTCCAGTTAAATTCTACCTGTTTTTTGAATCACAGTCTATAAATTCTTTTATGTTTAGTAATCTAGGTTATTATTCATTCTATAGTTTGTGCCCTGTTGTTATCTAAAATTGTATTGTAATAATATTACTATAGTTCCTATTAATATTGCTATTACTCTCTTCTGTTAATTAGCACTTAGAATTTTTATGATTTTTCACTATT
Source organism: Lynx rufus (assembly GCF_022079265.1). Taxonomy (NCBI): domain Eukaryota; kingdom Metazoa; phylum Chordata; class Mammalia; order Carnivora; family Felidae; genus Lynx; species Lynx rufus. The sequence goes on from NW_025814827.1 coordinate 61,647,603, forward strand.
ACAAATAGTAGTGCTTTAAATATCCTTGTATCTCCTACTACATAAGTACACACATTTATGTGGGTAAAAACCTAGGCATATTGCTGTTAGGAGTGTAACTCATTGCAACCACCTTAGAAAACAATTTGGAATTATCTTCTAAAGTTGGGATTATATATCCATCTCTGTGAAGCCTATGCTATTAGAATTAATATCAGTTACTAATATCAGTTACTTTAATTTCTAGTTCTACAATTTTTATGATATTTTTTTTTCAAATCTGCCATGTGACTTTTTAAGGATTCCAGTTCTCTGCTGAATTGTTTTACATTGCCTTTTATCTACTTGAACCCAGTAGACATAGCTGTTTTACAGTTTATTTTGATAATTCTAATATCTAGAGACCTAACAAATGTATTTGTTGTCTGCTGTTTCTATGTTATCTTTCAACATCTTTTTATATTACCTGATTATCATTGTGTGCTGATATATATGTATTCACACACACACACACACACACACACGTGCACTTGTAAAAATAATTTGAGGTCTAGGATGGACTCATTTTCTTCAAATAGAATTTTTGTTCGACTGTCACCTGGAAGAACTAAGAACTTCAGACAGCAGTCATCCAAGTATAGGTCTTGAGTTAATTCCGGACTATCCAGAAAACACTAAGCTAGGCTGTGGTGCACACTCTGTGATTCCTCTATGTCCCATTTTATTCCTACATATCATCTTCCCGAATCTCAGCTCAAACATGGAGTAATTAAGCATAGCCCCTGCTCTTGGTGGCACTTGAACTTCATCTTTCATTTCCCTAGTCCCTTAAGGGTTTCAAAGCTGTGCTAAGTTTCCAAGATACCTTTTATAGGTCAGCAAACTCTCCCAAGGCAAAAGCAGCTTCAAAGGCCATACTCACCTCTCTAGATTTCGACCTTCTGAACTTTGGCCAAATAATACTTCTCTGTCTTATTAACTCTTTGATGTTTTATAAAACCACTACTTTTTCCATGTTTTGGAGGTTTTGTTTTGTTTTGTTTTGTGGAAGATTGATTAATTAAATAGTTCATTATTATTGTAAGTGAAGCCCAGGTTCACCTGAAGGGAAGTTTGTGTGTCAGATATTCTTAGAACATAAGCTCTCCCTCTGACAGCAAGAATTTTGCCAGTTTTCTTAAATGCTGTATCCCATCAGTGATCACTGAAAACGAGTGCTCAAAAATGGTTGCTAAATCAAAGAAAAAAATTATAAATCTAATATTTAAACCATTTACATTTAGCAAGAACTTAATAGCAGTTTTCAATTAATCAAATCTAGAGAAAACCCACTTTATTCCTAGTATTGGCATAAACTCTTAACAAATTAAAGATGTCTAAAAATTAGATGAGCTTTCTGGTGAAATATGTAGCTTACTCGCTGTTATCAAAATATTTTATGTTTTGGCAACTATATTCATAGGAATCGAGGCTTTTTTCACTAGTAGTATGAAAGACTTATGTTTAAGAGTTTATCAACCTTTGTACAATGAGTACAAAATATCAATTTTCAACTCTGAATAAGGGTTGGTTATTAATCAAATTGCAAGATTTTCATTCATTTGTCAGATAACAAATTGGAAAGTCAGACACGTCGACATAGAGAGAAAGTCAGGGCACCTGGGTGGCTCAGTGGGTTAAGCGTCCAACTTCAGCTCAGGTCCTGATCTCATGGTTTGTGAGTTTGAGCCCCACATCTGACTCAGTGCTGACAGCTCAGAGCCTGGAGCCTGCTTTGGATTCTGTGTGTCTCTCTCTGATCCTCCCTTTCTTATGCTGTCTCTCTCTGTCTCTCAAAAAATGAATAAACATTAAAAAAGAGAGAGAGAAACTGAAGAGGAAACTAAGAGGAATGATATATTAATGCGTTTTCAAGGTGATCCAGACAAAAGTAGATGAGTCATACTTGTTTTCATTTTCTTAGAGACATCAGAATGAAAACTAAAGATATAAAATAGGAATAACTGCAGGTATTGCCCATCTGATATGACCATAGCTGAGCACATTATTGTCAAAGGCTATTTCTTATTTCCTATCGTCAATGTCCTATAACCACACCAATTATGAGATAAGCATGATCCATTATTTAATGACACTTCATTTTATTTATTTACTTCACAAGTTCTTACTGAGTTTCTCCTACATTTCAGGCAAGTTCCAAACACTGAAGATACAGCGGTGAACAAGAAAGACAGCACTCCTGCTCTCATGAGGTTTGCATTCAAGTGTCCACAAACAGACTCCAAGCAAACAAATAGGTGAGCTATTAATGACTCATACTAAGTGGCAGGAGTAAAATAACCAAAATGAAGTGATAGAGAAAACAAGGAGACAACTTCACATCTGGTACTCAAGAAAAGCCTCTCCTAGGAGATAAGGTTCAAAGTGGAACGAAACTGAGCACTGAGTAAACCACGCAAAGCTCTAGAGAAGGAGCATTTTAGGCAGAGGAAATAAATGATGCGAAGGCTCCAAAAAAGAACAAGCTCTGGAAACTGGCAGAGGCTCCTGTGATTGAAGGATAAAGGACAACAGGACAATCTCTACATAATGAAATTAGAGAAATAGGCAAGCATTACAGATAGCTTTGTAAGCCATACACAAAATTTTATTTTTTTAATGTTTATTTATTTGTTTATTTTTGAGAGGGAGACAGAGTGTGAGTGGGGAAGGGGCAGACACTCAACCAGCTGAACCACCCAGGTGCCCCCATACATAAAAATTTAGATTTTCTTCTAATTGGAATGGGAAGCAACTGGACCACTTTAAGTAGAGATTTTTTCAAATCCCCTTTGGCTGCTATGTGAAGAAAAGACAGGGGTGTTGACAAGATGGGAATCAGAAAAAGCGAGATTTTACAGTGGCCAGATCCTTCAATGAACTGAAATAATTCCTACTAATGAGAATATAACATGCCCTATTTGAGAATGCCTAGGAATGGAATTTATTGAGTTCATCAAGCTAAATTTTGATTCTATTTAAAAGATTCCACTTCTCTGGTGCCTGGGCGGCTCAGTCGCTTGAGCATCAGACTCCTGATTTCAGCTCAGGTCATGATCTCATGGTTTGTGAGATCAAGCCCCACATCAGGCTCTGCTTACACCACAGAGCCTGCTTGGGATTCTCTCTCCCTCTCTTTCTGCTCCTCCTCTCCTCTCTTTCTCTGTCTCTCAAAAAATAAGTAAACTTAAATTTTTTTAAAAAAGAGATTCCACTTTTCTTAAACTTCAAAATATCTTTTTGTGAAATCACTTAGGAGAGCAAATAAAACTAAGGCTTCTCTGCTCAGTCTAAATCAAAAATTTTTAACATTATATCTGTAGTCACCTACTTTATTTTCTTTTAGGCTATAAACATCACTAACTTAGAGAACATTGTTCTTAACATTTTGGGTGTTCATGGATTCTTTCTTCAAAAAAATAGACACATACATAAAAGTTTGAAGATAGTTTCGAAGGGTTCACAAATTGCTTACATTACCTTTATGAAAGGTCAATCAACCCTAAAATAATAAGCCTTGCTATAAATATCTGTGATAATCCTTTCTTAGATTTATGTATCTTCCATTTGTCAGAAAATACAATTAAGCTGAGTAACTATAAGACTTTATTGAATTTATTCAGCAATTCATGAATGAGGCAGCATTCAATTTAGCATATAGAGAGAAGAAGCCCTGAAGAGGTATATAGACCAAGAGATTTTATAGGCAGAAGAAAACAGGAACAAAGAAGTAGTAGACAAAAAGGCAATTTGTTATTGCAAGTTTACTTTCCTTCTAGGATATGGCAGTGGTTGATCAGACAGATGACCTAACTAATCCTAATAAGGTGATTCCTCATTGGTTTAACATTTCATTTCTGGGATAAGCAAAACTAATTTAGTTGTCTTTGGAAATGTGGGGTTTAGCATGGTGTCTCCATTTGGGGCCCGTTGTCTTTAACACATTACAGCAGTTAGAATGATTTTATACTATGAGAAGATGACAAGTTTAAGAATATTATCAATGTCTCCAAAAATAGCATGATATGAAATCCAATGACAACAAACAATATGGTAAAATCACAAAGCAAAATGGCCTAGTTGGAATCAGTAGTTCTTATGCTGATTATCACCCAAATCAGATATGTATCTTCATATCAAAGTATTTTTAAAGAATAATATAATTAAGTTAACATAGGAATGAGCTTCGGGGTCCCTGGGTGGCTCAGTCGGTTAAGCGGTGGACTTGGGCTCAGGTCATGATCTCGGGGTTTGTGGGTTCATGCCCCACATGGGCTCTGTGCTGACAACTGGGAGCCTGGAGCCTGCGTTGAATTCTATGTCTCCCTCTCTCTCTGCCCCTTCCCTGCTCATGCTGTGTCTCTCTCTCTCAAAAAAAATTTAATTAAAAAAAAAAGAATGAGCTTCAATTGTGTGAACAATATAAATATTAAATTCTCCTCTTATGATAAAACAATGCTGGACCAGATGCTGTGACTAACTAGTAGCCATGTTTTGCTAACATGAGTTTTCAAGATAGAAAATAAAGTAATATGATCACACTCTTTGACTTTGATGATGACCTTACAAATAAAACACTAGTACTAATGAGCAACTGTGGTGATGGGATCATTCTTGTGAGTATCAGATGTTAGTGATTCCTCCAAATTTAATAAGGACCATAATGCAATCATATTGTCAAGCCTCTGGTTAACAAATCATTCAGTTGAAATGCCTTGTGAAAGGTAAAACAGAAACATTAAAACTTTGTAAAAACACAGGACTCCATTTGCTTATACTGGAAAGTGAGCCCTTATTTCTTTTATAAGTGTGATTGAACACAAGAACCCTCATTTTAAATCTTCAAATGGATCTTTTGGCATATCCTTATGTTTAATAATCATCTAGCGAAGAAGCGTCTCTTAAAAACAAAAATTAGATATACTTGATAGCAGAGAAAAGATTCAATTCAATACACACCATTGAGCAGACCTCAATCTCTCAGAGAGAAATTGAAAGTGCATGAACCATAGTTATCAGGCTTTCATGAACCCTATGAGTGTTGTTATTGGGCTATTTCAGGGTTTCTATAATATTTCAAATATTGTAATTCAAAGAACAGAAGACAGTCATACCCATTCCCCTTCAGTATTATATAAAATAATAATCTGAGATTTTTCCTTTCTGTAATCAATTCATTAAAGGTTATGGCAAAATTAAAAATTAGTCAATATTAAAACAGACACGCACACAGATGTAAATATCTAAAGTAAAATATTAACAAAAAATACTAAAATATTTAATTATTGAACACAAAATATGCTTTTTATAAAACTGTATAAAATTGTAATGCATAATTTGAAATGTGTTAGAAGAGATGGAAACTCTGAAAACTTACAGAAAAGACTCATGTTTTCATAAGCAAACACTCTGAAACTTCCTGCTCCAATCTGTAGCTTATGTACTTTTTGGGGGGGTGTGGGGGAAACTATATTTATTTTTTTAAATTTATTTATTATTTAATTTACATCCAAGTTAGTTACTATATGGTGCAACAATGATTTCAGTAGATTCCTTAGTGCCCCTTACCCTTTTAGACCATCCTCCCTCCCACAATCCCTCCAGCAGCCCTCTGTTCTCTATATTTAAGAGTCTTTTATGTTTTGTCCCTTTCCCTGTTTTTGTATCATTTTTTCTTCCCTTCCCTTATGTTCATCTGTTTTGTATCTTTAAGTCCTCATATGAGTGAAGTCATATATTTTTGCTAATTTCACTTAGCATAATACCCTTTAGTTCCATCCACGTAGTTGCAAATGGCAAGATTTCATTCTTTTTGTTTGCCAAGTAATACTCCATTGTATGTGGTATACGTACATACACACATATATATGTGTATGTATGTATACCACATCTTCTTTATCCATTCATCCATCAATAGACATTCGGGTTCTTTCCATACTTTGGCTATTGTCAATAGCATGGCTATGAACATTGGGGTGCACATGCCCCTTCAAAACAGCACACTTGTATCCCTTAGATAAATACCTAGTAGTGCAATTGCTGGGTCATAGGGTAGTTCTATTTTTAATTTTTTGAGTAACCTCCCTATTGTTTTCCAGAGTGCCTGCACCAGCTTGCATTCCCACCAGCAGTGCAAAAGAGATCCACTTTATCCGCATCCTCACCAACATCTGTCCTTGCCTGAGTTGTTAATGTTAGCTATTCTGACAGGTGTAAGGGGGTATCTCATTGTGTTCTTTTAAAAATGTTTTTAATGTTTATTTATTTTTGAGAGAGAGATACAGACAGCCTGTGAGTGAGGGAGGAGTAGAGAGAGGTGGAGACACAGAATCCAAAGCAGGCTTCAGACTCCATGCTGTTGGCACAGAGCCCAATGCGGGAATCAAACCTACAAACCATGAGACCATGATCTGAGCCGAAGTCAGCTGCTTAACCGACGGAGCCACCTAGGTGCCCCTCTCATTGTGGTTTTGATTTATATTTCCATGATGATGAGTAATGTTGAGCATTTTTTAAACTTGTTTTATTTTTTATTTTTTATTTGTTTAAGTTTACATCCAAGTTAGTTAGCATATAGTGCACAATGATTTCAGGAGTAGATTCCTTAGTGTCCCTTAACCCTTTAGCCCATCCCCCCCTCCCACAACCCCTCCTGTACCCCTTGGCGTGTTCTCCATATTTAGGAGTCTCTTCTGTTTTGTCCTCTCCCTGTTTTTATATTATTTTTGTTTCCCTTCCCTTATGTTCATTTTTCATGTGTCGGTTGGCCATTTGGATGTCTTCTTTGGAGAAGTGTCTATTCATGTATTTTGCCCATTTCTTCCCTAGACTATTTGTTTTTGGGTGTTGAGTTTAATAAGTTCTTTATATATTTTGGATACTAACCCTTTATCTGATATGTCATTTGTGAACATCTTCTCCGATTCTGTCAGTTGCCTTTTAGTTTTGCTGATTGCTTTCTTCACTGTGCAGGAGCTTTTTATTTTGATGAGGTCCCAGTAGTTCATTTTCGCTTTTGTTTGTCTTGCCTCTGGAGATGTGTTGAGTAAGAAGTTGCTGCGGTTGAGGTCGAAGAGGTTTTTGCCTGCTTTCTTGTCAAGGATTTTAATGGCTTCCTGTCTTATGTTTAGGTCTTTCATCTTTTTTTGAGTTTGTTTTTGTGTATGGTGTAAGAAAGTGGTCCAGGTTCATTCTTCTGCATGTCACTGCCCAGTTTTCCCAGCACCACTTGCTGAAGGGCCTGTCTTTATTCCATTGGATATTCTTTCTTGCTTTGTCAAGGATTAGTTGGTCATACATCTGTGGGTCGATTTCTGGGTTCTCTATTCTGTTCCATTGATCTGAGTGTCTGTTTTTGTGCCAGTACCATACTGTCTTGATGATTACAGCTTTGTAATATGTCTTGAAGTCCAGGAGTGTGATGCCTCCAGCTTCAGTTTTCTTTTTCAATATTGCTTTGGCCATTTGTGGTCTTTTCTGGTTCCATACAAATTTATGATTGTTTGTTCTAGCTCTGTGAAGGATGTTGGTGTTATTTTGATAGGTATTTCATTGAATATGTAGATTGCTTTGGATAGTATTGACATTTTAACAATCTTTGTTCTTCCAATCCAGGAGCGTGGAATATTTTTCCATTTTTTGTGTCTTCTTCAATTTCTTTCATAAGCTTTCTATAGTTTTCAGTGTATAGATTCTTCCCCTCTTTTGTTAGGTTTATTCAGTATTTTATGGTTTTTGGTGCAATTGTAAATGGGATCAATTCCTTGATTTCTCTTTCTGTTGCTTCATTATTGGTGTATAGGAATGCAACCGATTTCTGTGCATTGATTTTACATCCTGAAACTTTGCTGAATTCATGGATCAATTCTAGCACTTTTGGTGGAATCTTTTGGGTTTTCCATATAGAGTATCATGTCATCTGCAAAGAGTGACAGTTTGACTTCCTCCTTGCCTATTTGGATTCTTTTTATGTCTTTGTGTTGTCTGATTGCTGAGGCTAGGACTTCCAATACTATGTTGAATAACAATGGTGAGAGTGGATATCCATCTCCTGTTCCTGACCTTAGGGGGAAAGCTCTCAGTTTTTCCCAATTGAGGATGATATTAGCAGTGGTTCTTTCATATATGCTTTTATAATCTTGAGTGATGATACTTCTATACCTACAGGATGCTGTATTTTCTCAAATGCTTTCTTTGCATCTATTGAGAGGATCATGTGGTTCTTGTGCTTTCTTTTATTTATGTGATGTATTGCATTGATTGTTTTGTGGATATTGAACCAGCCCACATCCCACTTGAATGTGGCGAATAACCCTTTTGATGTATTGTTGGATCTGATTGGCTAGTATCTTGTTGAGGATTTTTACATCCATGTTCATCAGGGAAATTGGTCGATAGTTCACCGTTTCAGTGGGGTCTTTGTCTGGTTTGGAATCAAGGTAATGCTGGCTTCATAGAAAGAGTTTGGAAGTTTTCTTTCCATTTCTATTTTTTGGAACAGCTTAGAGAGAATAGATGTTACCTCTTCTTTAAATGTTTGATAGAATTCCCTTGTAAAGCCATCTGGCCCTGGACTCTTGTTTCTTGGGAGATTTTTTATTACTAATTCCATTTCTTTAATGGTTATGGGTCTGTTCAAATTTTCTATTTCTTCCTGTTTCAGTTTTGGTAGTGTATATGTTTCTAGGAATTTGTCCATTTCTTCCAGATTGCCCATTTTATTGGCATATAATTGCTCATAATATTCTCTTACTATTATTTTTGTTTCTGCAGTGCTGGTTGTGATCTCTCCTCTTTCATTCTCGACTTTATTTATTTGGGTCTTTTCCTTTTTCTTTTGATCAAACAGGCTAGTGGCTTATCAATTTTGTTAATTCTTTCAAAGAATCAGCTTCTGGTTTCATTGATCTGTTCTGTTTTTTGTTTTGTTTTTTTTGTTTGTTTGTTTTTTGGTTTCGATAGCATTAATTTCTGCTCTAATCTTTACTATTTCCTGTCTTCTGCTGGTTTTGGGTTTTATTTGCTGTTCTTTTCCAGCTCCTTAAGGCATAAGGTTACGTTGCATATCTGAGACCTTTCTTCCTTCTTTAGGAAGGCCTGGATTGCTACATACTTCCCTTATATGACTGCCTTTGCTGAGTTCTAGAGGTTTTGGGCTGTGGTGTTATCATTCTCATTGGCTTCCCTGTACTTTTTAATTTCCTCTTTAACTTCTTGGTTGCCCATTCATTCTTTAGTAGGATGTTCTTTAGTCTCCAAGTACTTGTTATCTTTCCAAATTTTTTCTTGTGGTTGATTTAAAGTTTCAAAGAGTTGTGGTCTGAAAATATGCACAGTATGATCTCGATCTTTTTGTACTTGTTGAGGGCTGTTTGTGTCCCAGTATGTGATCTATTCTGGAGAATGTCCCATGTGCACTCTAGAAGAATGTGTTCTGCTGCTTTAGAATGAAATGTTCTGAATGTATGTGTTAAGTCCATCCGGTCCAGTGTGTCATTCAAAGCCATTGTTTCCTTGTTGATTTTCTGCTTAGATTATCTTCCCATTGTTGTAAGTGGGGTGTTGAAGTCCCTTAATATTATGGTATTATTATCAATGAGTTTCTTTATGTTTTTGATTCATATTTTTGGATACTCCTAATTTGCACCTAATTTGCACCTAATTTGGTGCATATATGTTTACAATTGTTAGGTCTTCTTGGTGGATAGACCCCTTGATTATGATATAATGCCCTTCTTCATCTCTTGATACAGTCTTTATTTTAAAACTAGATTGTCTGATATAAGTATGGCTACTCTGGCTTTCTTTTGTTGACCATTAGCATGATAGATGGTTCTCCATCCCCTTATTTTCAATCTGAAGGTGACTTTAGGTCTAAAATTGGTCTCCTGTAAAGAGCATATAGATGGATCTTGTTTTCTTATCCATTCTGTTATCCTGTGTCTTTTGATTGGAGCATAGAGTCCATTGATGTTTAGAGTGAGTACTGAAAGATATGAATTTATTGCCATTATGTCATTGGTAGAGTTGGGGTTTCTGGTGGTGTTCTCTTGTCTTTCTTAGGATTTGTTGCTTTTGGTCTTTTTTTTTTTTTTTCCGTCTTTTCTCCCCTCAGAGAGTCCTCCTTAAAATTTCTTGCAGGGCTGGTTTAGCGGTCATGAACCCCTTTTATTTTTGTTTGTCTGGGAAACATTTCATCTCTCCTTCTATTTTGAATGACAGCCTTACTGGATAAAGAATTCTTGGCTGCATATTTTTCCAATTCAGCACATTGAATATATCCTGCCACTCCTTTCTGGCCTGCCAAGTTTCTGTGGATAGATCTGTTGCAAACCTGATCTGTCTTCCCTTGTAGGCTAAGGACATTTTTTTTCCCTTGCATGCTGTCATGATTCTTTCCTTGCCTGAGTATTTTGTGAACTTGACTATGATATGCCTTGTTGATGGTCAGTTTTTGTTAATCTAATGGGAGTCCTCTTGTGCTTCCTGGATTTTGATGTCTGTGTCTTTCCCCAGGTTAGGAAAGTTTTCCACTATGATTTGCTCATATAAATTTTCTACTCCTTTTTCTCTCTTTCAATCTTCTGGGACCGCTATGATTTTGATGTTATTCCTTTCCAATGAGTCACTGAGTTCTGTAATATTTATTTCATGCTCTTTTGCCTTAGTCACCCTCTTTTTCTCTGCTTCATTATTCTCCATAAGTTTGTCCCCTTATCACTGATTTGCTTCTCTGCCTCACCCATCCTTGCCACCATGGCATCCATTTGAGATTGCAGCTCAGTTATAGCATTTTTTATTTCATCCTGGCTAGCTTTCACTTCTTTTATCCCTGCAGAAAAGGAATTTTAATCTATTTTCAACCCCAGCTAGTATTCTTATTATTATGATTCTAAATTCTGGTTCAGAGAGGGAGGGAGGCAAACCATAAGAGACCCTTAAATACTGAGAACAAACTGAGGGTTGATGAGCACTGGGGGAGAGGGGAAAGTGGGTGATGGGCATTGAGGAATGCACCTCTTGGGATGAGCACTGGGTGTTGTATGGAAACCAATTTGACCATAAATTATATTTAATATAAAAAAATAAAATGCTATTGAAACTGAAAAAAAAATAAAGGAAATTAGTGAGTCAACTAAAAAAATAAAAATCAATTAATCAATCAATCAATAAATAAATTCTGGTTCAGACATCTTGCTTGTATCCATGTTGACTAAGTCCCTGGCTATCATTTTGTCCTGTTCTTTCTTTTGGGGTGAATTCCTTCCTTCCATAATTTTGGAGGAAGAAAAGGAATTAATAAGGTACAAAAAATTAAAATTGAAAAATTAAAAACAACTCAAAGAAAATAAAGGATGCTAGATCCTAGGTTTGTTTTGGTCTGGTTGTTGAAATAAGCTTGATACATTAGAGAAAAAAGGAAAGATAAGAAAAGAAAAAAAGGAGAAAGAAAAAAGAAAAAAAAAGAAAAAAGGAAAACGTTTGAAAATTTGAAAAACTGAATACAATAATATAGAGTAAAATGAAATGATGAAAGTAAAATATAATTTTAAATATTTACAAAAAGTAAAAAATTAGTAGAAAAAATTTTAAAAAATCTTTTCAATACAAATGGAAAATAAAAATAGATTTTTTTTCTTTATTTATTCAGGAATAAGAAAAGAAAAAAAAGAAAAGAAGAGGAAAAAGAAATGAATAAAAGGACCAATGAACAGAATGAAGTACAATTGAAATTACGTCTGTTTTCCTGTAGAGGTCAAGCTATGTAGCACTTTATAGTCCATAAATTAAGCAGGCAGAGAGACTTACCTTTGTCAAGAGTGTTACTGACCCAGTTGGGAGAGGTTTAGTGTAACGGCTCCATTCTCCACACTAGATGGCACTGCTTAGCTTCCTCGGGTGGATTGTTGTGACAGGCATAGGCGTAGGTGCATGCGTGGGAGGGGCAAAAATGGCGTCAGCCAGCTACCCAGTGTAGTATTGGAACTCTGTGCTCTCCATGACCGGCAATCAAGCAATCCTCCTTTGTCTCCAGCTTCAATCCCCTCCCCGTTTCTACACTGTCCGTGACCAAGCCATCAGGCTGCCAGGCAGCACTTCCGTCCTGAGTTTGATCTCAGGTTCGGCTGTTTCCCAACTCCTCACTTCGGAGGGACTGCAGCTTTGACCTGCTCAGACCTTCTGGGGGGAGGGTCTTGCTGAGCGATGGCCAGGTGCCAGCCACCCCCAGGAACTTTCGCGAGACCACGCTGCCGCTGATGCCCAGAGACTGCGGCTGGTGCCAGTCCGCTCCAGAAAAAGTTCGCGAGATAGTGTAGCAGCAGCGTTTCAGGGATTATGGAAAATCACAACACACATCTGGCACTAGGCTTCACTCTTAACGTCCTTGTTCCAACGCCAGCGAATGTGGATGTTCTCCAGGGTCTGCTGGGACTTTTCCTGTGGGGTAGCTACACAGCCTCTACCAGATGTCCTCCCAGCAGTGGAACCCCCTCTCCAATGTGGCCCCAGGACTCCTTGGACCTCACTCTCTGCTCTGGCGATTCACCCTTCCCTCCACAGCACCACCAGGTATCGAGCTGCAGACTTTCAGACTCTGCACTCCCCCTCTTTGTAGAGTCTTAAGGGAATTTAAACCCTCTCCTTTCTGCCTTTTTTGTTCAGTCCCTGTGGCTGTTTCCACTTTTCCACTTTCTCTCCAGCTGCTTTTTTTGGGGGGTGGTGCTTTTCCCGTACACTCTCTCCCCGCCCCACCCCCACCCCGTCTCCGTCCTCTCGCCACAAGCAAAAACAGCTCCCTGCCTTCTGGGGTTTCTCTCTCCCCCAGTTCACTTCTCCGCGCCGTATACCTGTTGAATTCTGTGGTTCAGGTTGTGCAGATTGTTGTGTTAATCCTCAAATCAATTTTCTAGGTGTGGAGGATGGTTCAGTGTTGATTTGCTGCATTTCAGGGAGGAGAGACACACAAAAAACTTCCATGCTGTTCCGCCATCTTGGCTCCTCCTATAGCTTATGTGCATTTTAAGCATAGAATATTTTGAAAAGGAAGTCACCAAGAATGGTAATAGTTAATATTTGCAAAACAGAAGATGGATATTCAATTTTATAATAGAACTCCATATCATTCCTTAAAGCAAGAATTATTTGTTACCAAATACTTTGTTTACAAACTACTTTTTAGGAGTGTATATTTTGGGACAAACAAAGCATATTTATATGTAGTTTTCTGAAATTAAAACTAATTTTTCATATCATAAAACTAAGAAGTACCTTTTTTGTGTGACCTATTAGTTTTGTCTACACTATCCAGAAAGATGAGTTGGAACACTCCTTTACCAATGTAGGGGAGGAAAAAATAACTTTCCCTTTATCCTTTTAGGTTCTTGGCTGAGATCCCCCTATAAGAAAAGATAGATTTACAGGAGAAAATGGCACAGAGTTTTATATTGTACATCTCCTGTATACATGGGAAATACCCAGGAAAACTGAAGCCCTCCCTCAAATGGCCCAAATCATCACCTTGGGTACCACTTTCAGTTAAAGACAAAAGAAAAATGTTGGGACAGAGTAAGACCAGACATGAGAGGTTACAAAGAAAGTGTAGCAAACAAGGGTTCGGTTCTTATACAGATTTAATCTGTGCCCTCTCTTGACAAGCGTTTCTAGAGATTTTGTCACCTTCTTCTATTACAGAAAGTTGACATTCTTACAAATGGAGTTTTCCCTTACAAATGGAGATGTCTCTTACAACTTGACTTGATTTTCAGAGTGATTGCTCTTTCCTAAAAAGAATCAGGTCAAAATAGCTTTGTGCCTTATCATTATTTGAGGATGATAAATTCTGCTTTTCTTCAGTTACACACTGAAGAAGAAGGGAAGGAAGAGAACAGTTCTGGAAATAGTTGTACATCTACATCCATCTGTAAAAGAACAACCATTGCTTAAAAAGCAGAAGAAAAAAGATACACAATAATTGAGATTTCCGTTTTGTTTTTGAAGTTTATTTCATTTATTTTGAGAGAGAGAGAGAGAAAGTGGGGAGGGGCAGAGAGAGAGGGAGAAAGAGAATTGCAACCAGGCTCTGCACTGTCAACACAGAGCTGGACACAGGGCTGGAACCAATGAACCGTGAGATCATGACCTGAGCCGAAATCAAGAGTCAGATGCTTAATTGATTGAGCCACTCAGATGCCCCAATAATTGAGATGTTTAATATTATTATAATACTTCTTGTTATTTTAAACAATTGAAGAAATATCTAAGAAATACAATTTATCAATGTATCTATTCATAACAAAAATATTTATTTTATGTATGTTATATGCCAGTAACTGCTGGACATTGAAGATACAAAAGCAAGTTTTTAAAACCCCTATCTTATTGGAGCTTATAGTTTATACAGTTTAAAATTTATGAAATAGCTCAAAATAAATGTTTAGTTAAATGTAAAGTTGCTGATATTTAAGTGTGACAAAGGAGACTCAGGTAATACCATTAGTACTTCTAATAGGTTAGATCTAATGTATGACGGTATATTGCTTGTTTTCACAAATTACCAGAAATTTAGTGGCTTAAAACAACAACGAAAAAGTATTCTCTTATGGTTCTGGAGGTCAGAAATCCAAAATAAGTTTCACTTAGACTAAATTCAGTTTCAATAAGGTTGTTTCCTTCTAGGGGCTCTAAGGAGAAAATTTGTTTCCTTGCCTTTTTTAGTTTCTTATGGCTTCCTCCTGTATTCTTTAGATATGGCCCCTTCCTCCATCTTCAAAGCCAGTCACTCTAATCTCTGCTTCTGTCATCATATTACATTCCCCTGTGACTCTGACTTCTCCTCTGTCCCTCTTAGAAGAACCATTGCTATTATATCAAACTCACATGAGTGATCCAATATAATCTCTCCATTTCATATTCTTCAATTTCTTCACATTTGTAGTCTCTTGTCATATAAGGTAACATTCACAGGCTCTGGAGATTAGGATGTAGACATTTGGGGGGACTATTATTCAGCCTACCACAAGAGGTAATACAAAATTTCCCTGTATGGAAATGACCATTGGTCTTAGATATGACAGATGAGATATTAATCAAAGCAAGAGGAAAAGGAAGAGAATGTGAAAATACTTTTATGGAAGAGATTTCTATGTACTGGTGAAAGAAAAGAATGTTGGTTCAGATAATGCTAGCCTAGAGTACAGGGAGAGGTTTATCAGATAAACCAGGGATGGCGGGGAGGCCCACAGCCAGATTTGTAATCAGAAAAGATCTCTCTAAGTGCAGAATAGATAAAGTATCCCTTAGAGTGGAGTGGGATGGAGCCCTCATTGGGGGTCCCAGAGAAGCAGGAACAGCAAAGAAACCAAATACTGTAGCTTATTTCAATGATCTGGGCAAAATATATTCATGGCTTTGATTTGACTTGGGCTGATAAAAATAAAAAGAACCAGAGCGAAGACTGAGAATTATTTAAATGAGAGAAGACAAGTATCTATTTTATTATTCAAAATAGAAAACTTTTGGGAATGAAAGGGAGAGCTAAACATAGCTCAGGTTATATATATGAAGAGGCAGATTAGGAAGAGCCTGAGCATGATCTAACAGACCTCAAGTAGTAAAGGAAACCAGAGGGGTTTAGAAAAACGATAGATGTTAGGTGAGAGTTTTTGGAGGCTAATCCCAAAGATATTCGTATTACATTACATTCCAATTCTGTTGTACAGGAAAAAAAAAAAAAGGTAAGTCCATTAGATAATTAAAATATAGATTATTGAACACATTTAGACATGATTCAGGTGTACATTCTAAAGCAAATGCGATATTTATTTATTTATTTATTTATTTATTTGAGAGACCCAGAGCAGGAGTTGGGAGAGTGGCATAAAAAGAGGAAGACAGAGAATCCCAAGAATGGTCCACGCTGTTAGCACCAAGCCCTTACACAGAGCTAGAACTCATAAACTGTGAGATCATGACCTGAGCTGAAGTCAGATGCTTAACCAACTGAGCCACCCAGGTGCCTCTGAAGCAAATGTGATTTTGGTTCTCTCTTCACTTTCTGTTAAATATGACTTTTATGTGAAAATACCACAATAGGCCAGACATCCAAAATTCTAAAATCTCTTATCAGGCTACCTACCTGTGAAAGGAGAGGGTGATGTCTCTATCAAAATCATACTTGGGTACCTACTACACTTTGCAGACTTTATAACTGACTTGCGCAGAAATAGAGATAAGAAAGGCTCTTAGAAATATGGTATGTTTGTGGAAGCTCTCTTAGTTTACAGACTTTACAAGGAAGTTTCATTATTTAAGCTACATCTCATATTCTACTTTGACCTAGCTGATAATTTCTGTACTATAAATCTCACCACCCATGTGTCAATCCATTCTTCAGTGGTACCCTATCCATATAATGTGATTCAGCAATCCAAGGCTGGGTGAAATCAGATAATTTTGTGCCCCCATCCCATTAAGGGCTATCACATTTGTTCCACAAGAACCTATTGGCCAAATTCTACAAATAGGTCAGAGATTAGTTTTCTCAGTAAATTGGTATGTGCATTCAGTTCAATCTGTAATTTCACCTAGAGTTCACTTGGGCCCATCAGCTTCCTTCTTAGCAAAAAAAGATCTTAAGATAACTGAAGAAAAATAATATTTTTGTCTCAATTTGAGACTCAAAATGAAAATAAAAATTTGGTGTCAATTTCTTCCATTTTCCAGACCTTTTAATGCTTATTAAAAGTCTCAAAATTGGAGATGGGGAATCCTATGTGAGAATTGCATGGAGTATAGACCATGTCACTAATATCACATATTTTCTTGCCCTTGAAACTCATGAGATTGCCTGTTTATATTTCAAAACAGAAGAGTCCCAAACATAATATTGCACTTTCAAGGTAAAATATGTGTGATCTAATCCCTAAGGACATTCTAGCATCTTTAACATTACTAAAAAGATCCAGAAAACCAAGAAATCAGGAAATAGAATTTGGCTAATATCTCCAACTTCTTTTCTTCTAGACTATTCAAACTGGGAATGGGATACATTGTCTTAAATTAATTTGGACATGTTAGTTTGCCCTTTGAAAGTACATAACTGTAGTCAAAATCCTTTTCTTAGAATTTGTAGATGTTAACCATTTTAGCTCAGGCTGCTATAACAAAATACTAGATGGTTTAAATGACATTTATTTTTCATTGTTCTGGAGACTAGGTAATCCAAGATCAAGGTGCTGGCAGATTCTCTAATCCCATCATGAAGTTCCCACTCATATAACTTAATTTAAATCTAATTATCACGCAAAGGCCCCACCTCCTAATACCATCACTTTAGGGATTATGGAGAATACTATATGAATTTTGGAGGGGACACAAACATTCAGTCCATAATAGGTACAGTGATCAAAATATTGCACAGTTTTTTTCTACCAAATGATCATTGAGACAGAGAGAGAGAGAGAAAGAACAGAAATAGTTGATAACAGAGGTTAAGACAGACATTCTACAGAACATGATACATGATGATAATGCCTCAAACAGCAGTACAGATCTGGAAAAATTATGTCCCACATGGTAATTATCTACCCTCCAGCTCAGGCTAAAGAAGGATTAAAATGAGGGTCTGCAGATTGGGACTATTTGCATCAATGTAACTAAACTGGTGGCACTGAAAACTGAGACTACCTATATCAATATAATTTAACAATTTGCACCAGGAAATTCTTGCCCAAGAAGATGAGACATCAAACCTACATATAACTTTACTGCTTATGTTAGGAAATTATTGAAAATCAATATATCTGGGCAAACAGTTTGTTCGTTTCAGGAAACAGTTTATCTTTTTTAATGAAACAATTTACTTATCAAGACTCACCTTAACATTTTCCATGTCCTCCAATCCTGAACTGTTTTATGTGAACTTTACCCAGTCCTAATCAGTTCCCTACTTTAAAAGGCTTACCCTAACTTCTGGAGTCCAACCAAAAAAACTCAGAAAATAAATTTACCTAATTTCTATCTGTTGAGATACAACTATTGAAGTGCTATTCTCTCTCGCTGCAGTAAATTTAACGAAGTAAATTTTCTTGACCAACAGATTTTTCTAGAGACACACTATCATAGCATCTGCTCCAGTGGTTCTCAACTGGCACATTTAGTAATGCCTAAAGATAGTTTTGGCCACCGACATCTATGGCACCTAGTGTAGAGACCACGGCTATTGTTAAATATCTTAATGTACCAGATAACCCCCACCTTCCCCGTCCAACAAAGAAGTATCTGGTCCAAAATATCAGCAATGATGAGGTTGAGAAAGCCTGATTTACTTTATTTGACTTCTGTGAAGATTAAATGGGATAACACTTTCAAAATTTTGGCATACAGCCAACATCAAATATGTTAATCATTACTGTTATTATTTTTTTTCAATATATGAAATTTATTGTCAAATTGGTTTCCATACAACATCCAGTGCTCATCCCAAAAGGTGCCCTCCTCAATACCCATCACCCACCCTCCCCTCCCTCCCACCCCCCATCAACCCTCAGTTTGTTCTCAGTTTTTAACAGTCTCTTATGCTTTGGCTCTCTGCCACTCCAACCTCTTTTTTTTTTTTTTTTCCTTCCCCTCCTCCATGGGTTTCTGTTAAGTTTCTCAGGATCCACATAAGAGTGAAACATATGGTATCTGTCTTTCTCTGTATGGCTTATTTCACTTAACATCACACTCTCCAGTTCCATCCACGTTGCTACAAAGGGCCATATTTCATTCTTTCTCATTGCCATGAGTACTCCATTGTGTATATAAACCACAATTTCTTTATCCATTCATCAGTTGATGGACATTTAGGCTCTTTCCATAATTTGGCTATTGTTGAGAGTGCTGCTATAAACATTGGGGTACAAGTGCCCCTATGCATCAGTACTCCTGTATCCCTTGGGTAAATTCCTAGCAGTACTATTGCTGGGTCATAGGGTAGGTCTATTTTTAATTTTCTGAGGAACCTCCACACTGTTTTCCAGAGTGGCTGCACCAATTTGCATTCCCACCAACAGTGCAAGAGGGTTCCCGTTTCTCCACATCCTCTCCAGCATCTATAGTCTCCTGATTTGTTCATTTTGGCCACTCTGACTGGCGTGAGGTGATATCTGAGTGTGGTTTTGATTTGTATTTCCCTGATAAGGAGCTACGTTGAGCATCTTTTCATGTGTCTGTTGGCCATCCGGATGTCTTCTTTAGAGAAGTGTCTATTCATGTTTTCTGCCCATTTCTTCACTGGGTTATTTGTTTTTCGGGTGTGGAGTTTGGTGAGTTCTTTATAGATTTTGGAAACTAGCCCTTTGTCCGATATGTCATTTGCAAATATCATTTCCCATTCCATTTGTTGCCTTTTAGTTTTGTTGGTTGTTTCCTTTGCTGTGCAGAACCTTTTTATCTTCATAAGGTCCCAATAGTTCATTTTTGCTTTTAATTCCCTTGCCTTTGGGGATGTGCCGAGTAAGAGATTGCTACGGCTGAGGTCAGAGAGGTCTTTTCCTGCTTTCTCCTCTAGGGTTTTGATGGTTTCCTGTCTCACATTCAGGTCCTTTATCCATTTTGAGTTTATTTTTGTGAATGGTGTGAGAAAGTGGTCTAGTTTCAATCTTCTGCTGTTGCTGTCCAGTTCTCCAAGCGCCATTTGTTAAAGAGACTGTCTTTTTTCCATTGGATGTTCTTTCCTGCTTTGTCAAAGATTAGTTGGCCATACGTTTGTGGGTCTAGTTCTGGGGTTTCTATTCTATTCCATTGGTCTATGTGTCTGTTTTTGTGTCAATACCATGCTGTCTTGATGATTGCAGCTTTGTAGTAGAGGCTAAAGTCTGGGATTGTGATGCCTCCTGCTTTGGGCTTCTTCTTCAAAATTACTTTGGCTATTCGGGGCCTTTTGTGGTTCCATATGAATTTTAGGATTGCTTGTTCTAGTTTCGAGAAGAATGCTGGCACAATTTTGATTGGGATTGCATTGAATGTGTAGATAGCTTTGGGTAGTATTGACATTTTGACAATATTTATTCTTCCAATCCATGAACAGGGAATGTCTTTCCATTTCTTTATATCTTCTTCAATTTCCTTCATAAGCTTTCTATAGTTTTCAGCATACAGATCTTTTACATCTTTGGTTAGATTTATTCCTAAGGTATTTTATGCTTCTTGGTGCAATTGTGAATGGGATCAGTTTCTTTATTTGTCTTTCTGTTGCTTCATAGTTAGTGTATAAGAATGCAACTGATTTCTGTACATTGATTTTGTATCCTGCAACTTTGCTGAATTCATGTATCAGTTCTAGCAGACTTTTGGTGGAGTCTATCGGATCTTCCATGTATAATATCATGTCATCTGCAAAAAGTGAAAGCTTGACTTCATCTTTGCCAGTTTGGATGCCTTTGATTTCCTTTTGTTGTCTGACTGCTGATGCTAGAACTTCCAGCACTATGTTAACCAACAGCAGTGAGAGCGGGCATCCCTGTCGTGTTCCTGATCTCAGGGAAAAAGCTCTCAGTTTTTCCCCATTGAGGATGATGTTAGCTGTGGGCTTTTCACAAATGGCTTTTATGATGTGTAAGTATGTTCCTTCTATCCCGACTTTCTCAAGGGTTTTTATTAAGAAAGGGTGCTGGATTTTGTCAAAGGCCTTTTCTGCATCGATTGACAGGATCATATGGTTCTTATCTTTTCTTTTATTAATGTGATGTATCACATTGATTGATTTGCTAATGTTGAACCAGCCCTGCATCCCAGGAATGAATCCCACTTGATCATGGTGAATAATTCTTTTTATAAGCTGTTGAATTCGATTTGCTAGTATCTTATTGAGAATTTTTGCATCCATATTCATCAGGGATATTGGCCTGTAGTTCTCTTTTTTTACTGGGTCTCTGTCTGGTTTAGGAATCAAAGTAATGCTGGCTTCATAGAATGAGTCTGGAAGTTTTCCTTCCCTTTCTATTTCTTGGAATAGCTTGAGAAGGATAGGTATTATCTCTGCTTTAAACGTCTGGTAGAACTCCCCTGGGAAGCCATCTGGTCCTGGACTTTTATTTGTTGGGAGATTTTTGATAACCGATACAATTTCTTCGCTGGTTATGGGTCTGTTCAAGCTTTCTCTTTCCTCCTGATTGAGTTTTGGAAGAGTGTGGGTGTTTAGGAATTTGTCCATTTCTTCCAGGTTGTCCAATTTGTTGACATATAATTTTTCATAGTATTCCCTGATAATTGTTTGTATCTCTGAGGGTTTGGTTGTAATAATTCCATTTTCATTCATGATTTTATCTATTTGGGTCATCTCCCTTTTCTTTTTGAGAAGCCTGGCTAGAGGTTTGTCAATTTTGTTTATTTTTTCAAAAAACCAACTCTTGGTTTCGCTGATTTGCTCTACAGTTTTTTTAGATTCTATATTGTTTATTTCTGCTCTGATCTTTATTATTTCTCTTCTTCTGCTGGGTTTAGGCTGCCTTTGCTGTTCTGCTTCTATTTCCTTTAGGTGTGCTGTTAGGTTTTGTATTTGGGATTTTTCTTGTTTCTTGAGATAGGCCTGGATTGCAATGTATTTTCCTCTCAGGACTGCCTTCGCTGCATCCCAAAGCGTTTGGATTGTTGTATTTTCATTTTCATTTGTTTCCATATATTTTTTGATTTCTTCTCTAATTGCCTGGTTGACCCACTCATTCTTTATTAGGGTGTTCTTTAACCTCCATGCTTTTGGAGGTTTTCCAGACTTTTTCCTGTGGTTGATTTCAAGCTTCATAGCATTGTGGTCTGAAAGTATGCATGGTATAATTTCAATTCTTGTAAACTTACGAAGGGCTGTTTTGTGACCCAGTATATGATCTATCTTGGAGAATGTTCCATGTGCACTCGAGAAGAAAGTATATTCTGTTGCTTTGGGATGCAGAGTTCTAAATATATCTGTCAAGTCCATCTGATCCAATGTGTCATTCAGGGTCCTTGTTTCTTTATTGACCGTGTGTCTGGATGATCTGTCCATTTCTGTAAGTGGAGTGTTAAAGTCCCCTGCAATTACCACATTCTTATCAATAAGGTTGCTTATGTTTATGAGTAATTGTTTTATATATTTGGGGGCTCCTGTATTCGGAGCATAGGCATTTATAATTGTTAGCTCTTCCTGATGGATAGACCCTGTAATTATTATATAATGCCCTTCTTCATCTCTTGTTACAGCCTTTAATTTAAAGTCTACTTTGTCTGATATAAGTGTGGCTACTCCAGCTTTCTTTTGGCTTCCAGTAGCATGATAAATAGTTCTCCATCCCCTCACTCTCAATCTAAAGGTGTCCTCAGGTCTAAAATGAGTCTCTTGTAGACAGCAAATAGATGGGTCTTGTTTTTTTATCCATTCTGATACCCTATGTCTTTTGGTTGGCGCATTTAATCCATTTGCATTCAGTGTTATTATAGAAAGATACGGGGTTTAGAGTCATTGTGATGTCTGTATGATTTATGCTTGTAGTGTTGTCTCTGGTACTTTGTCTCACAGGATCCCCCTTAGGATCTCTTGTAGGGTTGGTTTAGTGGTGACAAATTCCTTCAGTTTTTGTTTGTTTGGGAAGACCATTATCTCTCCTTCTATTCTAAATGACAGACTTGCTGGATAAAGGATTCTTGGCTGCATATTTTTCCTGTTCAGCACATTAAAGATCTCGTGCCAATCTTTTCTGGCCTGCCAAGTTTCAAAAGAGAGATCAGTCAGGAGTCTTATAGGTCTCCCTTTATATGTGAGGGCCCGTTTACCCCTTGGTGCTTTCAGAATTTTCTCTTTATCCTTGTATTTTGCCAGTTTCACTATGATATGTCGTGCAGAAGATCGATTCAAGTTACGTCTGAAGGGAGTTCTCTGTGCCTCTTGGATTTCAATGCCTTTTTCCTTCCCCAGTTCAGGGAAGTTCTCAGCTATAATTTCTTCAAGTACCCCTTCAGCACCTTTCCCTCTCTCTTCCTCCTCTGGGATACCAATTATGTGTATATTATTTCTTTTTAGTGTGTCACTTAGTTCTCTAATCTTCCCCTCATACTCCTGGATTTTTTTATCTCTCTTTTTCTCAGCTTCCTCTTTTTCCATAACTTTATCTTCTAGTTCACCTATTCTCTCCTCTGCCTCTTCAATCCGAGCCGCTGTTGTTTCCATTTTGTTTTGCATTTCGTTTAAAGCGTTTTTCAGCTCCTCCTGTTTCTTAGTCCCTTGATCTCTGTAGCAAGAGATTCTCTGCTGTCCTCTATACTGTTTTCAAGCCCAGCGATTAATTTTATGACTATTATTCTAAATTCACTTTCTGTTATATTATTTAAATCCTTTTTGATCAGTTCATTGGCTGTTGTTATTTCCTGGAGATTCTTCTGAGGGGAATTCTTCCGCTTGGTCATTTTGGATAGTCCCTGGAGTGGTGCGGCCCGCAGGGCACTTCCCCTGTGCTGTGGTGTATAACTGGAGTTGGTGGGCAGAGCCGCAGTCAGACCTGATGTCTGCCCCCAGCCCACCGCTGGGGCCACAGTCAGACTGGTGTGTGCCTTCTCCTCTCCTCTCCTAGGGGTGGGATTCACTGGGGGGTGGCGTGGCCCGTCTGGGCTACTTGCACACTGCCAGGCTTGTGGTGCTGGGGATCTGGCGTATTAGCTGGTGTGGGTAGGCAAGGTGCATGGGGGCAGGAGGGGCAGGCTTAGCTGGCTTCTCCTTAGGTGATCCACTTCAGGAGGGGCCCTGTGGCAGCCGGAGGGTGTCAGACCCGCTGCCGGAGGGGTGGCTCCGCAGAAGCACAGCGTTGGGTATTTGCGCGGAGCAAGCAAGTTCCCTGGCAGGAACTGTTTCCCTTTGGGATTTTGGCTGGGGATGGGCGAGGGAGATGGCGCTGGCAAGCGCCTTTGTTCCCCACCAAATAGCTCTGTCGTCTCGGGGCTCAGCAACTCTCCCTCCCTTTGTCCTCCAGCCTTCCCGCTTTCCGAGCAGAGCTGTTAACTTATGACCTCCCAGATGCTAAGTCGCGCTTACTGTCGGAACACACTCCGTCCATCCCCTCCGCTTTTGCAAGCCAGACTCCGGGGCTCTGCTTGGCCGGCAGGCTGCCCCTCTGCCCCGGCTCCCTCCCGCCAGTCCGTGCAGCGTGCACTGCCTCTGCCCTTCCTACCCTCTTCCGTGGGCCTCTTGTCTGCACTTGGCTCTTGAGAGTCCATCCTGCTAGTCTTCTGGCGGTTTTCTGGGTTATTTAGGCAGGTGTAGGTGGAATCTAAGTGATCAGCAGGATGCGCGGTGAGCCCAGCGTCCTCTTATGCCGCCATCTTCCTACTGTTATTATTCTTATTAGTATTTATTTTATCAGAGAACTTAAGAAGATTCTTTTTTTTTTTTCAACGTTTATTTTTATTTTTGGGACAGAGAGAGACAGAGCATGAACGGGGGAGGGGCAGAGAGAGAGGGAGACACAGAATCGGAAACAGGCTCCAGGCTCTGAGCCATCAGCCCAGAGCCCGACGCGGGGCTCGAACTCCCGGACTGCGAGATCGTGACCTGGCTGAAGTCGGACGCTTAACCGACTGCGCCACCCAGGTGCCCCAAGAAGATTCTTTATAGACATTTGGTATCTATAAAAATAAAGAAGACAAAATCTTTTTAATTCAGCAGCATAACACTACATATGTTCTCATCACGGAGAAATACAATGAGTCACAGTGGAAAGATATACCAGTTTCATGACTGCAATGGCATGAATAACCACTGTGTAGCACTTCCCTATTCTAAATTTTTTTTTAATGTTTTATTTATTTTTGAGGCAGAGAGAGCTTTAGCAGGGCAGGGGCAGAGAGAGAGTGAGACACACAATCTGAAACAGTCTCCAGGCTCTAAGCTGTCAACACAGAGCCCCACGCAGGGCTTGAACCCATGAACTGCGAGATCATGACCTGAGCCAAAGTCAGATGCTCAACCGACTGAGCCACCCAGGTGCCCCAGCACTTCCCTATTTTAAATGGGAAATGTCAAAATGCGTACAGCTTTGTCTTTAAAATTTTTAGGAATCAGAAGGTTTATTTTTTCACAAATGTTTAAGCATTTTCTTTTTTTTATTTTCTTCTTTATTTTTTAAAATTTTATCCAAATTAGTTAGCATTAGTTAGCATATAGATCAAAAATGATATCAGGAGTAGATTCCTTAGTGCCCCTTACCCATTTAGCCCATCCTCCCCTCTCACAACCCCTCTCATAACCCTCAGTTCTCCATATTTATGAGTCTCTTCTATTTTGTCCCCCTCCCTGTTTTTATATTATTTTTGTTTCCCTTCCCTTATGTTCATCTGTTTTGTCTCTTAAAATCCTCATATGAGTGAACTCATATGATTTTTGCCTTTCTCTGACAGACTAATTTCACTTAGCTTAATACCCTCCAGTTCCATCCACATAGTTACAAATGGCAAGATTTCATTCTTTTTGATTGCCAAGTAAGACTCCATTGTATGTATGTGTGTGTGTGTGTGTGTGTATATATATATATATATATATATATATGTGTGTGTGTGTGTGTGTGTGTGTGTGTGTATATGTCTATATATATATATATATATATATATATATATATACGCATTTTCTTTATCCATTCATCCATCGATGGACATTTGGGTCTTTCCAGACTTTGGCTATTGTCAATAACACTGTTATAAACATTGGGATGCATGTGTCCCTTGAAAACAGCATACCTGTAGCCCTTGGATAAATACCTAATAGTTTAATTGCTGGGTCATAGGGTAGTTCTATTTTTAGTTTTTTCAGGAACCTCCATACTGTTTTCAAGTGGCTGCACCAGCCTGAATTCCCACCAACAATGCAAAAGAGATCCTCTTTCTCCACATCCTCGCCAACATCTGTTGTTGCTTGAGTTGTTAATGTTAGCCATTCTGACAGGTGTAAGGTGGTATCTCATCGTGGTTTTTATTTGTATTTCCCTGAAGGCATTTTCAATATGATATGCATTAATCACTATATTTGGGAATGCTATTGTTCAACACAGGTCCTCAAAACCACTTTCAGTATTCTTAAACCATAATATTTGTCCCACATTGGCAAAGTCAGTTTAGATTTAAATGATTTTTCACTGTATTATTACTTGAGTGCATTTTACTCCTTCACCCGTGTAGGATAGTATTTGTTTCCAGATTTGGTAGTATTTTTGGTTTTGATTAGGCACAATGCTTGACATGTTTGAGAGTGTCCTTGGAAACCAAAATCCAAAAGCATATCTTAAATATCCAGAGACCAGTAGCAATAGTGTAATCAGACCAGTAGCCTAATGACCATACACCTTTTATTTCTTTCTGTTCTGGAGGAGCTGTCCTTCCAAACAGGACCATCAAATTCTCTCCCTCCCTAGGATTTGAATCTCAAGCATCATGGCAAAAAGACAGAAGGCCATTGAACATCTCTCTTTACAATACTGATGTGGAAGAGACTAGTCATCAGTCCCTGACTTTCAGTCAGGGATATCCTCATCACTATACAGGTCATCAGAGTTTAAAAAAAAAAGTCTTTGTGATTCCTAGTGCCCTTATAATAGAAATTTACTTTAATGTAGCCTGAGTCATGTTTTGTTACTTTTAACCAGAGGCTTCTCACTGATACATTATTAGCATGTATGCATCCACATATGCTTATTCCTTCTATGTTCTGAGCTGATTTCTGAAAAAGAAGCAGAGTTCCAAGCTGCAACAGGCTTAGTGAAATGTATCAGCAGCTGCAGACCTAAGGGCTTTCTTTAACATTCTAACAGGGTAGAAAAAGCTGCTACAAAAGGCTCCTAGTATTCCACCACACCCCAAAACTGGAATGATAATACCAATCACAGTATCATTGTTAAATATGGAGGAAAAAAATGTATTTTATTATTAATGTCCTCTCACATCCTATTTTTAAAGAAAGTCTATGAATAGAAATTCCTGGCAGAGTCAACCCTAACTCAATGCTCTCCACACCCTCTAACGCTATACCCTGCAATAAAATGAAGATTGAAAATTGAATGTCATCAGAACACTCATACCATCAGGGCTATAAACATTAATTTCAGAAGTGACTACAAGGAGATTTAGAGGAAGAGAAAAAGTCGGTGACTAGCATTGGAGGGAAAAGACTAGGTCTGGGGAAATGGATAAAGAAGCTAACTACTTAAATTATCTATTTAGGTGAAAAAGCTGTGACAATAATGATTAAGAAGGCTTTAGGCTTGTTATTCAGATAAGATTATTATTTTGTAAACTTTTCTTAGTCTACAACTTTCTCTAACTATCTCTATGCATAATCATGACCATTTATGAGCCAATACAGTTAATGCCAGTTGAAGGCATGAGTATAGATTAGTGCTATGGATTTACTTTATAGTTCTTATCTCTCTACCACCTGGTGCTTTTTAAGTCTGGCCTAACTTCTTTCGAACTTGGGGCCTTAGGGTCCATGCTAATTTACATACAAGTTTGGAGAAGAAACACATCATAAAATTTCCCTGTATAAATTGAAAGATTGTTATGAAATGCACTAGTTAAACTTAGTGATAAATTCCTTTTACCAGCCATCTGGTTTAATTCTGTGAAATACAATAGTCTCCATAAAGAAAATTGAAAGTACTAGAGGGGATTTTTTTTTTAACTGGGAAAAAATAAAAAGTTGACAGATTCTGCAGGGTTTCTTGTAAAAGATCCCTTAATATTTTTTCACTAACTGGTTTGCTTACACTGAAGTACATAAATGATTGAATACATGAGTAAGTAGAAAAATACTTCTAGTGTTAGGGCTAACCTGATTTTATTTTTTTTTTATTTTTTTTTTCAACGTTTATTTATTTTTGGGACAGAGAGAGACAGAGCATGAACAGGGGAGGGGCAGAGAGAGAGGGAGACACAGAATCGGAAACAGGCTCCAGGCTCTGAGCCATCAGCCCAGAGCCCGACGCGGGGCTCGAACTCACGGACCGCGAGATCGTGACCTGGCTGAAGTCGGACGCTTAACCGACTGCGCCACCCAGGCGCCCCAGGGCCAACCTGATTTTAATGAATGCTTGTTTCATTAATCAGAGTCTGAGAGATTAATTAAGTTCCTATTATCTTCCTATATGAGAGCAGTAATGAATATCATATGAAAAAAATTAAGAACAATGATATCTACCTTGCAGTGTTTCAAAAGAAACCCCTATAACTCATTTCTGTGTCTTTAGCATTTGTCAGGCAAGTAAATGGGTTAAAAAATGTGTGTTAAATATAACAGAACTAGAAAAATAGAAAAAAAAACTTATGAAGTTCTGTTGCTACTTTGCTTTTGAGGTCCTTTTTCACATTGATTTTAAACAGTAGGATATGCACGTCAATATGAAATAAAAAAGGCAATTGCATTAGGTGTTACATTAATTTGTTTTCTTTTCTTACTCCTTTGGTAGGATAAACTCCTTCCAGCAAAATGCTACAGTTGTCAGTACACGAGATGATTTTTTACATTGTTCAATCACAAAAAATTAGACAACACGTCTGGCTTTCATTAGCAAATATGTTTAATAAGATACAAGTCAACCAAAGTAGTTACCTTACCATAATTAATCCTTTACAAAACTTCCTCCTTGACAAATTTTAGTTAGGCTCTTTTGAGCCCTTTTCTCATCTAGGCTTCAACTTCGTAACCTGACTTCAGCAAAGAATACTGCTTAGTCAGGTTAGCAAGAATCCCCCTACTTTTGATAACTGATCACCCTTGATATCTGCCCAGTTTCCTCATCCTGTACCCTTGATATTTGACCACCTTGGCCTGAGTTCAGCAAGAATACTGTTGTCTGTTTAGCCAAGAATCCCTTTGAAGTCTTCTCTTAAGTTATTTTACACTCACTGACAACCCCTTACCCTGCTCCTTGGCTATAAATCTCCTGTGGTCTTTACTGTATTTGGAGTTGCACACAGTCTTTCTTCCTTATTGCAATAGGGTTGTCCACTATTGCAATAATCTTGAAGAAAGTCTTCCTTACCATTTTAACAAGTGTCAGAATAGTTTTCTTTTTAACATCATGAATGCCTGGTTTCTGTTAAAATAAATAATTGGATTACAGGTGGATTACAGATACAATTTAAGAGTTCAGTCACAAACGTAAACAGTGGTTTCCACAGTTGTAAATGATATAATTTGTATAAAGATTGTAGAATCTTTCTTCTCTCCTGCCTTTGCTGACTTAGGATGGGAATTTAGGACTACTTCTCCAAAAATTTATAGATAACAAACACACTATTAAATGGATTTAGCAAGGGATTTTCAAACAAACTTGGAGATCTAGGTAATAAAATAATGGTAAAGAAGAACGATGGTAGTTGAAAGTCAAAATATACCAATGGCTCTCCAAACCTCCAGCATCCTTTATCTTTAACTGAAGATGGTAATGTGATGGCTTGAGACATTTGAGATAATTACTTAGTTTAGATCATTTTTAGATAATTCCTGGGTCTCTCACATGTATACAGGCTGTATACAGGTCATTAAACTTGTTTGTTTTTTCCTGTCAATCTGTCTTTTATTATAGGAGTGTCTCAGCCAAGAAGCTAGAAGGATGAAGGATATTCCTTATCCTCCCCTCACCCTTAATAAATCTTTCAGTCCTCTCTTCTCTTCCCCTTCACAAAGAGGATTCATGAAATACACATTCCCAATTTTTACTTCTTCACCATCCATTTGCTCCTGACAACTATTAGAATCTGTATTCTTGTTAGAGTAGGCAGTTAGTCAGGTTCTAACAGGATACCTGGAGGTCAGCCAGGAAGTCATGGCCAACTATTGGGAAGGTCAGAGGCCTGTACTGACAGCACTCCACAAGAAGCCCAATCAAACAAGACAAGCCCAAGATGGTGGATGCCATGACAGGAGTCCCTTGACCAAATTAGGAAGAAAAAGTATAAAATCCTGCTTCCAACCTGAGGTAATAAATATTCTACAATCTAGTTAACTGTCAATAAAAGATAAAAACCCAACCTCCAGGCGGCACAGCTCTTTATCTCATATCTCAAGAGTATACTTTTGGCTGTCCTTGAATTCTCATGATAAGACCAAGAACTTTCAGCAATTCCTTCAGGTCTGGTTGGGGCAAGGTCCCAGGGCCTAGGGTCTCCCCAATTCATCTGGCCACATTGTGGCACCACTAATTCATTGAAATTGTTCTTATCAATTTCACTAGTTCTTTCTTACTTTTATATTCATTGAATATCTTTGAGTTCTTACCTTTCTTGGTCTCATATGTATCATAAAATGATACATTTAACCCTCTAGTTTAGAAGTGCTCTTTGACATCTATTGACAATGGTGCTTCTTGTTCAGCTGTGTTCATGCCTTTTTAATCTACTTTGCAAGTCTTTCTTCCTGAGACTAGCATTTAAACACCTGATGAGTTTCCCCTCCAAGGAAACTCATTAGCCTTCTTCTCTTCTCATTACATACACTTTCTGTCAGTGTCTTTCATCACCCTAGTGACTTTAGTTACCATCATTAAACTGATGATGCTCATATTTTTTCTATACTTTTCATATCATACCTGAAATTCAAAGCCATATATCCAATTACCTGCTTGATATCGTCACATTTCAAATTCAACGTATCCCAATGGAAATAATTATCCAAAAAAGATAGTTCATGTAGTTATTCAGGGAGACATCTGTGGCTATAGTAGCCATGCCCTTCAGTAGAGAAAAGCGGGTACTGACTATGTGATGAAAGAGAAGGAAGTGGAGGAACAAACATAGATTTGGGAGAATAATCACCTGAACTTTACTCTCCTCCACCCTCTGACTTTCTCCTGGTGTTTACTATTTGTTACCTAATTGGGATGCATAAGACAAGTTTGTTGATGCAGCCTCTAAGTTGGGCCTTTCCAGGTACAAAGTACGGTAAAAAGGAGAATGTGTGAATTTCATTTATGACATCCAAAGAACTTTAGCGTGTGTAACAGTGGAGGAACACACATTACTGCTTCAGGCATACTAACAGAGGAATCCACTACAGTTAGCATGAGTGCATCCAGTTGTTGAGGGTGAACTCACTTATTAATTCTAACGTTATATCTGATTATTGTTTTGATCTTCTATATACATAAACATAAAATAAAATAATGATACTTTTATTTCTTCTTTTCAATGCTCATTACCTGTAGTTTCTTTTTACTTCTTTAATTAATTGCCAAGGGCCTCCAGTGTAATGTTGAATGTGAAGGGTGATAGCAGGTACCCTTGTCTTGATTCTGACCTCTAAAAGAACACTTTAAAATTTTCATTAAGTATGATGTGTACCCTATGATTTTTAGTAGACACCTTTTATAAGATTTATAAAGGGCCCATCTCTTCTTAATTTGTAAAGAATTTTTATTATAAATGAATGTTAAATTGTACCACATTTTCTTAATCTATTGAGATAAACATTTATTTTTTTCTTCTTTATTTTGTTAATGTAGTGAAATACATTGATTGTTTATTCTATTTTTCTCCTTTTAAATGTATTACTATACTAAACACATTGTTCATACAATCTATTTTTATTTACTTGTCTACTTGTCTCAGTTACTCAGAGAGCTCTATTAAATATCTCCCTCAGTAATTGTGGATTTTTACATTTCTCTTTGTAGTTTTGTTCATTTTCACTTTATACATTTTGATCCTATGTTATTAGCTAAGCACAGATGTAGAACTTTTATATTTCTTGATAATTTTACTATTACTTTATTACTGTGAAGTTTTCTCTTTGTTTCTTAAACTCTACTTTGCTTGACATTAATTTAGTTACTCCAGCTCTCTCACCTTAGTTGTTTATACAGGGTACATTTTTTTCTCACCATTTGCTTTTGTATTTTCCTTTTTTTTAAATGACTTTTAAAATTTATTTATTTTCAGAGAGAGGGAGAGAGAGTGGGGAAAGAACAGAGAGGGAGAGAGAATCCCAAGCAGGTTCTGCACTGTCAGCACGGGAGCCTGATGTAGGGCTTGAACTGATGAAATGTGAGATCATGACCTGAGTCAAAACCAAGAGTCAGACACTTAACTGACTGAAACACCCAGGCACCCCTTACTTTTATATTTTCTATAAACATATATATTAAATGTGTCTCATGTAAGTAGCGCATTTTGGATATTTCAAAAATCTGATCTGATAAAGTTTGTCCTTTAAGTCTCCTTTAATCAATTTCTATGCATTATGGTCACAGATATCTTTGGGTTTAAATCTAGTATCTTTGTGTGTGCTTTCTCTGTCTTTTCTCTCTTAAGTTTCTCTTTTTTCCTGTCTATCTTCTGTACTATTTTTTCTTATTCCATTTTTTTCCCCAGTTAGTTTGGTGTACTCTTTTTAGACTTTCTTTAATTATTACCTTTGCAATCATAACCTGCATCTTTGATTTATCAAAATCTAATAGTAATTAGTAACTTGTTCTCTTTCCAGATGATGCAAGGAACATTAAGAGAGTGTAACTCAATTTACCTCCATTTGAATTATTTGACATTATTTCCGTGAGCTCCAGTTCTGTGAATGTTTAAAACTCAAGATATTTCATCATTATTCAGTTAGTATTTGTTTAGATTTATTGTTTTATTTCATTCCTTCCTGAATTTCTGAACTTTCATCTTCACCTGAAGAATGCCATTATTTGTATTATGTGTCTAATGGCAATAATTTTCTCAGTTTTTACTTGTCTGAGATTACCTTTATTTAAATTAATTCACAAAGGAGAGTATTTTCACATAGTATAGAATTCTAGGTTCAGCTGTTCTTTGGACATGATTTGATTTTTTCCCACTTTGGTTGCTTTTAATAGTTTCACTTTTTCTTTTTTCTTGCCCTCTCAACTACCCTATCCAGCAATATCAAGTACTCCAAATCTGGATTAAACTTTCTAGTCCTCCCCCTTTTATCCAATTCTGATTTAGTAAGTTTTCACTATTTATTTCACTATTTATATCTCCAATAGCACCAAACAGATGACTTTAATAACTGTATTAGTCAGGGTTGTGCAGAGAAACAAACCAGAGAGAGAGAGAAAGGAATTGGCTTATGTGACTATGGAGCCCGACAAGTTAAGTCTCATGATCCTCCATGTAGGTTATCAAGTTGGAGATCCAGGAGAATGGATGGTGTAGTTCCAGTCTAAAGGCTGGCAGGCTTGAAGCACAGGAAGATCTGATGTGCCAGTTCAAGTCTGAAGGCAGGAAGAGCCAATGTCTTAGTTTGAAGGTAGTTAGGCAGGAGGTATTCTTTCAGTTAGGAGAGGGTCAGCCTTTTTGTTCTACTCAAGCCTTCAGCTGATTGCAAGAGACCTGCCCATTTTAGGGAGAGCAATCTGCTTTACTTAGTTTACTAATTCAAATGTTAATCTCATCCAGTAACACCCTCACAAGAACAAACAGAATAATGTAGATATCTTGCCAAATACCTGGGCACTACCTGGTGGCCCAGTCAAGTTGATACATAAAATTAACCATCACAATAATTTTCCTAGGTTTCCCCCCCACTCTTATCTGCCCATAAAAATGCACATGATTCAAATTTAAGCTAATACTCCTATGTCTATGCAATAAAATCCAATTTTTTTAGCATGAAACTTTTGGATGAAAATCTGGTCCTAGTGAACTTTTCAGATTTTTGTTATTAATTCCTAGCTTAGACCATGGCCATCCATAAATGGCTTTTCTGCCATTCCAAGGCAGTTTTACAACTCTTGTCTTTACTAAATACTCTTCCTTGTGCCCAAAATGGCTTGTTCCACTTTCTTAACCTGACAAAAGCCTACTCACCCTCCCAGTTCTCTCTCAGCTGTTGCTCTCTCCATAGAATGTTCCGTAATACACTTAAACCAAGAGAGTAATAATTTAATTGTTCCTCCTTTCCATGTTGCATAATTAATATATGCATGTGTGTATGTATAACAAGCTGTCAGACATATACATAAATGGTATGAGATATAAAAAATAATAAAGTGAACACCTGATACAAACCACCCAACTGAATAGACTAGACCAATATTAATCCGTTGAAACTGCCTATCGCTCCTCACTCAAATCATTTCCAGCCCCAAAAGATAATTGTGTGGAATTTTTGTTCATCTTTTTCTTTGTTTACTTTCATTTTTGTCAGTTTCTGGATTAATCATATATATTTATTTTAAATTATTTCATTTAATATTATGTTTCTAGTATGCCATCATACTATTGCATGTAACTTTAGTTGATTGATTTTCTTGGCTGCATATTTTTTCACAGTGGTAATAGAATACAATTAATTTATCTAGCTTCTTATTAGATAAGCACAATAATTCTTATGTGTATCATTTGCAGAGTATCATTGCAGAGTATCATTTGCAGAATTTTCTCTAGTTTATGGCAAGAAGTCAATTTACCGAGTCTTAGTGTGTGTCCATGTTTAGGTAATGGGTAATTGTTTTCAAATGTTATTGCCCTAATTCAACTCACACATACACCAGATGAGTTTGTACTGCTTTATATTATTATCAGCACTTGGTATTTTCAGACTTTAATAATTTTGCCAATCTAGACCATGAGTATAGGAACCTATTATACTAATTTACATTGTTCTACTAACAAGATTAAATGTATTTTCATATGTTCACTAAGCAGTTATTTCCTCTTTTGTAAAATGCCTCTTCATGTGTTTTGCTGCTTTTTCTAAAGGTTTGCTTAAAATTTTTTTCTGTTGATTTATGAGTTATTTATATGTACTGGTACCAAACATTTATCAATTTTATGCATTGCACAAATTTTCTCCTGCTTTGTGGCTTCTGTTTTCAGTGTCTTTGTGGTGTCCTGTGGAGAATAGCATCGTTAACATTTAATGCGTTCTAATTTAAAAATCTCTTCTCTCTACAGTTAGCACCTTTTGTAATTAATAAATTCCTACCCACCCTGAGGTCATGAAATTATTCTTCATTATTTTCTTCTGTTTTAATTTCCCTTTATATTTAAGTCTTTAATGAATCTAAATATAATGTATGCTTTTTTTCATTTTTAATTAAAAAGTCAAATTTAATTTTTATCTATAGAGTTTGGTTATATTCTCAGTACCATTTAATAAATAGACCTTTCTTTCCTCAGTCATTTGCCACATATCAACTTTCTATATATGCATGGGTGTTTCTGGGGTCTCTATTTTGCCCTATATGTGCTAATAGTTAACGGATTTTATTTTAGGCTCTAATAGGTATTAATATCTGGTGATAACTGATAAAATATGGCAAATCTCTCACCTTACTCTTTGTTGAGAGTACCATGGTTCTCCTTAGGCTTTTCCATATTAAAATTTAAAATTAGCCAATCAGCTAATTAATAGGTTGCTTAAAAACTGTGGAATAGGGCACCTGAGTGGCTCATTCGGTTAAGAATCTGGTTTTGGCTCAGCTCATGATCTCAACAGTTCATGAGCTGGAGCCCAGCTTTGGGTGACCACTAACCCTGCTTTGGGGGAGCTCATGCCCTGCCTCAGGTGAACACGAATCCTGCTTTAGGTGAGCCCTGCTTCTCTCTCTCACTTCTCTCCCCCCCGCCCCCAGCCTTTGCCCCTTGTTGGATTCACTCTCTTTCCCTCTCTCTCTCTTTCTACACCTTGCTGACTTATGTGCTCTCTCTCTCTCTCAAAAAAACAAAAACAAAACTTTGTGGAATTTGAAATTATGGCAGACACAGTATGTTCACTGAATAGTACATATACTCCTATTTTGGGGGGCTTGGTCTACACGACGAGCTATGAGAGAGAGTATTACTTGATACTTCTAGGATGAAGTATTTGTAAACGGGTGTTATTTCTCCACATTCTGCCTTCCCCTGACTTGGTAACCAGGCCAGGTATGGTAGATGGAAGAGTCTGAATCCTTAAGAATGAGATGAGGAGAATGGTTTTACTGTGTTGGGAAACAATTCTACATTGGTTTCTCATGTTTCTGCCCATTTTACAAGCAGAGGCACCGGCTGCCTTTGGACTCTCTTTTCAAAGGAGTTTGTATAGCAAACAACATTGGAGGATGGAACCAGTCTCACTGTTTTGCAAAGAGCAAACATGTTTAATCTCTAGTATAAAATATTTAGATTCTTTCAGTACAGAGTTCTACTCCTGCAATGCAGTCCACTGTGAGATGTAATGGGGTCCTCTACAGCTGTCCAATGGGAACAAAGCAAATCTCCACACTGTTTTCCAGAGTGGCTGCACCAATTTGCATTCCCACCAACAGTGCAAGAGGGTTCCCTTTTCTCCACATCCTCTCCAGCATCTATAGTCTTCTGATTTGTTCATTTTGGCCACTCTGACTGGCGTGAGGTGATATCTGAGTGTGGTTTTGATTTGTATTTCCCTGATGAGGAGCGATGTTGAGCATCTTTTCATGTGCCTGTTGGCCATCCGGATGTCTTCTTTAGAGAAGTGTCTATTCATGTTTTCTGCCCATTTCTTCACTGGGTTATTTGTTTTTCAGGTGTGGAGTTTGGTGAGCTCTTTATAGATTTTGGATACTAGCCCTTTGCCCGATATGTCATTTGCAAATATCTTTTCCCATTCTGTTTGTTGCCTTTTAGTTTTTTTGGTTATTTCCTTTGCTGTGCAGAAGCTTTTTATATTCATGAGGTCCCAGTAGTTCATTTTTGCTTTTAATTCCCTTGCCTTTGGGGATGTGCTGAGTAAGAGATTGCTACGGCTGAGGTCAGAGAGGTCTTTTCCTGCTTTCTCCTCTAGGGTTTTGATGGTTTCCTGTCTCACATTCAGGTCCTTTATCCATTTTGAGTTTATTTTTGTGAATGGTGTGAGAAAGTGGTCTAATTTCAACCTTCTGCATGTTGCTGTCCAGTTCTCCCAGCACCATTTGTTAAAGAGACTGTCTTTTTTCCATTGGATGTTCTTTCCTGCTTTGTCAAAGATTAGTTGGCCATACTTTTGTGGGTCTAGTTGTGGGGTTTCTATTCTATTTCATTGGTCTATGTGTCTGTTTTTGTGCCAATACCATGCTGTCTTGATGATTGCAGCTTTGTAGTAGAGGCTAAAGTCTGGGATTGTGATGCCTCCTGCTTTGGGCTTCTTCTTCAAAATTACTTTGGCTATTCGGGCCTTTTGTGGTTCCATATGAATTTTAGGATTGCTTGTTCTAGTTTCGAGAAGAATGCTGGTGCAATTTTGATTGGGATTGCATTGAATGT
Source organism: Lynx rufus (assembly GCF_022079265.1). Lineage (NCBI taxonomy): Eukaryota > Metazoa > Chordata > Mammalia > Carnivora > Felidae > Lynx > Lynx rufus. The sequence continues at coordinate 61,684,842 of NW_025814827.1, forward strand.
GTAGATAGCTTTGGGTAGTATTGACATTTTGACAATATTTATTCTTCCAATCCATGAGCACACAATGTTTTTCCATTTCTTTATATCTTCTTCAATTTCCTTCATAAGCTTTCTATAGTTTTCAGCATACAGATCTTTTATATCTTTGGTTAGATTTATTCCTAGGTATTTTATGCTTCTTGGTGCAATTGTGAATGGGATTAGTTTCTTTTGTTTCATCATTTTGGATAGTCCCTGGAGTGGTGCGCAACTGCTGGGCACTTCCCCTGTGCTGTCTTGAATAACTTGCATTGGTGGGCGGGGCCGCAGTCAGACCTGATGTCTGCCCCCAGCCTACTGCTGGGGCCACAGTCAGACTGGTGTGTACCTTCTTTTCCCCTCTCCTAGGGGCGGGAATCACTGTGGGGTGGCATGGCCCATCTGGGCTACTTGCACATTGCCAGGCTTGTGGTGCTGGGGATCTGGCATATTAGCTGGGGTGGATCGGCAAGTTGCACAGGGGCGGGAGGGGTAGGCTCAGCTAGCTTTTCCTTTGGTGATCCACTTCGGGAGGGGCCCTGGGGCACCAGAACGGAGTCAGACCCGCCACTGGAGGGATGGATCCACGGAAGCACAGCTTTGGGTGTTTGCATGGTTCAAGCAAGTTCCCTGGCAGGAACCGGTTCCCTTTGGGATTTTGGCTGGGGGATGGGCGAGGGAGATGGCGCTGGCGAGCGCCTCTGTTCCCTGCCAAGCTGTGCTCTGTAGTCTGGGCTCAACAACTCTCCCTCCTGTTGTCCTCCAGCCTTCCCGCTCTCGGAGCAGAGCTGTTAGCTGATAACCTTCCATTGTTAAGTCCTGCTTGCTGTCCAAACACACTTTGTCCAGCCCCTCTGCTTTTGCAAGCCAGACTCAGTTGCTCTGCTTGGCCGGAGGGCTGCTTCTCAGCCCTGGCTCCCTCCTGCCAATCCGTGTAGCGCGCCCCGCCTCTCCGCCCTTCCTACCCTCTTCCATGGGCCTCTCATCTGCGCTTGGCTCCGGAGACTCTGTTCTGCTAGACTTCTGGTGGTTTTCTGGGTTATTTAGGCAGGTGTGGGTGGAATCTAAGTGATCCGTAGGACGCAGTGAGCCCAGCGTCCTCCTATGCCGCCATCTTCCTCACCACAAGTTCCCTGAATAAGAGATTTTCAATCGTGAAAGAACATTGAATTTTATCACAATTTTTTTAAGCTCTCATTGAGATGGTTATACATGTTTTATCTTTTAATACATTACATATTTTCTAATGTTAACTGACCTTTGAATTCCTAGGACAAAACCAACTAGGTCATGATGTGCTGTCATTTTTGTACATCATGAATTTGTTTTGCTAATAATTTTGTTTGGATTGTCTCATAAATATTCATGAGCAGAATTTGCTTGTGCATAATTGTTTATTTGTCAATCTTGCAGAATAATTATGGCTTTTGAAGCAAGGACCTTATCTTATTCATTGTTATATCTTCAATACTTAGTAAAATGCCTGGCACACATGTTATGCTAATAAATGTTTTTGAATGAATGCACAATTGATTAATCATATTCTAAGAAAGAAATAAACTTATAGGTAAGTTCTAATTCTCAGCTTTAAATGAGATAACCCATATTCATCAAATTTGCAAGTTGACTTTTCCTACTCTCTATTCACTCAAACCATAGATATGAAAGAGATCTTTGATGCCTCATTGTCACCAGACCCTGTCAATTCCATTCCAAAATGTCATTCTAATATCTGAATTTTGTCAGTTCCTATTCCCACTAATCCAGAACCACTCACTTTCACCACCGGCCTAGGTATTATAAATGGCTAATTGGCTTCTCTACTTTCAATCTCCCCTCCCTCCATTTATCATTCACAAGTCAAAATGATCTTTAAAAAAAAAAAGATAAATAAAATTGTTACCTACCCCCATGCTTAAAACCAGCCAATTGTTTCCCACTAGACATAAGAAAACATGTTAAATACTTACAATAGCTTATAAGGCATATACCAGCATAACATCTTGTCCCCTTCTTCTGGCACCTCTATTGCCAAGTTCACTACCTTAGAGCCACTGTACCCCACAGCCTGTTAAAATGCACCTTGCACATTTACTGCAGTAGTTCTCTCTTTGCCGACAGACAGACAAATGCTTGAAATATTCACTTAGAGGACTTCCTGGATTGCCAAGTCTAAAGTAGCACTCTAACTGCTTTTCCCTTTGTAACTCTATTACAATGTATAATTATTTGTGTTTTTATATCAAACTGCTCAGTGATTTCTACATTTGCATATTTGACACCATAAACACTTAGAGCATGTCTATTTTGCCAATATACCCAGTTCATAGTTCAATGCCTTGAATTTAGATATTGCTTAATAAAAATTTTCAATGTACAAAGGAAAGAAAAAATATAACAAGCTATAAAAGTATTTGTAAGTCTTGCTCTAGTCCCTCCACTTTGGAAATAAAGCAACATGTAAGCAACTAAAAGAAAGTGTTAGCTACTTATAAAGATGAAATTTCTAAATAACTCTTAAAAACTAAATAGAAATGTGTAAATAATCAGTGACATCTGAAATAACCGTTAAATGCTGTGGTCATGTTAACTGTGTCATTAAATGCAGTGTATCCGCACAACAATATAAATGTAGCAGATATCTCTCCTATGGTCTAAGCTTTATTTGCAGTTTAGCCTAGACATATTTGGAAATAACTTATGCAGGCCCAATGGAAACTTGTTTACATGAATTACTTAGCATTCCTGAAGAGTGAACTCAGTCTAAAAAATGAAACAAACAAATAAACCCACTCCAATGAGCTTGATCTAATATAAAATTTTGTCTTCAGGAAGGCCAGGTGATTTTGGAGAAAACATGCTGCTTGTTATTCAGATTTGTCTTCTGATACCAGGTTCTTAAACTGATACATCAGCCCTACATTGCTATATTTGAAAACTAAAGAGTCTTTTTATTAAAAATCTAGTCTTTCTCTTTAGACGCTGATTGGGTTATCTTCTAATAGAGTGAATGAACAATGAATGTTCAGCCAGGAGACGTGAGATTGGATGGACTGGGATATGAGACAGGGAAGGCAAAGGAACTAGACACATAGGGCAGCAGAGTGAGCACAGAATGGTCAGCCAGAAAATCTAATCTTCCATCTCTTATGGTCCACGGTTCCCTTGCACATCAGGTCCCCGGACAGGATTGGGCAGTTGCACAATTTTGGCCTGGTTAGGCCTCACTTTTTGAGCTTTAACCTACCATATCCAAGCACTGCTGTTTACCGACAAAATTTATGAAACATAACCTCTTAAACATAATACCTCTCTTCTAATTATGGTTCCCATTTCCAAACATCTGACTTAATCAATTATCATTGGACCTCCAAGTTTCTTCAAATCAGCAGCTAGCCACATCTCACCAGTTCGTGGATGATCCTCTCCTCCTCTTGTCAATTAAAGTTTGTACGTGTGAACTCCCAAATCAGAGGTCACATTTAGTCACATAAACTATGAAAGAGACACTCAAAGTCTTAACTGCCAATAGAGTTATCTTAAATGTCCATTTATTGCAGTAACATAAAAGGAGAAAGAGGCATTCTCTTCAACTTGACAGATTTGCCTCTGGAGTGAAAACACGAGACCAAAGAGTGTGTGTGGAAATACAGCGGACCTGGAAAACACACCAGTGAGCAGCAGAGAGCAATAGGGTTGGTGGTGCCCAGAGACCATGACTATACTTGTGTCCATGCAAAGGAAATTGAAGAAGAGGATAGAAACAAAACATGGTGTTGCCATGTCATTACTGAAAATAGCCTGTTAACACATGTGAAGTAGACTTCAGAGAATCCTAAAAATTTTAAAAGCTAAATAAGGGAGAGAAGCCAAATGTACGTTTCATATAATATATGTGATATAATGATACATATATATTATATAATGATATATATATCAACAAAGGTTATAATTAAGTAAAATAACTGTAGTTGTATAGTTTATCAAGTTATATACATTTGTTTTCAAGTGTATTCTATTTATACTTATATCTTAATTTTATGTGATAAGATTTGCAATATCATTAAAAAATATAAACACATATTGATGTAAAAATATTGTAAACCTCCTGATATACAACTTTGAATGAATAGTTCTCCACTTTGAGATAAAAGGAAAATCTTGTTACTGCTGCTGGAAAAATGAGTTAATCCGGTAGAAAACTTCTGTCACCCTTAAAAATAAAATAGCCCTTTAGTTTACCAGCAGAACAAGTTTATTGGGGAATAACCGAGGAATTGCAATTCAGAACATATGAACTATGGTGAATCCTAGGTGAGTCTGGAGAACAAAAGAGAGGAGAATTCTTTTATAGAGAAAAGAAGGAAGATGCGGGGACTGTTTAGAATGAAAGTCCATTGGAAAAGAGTGAGAGTTCAGGGTGGTGGCAGTTCTCATTGGCTGGGTTGTTGCTGGGCAAGGAGAAAATCTTCCTTCCTCCTGGGAGGGTAGTAAAGTAAGCTTCTTCCTGTTGGGCAATGCAAGGTATGCTTCCTCCTGCTGGAGTCTGCAAACTGTAGCAAGTGATCTGTGAGAGCGCCTCACTCAGGGTTTGGACTCCATTTTAAATGAGGTTCTTTTACTCATTTTCACACATCTGAGCAGTTGAAGCCATGAAGGAAGGACCCTTTTCTGAAAAGAAAGCAACGTAATCAAGAATGCATAACACTCTGGCAACAGGAAATATAAAGGAATGTTAAGAGATTGATGGTTGGTACTGGAGATGAAACAACTATAAGATGGCTAGGCTGGATTCAATCAGAGAACATATGTCTCTGAACTAATTACATTAAATTGAGATTTTATCTAAAGTAAGGAGTTTGAAGTTTTGTATTAGAGAAGGAACAAACAACAGTTGAACATGTACTGTGGACAGATGGATCAAATAGAGTACTATAAAAGTATTCTGATATACTGTCAATAACTTAATCAAACAGATCAGATTTTTTGTGGACAAATATTTAATAGAGATTACCTGTTGACATTTAATAATGTCCTTCCTACAAACTTACAAAATAGGCACTAGTTTATAGATTTTTTTTTAATGTTTATTTATTTTTGGGAGACAGACAGTGGGGGAGGGGCAGAGAGAGAGGGAGACACAGAATCCGAAGCAGGCTCCAGGCCCCAAACTGTCAGCACAGAGCCCAACAAGGGGCTCCAACCCACAAAACATGGGATCATGACCTGAGCTGAAGTCGGACGCTCAACCGACTGGGCCACCCAGGGGTCCCAGTTTATAGATTATTATTAAAAATAAATGAAATATGATTCTATCCCCTCATATTGTTATACATAACTACTTAATCAGATAACTTAATTCATGTGGTTTATACTCTGTCTTAATCAGTATCATGGTAGTAAGCTGGAAATAGAGAAACAGTCTCAAAAAAATGTTGAAGACACTCATACGTGTTTGGGACCATATCATCAATTCCCAAGATATTCTTTTTTTCCAGGAGATTTTTGTTACAGAATTAATTTTCTTTAATAGTGTTCCATTAGTAATTGAGAGCACTGAGCGTTTAACTCAGAGTTTTCTCTGTAAATTAATAATGGATAATAAAAAGACAAGTTACTGTATCTCCCTTTTACCTCTTCCCTATGAGTAAAAACTTTGTGCATATCATGTCAAGTTTGTCTTTTCTTAGAGTATAAACAGAGGTGAGTTCAATTGTTCCATTTTTGAGAGAAGCAACATGCTTCCTTAAAATCTCATGGTAAAAAAAAATGGTGAGCTGAAGCACAAGATAAAAATACAGATAAAGAATGAAGTCTTGATGAGACTATAAAGAATTTTCAGATGGAAATAGATTAGAACATGGGTCTGAAATGTAAGGCAGAATGCATTTCTACACCAGATGTGTGAAACACATGGAAGAGTATTATGTATCTTCAACTAAAATTTAGGAATCCCAAACCAAGTCCTGGCTAATTAAAAAATAAGCAGATCTCTATATTTTAACCAAACTCAGACAGAAACAGGGATCCACGGTTGCAGTGCATATGTTAAGAGGCTTCTCTTTGTGCACACCAGGAGTAATGATATTCCCGGAAGACAGCAAGACGGCTTCTTCCCAGATGTTGAAGCAGTGTTCCTCATTTTAGGGGAGTGTCATTCCTCCAAGTTCATTCAAAAGTGATCCCAAATGAGAGAGGTGTCACTGGAATACACACTCTATGCCTAATTAGGGTGATCGGTACAAGGTCCATCCATCACAATGACCTAAACTGGAGCCATTGATCAGGATATCACTGAAACCCCAATCACTCCTAGGATGTTTCACAGCCTGTTTTGTGAGCAAACAGATGTGTGGACTCAACAAAGAAGTTGTAATAGCAGGAATATTTCAGTAACTCTGAGGAATCTGAACATCTAAGAAAATCTGAAAAATAATATACTTAATATATTGAGCCCAACTTGCTAAATTTCCTCCCATAATTTTAAAATCATTTCTTTAAAAAATGTCTAGTTGTTATCTATTGAATTTACTTCAGTGATAAAATTTTGCCTTTTTTTTTTTTTTTTAATGCCAGCCACTTTGTAAGTCAGCTTTGGTAAGGAGAAAACAGACTAGCTACATTGAAAGGCATGAGCACAAGATAAGCAAATTTGTAATTATCTGACATGATAGTAAGCATTCTGTGCTCATGATCTCAATTTGGTTTTCTCAAAAACACCTCAGCCCTTCAAATTTCTCAGTACATAAATTCCTCCTATCAAACTGTGCAGATCTGATGGATGTTTTTTTCTCATTGTATGTGTCCTTTATACAGTCTACCCATAAAATAACAATAGTGAGAATGATAAATTTTAAGAATAAAAATAGTTATGTTAAAATTTCATCAACTAAGATGTAAATTAGAAGTACCGCTTCAAAATAACTATTTCAAGGATCGTAAACAAAAGTCAAAGAGAAAAATAGTTAAAAGACAGATCAAGGAGAATGAATGAAAACTCCATCAGGTCCAAAGTGCAAATGCTTCAGGAGTCAGACAGATAATACACAGGTGAAGCAAACAGAGATGGAAATGATAGAAAGCAGGGCTTATAGGAGGGGCTGGCTATGGTGAATCAGAGAGATTTTACCTTATCCAAAGGAGGAAAATTGGCTCCAGTGAATTTCAGTCATACAGAAATTAGAGCTCAATGTTAGCCCTTCTCATTTTTAATTTTTCAGTAGAGTCTAGTAATACAGATTTTTATGTAAAAGGTTCAGATTTTAAGTATTAGCTTAAAAAAAAAGTGAGTACTCTATAGCCCAAATGAAACATCTCTCTGGGCCAGATTGTGTCCTTGAGCCACAAGTTTTTTACCTCTCTATGAAAATAGAGACAGACTAAAACATTTAGAGAAAGAATTGCAATGAGAAGATAGTAAAAGAGTATAAGACCAATCAAACAGAAGTACTGAATGTACATAATCAAGAATCTGCAATCAGCATAGAATTGAATAACATAAAATATGAGCTATAGCTCTCAGCAGTGAATATACTTGGTATTCTCATGCCTCTAGTTCTGTGTAGTTTAAATGTTTCTTTGATATTAAAAAATAAGTTTCCTACACATATGACCATTTTTTTTTTTTTACTATAAGTGAGCCACAAGGCTGAATCATAGAATCTCCTTATACTTTCTAAATACTTATTAGTCAAGGGCAACTATATGTTATTTTCTTAAGAGTCTGAAAATCCTATTTGAAATAAGATTTGAGGTTGTCTTCCTCCCATGGTATATACATGTTTAAAAAATATTTAAATAATTACTATTAACATCTCCTAAAATGGAATATATGGCAACACTCTCCATAACCACCAAAAACTTGAAGCAATATCTTAAAATTACAACTCTTAGAGGTCTACTTAATAATTGTAATGGTTTGGTTATAATTGTGGTAATTTTTCATGGTAATTTTACATTTATTATATATATATTATTTTATTTGATCCTCACAACAATGATGATGTGTAGATAGAATTATAAATAAACTGAGTTATATAGGAGAAAGTGAGTTATCCAGTCACAAGCTGCAAGTGAATTAAAGTCTCTGACTAGCAGTCTCTTTGTCTTTGTAATATACCACAGTTCCATAAAGCCCACTTGGAAGATTCTGAAGTTACAAGTAAGATTATGGAGTAATGTAAGATGAAAAGAATGTGTACATAAGCCATTTAGAATTTATTATCTAGCATAAAATTTAAACAGCAACAGAATCGTCTTTAGACATAGGTAATGTATAAATAATGAATAAATTCATTAATAAATAATGTTCTATAGCAGAAAAGAAAAGGCAAGTTGCATGTGAAAGGATTTCATGAGGCCAGAGGAACACATGGTATCTATCATAGGTAAAGAAATTTTGTTGAGGGGCGTCTGGGTGGCTCAGTTGGTGGAGCGTCTGACTTCAGCTCAGGTCATGATCTTGCGGTTTGTGAGTTCGAGTCCCGTGTTGGGCTCTGTGCTGACAGCTCAGAGCCTGGAGCCTGCTTTGGATTCTGTCTCCTTCTCTCTCTGCCCCTCCCCCACTCATGCTGTGTCTCTCTCTGTCTCAGAAATAAACATCAAAAAAAAAAAAAAAAGAAAAAAATTTTGTCGAGAAAAACCACTATTGGAATGCAATTGCTATCATGGGTTTATAATCCCTTGTTTCCTATCACATCAATATGAGGAAGAAAGTTCCTGAAGAAGTAACAAAGAACAGAACACTCTAGGGAATTTTATTTATCAGGTTAATAATTAATACCTGTCTGATAATTAATACAATCCTGAAATAAGACAAGGAGTAAGGCAGAGAAGATCTAATATCATCTTTATTACCGATAAAGACTATGGCTTTTATCTGAAGGTAATTGAGTTTCTAAATTATAAAAAAAAGAAAGAAAGAAAGAAAGAAAGAAAGAAAGAAAGAAAGAAAGAAAAAAAAAACAGGATTAGGCTAATTTACCCCCAAAAACCTGCAGTGCCAGTCCAGACTAGAGCTAGTTTTCCCTCTTAGGGCCCTGCCCCTGACATAACTTCCAAACATGGAGGAAAAGAGGAAGCCACTCCAAGAGAAGTGGAGGATAACTTCCTCCATGGAGGAAAAGAGGCAGCTCACTCCCAGAGAAAGAGGAGAGATTTTCATTCTTCCTTCCCTGAGGAGGAAAGAGTGAGGGGTGAGAGAGGCAAAAGTGATAGACTATCAATAGTTTCCCATCATAGGAAGTAAAGGCTAAATCTGGGAAAAAGTAGACGTTTCTGAAAGACTAACACAAGCCCTGAGGTACAAATACTGTGAAGCTAAGAATTATGGGAAAGAATAAAACAGAGCATAGTGGTGTGTATACAGCATATGGAGAAAACACTGAGGTGTCTCTTGCCATTTTCTATGGGATTAACCTCTGAGTATTAAACTATAAGATCGATAGGCAATTGGTCTAATAACGGTATGCAACTTGCCTAATAGGATAGAATATCTCCCCCGAAAAAGGTCTGAATGAAGAGAAGACATGCTATTTACATAAGGTTAGTCATGACTGAAAAGAGATTTTTGAGGAGTAACAGAAGCAAATACTGACAAATCCCATCCAGGAAAAGCCTGAAAGTATCTGGCCGCGCTTTGACTCACAGATTTGATTCTGGGGCAGTTATAACCCCGAATGGAACATTGAATGTATCAGGCTATTATTGCCTGGTGCAACTAAATATTCTAATCTTCCATCTAATTTTCCTTATTTTAAATGCATTATCAACAAGCTGCATGTTGATTATGATTAGAGTTCACCTTTAGAAATGCTATGGAAAAGAGAATGCAGTGATCACACTAACATGAGCATACTGGTTCTTTTCCAAATGCAGTTTTATTACACATTGCAAATTAATTGGTTTTCTTTTCCATTTAATGTCTCACTCCCTTATGAAGTTGCTAGGGTATTAGCCCCCAAAAGGCCCCTGGTGACCCTGACCTTGTGGTATTACTGCCTTTGGACAGAGCCTCTCACCTTGACTTAGAGCTTGACTGAGTGACTGATAGAATACAATGAATGCGACAGCATATGGCTTCTAATACTAGGTCATAAAAGGCACTGCAACTTCTACCTTGGTCTCTTAAATCCCTCCCTCTGGGGAAAGCCAGACATGATGCTGTGAAGATACTCAAGAGACCTTCAAGGAGAGAAACTGAAGCTCCTCGTCTCGTATGTATAGGCCACATTGGAAATGTGTCCTCCAGCTCCATTCCAGCCTTGACACGACCATAGCATCAGTTGACATTGGACTGAATTAGAACCACAAGAGATTCCAAGCCAGAATCTCTCCGCTGAACATTCTCAAGTTCCACAGGAACCATGAAAAACAATTATTCTATTATCAATAAATTATAGAATGATTTTTTAATGTTTATTTATTTTGAGAGAGAGAGAGAGAGCACGGGAGGGACAGAGAGAGAGGAGAAAGAGGATTCCAAGCAGGCTCCACGCTTCCAGTGGATCAGAGCCCAATGCAGGGCTCGTTCTCAGGACCCATAAGATCATGAACTGGGCTAAAAATCAAGAATCGGCTGCTTACTGCTAGGAATTTACCCAAGGGATACAGGAGTGCTGATGCATAGGGGCACTTGTACCCCAATGTTTATAGCAGCACTCTCAACAATAGCCAAATTATGGAAAGAGCCTAAATATCTATCAACTGACGAATGGATAAAGAAATTGTGGGTTATATACACAATGGAGTACTACATGGCAATGAGAAACAATGAAATATGGCCCTTTGTAACAACGTGGATAGAACTGGAGAGTGTGATGCTAAGGGAAATAAGCCATACAGAGAAAGACAGATACCATATGTTTTCACTCTTATGTGGATCCTGAGAAACTTAACAGAAACCCATGGGGGAGGGGAAGGAAAAAAAAAAGAGGTTAGAGAGGGAGAGAGCCAAAGTGTAAGAGACTCTTAAAAACTGAGAACAAACTGAGGGTAGATGGGGGGTGGGATGGGTGGGGGGGAGGTGAGGGGTATTGAGGATGGCACCTCTTGGGATGAGCACTGGGTGTTGTATGGAAACCAATTTGACAATAAATTTCAGAGTAAAAAAAAAAGAATTGGCTGCTTAACCAACTGAGTCACTCAGGCACTTCAAATTATAGAATGATTTTTTTTTAGTTTACTTTTATTTATTTTGAGAGAGAGAGATGGAGGGGCAGAGACAGGGAGACAGAAATCCAAGCAGGCTGCACACTGTCAGCACAGAGCCTGATGTGGGGCTTGGACTCACTAACAGTGAGATCATGACCTGAAGCGAAATCAACCACCAGAGGCTTAACCAACTGAGCCACTCAGGCGCCCTTAGAATGATTTTAAATGCAGCATTAGGTAACTAATATGGTTAGTATACTGTCTTTTGGTATGAATCCTTTTCAGTTATAGCTCTTGTAGCTATTATTTAAATACTATTCACTCTGTATAGAAAAAATTCTAAACTATTATAGATAGATATAAACTCATTTAATCCTCAAAACAAACCTATTATCCCTATTTTATAAATATAGACTCTGGGACACAGAGAGTAATTTGGACAAAGTCACACAGCTAGAAAGTATCATAACTGGAATTCAAACCCAGAGAAGTCTGGATAGAGAGGACATGTTCTTAACCACTAATTTGGAGTACCTCTCTGTCCACAAAAAGGAAGAGAGAAATCAAAGTTTCAGACTCCAACTCAATAGAGAATTCCACTATACTGAATGCTATCTTTCTCCCAGTTTTGCATGTAGCTAACTGACCTTGCCTGGCAACATCCAAATCATCTTCAAAATGCACATAAATTGTGGTGTGCCAAGACTGATGGAGGAGGTACACGGTGGACGAAGAGTACTAATTAGTCCTAATTATACCAGATGGCTGCAGGGAGATACACAGAAAAGGCAGGAAAATTGGAGATAAACTTTTACTTCACAATGTTTTGATGTGTTCTTGACACATGAAAGAGGTTTGTATTGACTTTTATTATATCCAATTTCTGACTTCATGATTCCTATGCACTTGGTCACTCAGTGTTGCAGCAAGAGACTGGCTTCTTTTTTTATTTTTATTTTTTTTTGCATTTATTTATTTTTGAGGGAGACAGCGTGAGTGGGGGAGGGGCAGAGAGAGAGGGAGACACAGAATCCAAAGCAAGCTCCAGGCTCTGAGCTGTCAGCACAGAGCCTGACGTGGGGCTTGAGCTCATGAACCGTGAGATCATGACCTGAGCTGAGGTCGGATGCTTAAACAACTGAGACACCCAGGCTCCCGGAGGTTGGCTTCTTGAAATGGGCAGTTAATCCTTTCAAACTTTGTGTTTTTGCATCCCGTATAAATCTGGCATACAGCTTTCTGACAATCACAATCCAGAAATAAAAGAGAACCTTGATTTAATTATTTGTAATGTTCTCGGGCATAGTTGGCAATTTTAACAAAAATAGAATCTTTGTTAAATTAGCAAACTGTGAAAAGAACTGTCATATTAACCACTTATTGTTTTCCAAACAACTTCATTAATGTCATATGAAATATGAAAATACAATTTCTGCCAGAACAGAAAAAGGAAATGATTCATTAAAGAAAACCAACATTGGAATGTATAATTAAACATGGGCATGTCCCCTGTGAAAACTGAAATTCCAACTCTGCCCATTTCATCATAAAAAGTATGAATCAAGAACAAACAACACACGTTTTATAATCCTATTTTGTTCTATAAAATAAGCCACCTTTGAAAGGCAATATGACTGTGCAGTCTGTAGACCTAGGTGTACAGGCCCAATTCTGTCAGTTATTCATTTGAGTGAAACACTATGTCGTTGTTTTTTATTTACTTGAGAGAGAGAGAGAGTTCATGAGCCAAGGAGAGGGGCAGAGGGAGAGAGAGAGAGAATCTTAAGCAGGTTCCATGCTCAGTGCTGAGCCTGTTGTGGGGCTCAATTCCATCACCCTGGGATCATGACCTGAGCTGAAATCAAGAGTTGGAAGCTCAACTGACAGCCACCCAGGCTCAGTGTTGAGTGAAACACTACGTATGGATACATTCACCACTTATCCCCCTACTGTCAGAGTATTGTATTCCCACAGTGACAGCTGAGGGAGAAGTAGAAACCTCCACGCATTTCAATTTGGGCTTGGCCATGCAACTTTCTTTGGCCAGTGGAATATGAGCAGACATTACATGAGTCAAGTCTGAGCAGACGCTTTAAAAGTCATGTTTCACAAGCTAACTTGCTCTTTTCCCTCTGAAATGAGAATTGCATGTTTCAGTTATGGGCTACTGCTTCACACTGAATAAGTAGTTGGCTCACACTCATAAGCATATAATGTGAAGAAGATATTTCTTATGGTAAATTACAGAGATTTGGGATTAAAAAAAAAAAGTACAGCCAAGCTAAGCAGTGCACATTGTCTTAGTTTTTTTATCTATCAAATGTGAAGAATGATTTTAGTCTTATAGGATCACTCTGAGCAATAAATACATGTTCAGGAAGTGGTAGATTATCTACCTAAAATTTTGTATATTGCCTCCAGAGGAAATGCAATAACACAAGTAAAGAGTAATTATTTTATACAACATGAGATTGTTATGCTTTTGGAAGATATTGTTATGATAGATATTTGAAAGACAGTGTTTGAAAGACGTTGTTACACTTTTGAATCTGAAAAGTAAATTCTAATTCTGGCCCTGCCATTAACGTCTGTCATGGACCCTCTTGTTGCTTCAGCTGTTACATCTATGATATGGAGTCATTAATACCAACTCTAGATTTCCATCAATATTGGTAAATAGTTTCAGTGAGAGGGCACATGGTGAACTTCTATGAGCAGCTCTGATATAGAGGAAAAATCATGTATCCGGGCAACAGCCCCCTATGTTTAATTACTGATCCCACATTTTATTAGCGGGTTGAAGACAAGGACATACAACATTTCTTACCCTAAAGCAGGGTTATTGTAAGTCAAGTGTGAAGACATGATTGATTATGTAACTGATGGATTAATTGCTCTCATTACCAACACAATACTCCATTTGTAGTGAGTGCCTTAGGGATTTTTTTTAAAATAAACTCTCAGATTGCATGATAGAGTAAGAAGGGAAAGCGCTGATTGTAAAAACAGAATCCAACCCAGCTTTTCCACTTTTAGCGATATGGCTTTGGAATGTTTCTAACACTTGTAAATTAGATTTATCATTTGTCAATAATCCATCCAAATCCATGGATGGTATCCATTCAAAAGTGATCATATATAAATGATTAAAATTAGATGTAAAGGGGCGCCTGGGTGGCGCAGTCGGTTAAGCGTCCGACTTCAGCCAGGTCACGATCTCACGGTCCGTGAGTTCGAGCCCCGCGTCGGGCTCTGGGCTGACAGCTCAGAGCCTGGAGCCTGTTTCCGATTCTGTGTCTCCCTCTCTCTCTGCCCCTCCCCCGTTCATGCTCTGTCTCTCTCTGTCCCAAAAATAAATAAAAGTGGAAAAAAAATTTAAATAAAAAAAATTAGATGTAAAGAGCTTTTTTTTTTTTTTTTTTTTTACAAAATACTTACAGGGTTGCTTGTTTTCACACACACACACACACACACACACACAATAAATGAACTCATGTATTTAAGTTTTTGGCATCTAGTGGTGCTCCTGCCTTTATAAATACAACATCACAATGCTAGGATCACATGTTTCATGAAATACTGTTCTAAATAAAAAGGAGTACCATGTAGAGAAAAACATTTATCAGAATTCAGTACAGTACACATTACTTCTCTGACTCATCTTTCTAAAAGAATATTTGCTCTTAAATCTCTATTTTTGTTCATTCAATATAATTTTAATCCATATTCAGAAGAATAGCGATAAAATAATAGATGAAACGTGAATTATTTTTTTAATTTTTTAAATGTTTATTTATTTTTGAGAGAGAGAGAGAGAGAGTGTGAGCAGGAGAGTGTCACACAGAGAGAGAGACACAGAATCTGAAGGGGGCTCCAGGCTCCGAGCTATAGTCACAGAGCCCGATGCGGGGCTCAAACTCACCGACAGTGAGACCAGACCTGAGCTGAAGTGGGACGTTTAACCGACTGAGCCACCCAGGAGCCTTGATGAAATGTGGATTATTTTTGAAACAACTCATTGAACAAATGGAAAAGAAACATCTTTTACAAAATAAGATGTATCAGTGGACAATATGGAAAATAATATTGAGATTAAACTCTTGCAATATTGATATTATGGGTATTAGTCATTTAATATTTACCCATACATTGGAAATTGAATTGTGTGCTTCCATATCATTCAAGTAACTATCCGATTAATGCAAGCTGTGAAAAAGTCCAAGCTTATACATTTGACTCATTATCATTAAAACATCAAAACAGCATCAGTGAATAAAGGCTAATAGTTCTTGGAAGCAGAAAGTTACTCTTCTTTTTTTTTTTTTTTTTGCTACTTATTTGAGTAAATAAACCTGAGTAGGTTAATGCAGTAAAGTGATATGAAAGTCAATTATAATTCATATGAATTTTTTTTAAAAAAATTAGGATATTTACATAGTCCTGCAGTGGACACACACACACACACACACACACACACACACACACACAAAACAAGAAAGATTTACTTATTAATATATTTACTTATTAATATATTTATGTTTAAATAAGAAAATATGAGATTTTCATTAAATACTGTAAAGTAGTATGGAGAAAAATAAGGAAAAGCATAAAGGGAAAATTATACAAAGATATATGCCTGATATCATGCATATTCTTTTAGGTTAGTTACTAAAACAAGATGATATCTTTTCAATTAATTAAAAGTAATATGTGTATTAATCCTTCAAAGTTTAGGGATAGTTGCTTTAAGTAACTGTATTCTACTAAGCAAACTTAGTTATAGCAAATGAAGAAAGGAGAAGAAAAAGGAAGCCAGGGCCTTCCAAGAGTCCTTTGGTCTTGTTTCTTGCTTCAGATTTTGCAATTTTGGTGTGAAGAGAATTCTGTCTATTGAGAGCCTGAAGGCAAAAAGTGTACCAATTGTCAAACTAATTTGCAATATTCTTAATATCTTTATTTTATCAAAATAATAAATTTTATACATTCTTTAAGAAAACACTTGAAAAAATTGAAATAATTCTGCTTAGTCATAATTTTTTCCTGTTTTAAAGTAAATTCAGAAAATTATATAACAGGAATCTACATAGTCAATAACAGCAATTAAAAATTGATAGCATGCCATATGTGCTTTTTAAAAAAATAATTAATGAAATGGCAATTACAGATACAACTGAAATGTCCATTGTCACTGATCCCCAAGAATTTTTAAAACTAAAAAATAATAATTTGAAGGATTAGAGATGGTACATATATCAGGCAACTGAATTGATTTGGAATTAATATTGCTTACATCCTAATATAATCTTGAAGATGCTTCATATTTCAATTTTTACTTTGTGCATATATTGTGCATATATTGTGCATAATGTTGTGCATATATTAAGTATGAAAGTGGACCAAGCTATGCAGACCTGCTCAATATTTCCAGTCTTCTATTGTCTTTATCCATCCATCCCCAACCATCTTCCTCAAACCTGGATATGAAACTAGATCTGGATCCAGGTGCTTTGTATTATGGCTCCCTCCCCCCCCCCCTTACAAAGCTTTAATTCTTTACTGGATTTCAGTGAGAGATTTCTTGGCACAGAAAGGAAGCACCTGCTGATTTGAGCAATTTCATTAGCACTCAGCCAAACAAAAACATTCTGTAGGTTATTATGGTCCTGTATCAGAACACAACCAATAATTTGTTATTATCTTATTCCTAATTTGTGATTGGCAACTTTAACCATTGTTAAACTGTAGGGAGAGAATATCAGTATTCAAAATGATCTCTAAATGCTATTTGAAATGTTATTGAGTTTTGAGTATATTTTCTATTTACAGTTAGTTGTAATTATGTAAAGATGCAATAAATTTAGTTGATTATTCTGGACCATGTGCAAATCTTCAATACAACTGATTAAGAGGTGAAAATCCAGATTATCAAAAGCTGTGTTTATCAATAGTAATCATTAAAAAATAATTTAATGACTTATCTTTCTTTGAATTGATGTAAGTGACCCCTTCATGTGGCCATGTTACCACAAATTTCAGTTATAAGGATTACATGTATGCTTGGTATAAATTTAAAGCTACAGTATTCTGTACTCTTTAACACAATTCTCCACCACCCCACCCTCACCATGTACACACACATACATTATGTATCTCAAGACATCTGTAGGCATCTAAAAATTTCAAAGGTTAGTTAAGTGATAATCATCCCTATTTTTTAAGAAATATACTTTCCTTTGTCCAAAGATGGTATATTATTCCTCTATCATGTTGTTTTATCATATGTGGGTAAAGATAAGCTGCACTATATATGTGATGGCCAATTCACCCTTAGTAACCAATTAGGAATTTCTTTTTCTCCATGCATTCATTCATATATTCAACAAACATGTATTGGATATCTGAAAGGAAAAAGGTGCTAGATACTGAGGTATGTAATGAAAGACACATGCCATTCACAAACTTCAGCAAATCCAATGAATACTACAAGGAATTTTTATTTTAACCTGGGAAGGATAGGGACATCAAGTTGAACAACATATAGTTTTTTTCTGTTAAATAGTTTATAATCTAGTGTGAACATAGTTGTGTGGAGATAGAAGCCAGGACAAAGAGTAAGGCAGGTTGATAAAAATACTAATAGCAGAAGAAATGTGATGCAATACTAAAGAAAAGGTTTAAAAATAACTGCAGTAGCACAGAAGAAAGCAATTAGAGGTGGGGAAAGAGTAATCAGTGGAGAAAGGTACAGCTAAGATGTAGAAAGAGTATGGGTTATAGCATTCAGAGTAGAAATGGAAAAATTGTGCTTATATACATACAGCAGGAAGTTTGTATGGGCACAGAGAAGTATATACCCTCTGCTCCTGGGGATATGGCTGAGGTGGGTGATTACTGACTTTAACAAATGTGAGTGTGAATCCCAGCTCTCTCATTTATTGGCTGCATGACCTTGGCAAGTGGTTCATCATCTTTCTGACTTAATCTTTTATTACAATCTCTAGTTCATATGAATGTTATAATTAAGTAACACAATGCACAAAAGTCTTAGGTTCTGTCTTTCATGTGTTTCAAAAGTCTTTTTAGAATAATGTATACAGGGAACCTGGGTGACTCAATTGGTTGAGTGTCAGACTCTTGATTTCATCTCAGGTCATGATCCCAGGGTGGTGAGATCAAGCCCCATGTCAGGTTCCATGCTGAGCATGGAGTCTGCTTGAGATTCTCTCCCTCTCCCTTTACCGCTACCCCACTCGTGCACACTTTCTCCTGCTCTTTCTCTCTTTCAAATGAAATAAATAAAATAAAGTAAAATAAAATAAAATAGTATATAAATCAATAAAACAAGACTATAAACTTTAGAAGAATAGTTGTTAACATGATTATTGTAGATTCTGGTATTCTTAACTGTTTACTGAATAGATGAAGTAGAAAAGATTTTGAACTCTTCTCATCAAAATAATCAAAATACTTATAAAATAAGGCTTTGCATGAATCTAATTAGAAATAGCATCCTCTTTCTGTAGAAATATCTTACTTAAAATTATTATCTACCATAAATTCAGGTCCCCTGAGAGTTATATAGGCAAGATCTCCAATGAAAATCTAATAATTAAAATCCTGTTCTCAGTCATCCTGCTTGCCATTTCTCTGCGGCATCTGGCACAATAAGGCTTTCTCTTTGGAAGTTTCGTTCATATTTAGTTCTCAGAGGACTTTATTAGTCCATTTCCTACCTTCTTGATCATTCTTTTTCTGAATCTTTTTCTGTCTCCTTTGATGAGAACTCTTCTTCCTCTCCTACTTCCCGGAGAAGTTTCTTCAGTTTGTCCTAATCTTACAATCTGTCTCTCTCCCTCTCCCCCCTCTCTCCCTTTCCCCCTCATGCCTCTAACCCTTCTCTCTCTTTCTCCTTCCCTCTTTCTCTGTCATTTAGAAACTGCTGAGTGGTTTGTCATCCCTCTGGCTGTTATTCCTCTCATACAATCTCTAATTTAGAAAACTTTTAAAGAGAAATTGGAAAGAATATATGTACATTATAAAACCAGATTTTATATGCATATATATATATGTATATTTACATACATTTACAATCTCAGAAAACTCATTTCTTCCCATAGATTAAATTATCATGCCTACAAGAATAATTTCCAAATCTTATCTCCAGTTCTTACATTTTCCTGAGTACTTGTATCTCATCTTTCTGAAGGCCCTTCCTACTGGCATCTCAAATTTAACATGCATATTAGATTGGTTAAAGGCATTACCAAATACTTCCAGCTTATATGGTTAAGGATGAATCTCCTGAATTCAGATATTTATAACCAATCTATTTTTATTTGTTTCTGTCCTGTTTTAGTGCTTATGAGCCAGAAAACATTCCAAAATTTTCATATTCTAAGTTATATTCTAATATTGAAGATGAACTCCTAATTTATCTATTGTCAAATATTTTGCCTCATAATGAATGCAGAGAACCTATTATCCAAGTTCTCAAATCCACTTTGGCCTAATGGTGCTTGTAAATAATACATTTGCATAATGAGCAATATTTATAAAAGCCAATTACTGCTAATATGGATGACCTTTTGGCATCAAGTAAGCTAATAACCTTTGAAATATGGACTAAATTACACAGTGCTAAAGCAAAACTTAGGTATAATGAAACCAGGACCCCTTGTAAACACAAGAATGAAGGTTATTTTCTATTTTGGCTACACGTTTAAAGATGTGTTAATTAGATATGTGATTTGAATTAAAAAATTAATTCTAGCTCGTTTTCAAATAGAGAATATTAAGAAAGAATCAGGTACAAATAATTAAAACTTGATGCAAGAGGCTTCTTTTTTCAAAATAATTTCTAACAAAACAATTTACTTTAAATATTATGATTCAGACATTTTTAAGATATTAATTTGCTACGGGCACTTGGGTGGCTCAGTGGTTGAGCGTCCAACTTGGCTCAGGTCATGATCTCACAGCTTGTGGGTTCGAGCCCCGCATTGGGCTCTGTGCTGACAGCTTGGAGCCTGAAGCCTGCTTCGGATTCTGTGTCTCCCTCTCTCTCTGCCCCTAACCCACTTGCATTCCATCTTGTCTCTCTCAAAAATAAATAAACATTAAAAACAATTTTTAAAAAAGATATTAATTTGCTAAAGGTCATATACATTTATATCTACAACCAGATAACAAGATTTTGAGGTTTTGTTGATTCGCATAAACTTAATATTAGTAATAATGATTAATCAGGTTGAATTTTTACTTACCTCTTAAAATGGCCAACATACAGCATCTGCAAATCTTAATTCACTATTTTCATATGCTATAAACTAATCTATTTCACCTAATGCTGGTAGAACTAAAGTTCATTTTATTTAGACCTTTCATATTTGTACATTGCATTTTAAATTGTTTATTTACAATTATGTATGATTTAATATGGCAGCTTAGCCATGATGCAATAGTGCAATAGGACCACAGAACTGTTTGTGTATTATAGCTGCAAAGTATTAATACAAATTACACTGGAATCTGATTTTTGCTTCACTGCTATAATCTACTCTACTTGAATTATTTAGGAATCAAAATGCAATTATCCAAATACAAATAACATTTAATTATATATTGAATAATTTTCAGCATCAATACTATCACTATAGGCTTGCTTTCTCCTTTCAGGCCTAAGCCTAGTAAAATTGTTAAAGTTAGTTATTTTTCATTTATCCACCCACTTAGATTTTCTGCTTTATCTTCACTTCTTTGTGACTTTGTACTTGAAGACAAGAACTTCCAGAATTATTCAGTTATTACTCAGGTCCACCCTTTGGCACGGTAGTAAAGCCATTATTTCACCCCCATCCATCATTCTGCTATGTAACTTTCTTTTATTTTCCTTCCTAGAAAAATCACATATATCCAATTTTCTCAACACTTTGCTTTGATAACAAACATCTAATGTGGTGAATTAACTGCAGCCATTTAAAATTTAAAGATATTGTTATGTGCAAGCCCACTGGGAGACACCAATATGAATTGGAATTTTACTTTCTTTTTTTTTTTAATTTAAATTCAAGTTAGTTAATATATAGTGTAGTGTTGGTTTCAGGAGTAGAATTTAGTGATTCATCACTTACATGTAACACCCAGTGCTCATCACAAGTGCCCTCCTTAATGCCCATCACCCATTTATACCATCCCCCAACCCACCTCCCCTCCAGCAACCCACAGTTGGTTCTCTGTATTTGAGTCTCTTATGGTTTGTCTCCCTCTCTGTTTTTATCTTATTTTGCTTCCCTTCCCCCATGTTCAACTGTTTTGTTTCTTAAATTCCACATATGAGGGGCGCCTGGGTGGCTCAGTTGGTTTAGCATCCGACTTCGGCTCAGGTCATGATCTCACAGCTCGTGAGTTTGAGCCCCACGTCAGGCTCTGTGCTGACAGCTCAGAGCCCTGGAGCTTGCTTCAGATTCTGTGCCTCCCTCTCTCTCTGCCCCAACCCACTCGCATTCTGTCTCTATCCCTCTTAAAAATAAATAAACATTAAAAAAATTCCACATATGAGTGAAATCATATGATATTTGTCTTTCTCTAACATTTTGCTTAGCATAAGACACTTCAGTTCCATCCACATTGTTGCAAATGGTAAGCTTTCATTCTTTTTGATTGTCAAGTAATATCCCATTGTATATATGTACCACATCTTCTTTATTCATTCATCAGTTGATGGACATTTGGGGTCTTTCCATAATTTGGATATTGTTAATAGTGCTGCTATAAATATTGGGGTGCATGTGCTTCTTCAAATGAGCATTTTTGTATCCTTTGAATAAATACCTAATAGTACAATTGCTGGGTCATAGAGTAATTCTATTTTTAATTTTTTGAGGAACCTCCATACTGTTTTTCAGAGTGGCTGCACCAGTTTGCATTCTTACCAACAGTGAAAAAATGTTCCCCTTCCTCCACATCCTCACCAACATCTGTTGATTCCTGAGTTGTTAATTTAAGCCATTCTGACAGGTGTGACGTGGTATCTCATTGTGGTTTTGATCGGTATTTCCCTGATGATGAGTGATGTTGAGCATCTTTTCATGTGTCTGTTAGCCATCTTGATGTCTTTTTGGAAAAGTGTCTGTTCATGTCTTCTGCCCCTTTCTTCCCTGGATTATATGTTTTTTGGGTTTGAGTTCAATAAATTCTTTACAGATTTTGGATATTAGCCCTTCATCCTATGTGTCATTGGCAAATATATTCTCCCATTCCTTTGATTACCTTTTGGTTTTGTTGATTGTTTCCTTCGTGCAGAAGCTTTTTATCTTGATGAGGTCCCAATAGTTCATTTTTGCTTTTGTTTTCCTTGCCTCTGAATAGCCAAAGTAATGTTGCAAAATAAAAGCAAAGTGGGAGACATCACAATTCTGGACTTTAAGCAGCATTACAAAGCTGTAATCGAGACAGTACGGTACTGGCAAAAAACGGACACATTGCTCAATGGAACAGAATAGAGAATCTGGAAACAGATTCAGAAATGTATGGCCAACTGATCTTTGACAAAACAGGAAATAATATCCAATGGAAAAAAGTCTCTTCAGCAAATGGTGTTGGGAAAACTGGACAGCAACATGCAGAAGAATGAAACTGGACCACTTTCTTATACCATACACAAAAATAAACTCAAAATGGATGGAAGACCTAAATGTAAGACAGGAAACCATCACAATCCTAGAGGAGAACACAGGCAGCAACCTCTTTGACCTTGGCCACAGGAAATTTACTTTCTTAAAAGACATGAGTTTAGTAGCAGAGTCACAAGTGTACAAAACAAAATATAGTAAGTGGTATCAGTATTAAAGTTGATGGTGGTGATGATGTTGGGCCTTATTTATTGATTCCTGACTTAGTGATAATCATTGCTCAAGGAGTTTAACATGAGAACAAGTATGAAAAAGTGATTTTATCTCAGTCATCTCAAAAAGCATCATGAATAAATTTTCATCTACTCTTCTCTGAAGAAAGGCTAAGATTTTTACATAGGGAAATAAAATGTAAAAGATTTCAGAATAAGCTGGAAATAAGTCAAAGAAGGTTACTTGAAAGCAACAATTAATATAATGACAAAGACATTTCTGATAAAATTATAAAATGTCTATATTGGAAAATCTTAAGTTCAAAAACAAGACCAAAACTATTCTGGACATTGAAACTTGTGAATGTGTAGTCAGGCAGAGCTCTAGCTGTGTCCATAGAGGGCAAGAGAAACCTATCATGAAAGAAATGATTCTGTAAGCGTATAATTATTAATGAAAGTACTGTTTGATAAAATAGTATGATAACCATGACAAAATCAATCAGAAGAACAGAAGCATAGCAGTTAATGCCACACATTTATACAGAGTCATATGTATGTTTAATGATCTAGGTCTTGTGTTTTAAAGGTAGAGTTTAGTGACTGTTCCTTAGTCCCTTGATCTCTGTAGCAAGAGATTCTCTGCTGTCCTGTATGCTGTTTTCCAGCCCAGCGATTAATTTTATGACTATTATTCTAAATTCACTTTCTGTTATATTATTTAAATCCTTTTTGATCAGCTCATTAGCTGTTGTTATTTCCTGGAGATTCTTCTGAGGGGAATTCTTCCGCTTGGTCATTTTGGATAGTCCCTGGTGTGGTGAGGACCTGCAGGCACTTCCCCTGTGCTGTGGTGTATAACTGGAGTTGGTGGGCGGGGCCGCAGTCCGACCTGATGTCTGCCCCCAGCCCACCGCTGGGGCCACAGTCAGACTGGTGTGTGCCTTCTCTTCCCCTCTCCTAGGGGCGGGATTCACTGTGGGGTGGCATGGCCTGTCTGGGCTACTTGCACACTGCCAGGATGGGTATTGAGGAGGGCACCTTTTGGGATGAGCACTGGGTGTTGTATGGAAACCAATTTGTCAATAAATTTCATATAAAAAAAAAAGGTAGAGTTTAAATATTGCCATGGGCACATTTCTTCACCAGGAGGAAGAGGGAATTTTGGAAGAGAATTATAAAAGGGAGAAAGTCAGGGCAAGACATGATGTCAGGTCAATAATTATTCAGGTAAACAGGCTTTTCCAACAATTTTTAAAAACCCTCAAGTATCTATCTTTCATATAATACGTCTATGTATAGTGTTAAAAATATTGTGGATTATTTTGTGGATCATTCTTCATATCCTTACTTTTTAGCAAGGCTTAGTTTTTATTGTGAAAAAACCTTTGTGGAATGTGTTGAAAAATATACACTGTCTACATTGAATATAGTAGCTGATGATGTTACTAGTTTTATTTTTGCCCTGAACCTTTCTTTTTTGTTCATTTCTCAATTTTGTAACTTTTCAGATTGCCCAGCTTTTTAAGCTTGAGGTCAGTAGGCTGAAATGCTGCAGACAGCTAACTTATAACTCAAAGCCTGAAGACTATATCATACTCTCAGAGAGATCAAACATCTTTAAAAACCCTGCTGAAAGGAAAAGGGGAAAAATGGGTCAAAAATTCTGTGTTTGTGCGATTTTCAGTGAAAACATTGCTATTCTCTAAAACCTCTGAACAGCAGTTAACTATCAATTCAGCAAGATTCACTTCATGACTAAGAGCGAAACATAAGGATCATCCCACGGCAAAGGAAGCTTTGTGCACTGGTGTTAGTGACACTCATAGCTGGTGTGACGTTAGGCTCTAAAGGCCACATTCCGCACTGCAGACCCCCCCCCCCAGTCTCCTGGAGCCATATCCTCATTCTTTAAAGCTTCTTCCCACACACATCAACACAGAAAGTCTTTTCTCCACATTTTTGTTCTTCTTAAACTTTTTATGAAACAGAGGTAGAAAACTCAGAAGTAAACTTTGAAGTACAACTTATAGGTACATTGCTTGATCGATTTTCACAAACTGAACACACTCTTGTCACAGCATCTGGGTAAATAACAGAATATTCCAACATTTTGGAAATAGAACGTGTTGAAAATAAATCATTCTCCAACCTTGCTTCCATGAGTAATAAAGGTGATATTTGAGGATTTGTTAGCTACATTTTGGGTTTTTTTTTTCCTAATTTGTTCAGAAATCAGTCTATACAGAAAAAAATGGTATTTCTTGAGCCCTACTCAGAAATTCTAACATCCACATGTAGGAAACTGCACAGGTGCATCTGATTTCCAGCCTATCTTCGAACCAGAGTATATACATAACTGAAGAAAACTGAGTAACCTCTGGGGGCATCAGGGTGACTCAGTTGGTTAAGCGAAAGACTCTTGGTTTTGCCTCAGATCATGATCTCACAGTTCAATCCCCACATCGAACCCCTTGCTAACAGTGGGGAGCCTCCTTGGGATTCTCTGTCCCCCTCTTTCTCTGCCCTTCCCCCACGTGTGCTCTTTCTCTCTCAAAATAAATAAATAAATAAACTTAAAAAAACCATTTAAAAACCTGAGTAAACCCTGAATGTATCAATGTCAGTTTCCTGGTTGTTGATACTGTATTGTACTGTGAGAAAACTGGGTAAAGGGTGCATGGGACCTGTCAGTATATTCTTTAGCAACTTTCTAGGAGTTTCAAATTATTTCAAGACATAAAGTAAACATAGTAATTTCAAATTTATGAATGTTATTTTAATGAAAGTATTCTAGGTTGGTTATTGACTGAACATAGTGATAATGTTAATAATATTTAAGTTAATAATAACGTAATAGTTACTATGTTTACTATGTGCCAGATATGCTAAGAGTTCTCTACAGATGATTGCATTTAATACTCACAGGATGCTTTGAGTTAAGTGTTCTTACAGAACTGAGGCAAAGGGATATTGAATAATATTCCTAAGATCACCAACTAGTAAATTGCAAAGCCTGGATTTAAACTCATTTAGACAAAGCACTGTCATGTTAGATAACACTTATCCAATCATAAGTCCATCTGAATCACATCAAATAAACTGCTCTGAAGACAGGCAGTCATTCAAACAGTATGGCTTCTTGATCTTTGTTTTCATCTTTCTTTTAGGACTACAACTTGCTGATCATAACTTAAATGTAAATTAAATCTTGCCTTTAGGGTGTCATGTCAAATAATATCTATTATCATTAAATCCTGATCTCTATCAAGCCTTATGGCATTTTATACTGTATTATCTCTGTAGGGAAAAATAAACAATTATTGTGGAAAAAATATATAGAATGAGAGTAGGGTAAGTAAGAAACTTGAAACAAAGCATTTCTGAAATACAGAAATAGTGATTTTAATGTTGATGTATGTTTTATTATCATTTAAAATATAAGCAAAAACTAAAATTTCTAAAATACAATAGGAATTTTCCTATAAAATGTGGCTACTCTCTATTGCTTGAAATATTCCCATTTTCCTATTTTGACAATAGTATAGACACTATTTTAGTCATGTTCCTGAAAGTTTATGAATAATTCAACAAGTAACTATTTTTAATCTATGTTTGTTTGCCAAGGAAATGTTAAAAAATACTTTGAATTTTTGAATACTTTGTATTCAAATATACACATTTTTATTATGAGAAGTCTCCAAAAGCACAGTGTTCCTACTAAATCCTGTATCTCACAGAATTGAAAAGGACACCAATGGTTACTATTATGTGTTTGTGTGTTTATGCACACATTTGTGTGTTTGAGTGTGTAATTTTAGAAGCATTATAATTTTGGAAAAAATCATTTTGTTCGGCAATTTGACCGAGCCTAGTAGAGATAATGCTCCGTGGTTGATGTTCAATAGAGATTTGAATAAATACAAGAACTACAGAGAAATAAATGGAAACATATGAGACTACCAAGGAGGTAATGAAATACTAGAATTTTACATCCAGTGAAAGGAAAATTATTATAAAATAAGTTTTGTTTTTAATAACTGGAGAGAATTGGTAACATTATAGACTTTAGGATAAAACTTGAACTACTAATTGCATGCTAAGCTACACATCAGCATAGTTTCTCCAAAGATCCAAAATCATTTCAGTTAAATTGCAACCATCTTCTAGAAATATGAAATTCCTATTATAACATCAATTATTAGCAATTTCCTTTACTTTATATAGAATATCTCACTGATTCATGAAATCCCATATTTAGATAACTGTGTCTTTCCTAAAGAGTGATAAGCAATCTATGTATCCAATAAAGATGACTCTCGAGAGAACTGAATTGTGGAAAACTGATATCAAAATTAATGACCTAGTAATAATATTCAAAGATTATTCCATGAAGTATAAATTTACATGCTGACCCATGGATAAAATATCAATTGTCAGTTCATTGTACATGTTTGCATTTGGGAAAACTGAGATAGTTAAAAGAGGTCAATTTTGTTATAGTTTAGAAAAAAATTGTCATTAGCAGGCATAGACATTCAGATGGGGCAGTGATTCAATATGATTTTAAGTATAATTAAAATTTGCTATTGTTACTACCAGTCAAACTGACTTTTTCTAATAATTCAAGATCCTTTATTATATGCCATTGCCACCCTATCCACAAATGATTTTTTAAATACTGCATCCCCATGTTCTGTTTCCTTCAAATAAATGCTTTCAGTATTTTTCCATGTTATTTCCTATTTACTTGATTATAGTTGACAATGTTACATTACTTTCAGGTGTACAATATAGTGATTCAAATTCTTTATATGTTATGCTATGCTCATCACAAGTGTGGCTACCATCTATCATGATAGAATGTTATCTCAATATCATTGATTATGTTCCTTATGCTGTGCCTTTTAGTCCTGTGACTTATTCATTCTATAATTAGAAGCCTATACTTCTCACTTCCCTTCACCATTTTTGCCCATCCTCCCACCCCTCTTCCCTCTGACAGCCATCAGTTTGTTTCTGCTTTTTGCTTACTTATTCATTTTTTAGATTCCACATATGAATGAAATCACAAGGTATTTATCTTTCTCAGTCTGATTCATTTCACTTAGCAGAATACCTTCTAGGTCCATCCATGTTGTCCCATATGTCATTATCTTGTCCTTTTTTTTATGACTGCATGATATTCCATTGTGTGTTTGTGGTGTGTGTGTGTGTGTGTGTGTGTGTGTGTGTGTGTGTACCACACTTCCTTATTCATTAGTCTATCAATGGACACTTAGTCAGTGCAGTGATTTGACTCAAAACATTCATTCTCCTCAGGACACCTTTGTTGCTCTTTTATCCCAACAAAACATCCCTATGCTTTAAAGACTAACTCAACAACAGCTCATAGATAAGATCGCTTATGGGCAATTGTACCAAACATATATCCAAATTACCATTTATAACATTCCAGTATGGTGGGTAAATTATTAACCTTACTTCACAAATGAGGAGTTTGGGGTTTGGAAAAATTAGGTAACTGGCCCCAGACCTAATCAGTAGGAAGTTGTGGGGCTAGACTATGGTAAGAATTCTGACTAGCAGCTCTGGAGATAATGTGGAGAGGTCCTGCCACTACAAGGAAAGAGAGCAAGTTCAGTCATCCTCACCAATGCATCAGATATGAAAATAAAAGCAACTTGGTTTTTCAAGACCAGAGCAGCTGCTTGCCAAGTCAGCAAGTAACCACGCTGAATGTCACACAGAGATGAGTAATTTTCTAGCTGAGCCCTTTCCAAATTCCTGACTCATAAAATTATGAAAGCGAAGAAAATATAAACTCCAAAGGAATTCAAACATCTAGCCAATCATCTAAACTAATATCTTAATCTTCCCTCACACTCAAGACCGATCTTCTTAACTCTTTAATTTACTCGTTTAACAAATATAACAAATGGCAGCTCTGCTCTAGGAACTGGGAATCTAATAATGAGTAGATAAAAATCCCTGCCTCCACAGACCTTTCATGGGTGTGGTGGAGCAGGGATCAGATAATAATAAACCTAAATAACAAATGGCTTTCTATTTCAGTAAAATATTTCAATACGTTGAATTGTCTTTCTGTAATCCTATTTTTGTTATGGAGTGCACAATTCTGTATTTAAAAGTTTTAGTCCGTTCTTTAAAAAATTTTTTGAATGCTTATTTATTTTTTGAGAGGGAGACACACAGTGTGAGTGGGGGAAGGGCAGAGAGAGAAGGAGACACAGAATCCGAAGCAGGCTCCAGGCTCTGAGCTGTTAGCACAAAGCCCCACGCGGGACTTGAACCCACAAATCATGAGATCATGACCTAAGCCAGAATTGGACGCTTAACCGACTGAGCCACTCAGGCGCCCCTAGTCCATCATTCTTAAACAATTTCAAAACTAAAAGAGAAGAACTCTTCCTCAATATTCTTAAAAGGCACTTTGAATATAACCTGCATTCTTTCACACTTTTGAGTCCCAACACCATATTCATTTCCCCAATGGATTCTCTTATAAGTGATGCTGTCTGGAGCACTAAAGGCATACACTTTGATGACCCCCAGATGCCAACTCTTATGGCAAATGTCAGATTGAGAAGGAAGCAGTATTCCAAACTAGCACCTAGTTTATCTTTCATTTCTTTTTTCTGCATACGTTTATTTTTAGATTTCTTTTCCCTAAGGAAAATGTCTTATCACCCAGTTTTTTCTTTAATGGCAACTTCTCTAATTAGCATGTATAATGTTCTTAAATAGGGAAATAGGAAAACCTGCCTAAAATAAAAAAAACGCATTAATATGCCAAAGTACATAGTACTATGCTGGTTTTAGGAATACAAAGAGTACCTGGTGCCAATGTAGAGATAATAGGCAAATGCCAAATTGCCTTTAGTTCTGCCTATCACAGAGCCTAAAATACTACTTTATGGAGTTTACTTCTTAATTCCTGAAGGCTATTCAAACACCAAGAACTTCTAAGTAAAATGTAAATAATATTTCTTTCTGGTGATAAAAAAAACATTTAATTTTTCTGAATCCATCTGTTGATATAACAGAGGAAATTTTCTGAATTGAGAGATAGGACCAAGTCAGATGGAGAAATAGGGGTGGGGAGCTATTTGCTGCTGGAATCACCAGGAATATTGATCCACATCTCAAGTTTTAGACAACTGAGAAAATAACCACATACAGTTCAAGATCTACTTGTCATTCTAAATTCAAAGATGAGAGAAGTTTGCCTAAACCATTTTTAATGGCAAGTCTGGCTGGCAATTCAAAGCATAGACTTTGAAATCAGACTGACTTGTGTTGGAATTCCACTTACATAGTTACTCGTCCTTAATTTTTAGCCTTAGTTTTCTCACTATACAAAGACAATTTGACCTAGTATTTATTTTATTTTTAAAAACCACATTTATTGAATAAGTGCTAGACATTATTGTATGGCATATGCTGAGGATCCAGCAGTAAACACAGCAGACAAAACACATGGAACTTAAATTCTTTTAAAGGAAACAGACAATATAAAGAAGGCAAGTAGTGCTAGGGAGAAAAATAAGCAGAGACAAAAGATTAGAGACTTCTGGGAGTAAAAATTATTGAAATTTTAAGAGGTATTTAGGGAAGCCCATATCGAGAATGTTACATTTGAACAATGCATGGAAAGAAGGTGAGGGAAGGCACCATTAGATTCCTATTTAAGAAAAGAAAGAAAGGGGGATGCTGGGTTAAGCATCCGACTTCGGCTCAGGTCATGATTTCAGGGTTCATGAGTTCAAGCCCCACAAGTTCAACCTCTGAGTCAGGCTCCGTGCTGACAGCTTGGAGCCTGGAGCCTGCTTTAGATTCCGTGTCTCCCTCTTTCTCTGCCCCTCCCCCCCCTTTCTCTAAAAAATAAACATTAAAATATTTTTTTAATTTAAAAACAAAAGGCAGAAAAGCATTCTAGCTGGAAAGATCCAGAGGTAGGATGTGTGAGCACTGTATGTACTACTGAGCTCTGGCACCAGGTGTATAGTGAATAGAGGCAAAGAGAGCTGCACACCCTTTTCTTAGAGTTTTCATAAATTTTATTTTTCAAAATAAGTAAGAACAAATAATACATGGTCCTTAGGGTAAAAACCTTGGAAAAAACTCAGGAATAATAAATTGAAGTTTCAGAAAAATGATATATTTTATTTTATTTATTCTAATACACATAATTTTAATATATTTTGACATGTTTGGAATTGGGATTCAGATAATGATAAGTGTGTTAAAAATTTTATAATTTAATTCACTTTTTTTATTCCTCAGTCATTCAAAACAAGGTATCTTATAGTTGATGACATTGTAGGTGCGGTGAAATATGGTAGGTATGTAAATTACTTGAAAAATAATGAGAATAATTAGAAGAAAAATTTGTATCCTTAGTAGAAGTCAAAAGTTCTAAATTTCTGGGTAACAAAAGAAACAGGCTAAAGGACATAACAGTCCAAGTTCAAAAAGATGATAGAATAACACAAATCAAGTTGAAAAGTGGGATGGAACATAATGTAATATAATGATCACATGAAAAACCATATTTCATTTTGAGAGTTAAATGCTTCCCTGGAGATTGTAAGGACTGGAATTCTTATGGAGCAGTTTTTTTTTTTTTAATTTTTAATGTTTTTTTTTTTTTTTTGAGAGACAGAGATAGACAGAGCATGTGCGGGGGAGGGGCAGAGAGAGGAGACACAGAATCCAAAGCAGGCTCCAGGCCCTGAGCTGTTACCACAGAGCCCAATGCAGGGCTAGAACTCATGAACCACAAGATCATGACCTGAGCTGAAGTCGGACACTTAACCTACGAGCCATCCACCCATGGAGTATTTATAAGGAAGATAAGCTTAAGGAAATTTTCCTTTTCCTATAAATAAGCAGAAAAGAGCAAAGGTATAAAATTAATAAGTGAGGAGGAGATTGGTGATAGATTTGCCTCTGCAAATGGAGGCTTCATAATAAGTATTCCTGAGGAAAGAATGCAGAACAGGAGCAAAAGCAGTAATTAAATATAAAACAAAATACATATTCTTGATCTGAAATGACACAAATATACAACCAAAATTATTTACCATTTGTCGAGCACATACAATATTTTTGGAGACAAAAAAAAAACACCATGCATTTGGTGAGGAAACAAATGAAGAAAGCAAAACTAAATTTCTCACAAATGAACAGAAACCGGGATAAACTCTGGCTTTATTCGGGGTTGATAAATGCCTAAAATCAAACCGTGAATACAAAAAACTTAAGAAAAATTGTTCTAAGGATTTCACACTCGGCCAAATTAGGTTTCCGGTGTGACGACTACAGCCCTCCTTCCAATCAGGTGGTATCTGTGCTGGGTGCTCTGTTGCCACAAGGAGAGTTAATCCTAACCTTCGTCAAATAGCTACATTTGAAGATTTTGTTAGACTATAATCTGGAACTTTGCTTCTGCCGAAGAAATTTCAAAAACTTGACTGTGAGAAACAGTATTTATGGAGGGCTTTCTTTCAGATGTACTGCCATCCAATGT
The DNA here is from genome assembly GCF_022079265.1 of Lynx rufus. Taxonomy (NCBI): domain Eukaryota; kingdom Metazoa; phylum Chordata; class Mammalia; order Carnivora; family Felidae; genus Lynx; species Lynx rufus. Next base: position 61,717,406 of record NW_025814827.1, read on the forward strand.
TGTAGATTAGTATTCCTCAAATTGTGTTCATGTGAACACGAATAGTCTCAGAATTATTAGTAGAAAGCCAAATGAAAATGTTGTTGATTAAATATGTCAGGAACTTTCTGAGCTAAATTAAGTTAAACATAATTCTCTACTACAGTACTCCTCAGAGTCTGTAAGAAACGAATATGCTTTGTAAATCTTCAGGAGTAGTATAAAGTGGCAGCATTCAAATGTATTCATTTCATATTATATCCCCTAAACACACGGAAATAACTTCTGATTATTTCACATAATACTAATATTCCACCGAACATACTTTGGACATGTCACTTGAATTACTTTGGGAGATGTTATAAGAGATCTATCTGTGGAACTCTTGATCATATCAACTACTTTGCATAGTAGTGTTGTCTTTATATGAACCAACAGGAGAGACATTTCACTGGTCTCAACACCAAGAGTGGCTGCAATTCTCCCAAGAAACAAATTTGTTTCCTTTGGTTACAATGAACCTCATAACTTACTGAGTTTTGCCTTTCCCAATGCCTGCTAAAAATGTCACAGGAAAAAAAAATTGTAGTCAACTTCTCTAGAGTGTATAAAAAGTGCAAACAACAGAAGGAACAGCAGCACAATGATGGGACATGACATGTCCTGCTCTCTGGTCTAGACTACACACTGGGCTTCACTCTGTGAGTCCTTGGGGAGTGGTGAGCAAAAACTTCAGAAACTGCTTTTCAAGAGAGATCTTGTGAGATTCTGGGCACTAGCGATGCTTCTCTGGCCCCCCCGGTGACATGACAGAAGAGCGCATTTCTCTTCCCATTCATGCTCCAACACGATGAAGTAGGACTGAGTTGATGTTTAGGCACAATGCAAGTTTTGTAGTAGTGAGACATCTCGATAGAAAAGGGGATAGTTACACCTTTTTCAAACAGTACGGAGAGAATATGAAATATATTTCTATATTTGAAAGCACACTGCCTTAGGATCTCGAGAAACATTCTTCTAGATTTAGCATTACAATAACTTTTTCACTTAGGTTTCCTGAATTCTAGCAACATGGGGGGAAAATGGATTAGATCAATGGTTTCACACTCTCCTCGCTAGACACCCAGAGATCTTTAGAAATGTAACAGAAGGAATACAGCTCCCCAGACATCTTGAGTTTAGCACTGTAAGACCCATTGTCGGCTTCTGTAAGACAATAAATGTATGTTGTTATAAGCTATTAAATTTGTGGGAATCTGTTACAGCAGCAATGAGAAACTAATACAAAGCTTCAATGAGATACACATTATTCCTACTCAAATAGGAATTACCTTTTTTTTTAGTATAACACTATAATTTTAATGTGTTATTTATTTTTGAGAGCAAGAGCATGAATAGAGAAAGGGCAGAGGCAAAGGGACAAAGGATTGGAAGTGGGCTTTGTTCTGACAACCGTGAGCCCGTTGTGGGGCTTGAACTCACGAACTATGAAGTCATGACCTGAGCCAAAGTCTGACACCTAACTGACTGAGCCACCCAGGTGCCTCAACATGATTTTTTTTTTTTTTTTTTTTTTTTTTAAGAAAGAGCGAAAGCACATACAGGAGCAGGGGAGAGGGGCAGCGGGAGAGAGAGAGAGAATCTTAAGCAGGCTTCATGCTCAGTGCGGAGCCTGACCCAGGGCTCCATCCCATGACTCTGGGATCATGACCTGAGCTGAAATCAAAAGTCAGATGCTCAGATGACTGAGCCACCCAGTTACCTCAAGGATAACACTAAATTTGTATAAGCGTAAAATTAGTGAATGTAAAACTCATATACACTACTAATGGAACATAAATTAGTACAACATTCCTAGAAGGTAAGCTACATGGACCAAGCACTAAGTTCTTAAGGTAATTTTAACATTTTGACCCACTAACTGAACTTTAGGAATTTATGATGACAAAATTATCAGATATGTACACAAATAGTTTTGCACACTAATATGTATTCAAATATTACATATGCAAAACTGGAACCAACTTAAATATCCAATAGTATGAAATTGGCTTAGACAAACTTCACTATATCCATGCGAGGAAATATTATACAGTCAACAAATTTATAAAATGCCAAGAGAAAGAGGTACCAAAATTTACACTACAGCCAGAATCTTAATGTCAGGCACTTACACTACCAGCTGATATGTCACAGCCAATCCGTGTGGTACTACTCTTATTAGGGCATTTCTTGGTTCCTACAATGGCACTCTTTCAGTATTTTTCTCCCAACCTTGACAAATAGGATCAACATGTTCTTTGTTATGTTTTATTATAGTTTGTTATATTTTATTTATATATTATTTTGTTCATTATAGAAATAACTTAGATACTAACTTGGTGGCTATTTTTTTCAGTAAAATGATTCTAAATTTTTAAATTCATTTTTTATCAAGTTTTTTATTGTAATTCCAGTAGAGTTAACAGAGTGTTATATTAGTTTCAGGTGTACAATGTAGTGATTCAACACTTCTATACATCACTCAGTGCTCATCATGATAAGTGTAATATTTAATCTTCATCACCTTTTTCACCCATCCCACTCCTCCCCTCCCCTCTGGTAACCATTAATTTGTTCTCTGTAGTTAAGAGTGTTTCTTGGTTTGTCTCTCTTTTTTCTTTTTCGTTTGCTCGTTTGTTTCTGAAATTCCACCTATGAGTGAAATCTTACGGTATTTGTCTTTCTCTGACTTATTTCGCTTAGCATAACACTCTATAGCTCCATCCATGCCATTGCAAATGACTGAATAATGGCTGAATAATAATTCATTGTATATATGTACCACGTCTTCTTTATTTATTCATCAGTTGGTGGACACATGAGCTGCTTCCATAATTTGGCTCTTGTCGATAATGCGGCTATAAACATTGAGGTGCATGTATCATTTTGGATTAGTATTTTGCATTTTTGGGGTACTCAGTAGTACAATTAAGGGATTATAGGGTAGTTCTATTTTTAACTTTTTGAACAGGTCCATACTGTTTCCCACAGGGGCTGTACTAGTTTGCATTCCCACCAACAGTGCATGAGTGTTCCTTTTTCTCCACATCCTCGCCAGTACCCATTGTTTCTTGTATTGTTGATTTTAGCCAGATGTGAGGTGATATCTCATTTTAGTTTTAAATAATTCTAAATTTAAATGTATTCACATCAAATTTTCACCTTCATTAGTTCATTATTTCTAGATGTGACAGCAGGTCACGCTTCACTGAAAAACATTTCATAGGAAAATCAATTCTGTTTTAAATTATTGTGAACAACTTACATTGCACATGGAATATCATATGTGTATGTGTGTGTTTGTCTGTGTGTGTGCGTGCGTGTGTGCAGATTATCCTTTGTTATGTAATAAACCATCTAAATTAAAGGATTAAAAACACCAAGACTCATCAGTTCAGGATTGTGTGAGTTGGCAGTTGGAACTAAATCCAGCTGAGTAGTTTTTCTGCTAGTCTTGCTTGGGCTCATGCACATGACAACAGTCAGCTAGTGGTTCTGCTGGGGTCATGGTCTAAGACAGCATCATTCTTATAACTGACAGTTGTAAAGCCATTGGCTGAGATGCCTTGCCTCTCTTAAAGGGAATTTCCTAACAGGCTAACTTGGGCTTGCTCAGTGATGATCTAGAACAAGAATAGAAGCTACAGACCTCTTGAAGCTCAGGCACAAAATCAACTTTGCTGCATCCTATTGATCAAAGCAAGTCACAATGCCACTGCGGATTCAAGGGAAGGCAGGCCAGACTCCCTCACTGATGCAAGGAACAGCAACAATTTGTGCCCATTTGTAAAATCCATAGCTCTTTACATGTGGAGTTTAATAACTTTGGGAATTAAATTTAAATAATTATTTTAGATATAATATCAAACACAGCAGAGTAAATATTCTGAAACCATAGGAACTCAAATGAGTATAACATAAAGAATCCTTCGCACTTCTATAAACAAATTTTATTTAAAACAGGATACGCTGTGTGTCAGACATGGAGGTGTGCTTCCCAGATTTCCCTTCAAGAAAGAGAATGCTATGTGGAGTGCAATTAGCTTAACAGCCTTCAGCTGCAGCCTCATTGAGATTTTTTTTTTTTTTTTTTTTTTTTTTTTTTTTGTCTCTGCATCCATGCCAATGCTGTGTTTGCTGGGGGCAGTTCTCAGCCAGTAACTAGTAAGGGTACTATGGCGTGGCCATTTCTATCCTGTGCAAGATTCCTCTTTGCACCATCTTTGCGGCAGAGGCTGTTAGGATGGCTGTATATCTCTCAGAACTATCAGTAGTCGGAAACTGTTACTACCCACTCCTTCTTTCTCCCTCCTCTCCTTTAGCAGATGTCAGACCTACATCGCAGTCTAATGGCTTTCTTTGCTCTTTCTACACCCCTTTACCTTTTTCTTTTGTAAGCCTTACCCCCAATTCATTTCTCATGTGCACTGCAGTGTCTGCTTTCTTGAACTCCCAAACTGACACACCTGTTCTATCTTAGCAGAAAATCTTGGCAATCCAGGGTACATTCAATTACTCCACAGTATTCTCACCATCACCATGACCACCACTTCTAAGAGTTTTTATGTTTCAGTACATTTATGAAGCATTATGACATTAGTTTCTGCTTATCACCAGACTACCTTTGGCATTTGCTGAGAGGTTCAACATCATGTGGTCTTTGGACACAGTTAACCCTGCATACCAGTATCGACTCCACAGAGGGAAGGGAGTTTTCCTTCATTTTCTGCCAACTATTAGGAGGTTGTTTCTTTCTATACCGCAGTGTCCCTTCATCATGATCACAAGATGCCTTCAGATTTCTCAAGTCTTTTATAACTAATGTGTGTATCTACTAAGGAACATGGAAAATCACCACTTCACTAGATCATACCATGTGCACATGGTAAACTCCTACAAGATTTGCATCTTGCATCATGTCAGAAAGAGGTCAGAGACATCTCTTGAATTACCAGAATATTCTTACTCATAGGGCTAATTGAGTGGGAAGACAGGCAGGACAGAAGGACCTTCTTTAATTACACAAACCAAACAAGCACCTGAATCTCTCAATTCCTGTATTGGTTCACTAGGGCTGTCATGTGAACTACCACAGACTGGGTGGCTTATACAACAGAAATTGATTTTCTCAAAATTGTGGAGGCCAGATATCTGAGATCAGGGTGTTGGCAGGGCTGTTTCTTTCAGGAGACTTCTCTCCTTGGTTAATAGAACGCTGTTTTCTCTTCATAAATGGTCTAATCTATGTGCCCGTCTGTGCCGTAATCTCTTCTTATAAGGGCACCAGTCATGTTAGATTAAGGCCCATTCATATGACTTGTTTTACCTTAATTATTGCTTTAAGGTTCTTTCTACAAATACAGTCACATTCTGAGGTACTAGGGTTTACAACTGCTACATATGAATATTGAGGATACACAGTTCAGCCCATAACACTTCCCTTCAGTATTGCTTTCTCCCCTTATAGCCTGAGGAATCTTCTCTTGGCTGGGGAAGAAACCATTTTTGTGATCATGTATTTTTCTGTTTATTGCTTAGATGAACACTGTCTTAAAAATCAAAATCTAGGGCGTCTGGGTGGCTCAGTCGGTTAAGTGTCTGACTCTTGGTTTCGGCTCAGGTCATGATCTCACCGTTAGTGAGTTCAAGCCCCACGTTGGGTTCTACACTGACAGTGTGGAGCTTGCTTGGAATTCTCTCTCTTCTTCTCTCTCTGCTCCTCCCTGCTTGCCCTCTCTGTCTCTCAAAATAAATAAACTTCAAAAAAAATTTAAAAAAATCAAAATCTGAGGGGTGCCTGGGTGGCTCAGTTGGTTAAGCATCCAACTTCGGCTCAGGTGATGAAATCGAGGTTCATGAGTTCAAGCCACACATGGGGCTCTATGCTGACAGCTAGAGCCTGGAGCCTGCTTCAGATTGTGTGTCTCCTCCTCTGCCCCTCTCTCGTTCGTGCTCTGTCTCTCCCTCAAAAAGTAAACATTAAAAAATTAAAAAAAAATCAAAATCTGAGGTTTTTTTTTTGCTTTTTTATTCATTTGTTTCCTACTACATCAATCTTTACCTAGAGGTAGTATGTTTCTGGTGCCTTCTGTTCAATTCTGTCTTTGGGTCAAGACAGTATGAGAGGTAGAAACAAAAGATAGAAACATACCACTTAATACTTCATAATAATATCCAAAGCTAAAGCATAACATCCTAGATATTGTCTATGTTAAATTTGATTGTTTTAATATTTTAATTAGAATGTCAAAAATACCATAATCCAAAACTTTATCAAAATCAACATATTATTAGCCTGTTTTGGTTACTTCCCCTATTTTGGTGACAATTATGTCTGACAGATACTCTCCTCACAAAATTATATATCCTTGTTGCTCCATGTCATAAACTGCCTTTACATTTTGTATAGTTAGAACAGGTAGTTGACATTTCTTTAATGAGTCACACCTTGTTCAGTTTGAGTGTGAGTTCATTGCTATTTTCACATCTTCAAGAAATGTCTGCTTTCTTCATGTGTATTCACTGATGAAGCTAATAGATCTATAATAGCTAACTAGTTTTTGAAGTACCAAAATGATTCCGAGTAGCAAAAGGAGCACTGAATAAGAAATCAGGAAATTAATTTGCCAGTAGTTATTGTAGAGGTCTTTATCAGGTTGTAAGTATGCTCGAATGCAAACCATAGATGACTGAATTTTATTGTTAATTATATTCTGCATTTCCATAATATGAAAAAAATCTATTTAAAATGTAAACTAAGTTGTCATTGTTACATAATTTAAAAGATCAAATTAGGTGTCAAGAGTTACAAATCATCATCTCAGACTTGCCAATAATTAGCTGTATGACCTTGAACTCTTTCACAAACTTTCTTGAATTCAATTTTCCCATCTAAAAAACAAAGGTGCTTAACTACATGATCAATTTATTAACTATGGTTCTCAAATGGTGACTCTTGTCCTGATGCCATCCTCACCCTCCAAGATGAACCTATTGCTATAATAGTCCTGCCTAAATATTTCTTTTTAAATGTTTATTTATTTATTTTGAGAGAGAGCAAGAGAAAGCACACAAATGAGGGAGGGGCAGAGAGAGAGGGAGAGAAAGAATCCAAAGCAGGCTCATGCTGTCAGCACAGAGCCCTGTTTGAGGCTTGAACTCAAGAACCGTGAGATCACAATAGAGAACCGTGAACCACAGGTTCTCTTCAATAGAGAACCGTTTACCCCTCCTGCGTAAATCTTGATCTTTTCAACAAATTACCCATAATATTGCCTATAATTCTTTATCACTGATTTCATACCTTCATGTCTCTCCTAGTAGATTAGAGTTTATTGCTATAAATTTTCCTATTCATTCACATTTATTCAGCAAGGGTCAACAATATGCCCAATAATACATGGGAAAGATTTTGAAATGTATGAAAGATATTGCCTTTATGTAGATTATAATATAGAATTTGAGAAAATTAATCAATGTAGAATAATTAGCCTTCCCCTGGAAGTTATGTATACATAATTTATACCTCTTATTCTATTTTATTTTAAAAAATAAAATAAATAATAAATAAATGAATAATAAGACATAAAAATAAAAAATGTTACTTAACATACAGTGTAGTATTGGTTTCAGGCATAGAATTTAGTGATTCATCACTTATGTATAACACTCAGTGCTCATTACAAGTGCCCTCCTTAATACCTTTCACCCATTTAGTCCATCCCCCAACCCCACCCACATCCTCTCTGGCAACCCTCACTTTGTTCTCTATAGTTACGAGTCTCTTATGGTTTTCCTCTCTCTCTCTTTTTTAATCTTATTTTGTTTTTCCTTCTCTTTCTCTATGTTCATCAGTTTTGTTTCTTAAATTCCACATATGAGTGAAATCATATGGTATTTGTCTTTCTCTAACTTATTTGGCTTAGCATAAGACATCTACCTCTAACCACGTTGTAGCCAATGGAAAAACTTCATTATTTTTTGGCGGTTGAGTAATATCTTCTTTATCTATTCATCTGTTGATGGACATTTGGGGTCTTTCCAAAATTGGCCTATTGTCGATAGTGCTGCTATAGATATCGGGGTGTGTGTTCCCCTTCAAATTAGTATTTTTGTATCGTTTGAATAAATACCTAGTAGTGCAATTGCTGAGTCATAGGGTAGTTCCATTTTTAATATTTTGAGAAAATTCCATACTGTTTTCCAGAGCATCTGCACCCCTTTGCATTCCCATCCATAGTGCAAGAGAGTTCCGCTTCCTCCACATCCTCACCAAAATCTGTTGTTTCCTCAGTTGTTAATTTAAGCCATTCTGACAGGTGTGAGGTGGTGTCTCATTGTGGTTTTGATTTGTATTTCCCTGATGATGAGTGATGTTGAACATTTTTTCATGTATCTATTAGCCATTTGTATGTCTTCTTTGGAGAATTGTCTATTCATGTCTTCTGCCCATTTCTTCACTGGATTATTTATTTGGGTGTTGAGTTTGATAAGTTATTTACAGATTTTGGATACTAGCCCTTCATCTAATATGTCATTTGCAAATATCTCCTTACTCATTCTTAGGTTGCCTTTCAGTTTGTTGATTATTTCCTTTGCTGTGTAGAAGCTTTTCATCTTGATGAAGTCCCAATAGTTCATGTTTGCTTTTGTTTCCCTTGCCTCCAGAGATGTGTCTAGTAAGAAGTTGCTCCAGCTGAGGTTAAAGAGGTTGCTGCCTGTGTTCTCCTCTAGGATTTTGATGGCTTCCTATCTCACATTTAGGCCTTTCATTAATTTTGAATTTATTTTTGTGTATGATATAAGAAAGTGGTCCAGTTTCATTCTTCTGCATGTCACTGTCCAGTTTTCCCAACACCACTTCTTGAAGAAACATTTTTCCATTGTGTATTCTTTCCTGCTTTGTCAAAGATGAGTTTACCATATAGTTGTGGTCCATTTCTGGGTTGTCTATTTTGTTCCATGATCTATGTGTCTGTTTTTGTGTCAGTACCATATTGTCTTGATGATTACAGCTCTGCAATACAATTTGAAGTCTGGATTTGTGATGCTTCCTGCTTTGCTTTTCTTTTTCAACATTGCTTTGGCTATTCAGGGTCTTCTGGAAGGTATATTAAGTCAGTGAGAAAAATAAACCAACTACCTGTTATCAAATATATAATTCCACATAAATATAAAATTAAGTGCTATAAAATGCCTTGGAGATCTATATTTTTTATCAGAACAAGTAAGCCAATTTTTGTGCTCTTTTCAGAAAAAAAATTAGTGTCATTATGTGATACAGGGAAACTTGGAAGCATTTTCCTTGAAAATTATTTAAAACCAACTGAACAGATGAGTGGTTAGAGGTTATAAACAATGTTTTCAAAATCAAATCAGAAAGAAACATTATTCTCAAAGGAAAGTTTACTTTGATAGTAGATATCTATTTATAGTATATTGAACAGATAGATACCTCAGACTATAATGAAAGTAAAACCTTTTTTTCTGTTTCATCAAGTTGTTACAATGATCTGCATACCTAGTCTAAATAGTTCTGTGGAAAGTTACAAAGAGAATATCCAGAAGAGTCAGTACAAAGAATATAACAAAAATCCATTCTGGTAATTATGGACATTTTATTTTCTTCTCCCCCAAATTATTAAATTAGATATATTAATTCCTTTTACCATGTTATTTATCTTAGCTGATAATTGGACATATAATCAATAAAATTTACAGAGGAGAAAATTCATCTAAAATTGCCTTTATATTATTGAAATCATAACTCTAGGTTGTTACTTTTTCTTCACAAAAAATCAGCTTTCAATGAAACCCAGCAGAGAAAATATGTATGCCTAAGGGGGAGAATATTTTTCACCTTTATAGGCACTGAAATTGAATCTGTTTTACTCATAATCTATTGTTCATAGCTGCTGTCATAAATTTTAAAGGTTCAAGAATTCACTTTTCAAATGAAACAATGACCATTCTTCTTCTGAAATCCCTCAATATGTCCCCAAAGAAAACACTTCATTCCACATTTTCTACAATCATTTTACGTGTATTATTTTCTTGATATGGGAAATAAAGAAACTTCACACTGAGGAAAATAAATACTGCTTTCTTTTTTAAAGATTGAGTAGAGTTTGGCTTTTTGGGGAACTGTAATATAAGAGACATGGGTTTAGCCTGCATATCTGTGAGGCAGAATAAAAAGTTCAAATGCAAAGCAAGAGGAACAAAAGTTTGGAGAGCAGAGCATTTTTCCATAGATAAACAAGAGATTCATTCATAAGAAAGCATCAAACCAGGTTTCATAGAAAATGAATGAATCAGAGAGAATTTTTTCCCTCTAAAAATGGTATCATGGGTCTTTTCCAGGACAGTATACAGCTAGATTGAATGACCAAACTGGAATGGGAGACAGAAGGCTGAAGTAACAAGGAGTGAGAACAAAGACCAGTACTTCATGAACAATGAATATAGTTATTAAACACAGGAAGAGAATAAATTCAATAAGAGAGCATTTTTTTTTAATTTTTAAAAAGCCTTTCTTCAAATTCACTGATTAAAATGTTAAACTAGTTTAATATTTATGAATACATTCCTGAAAAATAAAAAAAAATGAAGGTTTAGATAGAAGGAGATTAGTATCACATATTTAATAAATATCTATTAAATTCCTATCAATACAAGGGTTTATGAGAAATGTGATCTTCAGATCCTGTTAGCTAACAATCTGAAAATATAGTCATACTTATTTTGACTCCAGTTACTTCTCAAGATTAAGATCTTGGAGTAAGGAATATATTCAATGTAGTTAACTTATTCTGCATTAAAGTGTATGGCTCGAACTTGGGATCTGTTGAATGCATAGTTTTTTAATTAACTATGATCTATTCCTTGTTTCCCTTCCAATGACATGTTTTTCCATAGTAAAAATAAAAATGTTTACAAGTTAGAACTCAATTTTCTACTGTGCTGTATTTTTTTCATGTGTATTTTGAGAAAAGAAAGTGTTCGGAAGTTAAGGTATTGAAGTAGCATTACTCATGAGTTTTGGTCATAGTAATGTTTTATAATAAGATTAATTAATATATGTGTAAGTTTTAATGTTGTGGTATATGATGATATCTTGTTGCTTTTTCTAAAGAAAATGAGAAGTCTGGCATAAAAACATGTGAATATTAAACAATTCAACAAATTTTTAGGAATGACATAGAACAAGAACTGAGTCTCAAAAGAAAGGAGAGGAAATAATAGGTGTGTGTAATATATATATTATAATATGTTACATTAATATATAATATAATGTATTGATATATAATAGAACATATAAATATATACTATTTAATTATATAATATTATAAATGTGTATGTGTATATACACAAACACATATATTACAGCCCCAAGGAAAGTTCTAAGTGAGGTTAAAGAAACAGAATATAGGTTTGAAGGTATCTGGTAATCTGATTTGTCACAGGTGCAGGATCTAAAGAAACTAGAGCAATGACTCTCAGCATGTTCTCCAGATCAGTAGCATTAGCATCACGGGGGAGCTTATGAGTGCAGCCACTCAGGTCTTAACCCCAATTCTACTGAATCAGAAACCCTAAAGGTAGAGCAGGAAATCTTTATTTTACCAAAGCCCCTCAGGGGATTCTGATGCACCATAAACACTGAGAATACTGATCTAGGATGGCATTTCTCAAAATGTGTTCTGTGGAACATTAGTTCCATGAGATGTTGAATAGCATTTGGGTGGGTTGGTGTGGTGGGGAATTATTATTCTAGCAAGAAAACAAGAAAACCAAAAATCTAAATAAAAAAAACTTCAGGTGATAGTCTTTTTTACTATAGGATTTTCTTGGACTTTAATGTAATAAACTTGCTTTAATACCCATAATTTGGTTCTCTAACCAACAGCATTAGTGTCACAGGAAAGCTTGTTAAAATGCGTATATTAAATCCCATCCTGAACTTACTGAATCTGAATCTGAATCTGAATCTGTACTTTTATGCACATCAAGTATGTGGAGCACTATACTGGAGGGCGGACTGGGAGTATGGCAGAATATAGACATGATATGCAGTATGGAGCCAATAATGGGAAAACCTGATCTAGAGATGAATGTCTCATGCGTCTTTAGACATCATTCATGCCTAGGATAACCTGGATTGCAAAAGGCAGGATAAAATCATTCCCTTGTACAGTGTTCCTTTTCACTATAAATAGGAGGGCTCACAGCTAGGATTAGAGGAAAATGTCTTAGAAATAATTAGAACACTTGTTTTCAAACATTACAAATTGTCATCAAGACAGTATCAACCAGTGAAACAGAAGGTAAAAATCTCAATCTATGAAAATAAAAAATAAAAAACAGAGGTATGCAAAGGTAGTTGATCTAACAGAGCATGTTTAAAATCTTTTTATTACATGAATTGACCTTAAACATCAAAACCTTATAGTAGTTCACACTAAAATAATGATTCTCAGGAAGGATGTAAATAGCCTAGGAATTGATGCAAATTGAGAAAGGTCTTCCTTTAATAACTTAAATTCAGTGATTTCTTCTTAAGGACACATAATATTTTCTACAAATTTCCAAAAAGACACCAGCTGAATGATCTGTAATTATCAACATATGTAAATAGCTAAAGTATTAAAGTTAACACTAAGAAATCAAAAATATAATGTGGGTTTTTTTTGTGTTTATTTATTTTGAGAGAGAGAGAGAGAGAGAGAGAGAGTGCTAGCATGCATACAAGCAAGGGGAGGGCAGAGAGAGAGGGAGAGAGAGAATCCTAAGCAGGCTCTGTGCTATCAGCTCAGAGCTGGAGGCAGTGCTAAGTCTCACAAACCTGAGATCATGACCTGAGCTGCAACCAAGAGCGGAACACTTAACCAACTGAGCTACCCAGGCACCCCAAAAGTATAATGTGTTTTATATTATGCATATGTTTACTCTAACTATATGTAATTGATATATGATAAAATTAAGATTTTTTTTTTGAGAGAGAGCGAGAGAGCACCAGAGAGTGAGGAAGGGACAGAGGGAGAGAGAGAATCCTAAACTGGGCATGGAGTCTGACAATGGGCTGAATCTCAGGATCATGAGAGCATGACCTGAGCCAAAATCAGACTTCAGATGCTTAACTGACTGAGCCACCCAGGTTCCCTGATATATGATAAATTTAGAAGCAGAAGTGTAAAGGAAGATAATTTATGTAATTTTTGTAAAACGTCTCTATGATATTAAAAGTAATTGTATTTTGGCAATTTTGCCTACTTAGGTAAAAATACTAGCTATTATTTCACTATAGTAAAAGTGACACAACTGTGAACCCAAATAGGATACAATTTTATTGAGCTATTAATTAGAAAATATAATGATTTTCTGAAAAATAGAAATATCAGAAAGTGATCATTCTTACTATTATTAGAACATAATGATGTTACTACAGGGATGTTGTAAATATACCAAAATATTTTCAAGTAGAAAGGATTATATTATAATAAATATATCTAATTACTTTAATAGAAAATAATATTTTTCTTCTTAATGTCTTGAGAAAATTAAAGCACTTAATTTAACATATTAACAGTGTATTTAATTAAAGCTGGATCAACTAATCAGGGAAAAAAATCACCAGTACTTCTATTGGTAACACCTGGGTCCAGAGAATAGCTGAAAGAGAAATCCTACTTTGGAATCCAGTAGAAATTCTAATCATGTTTAAATTTATTATACATAGAGACATTTAAAGGCTATACTTTTACTGTAATAAAAGAATATGTATTAAGCACTTACTTAATGAGTTACTGAAGGAGGGTATTGTGTCTTGGGAAGCTGGTGAACACTAAAAGAAAATAGGTTTGATGCAGGCATGCCCTCTGCTCTTCCCTTTTGGCCTGAGATTTTTTCTTATATTTAAAAGAATTGTTTTTTTTTTCTTTCAGCCCCACTTCTAAAAGTATCACTTACATGAGACCCCTGTTACCATACAGCAAAAAAATAAATTCACTAATCATGGAAGAGGTGGGTTTTTTTTTTCTGTAATACACTGTAAATACGGTTCACTGTAAATACAGTTTCCTAAATTGCTTTAAAAATTTATAAATAATTATGTAGCAATTATATGGTCACGTATCCATGCTTTATTATTATTATTATTATTAAATGTATAAACTTTGACCTGAGGGCAAGAACTGCGTCTTTTTATCTTTATATCCCTAACACCTACCAAACTCCTCAGCATGAAGAAACTGGTGTATCTGTTGAATGCATGAACAGCTGGATGAGTAAATATCAGAGTAACAAATCAAAAGGACCCTTTGCAACCCAGATGTATTAGAAAGATACTTGATTACATTGGGATTCATGAGTCTAAATACATTCATTATTTATTTAGTAGAATTATTGAACTTGAGGTTGTTTCCTACTGTACTGATTTTTTTAAGATTTTATTTTTTTATTTTTATTTTTTAAAATATAATTTATTGTCACATTGGTTTCCATACAACACCCAAGTGCTCATCCCAACAAGTGCCCTCCTCAATGCCCATCACCTACTTTCCCTCTCCCCCACCCCACACCAACCCTCAGTTTGTTCTCAGTATCCAAGAGTCTCTTATGGTTTGCCTCCTCCCTTTCTGTACCTTTTTTTTTTTCCCGCTTCCCCTCCCCCATGGTCTTCTGTTAAGTTTCTCAAGATCCACATAGGAGTGAAAACACTTGGTATCTGTTTTTCTCTGACTGACTTATTTCACTTAGCATCAATACCCTCCAGTTCCATCCACGTTGCTGCAAATGGCCAGATTTCATTCTTTCTCATTGCCAAGTAGTATTCCATTGTATATATAACCCACATCTTCTTTATCCATTCATCAGTTGATGGATGTTTAGGTTCTTTCAATAATTTGGCTATTGTTGAAAATGCTGCTGTAAACATTGGGGTACATGTGCCCCTATGCATCAGCATTCCTGTATCTCTTGGGTAAATTCCTAACACTGCTATTTCTGGGTCATAGGGTAGATCTATTTTTAATTTTTTGAGAAACCTCCACACTGTTTTCTAGAGCAGCTCCACCAGTTTGCATTCCCACCAACAGTGCAAGAGGGTTCCTGTTTCTCCACATCCTCGCCGGCATCTACAGTCTCCTGATTTGTTCATTTTATCCACTCTGACCAGCGTGACATGGTATTTCAGTGTAACTCCACACCCCTCCCCCCAAAAAATCCAGTGAAGAAGTGGGCAGAAGACATGAATAGACACTTTTCTAAAGAAGACATGCAGATAGCCAATAGACACATGAAACGATGCTCAAGATTTTATTTTTTTAAGTAATCTCTACACCCAACATGGGGCTCAAACTCACAACCCCACAATCAAGAGTCACATGATCTTCAGGCTGAACCAGCTAGATGCCCCAGTACTGTAGTTTCTTGTTTGGGGTCTGTGGACTCCTCATCTTAACAGCTAGAGTATTGGAAGTATCCACATTATTTAAAATAATAAAGTTCCAAGATTCTTTGCATTAGCTGAATGTATTTCAATTATGATGATTTGTGGAGGCAAGCATATATGACACTAATCAACTTCTAGTATTTATAATCTTAATGAGTATATGTGTAGTATTTAAATAAAGAAAAATTAAAAGGTAGGTAAAAAAATGGGAATCACTTCTTCAGTGTTAAGTGACTTGTCTAAATCAATAGTAAAAAAGCAAAGACAAATTTCGTTTCTGGGAATAATAGGAAAGTTATTTCACTACACAATAGAAACTGCATCTAAGGAGAAAAAATATCATTAACTTTCAAATTTAGTAAAGTTACAAAAGTTGAAATCATGAATTTATATTCCCTAAATAGTAACTAGGTTTTAAAAATATATAAGGCAATTATCTTTAATTGCCTTAGAGAAAAAGAATTCAAGATGAAAGAGTAGGTTACAGGCAAACAATTCATTCCTTTAAAAAAAACCCACACAATTATTAATTTTTGTATTTTAGAATAATTTTGGATTTACAGAAAAATTGTTAAGATAGTACAGAAGTTTCCATGTATTGCACACCCAGTTTCCCCTATCATTGGTAATACTATATTAATTATTAGCAATATTATATTAATTAACTTATGTTAATATGGTACTTATGTTATACATAATTAACTAATTTTGATATTTTATCATTGATTAAAATTCTATACTCTGTTCAGGTTTTCTTGGTTTTTACACAGTGTCCTTTTTCTGTTCTGGAATCCCATCCATGGTAACAGTATATTTGTCAGGTCTCCTTACGCTCCTCATGGCTCTGATAATTTCTCAGACTTTTCTTATTGATTATTTTGACAGTTTTGACAATTTTTGTAAGTATTGATCAGGAATTTTATAAAATGTTCCTCAGTTAGGGTTTTTAATCATGATTTCAGTTTTTCAAATCAAACAAAACTGAACCCTCCACCCAGGTGGGCTCCTAGCTCAACATGGCTAGGATTCTTACAAAAGGGGGAAATTTGGGCATAGATAAGCACATAAAGAGAACACTGTTGGTTTAGAACCTCAGAAGCTTCTCAGGTGAAATCTGAAACTGACTGCTATACAGAGAGTAGAGAGAGACTGAAGAAAGAAGCCACTCCAAATTGATAGGTGGCAGGTTTAATAAACAAGGGAATCTACTTACCAGGCTTATCTTGAGCAACCACAAGATGAGTAAATCTCTACACCTGCCCACTAGTATCTTAAAAATCTATATGGAAGCCTTAACTGGGTTCAGTCACACATACCATCCAGATGGTTTCAACAACACATTGTTTTCCCAGGGCTGTGTTCTCAAAAACAGCTCCCACTGTGGGATTGATGCACAGGGCATGCATTCAAAGGACAGGGGAGGAGTGAGGAACCTCTGAGTGCCGAGGTCCAGCTTATAAGTCAACTCTGACCACATCTTCTCAATGATGTCCCTCAACAAAGGCCATGTTATGAGTGGAATAAATATCTCCCTGCTACAACCTAAGGAACTACCAGGATCTAGGAGACAACCTGGAGCAAAACTTTCCCTACTGCCTTCAGAGGGAACATAGCCCTAAGTACACTATGATCTCAGATTCCTGGTCTCCAGAACTGTGAGACAGTAAATTTCTACAGGTGACACTACCCAGTTTGTGGTACTTGTTATGGCAGCCTCTAGAAACTAACACAAGCAGTTTATAGTTGTTGACATGTTCCCCAGGAGAAAACAGATTCATCATTAGAGTACAGTGTTATTGTACAATTTCTCTTGCATTTAGTCCTTTTAAAATGCATTCATTTCCAGAATTATTAGGTGAGCAGCCTATTTTCCATCCCTTCACTAAGGTTGTTTCACATGAGTGTTTCAAACGGTTAGATTGTTTTGTCAATTCTGCATTCTATCCTTGTATCATTCAACTTCCTAATATTTTTATTTCTATACAATGGGGCTCAAATTTTGTGCCACCAAATTCTAAAGGGTTTGACAAATATATGGTGTTATTTACTCAACATCACAGTCTCATACAGAATAGTTTCATCATCTGAAAGAATATAGTTATTCAAACTACCCTACCTCTCCACCTGACATCTGACATTTCCATCTCCTGACAAATGCTGATTTGTTTATGTTTTTATTTTGCTTATGTGGAATGTTATATAATTATAATCATACATTAAAGATATTGTTCAAACTAGCTTTAACTAAATAAAATACACTTAAGATTCGTTTGTGGGTTGATAGCTCATTTTTTATCACTAAATAATACAACATCATGTGAATGTATAGCAGTTTGCTAATCTAGTCACCTACTGAAGGACATCTTAATTGCTTCGAGTTTTGTTGGACAGTTTTGAATACAGCTGATTTAAACATTTTTGTACAGGTTTTTGTGTGGAAATAAGTGTTTATTTTTTAAAATATTTATTTATTTATTTTGAGAGAGAGAGAGAGAGGAGAAAGAACTTGCATTCATGAGCAGGGGAAGGGCAGACAGAAAGGGAGAGAGAGAATCCCAAGCAGGCTCTGTGTTCTCAGTGGCAGAGCCGGGCGAGGACTTGATCCCACAAACCAGTGAGATCAGCACCTGAGCCTGAATCAAGAGTCAGAAACTTCACTGACGGAGCCACCCAGGTGTCCTAGAAATGAGTTTTTAAATAACTTGAGTAAATGCCTAGGAGTGCAATTGCTAGTTCATAAGACTATATTTAGCTTTGTAAGAAAGCTCTAGACTCTCTTCCAAAGTGGCTGTGCTATTTTGTATTGCCATAAACAATGAATGAGCATTATTGTTGCTTCATGTTCTTGCCAGCAATTGGTATTGGTAGAGTTTCAGAATTTAGTCATTCTAACATTTGTACAATGGTAACTTCTTGCTTAAATCTGCAATTCAGTCATGACGAATGATTTTGAGCATCTTTTCATGTTAATTTCCACTCTATATTTTCTATATTGACATAATTATTCAGACTTTTTAAATCATTTTTATTAGTTTTCTGATTGCTGTTTTAAGAGTTCTTTGTATATTTTAAATGTAAGTCCTGGGGGCGCCTGGGTGGCGCAGTCGGTTAAGCGTCCGACTTCAGCCAGGTCACGATCTCGCGGTCCGTGAGTTCGAGCCCCGCGTCGGGCTCTGGGCTGACGGCTCAGAGCCTGGAGCCTGTTTCCGATTCTGTGTCTCCCTCTCTCTCTGCCCCTCCCCCGTTCATGCTCTGTCTCTCTCTGTCCCCAAAATAAATAAACGTGGAAAAAAAAAATTAAAAAAAAAAATGTAAGTCCTTAGTCAGATATGTGTTTTGCAGATATTTACTTCCAGACTATGGTTTGTTTTTTCATTCTCTTGATAGTGTCTTTTACAAAACAGAAGTTCTTAATCTTAATAAAGGTCAACTTAATTTTGCTTTCATGAGTAAGAGTTAATATTTTTTAAAATTTCTTCCTTTATTCCCTGGTCAACCTATTCATTATTTAATAGCATGTTATTAAACCTCCATGTATTTGTGGCTTCCAGATTTTTTTCTTATGGTTGACTTCTAGTTTCATAGTGTGCAGAGAAAGTGTATGGTATGACTTCAATCTTGAATTTGTTGAGGCTTGTTTTATGAGATCATATGTGTTCTATTCTAGATAATGTTCTGTGTGCACTTGAAAAGAATATGCATTCTTCTGCTTTAGGATGGAATGTTCTAAATAGATCTCTTAAATCCATCTGTTCCAGTGTGCCATTTGAAGCCATTGTTTCCTTGCTGATTTTCTGTTTAGATCATTTGTCGATTGATGTAAGTGGGTTGTTAAAGTCCCTTACTATTATTGTATTATTATTGATTAGTTCCTTTATATTTGTTATTAACTGTTTTACTATTTGGATGCTTCTGTGTTGGGTTATATCCCAATTGTTATATCTTCCTGTTGTGTTGTCCCCTTTATTATTATACAGTGTCCGTCTTAGTCTCTTGTTACAGTCTTTGTGTTAAAGTTAATTTTGTCTGATGTAAGTATTGCTACTCAGATTTCTTTTGACATCCATTTCCGTGATAGATGTTTCTTCATCTCCTCATTTTCAATATGTAGGCGTCTTTAGGTCTAAAAAGAGTGTCTTGGAGACAGCATTATAGATAGGTCTTGTTTTATATGCATCTGTCACCCTGTCTTTTGGTTGGAACATGTAATCCATTCACTTTCGAAGAAGTATTGATAGATATGTATTTATTGCCATTTCATTTCTTTTTGTGGTTGTTTCTGAAGATTTTCTCTGACCCTTTCTTGTCTTTCTACCTTTCATATTTTGCTGGTTTTCTTTAGTGATATATTCAGATTTCTTTCTCTTTATTCTTTGCATATTTATTAGTAGTTTTTTATATATGGTTACCATTAGGTTTGTACATAATCTCTTCTGCATGTAGAAGTCTATAGAAATTGATGGTCATTTAAGTTTGAACCCGTTGTTTTCTCCTATCTTCCCCATGTTTTAGAGATATGTTATTATATTTTATATCCCTTTTTGTGAGTTCCTTGACTGATTTTTTTACAGACATATTCCTTTTCACTGCTTTTGTGTTTCCTACTTCTATACTGACACTTTTGGTTTAATCTTTCCCCTCAAAGGGTTCCTTCAATATTTCTTGCAGAGCTGGCTTAGTGGTAAAAAACTCAGTTTTTATTTGTCTGGGAAAGTCTTTATCTCTCCTTCTATTCTGTATGATAGCCTTGCTAGGTAGAGTATTATTGGCTACAAATTCTTCCTATTCAGTATTTTGAATATATCATGCCACTCCTTCTGGCTGGCAAAGTTTCTCTTGAAAAATCTCCTGTTAGTCTTTATGGGTTTTCCTTGTAAGTTACTGACTTCTTTTGTCTTCCTGCTTTAAAATTTTTTTCTTCATCACTATATTTTGCCAGTTTCATCACAATATGTCTTGGTGTGTCTGCTTTTATTGATTTTGATGGGAGTTCTCTGTGCTTCCTGGATCTGGATGTCTGTTCCCTTCCCCAGATAAGGGAAGTTTCCAGCTATTATTTCTTCAAATAAATGTTCTGTTCCCTTTTCTCTTTCTTCTTCTTCTTCTTCTTCTTCTTCTTCTTCTTCTTCTTCTTCTTCTAGGACTCCTATAAGACAAATTCGTATTACATTTGCTGGAGTCACTGAGTTCCCTAAGTCTATTTTCATTTTGCATTTTCATTAATTCATTCCTCTGCTTCTTCCACCCTGTTCATTCTATCAGTTATGTTTCTCTTTTCATTTATTGAGTCCTTTATTTATGCTATGTGATTCTTTATCTCTGTGTTAAGGGTCTCGCTCATGTCTTTCACTCTTTTCTCAAGATCTAAAGATCATTGTTTTAAATTCTCTAATAGGTATGTTACTTATACCTGTTTCACTTAGATTTCTGGCTGTGGCCTTGTCCTGATTGTCTTTCATTTGGGATAAATTTGTTTCCTCATTTTGTCTGCCTCTCTGTCTGTTTCTCTGTTTTAAGAAAGTCAGCTATGTCTTCTGCTGTCGAAAGTAGTGACTTTATGAAAGCAGGTCCTGCAATGCCCTGCAGTGCAGTGTTCCTTGTTGACCAGAACCTGGCACTTCCCGAGAGTATCCTAAGTATATTGCTTACACCTTGCTGTTTTGTCTGAGCACTTTTCCTTTCAGTGCAGTCATCTGCACTGACTCTCTGCCTTTTGTGGATTGTGCCTGCTGTGTGGTGTTAGTGGGACTTCAGCACGCCAGCTCCGATGGGGTGTGTTTGTTGGAGGACTTGGGTGTTGGGCAGTGTTGTTAGCAAAATTTTCACTGGGCCTCTAGACCTGTACCAGATCTCCTGAAGTGCTGCAAGGGCCAAGGGCTGTGTGCTGGGGCAGCCAGGGACATGAGGATGGGCAAGGCTGGGTCCAGGGTGTGACTGTGGCTGAGGACACACAGCCAGGTGTGGTGCTGCAGTTGCCTGTGGCATATGGTGGCTGCTATGCACCTAATGGCTGGGCATAGTGTGTGCAAGGCTAAAACAAAATTTGCCCTGAGCCCATGGCCAAGACTTGCAGGTTTGGAGTGGGCAAGTCCTTAAGAGAACTCCTGGACATGGCACACTGCTAGCAAGTTAGATAGCAAGTGTCTGTGTAGCACTATCTTCCACAGGTGGCTCTTTGTTTATGCTAAGGGACAGAGAAGGACAATGGTACCTGCCATCTCCCTTGTTTTCAGAGAACTCCCACAACATGCTCTGAAATCAGTATGAACAGACCTGTCTCCTCTTTGCCCCCAGTAAAAATGGTGTAAACCACTGTTTGTTTTGTTTTTGTTTTTTGTTTTTTTATGTTGCCTTTCTGTGTAGCCTGCTGTCTCTTTAAGGCGAGGGGGGGGTGCGGGATGGGCAACCTGCTATCATTTGCCCTCCTGCCTTGCCCAGTGCTCAGTCAACTGACTTTTAAACTCCAGGCTCCAAGTCTGCTGGTTTTATTTTTTTTAATGTTTTTTTTTTTTTTTTTTGAGAGAGGGAGAAAGTGAGTGCTTGCATGCCTGAGCGGAGGAGGGGCAGAGAGAGAGAGGGAGACAGAGAATCCCAAGCAGGCTCCACTCTGTCAGTGGCAGAGCAGTGGAACCATGAAATCATGACCTGAGACAAAATCAAGAGTCGGATGCTTAAACTGACTGAGCCACCCAGGGGCCCCAAGTCCCATTGATTTAAAAAAACTCATGGAATTTAGCCCCTCTGATTTTTAAAGCCAAACGTTACGGGGATGACTCTTCCCTGTGTGAGCTCCCTGGTGCTAGGGACTGTTTCTCTGCCCTCTCCACAGGTGCAGCTCCCTCCCTCCTATGAGCAGCCTCCCTCCACCTTTCTGACCTTCCTAACCTTTCAGATGCAGCTTATTCTCCATATTTAGTTGTGGAATTTGTTCCACCAGTCTTCAGATCTCTTATTGAGATGTCTTTATTGAGTTGGATGTGAGTCGATATACAAAATTTTAGTTCAACTTTAAACTTACCTAAAAACCCCAAAAATCCAATGTAAATTTAGAATATGATCTACTTAAAAACACAGGATGGGATCCTCCTACTCCACCATCTTCCAAGGCTCCCTTGAAGTATATCTCAAAGTCTTTATATTTAAAGTAGTTTCTTGTATACATCTTATACTTGAGTCTTGTTTTGTTATAGACTGACAATTTCTGTCATTTAATTGGTAAATTTATCCCATTGACATTTAAGTGTTTATTATTAGAGTCAGATTAATATATACCACATTTTTGTTTTCTATTAAGTGTATTTCTTTTTTGTTTTTTCCTCCCATCCCCTCTTTTTCTGTCTTCTCTGGATTTAATTGAGTATTTTTATATAATTACACTTATCTCATTTTTTATATCAATTATACTTTAAAGGAATCTTTTAGCGTTTCACCAGAGTTTTGAATATACATTTTCAACTTGTCTAAGTCTACCTTCAGATACTGCTAGAGTATTTCACACATAGTGCAGATACCTTATAACAGCATATTCCCAATGCCTCCTTCCTGTTCTTTTTGATGTTGCTGCCATTCATTTCCCTTATCTGCACCCTTTAATCACCCAAAACATTGCTCTTTTTATTATTGTGAACAAAGAATTATCTATTAGATCAATTAAGAATGAGAAAAATAAAAGATTTTACTTTATTCCATATATTTCTTGGACATTATTCCTTCCCCTATGGAGAGCTAGATTGCTGACCCATATCATTTCTTTCTCCTGAAATTTTTTTCTTGAATATTTCTTGCAAGAATGATCTGTTGTCACATCCTGCAGTTTTTGGTTTATATTCATCTTTTTTCTCTATTTTTGAATTATTTTACTGGATATGTAATTCTACGTGGGGGGGGGCATTCTTTCAACACTTTGAATAGTTCACTACACTCTTTTCTTGTTTGCATGGTTTCTGACTAAAAGCCCACTGTAATTCTTATACTTGTTTCTATATAAAGAATATGTTTTATTTCACTGGCTTCTTTTACGATTTCCTCTTTGTCTATGGTTTTCTGTACTTTGAATATTATAGGGAAACATTCAGATTTTTTTGGTATTTTATTTGCTAGATGTTCACTTTTGCTCTTATTACTTTTTTTTTTTTTGCTCTTACTTTTTTTGCTTCATTGTCTCTTCTTCCTATTGTACATATATTCTACCTTTTAAAGTTACCACATATTTACTGAATATTGTGTTCAGGATTTTTTCTTCTTTTTTTCATTTTGTAATGGACCTATCCTCAAGTTTACTGCTTCCTTCCTTAGATGTGTCCAGTCTACTCATGAATCTACCAAGGGTATTCTTTTCTGTTATTTCTTTTTTGAAATGTAGTATTTTCTTTTGTGACCTCTTAGAATTCACATCTTTCTGCTTTCATAACCACAATTTTTTTTTTAATTTTTTTAACGTTTATTTTCGAGACAGAGAGAGACAGAGCATGAACGGGGGAGGGTCAGGGAGAGGGAGACAAAGAATCTGAAACAGGCTCCAGGCTCTGAGCTGTCAGCACAGAGCTCGACGCGGGGCTCGAACTCACGGACTGTGAGATCATGACCTGAGCCGAAGTCGGCCACTTAACCGACTGAGCCACCCAGGCGCTCCACCATGATTTTTTTTAATCCTGCCTGATTTTCACATTACAACCATTAACATATTAATCATAGTTATTTTAAGTTCCCTGTCTGGTAATTCCAACATCGGTATCATATCTCAGTCTAACTTTGATGCTTGCTTTGTCTCTTCGGACTGTGTATATTCTTTGCATTCCTTGCATTGCCTTTCTTTGGTATGATTTATAATTTTGTTGTTGTTGTTGTTGTTGAAATAAAGTCATAGATTGGATAATAGGAACTGAAATAAATAGACTATTAGTATACAAATGTATATTAACCTAGATAATAGCTGAGCTGTGTTTAATGTTTCATGTTTGGATCCAGAAGCTTTAAATGCTTATAATGTTCTTATTTTTGTCTCTATTCTTGAATTTGTGCTTCCTGTGTACTCCTCCTCAAACAAAGTCTGTATTTTTCAGCTCTCTTAACTATAATCCATTCTTATACTGATGCCTGTTGCTGTCGTGTTACAATGTGGAACAGGGGAAGCTTTCGATAACTTTGTGATTAAATCTCAGTCTTTTAGTGGCCTTATGTCTCTTGGCTTTGACCTTCACAGGTATTTTTATAGTAGCATAGATATTAGATATATTTCTCCTTAGGTGAGGCAGGAAGCCTAGAGGAGGCTGAGGTGGGTGGAGATTCTTTCCTCCAGGTGAGATAGGGCTCTGATTTTTCCCCTGGAGAATAGGCCTTTGTTATATAGAACCCATTGAATATATTTCACCATGATTACTCTTTCCTTACCCCCTGCCAGAGATAAGAAGGTATCTTTGTCAGATTCTTACCAAAAGAACATTATAGAGTTTCTGAAAGGAAAGCCCATGAAAACGTGAAGGACTCTATAAAACTGTGGTGCCCAGTGTTTCTAACTATCATGCTAGTCCAGACTTAGCCACCAGAAATAGGTTAAGATTACCATTTAAGTGTTCCTACGTGCTTGTTTGTTTCTCCAGACAAGTATATATTAACCGTGATTCCCCATATTCACCTATGCATCTAGATATAGGACAATAGTTTGTCCTGAAACCTCAATTCTCTGATGGGTCCAAAAAAAGTTGTTGATTTTTTAGTTAGTACAAATGTTTCTTGTAAAGACTGAAGTAATGACATGTTGGAATTGAAACTAGAAGTCTCATTCCTTTTTCAGTTACATAAAAAAGCTGTAACTTTCATATTGTTATTGGAAATTTTGTCCTTGTTTTAATAAGCTTAACTTTGGAACAGTTTCTCTTTTTTTTTGAAATAGAATAACCCTGTAATATTTCCTATTACAGTTTGGAAAAAATCTGGAAAAATACCATCAATTTTAAGATAGCATTATAGACTTCACTACCTAATGTGGCTAAGCATTTATGTTGCCTTTATGCCAGTAAAGAGCACATTTGTTTTATGAAGAAATATATGCTTTTCCCATAAGGGAAATAGAACTTCATAAAGACTCTATTTCCTAGATTTCTTCTTATGTGGCCAAGTCCTACGGGATAATACATTTTGATCTACTCACATTTCTTGCATCAACCATTGATATTCTTTGAATGAGACCAATACCACCAACACACTATGTGGCCAATAGCCAATATCCTGACCCTATCTTTCTTTGCCTATTTCAAAATTAACCAAGCTAAGGCAATACTTTGTTAGAAACGTTGTTTTTGGCTTGACTATGGAGGGCACTAGAATCATAAAATGAAGTTACAATTATCACCATTTGGGAATGATTCTATTTTTCCACCTTAAAACCTAGTTCAATGTGAAAACTAAAAATAAGGAAAAAAACCTAATTTATTCTGTGTTTCATTCTTCCCAATTGCCTTTCTTTTCTCCACCTCAAAATACCTTCAGCTGGTATCTTCTTTTCATTCATGTATGACTGCTGTCATTCTCTTCCATGGATGAGCTTCTTTGAAAAGTTCACATCACTCACAGAGACTTTAGAAAGCACTACTCCTGCTAGAGCCAGGCTCTCCACAAAGTTTCCCAGGCTCTGTAGGGAGATGTTGTGGGCTGGGCTTCCAGGAGGCATGATTACTTACAGAAAACAACACTTAGTTTTACCACATTTATACCATGTTCGCTTTTGTCTTCTCCATATTTTAATTTTAGCTCTTCACCACTATGCTTGGGACAAATAATTTCTACACCTGGTGCTTAAGAATAGTTCAGTGGAGGGGCGTCTGGGTGTCTCAGTGGGTTAAGCGGCCGACTTCGGCTCGGGTCATGATCTCACAGTCCGTGGGTTCGAGCCCCGTGTTGGGCTCTGTGCTGAAAGCTCAGAGCGTGGAGCCTGTTTCAGATTCTGTGTCTCCCTCTCTCTGACCCTCCCCCGTTCATGCTCTGTCTCTGTCTCAAAAATAAATAAATAAATGTTAAAAAAAAAAAAAAGAATAGTTCAGTGGAAAGAGTCAGCCTTTCTCTTGGACCCCCTTTCTTATCCATACTTAGGAGCAGAAAACTTTTCTGAGGGGATTAAACTATTCTGTTCAGACCATCAGGCCAATCCATATTCTACTGTACTATCATGTTTCCTTGGTTTGAGTCTCAGTTGTTGTTTACTATTAGGGTAAGAAGTCAAATACCTTCACTGTGCCTAATACTGAGCTAACCACTGTTGTTGCATACCCTCTTGTAAACAGTTCTTATCTTTAGAACTATTCATCTACTTCTTCTTCCTATAAACGTTTCCAACCATTCAATATGTCTTGTTTTTCCATGCAAGTGTTTGTTACATTGCTTTGTAGGATAAAAGGAAAGTCTAGATGATACCTGAGTTCCCTTCAAATAGTTAGATTTTATAATCAATACAAATGCCTTTGTGAGAATGCAGTTATGGAGAATCTGCTCATAACCTCAAATTATGTAATTTATGTAATTTTATGTAACTTTCTTATAATTTACATTTATATAAATTACATAATTGACATTATGTAATTTTCTTATATTTACATTTTACATAAATCGAGTAATTAGTGTCATAGATAGAATACAGCCATTTTTTGTTCACTCCTTTCACAGAGATATTGGGATGCAAGTAACTGAAATTCTTACCACACTATATCTAAGTACCAACTTAGTAGGAGAATAAACAAGAAAGTATTGTCCCATGTAAAATAAAATCCACACAATGACATTGTTTACAGTCTCTGCATGTTCAATTCTCACATAGGCTTAAAAGGTTGGGATAACTTCTTGGGCATCCCCCAAATTTAATATCCAGTACCTCCAAAGAGTTCAACAACTCCCTGGCTTTATTCACTTATTCTTCATTGTTTCTTTTATCCATTTGTTCAGAAAGTAATTACTTAGACATTAGAGGAAAGACACAGTCTCTCTCCTCATGGAAGAGATCAGCAAGTAAACAATTGTAATTCAGTGTGGTCAACGATTTGTTAGGAAACATGAAGGGCTAAGAAAGTGCCAAAGAAGGACACCTATGTCTCCTTCAGGAGATGTGGACAATCAGGAAAGGCTTCTTAGATAAAAGCTGAGCATAATCCAGAAGGAGAAGTAGGAATTGGCAAATAAACAAAGGTTAAAAGGATATTCCAACAAAAATTATTGGCATGCACCAAGGCCCAAAGGAGAAATAGAGTAAAATTAGAAGAAACAAATTCTGTGGTCAGGAATCTTGGAACATAGAATACCAACAACAAAAAACGAAGTAGTGTGACAGCTGTAGGCAAGGGGCTTGGGGGAGGAAGAACATAAGTGAGATAACAATTAGAGCCTTCTCCTGCCCTCTTTCTCCTCACTTCCCCAAGTCAGAAATCCAAGGTGTTTCGCCCACAATATTCTTGCTATAATCTTATTCCAGGGTTTATCCCTCTAGAGTAGTTTTATTAAAACAGTTTATATTTTGGGAGTCCTGGGTGGCTTAATTAAGTATCTGACTCTTGATTCCAACTCAGGTTATGATCTCAGAGTCATGAGATTGAGTCCCACATCAGGCTCCACACTTGGGGTAGATTCTCTCTCCCTCTCTCTCTGCCCCTCCCCCTGTGTGTGCATGTGTGCTCTCTCTTTCTCTCAAAATAAATAAATAAATATTGAAAACAGTTTATATTTTTATTTCAAAATATTTTTATGTTTTATTCAAAAGGTTTTTAATCTGGTAGTCTGGTAAATCTTCAAGGAACTAAAATAGATGACATTATTGATCTGAAAGGAGCAAGTGAGGCTGGAGGTTGTCTCTGTGACGGAAACAGGATGAGACCCAAAGCCCAACAGATTGTAGAAAACACCATTACACTTCCTTTTTTTAATTAGGTCAGTGTAATATAAAACTGTGTGATCTTTTCTTAATTTTCATTCTTTCTTTTCTACTTTTAAGCTGGTGAGGGGGTTGGAGAGCAAAAGAAAAGCTGGCAACTCAGAGTCCTAAGTCTTTTTATTTATTCATTTTTTTAACATTTATTTATTTTTGAGAGACTGAGAGAGACAAACATGAGTGGGGGAGGGGCAGAGAGAGAAAGAGGCACAGAATCTGCAGCAAGCTCCAGGCTCTGAGCTGTCAGCACGGAGCCCAACGCAGGGCTCAAGCCAAAGTTGGGTGCTTAACCAACTGAGCCACCCAGTTTCCCCTAGAGTCCTAAGTCTTGATAAGTCCTATTAAAATGAAAATGATAGTAATTTAAAATTTATAACATGAAAGAATGAAGCAAAATGTTGGCATTTAGTAATACTATTCAAATATCCCAAATCTGATAAACTTATTTCATATAGGGAGAAACCACTCCACCATGTGGACATATGCCAAAGCAGAATTTACTAACCTTTACACTTCTAATGTTTTGGGCCAGATAATTCTTAGTTCTGGTAGCTGGCCTGGGCATTGTAGAATGTTTAGTAGCATCATTGGTCTCTATTCCCTAGATGCCAGTCTCACTCTACCCACAAGTTATGGTAAACAAAAATGTTCCCAGGGATTGCCAAAAGTCCCCTGGGAGACTAAATCACCTCTGGTTGTGAAACACTTTGCTAGACAGTAGTAGAGCATACCATCTTGTGGGAAGAAAGATTTGCCAACATCTTATTCTAGTTCACATAATTTAAAGCAGATTGAGCTGAGTATAAGAAGAGAAATTTCAATATAATTTTATGAGAACATATAGTAAAAAAATCCCGAGAAGAAGGAAGTAGGAAGCAAAATCAATAAATATTCCACAGAGGTAGTGAAATACAAGCATGGACTTGAAAGACAGAGAAAAAGCATAAGGAAACTGCAAAACACAACACACACAAAGGCTGGGAAACATGAAGGTAAAGTATTTGAAAAATAGTAAAATTCCATTATGGTCAGCCAGTTTAGAATAACTGGCGGGTTGTGCTCACTTCAGCAGCACATATACTAGAATAAGTGATGGGTTAGGAGGCTGGAAAGATATATTGAGAGCTTGTTTTGAAAGATCTTCAATGCTATGATGAGAAATTGCGTGCTTTTTTCCATTGAGCACGAAAGGTCTAATTAATGTGTTAGAGTCTGTTGGTACAATCTTTGTATTATGAATGCAATTTTTTTGGTATTTATTTATTTTGAATGAGAGAAAGAGAGCATGAGCAGGGGAAGGGGCAGAAAGAAGGGTAAGAGAGAGTCCCAACCAGGCTCTCTGCACCTGTCAGTGCAGAGCCTGATATGGGGCTCGATCTCATGAACTGTGAGTTCATGACCTGAGCTGAAATCAAGATTTGGATGCTTAACCAACTGAGCCACCCAGGCCCCCATTAATGTAATTTTTAAACTTTATTTTATAAAGTATATTAAAATAATATTGTAAATCAATAGTTTACTATCTATTGCTTAGGTAGTAACACTAGAAGGAAGCCTTTGTTTTGAAACTTCAAAGCCAAGCTCAGATTAGTGATGGCTTATCAAATTACATGTTAAACATCTTTTTTTTTTTCAACGTTTATTTATTTGTGGGACAGAGAGAGACAGAGCATGAACGGGGGAGGGGCAGAGAGAGAGGGAGACACAGAATCGGAAACAGGCTCCAGGCTCTGAGCCATCAGCCCAGAGCCCGACGCGGGGCTCGAACTCACGGACCGCGAGATCGTGACCTGGCTGAAGTCGGACGCTCAACCGACTGCGCCACCCAGGCGCCCCACATGTTAAACATCTTTAACGAAATGGATAGCTTCATGAATGCTAGCCTTATAAGCAATCTATTTCCCAAATGTGGTTTCTACAAAACAAATGTGGTTGTTTTGCTAACTATAAGGATTGACCACTTTAAACAACAAAGGCTGGAAATTATTTCAGACACTTATCACATGTTGTAACAAGTAAACCAAAATATAAATATACATTCAAGTAAAGACTCTGATTGCATTAGACTATGTAGAAATATTTTGGGGTGATGAATGCAGCTAACAGCTAGATTAAAGTTGGCTTTTATCCATGAACAGAGTGGAGAGCCACTTGGATCCTCCCAGCAAGGACCCAATTCTTAATTAGCATAGACAATATTTTGGTTGTGTGTTCTCTGCTTGAATTTGGATAATATTTTGATAATCAAATAATCAGAAAGATTATATTCAGCACTACTCTGTTATCAGTCTTTTGAAAGCCAAGTAGAACATCTTTGTTAATGAAGAATTAATATTCACAAATAAGCCCCAAAAGCCACAAAGAAAATACTCTGTTGTCTTAACATCAGCATATGGACAAAACAATGTACAAAACATGTTGCCCTTGAACAACATGAATTTGAACTGTATGGGTCCACTTACATGCAGATTTTTTTACAGTACAACTGTAAATGTATTTTCTTATGATTTTCTTTTTCCTATCTTACTTTATTATAAGAATACAGTGCATACTACAAATAACATACAAAATATAATTGACGGTTTATGTTATTGGTAAGGCTTCCAGTCAATTGTAGGCTATTAATACGTAAGTTTTGGGGGAGTCACAAGGTCTTTGCAGATTTTCGGTTGTATAAGGAGTCAGCATCCCTAACCCCCAATGTCCAAGGGTCAACTGTATATACTTAAATGAAAAAAGCTGTAAGAGGGGTGCCTGGTGGCTCAGTCGGTTAAGCATCCAACTCTCAATTTCAGCTCAGGTCATGATCTTACGGTTCATGAGACTGAAACCCCTGTTGGGCTCTGTGCTGGCAGAGAGGAGGCTGCTTGGGATTCTCCCTCTCCCCCTTTCTCTTTGCCCCTCCCCCACACACTCTCTCTTTCTTTTTCAAAATAAATAAATAAACATTTTTCCAAGCTGCAATAAATACAGCTTAATTTATTTCATCTGTGTTATTTATATCCTTACTTCAAAAAATAACTTATAGGGGCACCTGGGTGGCTCAGTCGGTTAAGCATCCGACTTCAGCTCAGGTCATGATCTCACAGTTTGCGTCTGGCTCTGTAATGACAGCTCAGAGCCTGGAGCCTGCTTCAGATACTGTGTCTCCCTCTTTCTGCTTCTGTCTCTCTCTCTGTCTGAAAAATAAATAAACATTAAAAAAATTTTTTTTAAATAACATATTTATTTTTTCTTTCTCTCTTTTATTATCTTCTATTGTCACAAAATTTTTGATATGTTCTCATGGATGGAAATATAAAGTAACCCAATAAACAGTTACAAATAGAGCACATCAGTTAGTAATAAATGGTATGAATAAAAACAAAGGAGGATTAAGGTTGTAGAGCATACTCCTATGGGATGGGAAGGAAGAAGCCAGATGCAGCACAGACCTGAGGAGAGAAAAGAAACGTCCATGTGAACATGTTTAAAGAGTGTTTTAGACAGAACTAACTAGTGCAAAGCTAACAGTAATGTGTACATTACGTTTGAGGAAAAACAAGGAAGCCACCAGAAGTTGTTTATTACTTTGCCCATAGTATCTCAAAAGTGCTGACCTCATTGTAGGGGATCACTAAGTATTTGCTGAATCAGTTCAGCATTCTAGAAGTTCAGAGAATGAGGGAAAGATTATAGAATATGCAGCAGAGAAGTTCCAGAAGGGAATCCTCATAGGCTAGTCTAAATGAAAACAAAACAAAACAAAACAAAACAAAACAAAAATAAAAAACAAAAACCAGAAACAACAAAAAACTATGGCTCTTACTCTGAAAGAAATGCGAAGTCATTAGGAGATTTGGAAAATGGAAATGACATTATCTGAAATATGTTTTAATAGGACCCTCTGGTGTGCTTTTAGAGACTCACAAAGAAAAGGGCAGAATCAAGGAGACAAATAATAGCATTTTCAACCTAGATGGTCACAAAGGGTGCTGTAGAAATGGTCAGATTCTATATGTACTTTGAAGATATAAATTGTAGGATTTGTTAACAGATTCACGAGTATGATAAAAAAAAAACCAAAGAGTCAAGGAGGACCCCCAGTGTGTCCCCTAAACACCTGTAAGAATGTTTCAAGGCATCTGTGAGAGTTATATTTAAGGTGATGAAGATGGTGGGAAGATGAGATGGGGAAAGAGTTATGGAATAAGGAATTAGTTTGGGAATATGCTGTGTTTGAAATGAATATTGGACCCCTGCATGGAGTCGAATGGACTACTGGAAATGTGATGCTGAAGTTCAGGCTAGAGGTCTAGAGTTGGGAGCTTTTAGAATAAATGGTATTTAAAACCATGTGATGAGATAGTCAAAAGAGTGAGGATATAAAGGAACTATTGGCAACTGAGTTCTGGAGCACACTAATATTCAGAAAACAGCGAATTCAAAAATGAGACTGAGAAGGAATGCCAATGAAATAGAAAGAGAAGGAGAAAATCCTGAAGGATCACGTATTTAGGAGAAAGTGGGGTGCCTGGCTGACTCAGTTGGAGAGCATTTGACTATTGATCTTGGGGTTGAGTGCAAGCCCCATGTTGGGCATGGAGACTGTTTAAAATTACAAAAAAAACAAAAAACAAAAAAAGAAAAATAGGAAAGTGATGAACTCAATACATCACTAAAATGAGAACAAGTAGGTAAAATAAATTGAACACTGACCATTGGTGTGACAGTCATTGGTGATTTTGAAAAAACTGTTTTGCAGATTTGCAAAACTGGTGGAAACAAAAGCTTAATTAGGGAAGGTTCAACAGAATAAGAGGAGAGGAGTTATAAATAGCAAATGTAGACCACTATTTTGATAAATTTTGCGTTATAGTTAACAGATTGAGTAGTATCTGGGGGGGGGATATGTGTGCTCAAGGTTTTTGTTTGTATGTTTTGAAAACAATAGTATTATATCATATTTAAATCTCATTGATCATGAGAATGGCTCAGTGGAGTGGAAAACTGGATGACACAGATTAGAGCAGAGACATGTTGCTGAAGTGTTGTACTTGAGAGGATAAGAGCCAGTATGACCAAAGGAAGTGTTGTTCTTAACTGTGAATGGGCAAGTCATCCATACTAACAGAAGGGAGGGCAGAGAGAGAATATGGGTAGATTAGTAATGTGTATAAATCATTTCATTTCTTTCAGTTTTCTCAGTGAAAACAGAAAAGATCATGTACAGGGAATAAAGAAGGAGGGAGGAATGCTAGAAGATTCAAGAGAGGAGAAAGGAGGCAACAAGATTGGTCAAAGAGTGGGAGCATGAACACACCAGGAAATATATTCAATTTACCAGACTGCCTATGGCTCACGTAAGTTTATGGTCATTAATTTAAAGTGACATCAGTGGACACAGTTATGTCTTTTTCTCCAACCATGTTGAGCTACCTGGTGAGAACATGGAGAAGGTAGAGAACTGGTGTAACCAGGATTGAGAGTGAGGATTTGTCACAAGTAAACAATATATGCTATATGATTTGCATTCACATGGAAATTAACTTCAAACTGAAAAAATTACTCATCCACATGCACATATATGTAAAAAAACAACATGATCCTCTTTACTAATCTTAAAAACAACAAATTAAGTTAACTCCTCTTGTTTTGGCAACACATTCTTAAACAATCATAGTTAAAATATACAGTTGACCTTGAACAACACAGGGGTTAGGAGTGTCAATACACTGTGCAGTCGAAAATCTTTGCAGAACTTAATTTTCCAGAAACTTAACCACTGATAGCCTATAGTTGACCATAAGACTTACCAATAACATAAATGGTTTATTAACACATATTTTGTATGTTATGCATACCATATATTGATATTTAATTTGCTGTACTTTTAGCACAAGTCAAATATCAAACCCCTCTGCATCTTTCTCTCTAATCATTCCTGTCCTTCATCACGCACACCCAAGCACAGTAATTTATCTATAATAGAAAAATAAAGGGTGCCTAAAAGGTGGTTAGGCATCACAGTAACTGCAGCTCCAAACTGAGCCTCATTATCTTCACATCTGAGAACTACAGCTCCCTCTAGTGGAAGTCAGTTATTTCTTTTCCCTAGAGAGTGATGGAAAAAAAAAAAAAAACAACCTCTTTTTTCTCTTTAATTTTTATTTTAGAGAGAGAGAGAGCGCACACACGCAGGGCAGGAGGCAAGGGCAGAGTGAGAGACAGAGACAGAGACAGAGACAGAGAATCTTAAGCAGGCTCCATGCCCAGCATGGAACTGAATGGAAGGACTCAATCCCACAACCTTGGGATCATGACCTGAGCCAAAATCAAGAGCCAGGAGCTCAACCAACTAAGCCACCCAGTCCCCCAACACCTTCCTTTTTCACTGGTGGCATAGTCATTCATACAGCATTTAAAATAATGTGTATCTTATTTCCAATAGTTATTTTGGCAAAATGGACTGAAAGCTTCACTAAAAATATAAGACTAATCCTGAAAAACAAAACAAACAAAAATCAATAAAAATGGCCTTTTTCACAAGTGATTCTCATTGACTGGTAAAAAAAAACAATTTCAGGAAGTTCTTGACTGGTTCCTTTACAGTAATATGAGCATGATAGGAACCTGGCAGAAACTCCTCTCATTTGGAACAATAATATCTTAGAAAGAAAAACAGAACTTGTTCTTAAAAAATATTTTTGAAAGGACTCTTAATAGGAGGTTTTTCAAATATATTGGAGACAATTCAGACATTTGTGAAGAATATGCTTCATTATTATTCTCATCATGATCACCATTATAAAAATAAAGAGAACATTTAGCAATGAGCTGTGTGAAATTTCAAGTGATTAACATTGTTCAAGTTCATGCTTTTTAGTACTAAACATTTTTTAAAGATTATTTATTTATTCTGAGAGAGAGAGAGAAAGAGAGTGCAGAGCCCTACATGGGGCTCAACCTCAGAACTCGTGAGATCATGACCTGAGATGAAATCAAGAGTTGGACCCTTAACTGACTGAGCTACCAAGATGCCCTTAGTACCAAACATTTTTGAGAGTCACAGTTTTGGCCATTTTGGGGAAAGAATTATTTTAAGAAAAATGAGTTCAATAATTTGCATATCTACAACCTGCATTCAAAGATGGACTTTCACGTTTTGTTGGGAAGTAAGGAGAGTTGCGTTATTGTTTGGGCTTATCATTAACTGGTAGTGCAAAACAGAGAAAGAAGATAAGTTTTCTGTGTCTGTTTCTACCTTTGTATTTCATCTCTAAAATAAAAGATTCAGTCCAGTGGATCTATAGAGAAGAGGAGAAAAATTAAATATATAAGTTCTCTCCCC
This sequence comes from Lynx rufus, assembly GCF_022079265.1. Classification (NCBI taxonomy): domain Eukaryota; kingdom Metazoa; phylum Chordata; class Mammalia; order Carnivora; family Felidae; genus Lynx; species Lynx rufus. The sequence goes on from NW_025814827.1 coordinate 61,753,118, forward strand.
TATTTAATAAAAAATCTTGTGAACTTGATTCCTCTTGTGTATTCTTCTCTGAATATTTATTCAGTCTTGCACTATGTTAGTTATTGTAAGTCTAGCAGCATACCTCTCGGAGTCTCCATTATCTTATCTGCAAATGGGAATAACAAACCGAGACTGCTGATCTCAATAGATTGCTGATGAAAATCAATAAGGCTACATGTTAAAGTAAAGCTACTACATACAAAAATTTTAGATGATAAAGGACAATTTAAATGTGAAATATCAATATTAATATTTTGGTCCCCTTGATTAGACATTCTATTTAGAATAAATTGGTTATGTAAAATTTTGGTGGAATTATATGGAAAAAATCTTTTTCTTTTTATCAGACAAGGATTCCCTAAAGGAAAATTTTACTAAACCCTCATTCGCTTGCTGTATCTGTTAATAAAAAATTATAAAATAAACCTTTAAGAAAAATGTTATGCAGGTTTGCTTCCAGTGGGAAATAGTTTCCATGAAAGGACTGTTAAAGGTAAACAGAAAAAAGTTAATAAAGCTTAAAAATAGAATTGGCTTAAAAAATAGAATTCCTTGTGTTAAATATCTTTTTTTTTAATGTTTTTAAAGTTTATTTATTTGTTTGAAGAGAGAGAGAAAGAGCAGGGGAGGGGCAGAGAGAGAGGGAGGGAGAGAATCCCAAGCAGGCTCCTCACTGTCAGCACAGAGCCCGACATGGGGGCTGGAACCCACCACAAACTGTGAGCTCATGACCTGAGCTAAAACCAAGAGCTGGACGATTAACCAACTGAGCCACACAGGTGCCCCTGTTAAATGTCCTTTTTGTTCGCTTTTGTGTTTTTAAGTGTTTCTTTATTTTCATTACTATTTATTTATTTATTTGTTTTCAGTGGGGACAAGAATAGCTTTGTTCATTCCTCCATGCTTTTGCTAGGTAGTTGGCATTATCTTTGCCAGCTTTCATTGTTTACCTATCCGCTACCTTGTTATCTTTAGAGAATTTTGCCTTACTCTTTCTACTTTGTGTTGTTACTATATTATTTTATTGACATTAGAAGATGAACTGAGTAAATATTTATGTATTTTTTCCTATACAAAGTATATCAGAAAGAAATACTCTTGGTAATCATGGTCGGGAAACCAGAGGGAAAGGGTAAACCAAATGAAGTTCAAGTAGCTTAGCGACAGAGTGCCAAGAGAAAGGAAACAAAGTCAGGGGTCAGTTTTCAAGTGGATAAAGGACCAGGTAGATTTCTGAAGATGGAATAAGGATCTAGAAGACCCAGAGGGCTAGATCTGTGGTCTGACCCCAATAATAATGGTAATGATTATATTAGGGTTTATTATATTATGTGATACTATGTGATAAGTTAGAGATAGGAGACAAAAAGTATATCCATAACCTCAAAAACAAAACAGATTTTTCAGTGTTAGTAGAAACAATTTGCTTATCTTGTACAATGTGGTGGTTTTGTTTTAAATAGAACATAAAAACACCAACTTTATGTATCATCTGGTGGTCAGGGAAAGTAATATTATTCTGTTTTCAAATGCAGTCATTATAACATTCTAAAAACTAATTGATAGGGGTGCCTGGGTATCTCAGTTGGTTAAACGTCAGACTTCGTCTCAGGTCACAGTCTCACGGTTCGTGGGTTGGAGCCCCTGCATCCGGCTCTGTGCTGACAACTCAGAGCCTGGAGCCTGCTTTGGATTCTGTGTCTCCCTCTCACTCTGCCCCTTCCCTGCTCATGGTCTGTCGCTCTCTCCCTCAAGAATGAATAAACATTAAAAAAAAAAACTGATAATAATAACTAACAACTATTGAGTACTTACAGTGTGGCAGGTAATGTTCTGAACATCTTTAATCCATATTACAACCAATGAGATGGTTATTATTTTTTCCTATTTTATAGATAAGGAAAGTCTAGCACAAAGAAGTTAAGAAGCTTATCTAAGGCCATTTATCTAGGAAGTTTTGGAGAGTGGGCTTTCACATATAGACATTCTGATTCTAGAACCCATACACTTAGGAAGAAGACTAGTGAACATAGAAGACTAGGTTCTATTGAAATCCATTATGTGCTTTCACCATGTGAGGAGGATGAAGAAAAATAGTAAATCAAAAGTTTTCCCAAGAAGTTTACCATCTACTTGGGAAATCATGAAAAAATGGGAAGTCACAATTTTAACTGTCTAATTTAAATTGGAGCTTGGTTTGTATAAACCAGAAGTGTTTGTTGATGTTGTTGCTGTTTGGAAGGCCTTAAATATAATATAATTCCATAAGGTATTTGGTACGTATCTATTTATCAATTGTTTCTACTAAATTTGGTTCCATTTGCTTTTTTCCCACAACAATATATTATGAACATCATTCCAGGATAGTGTGTACAAACCTACCTCTTTTATAGCTCTTATCTTGCATTGCCATAACTTACTTAACCCAAGCTCTATTAATGGGCCTTTAGCTTGCTCTCAATTTTTCGTTTTCACAATTGATAAAAGCAAACTGATAAGTGCTTTTAAGATCATGTGTATAAACCCATGCATATGTTTGTACAATTTTATAAGGGTTTATTCCAAGATTTCTAGGTATAGATTTGATGGGACAGATGTTATATATATTGCAAATTGTGAAAAAAATGCCAAATTATTTTCTAAAAATGAATCAACTTTATAGTTCACTGGCAAGGAGCTGAGTGCCCATATTCCTTGTCAAAACTAATTTTTTTTAATCTTTAGCATTTAGTCTTCCTAATCTGTAATAAGAAAAGTGTCATTTCTAAGAACAAGGACTGAAATAAAGATTATGCTTTTTGTTAGAACTATTTAACTGATGTTGTTTATAAAAAAAAAAAAGGTAGGAGAGGACACAAAGTAAAAAGTAAGTGAATCTCAGAGTAAATCTCTGTTAATAGTTTTTTTACATTTTGTTTTTAATTTTTTTAATGTTTATTTTATTTTTGAAAGAGAGAGAGAGAGAGAGAGACAGTGTGAGCAGGGACAGGCAGAGAGATGGGAGACACATAATCTGAAGCAGCCTCCAGGCTGTGAGCTGTCAGCACAGAGCCCAACGTGGGGCTCAAACTCATGAACCTTGAGATCATGGCCTGAGCCGAAGTCGGACGCTTAAGCGACTGAGCCACCCAGGCACCCCTCTGTTAATAGTTTTAACACACCAGTTGTGACAAAATGTGTTCTCCCATTTGCTTTCTTTCTTTCTTTTTTTTTTTTCCAAATAGACTTTATTTTTAGAGCAATTTTAGGTTCATAGCAAAACTGAAAGGAAGATACAGAGATTTTCCATATAACCTCTATCCCACATGTGCGTAGCCTTATCCGCCATCCGCATTCCCCATCAAAGTGGTACGTTTGTTAAAATTGAAGAATCTACATTGACACATCATTACCACTCATAGTCCATAGTTTACATTAGGGTTTACTTTTGGTGTTGCACATTGTATGGGTTTGGATAAATTTACAATGACATGTATCCACCATGATACTATCATGCAGAGTAGTTCCACTACCCTAAAAATTTTATGTGTTCCCCTATTTTAGTTACTATATCCTGGACATGTCTTCATATTATTAGTATATATTTTTAAACAGTTAAATAGTATTCTACCAAATAGATTTACAATATTTTATTAAACATGCTTCATATTGATAAATATTAAATTGTTTTCAGTTGTTTGCTATTATTTACAAAACCATAGGATGCCTGCTTGGCTCAGTTGGTTAAGCGTCCGACTTTGGCTCAGGTCATAATTTCATGGTTTGGTTCCAGAGTTTGAGACCTGCATCAGGCTCCATGCTGACAGTGCAGAGCCTGCTTGGGATTCATTCTCTCTCCCTCTCTTTCTGCCCCTCTGCTCCCCTCAAAAAAACAAAAAACAAAAAACATAATAAACATTCTTGTATATAACAACTTTGGACACTTTTGTGAGTATATCTGTAGGATAATGAAAGATTTAAAAGAGGAGAAAAGAAGAATGAGTCAGTGCCTATGAACATAGTCATGCACAGAAATGTAAAACAATTAAATCATACAAACCTAATGTTAAAAAATAAAAGAGACACAGGAAAGAGACAGGAAGCTAACATATGTTTGCTGTATATCATGTGCCATATGTATAATCACATTTTTTCCTGTAAACAAAATTTTAAGTTAACAAACATCATCCCCACTTTTTAGAGAACTGAACTTAGTTGAATTCACAAGAAAACAAATATATTCACGGGCAGTCATTCATATTGAGAGATATGGCTGTCATTCAGACCAAAACACAAATACCTGCATAGCAGCCCTTGAAGCTAAGGGATTTGCCCCATTTACCTCAAGGCTTTGTGATGGAACAGATTTTAAACCCAGGCTGGCCAACCCCAGAACCTGCCATCTTTGGTATTAAACTACACTGTCCTCAAAAGGAAAAGTTGTCAAAAAACAGGTAGAATCTACTAGAAGGCCAATGTTCTATCTCAAAAAGTTACCAAGACAAGGATATAAGCATTGGGAAAAAAGCAGACACCAGGTATGATAACGTGGAGAGATTTTTCGTAGCCTGGTAGCAAGACTGACTTGTTATAGAACCAGAGAACTGGCCCTGCACATGGAGATCAAGGGGACTGTGAAAATATAAATGTCACAGTTGCTGAGTGTAGGTAAAGCTATGAAAGTGTTATTCCGATCTGGAGAAAAAGTGGTATTATAAAAATGCTATATAAATGGAAAACTAAGCTCATATAAGAGTACCCAAGCAATATCTGTTATATTATAGGCACTAAATAAACATTCATTAAAATTATTATATTAAAAGGTTGTGCAAACTTAACATTTTTAAAAAATGTTTTAACGTTTATTTATTACTGAAAGACAGAGAGACACAGAGTGTGAGCAGGGGAGGGGTAGAGAGAGGAGAGACACAGAATCTGAAGTAGGCTCCAGGCTCTGAGCTGTCAGCACAGACCCTGATGCGGGGCTCACCCTCACAAACTGTGAGATAATGACCTGAGCCGAGGTCAGTCTCCCAATGAACTGAGTCACCCAGGCACCCCAATTACATATTATTTTTTGAATAGATTTCATCAATTCACTGGAAACTTCACAATTTCTAAAATTCCCACATTAAATAATAATAAGTAAAAATCATGAAAATAATATAACACAAAACTATTGCTAGACCCACAAGGAGTAAGGAACTTTAAATGTTGTCTTGCTGAGAAAATTAAAACCAGACTAAAGTTACCTAATAATAAACAGATTTTTCTTAATATATGTAAAATACTGAGCAATTATAGAATTTTCTAATTTTTTAAATTTAAAACAAGTTCTAAATTATTGTGCTTGAAGAGCTTCACTGTATGTTAGATACACATTTTATTTAATGGAGCATACAACAATTAATAATTTCAAGTATGGCTGAATTCCATTAACAAGGAAAAAAGAGATAATATAATCCATCATAGCTGGTCAATTACCACGGGGGAATGTATTTTATCCCACTATGTACATAGAAACATGATTTAAGACTTAATATAGACAGTGATGTAAGTCTGTGATTTTAGTGAAATATAATGTGACTATCCAATCCTACAAAACTGTTCATAATATGATGCCAGACATTCTTGTTTTGTAATTTATCATGTTTATCATATCAAACAAAATTCCTTTATTTGTTTATTAATTTTTTTTAATGTTTATTTTTGAAAGAGACAGAGCACGGGTGGGGGAGGGGCAAAGAGAGAGGGAGACACAGAATCTGAAGCAGGCTCCAGGCTCTGAGCTATCAGCATAGAGCCGGATGCAGGACTCGAATTCAAGAGCCGTGAGATCATGACCTGAGCCCAAGTCAGACTCTTAACCGACTCAGCCACCCAGGCGCCCCTAAAATTCCTTTAAAGAAAAAAAAATTCCTTTAGAGAAATGTGCTCTCTAATGTATTTTCTTTATTTTTTAAATTTTTGTTTTGGAGAGAGAGCGTGAGTGGGAGAGAGAAGGAGAGAGAGAGAGAGAGAGAGAGAGAGAGAGAGAGAGAGAGAGTCTTAAGCACGCTCCACGATCAGTGCAGAGCCTGAGGTGGAGCTTGATGCCATGACCCTGGGATCATGACCTAAGCCAAAAGCAAGAATATGATGCTCAACTATTCAAATCTGCTGAGCCACCAAGACACCCTTAATATATTTTAAACTGCTTTTTCAGGTGCATAAAAAGTAAGCACAGTTGAATGGTGAGACATTTGAAAGCAAGTGAGGGTAAAATATGATGATCTTTACTATATATATACCAAACCAATTTTAGAAACTATCATTCAATAATAAGATTTTCATAAGTTTATGGAGGGAACTGTATGATCTCAAGAGAAGAAATTAATACCTTCTTGTCTTATAAAGTAAACAGAAGGAAAGAGAAGTTTCTCCACATTGCAGCTCCAAAATTACTCCTCTGGATCCAGAAGCAAAGATCTCTGTAAACTATAATCAGGAAATACTAAGTTACTTATTTTAATTCAATGAAAATTAAGTGAACTACTGAGAAGCAGGCACTGCATTTTGCAGTGGTTAGGCACGCAGATGCCAGGGCTATTGCAGCTGGGTTCTGGCACTTAATCAGCAGTGTGTCTTCAGCAAGTTCCTTGGAACTCATTTCTTTCATCTGTGCTTCAGTTCCTCCATTAGTAAAACATGAGGGGATGCTAATAGTAATAAAAGTTCCTTCAAAGCATTGTATTTTGAGTTAATATATGCAAGGTACCTAGAATAGTGTCTAGAACATAGCAGGTGCTACTTATAGATCAGCTGTTGTTAGTTTTTCTAAATAGAGAAAGATTTTTTTCTGCTCAAGAAATTCCTAGTTTAGCCCATTTAGACTAGTCTAGAGAGTACCAGGAAAAGGTATTATTGAAATATGATAAGTATTTTTAAAATTTTATGTACTTTTTAAAGTTTATTTACTTGAGAGAGAGAGAGAAAGTGGGAGGGACAGAGAGAGAAGGAGAGAGAATCCCAAGCAGGCTCTGTGCTGTCAGCACAAAGTCCAATGCAGGTCTCGATCCCAGGAACCGTGAGATCATGACCTGAGCCAAGATGAAGAGTCAGAGGCTTTAATCGACCAAGCCACCCAGGTGCCCCTGCAATGTAATAAGTTTTAAAATTAGGATACCTTCAGAGTGCCTCATGTCTTACAGGAAGAGTGAAAGCCATATTCAGGGATATGATTTAATATTTATATTTGTATTTCTAGGTTATAGTATGTCAATATTAGCTTTGCAATGTTATAAACATCCGGGTAAATATCCTTGATTGAATTTCAATTAGAAGCTTTACCTGTGATAATATGTTTACCAAAGTTATTTGCCCTTTAGCATTTTCTTCTATTTGATTATGACTGAATTTTCCTTTTGCAAGACTTTGTAAGGACTCATCTAGAAAGGAACTTGTAGAATGTCTGTAGTAACCAGTAACCCACTGCTATGTAGCTAATTTAATAAAAGGTGAGAGCATTGGACATTGATACAGTCTATGGCTTTCAAATGTTAAAGCATTATTTAATTACTGCTGCCATCTATCCACAGCACTTTTCTAATCTATAAAAGATCAATGTCCATAATATTTAATGTTGGAGACAATATTCATACAAGCCAAATAATTTAAATGACATTTTCCAAGTTTTTACTATTAAGGCCACAGTTATGCTTGGCACAATTAAAGTAGGTCCAGGACTTGTCAGACAGTTTAACTTTTTAGGGCAGTTAATTAGATACTTAGGAGTGGGCTGGCCTCTGGATAAGTATCTCTGCAATTGTTCTTACCTTGTTTTAATTGAAAATGTATTATTGTTGTTAATTAAAATACATAAGGTGTTGTTTATTTTATAACTAACAATGCGTAGTGTCATTCCAGATTCTTAGGAGACTAGGCTAGCTAGAAGGTGTTATTTGAAAAATCTCAAATTAAAAATTATACAGAACAGGTGCCATTCTTGTTGAGTGTTCATTCTCCAACCCCCTTATAATCAAACAATTTTTTACAATATTCCATCATTTATCCTTCCCATTACACTGTAACATGATTTCTCTTGGTAATACAACCATTTCCAGCTCTCGTAATCAGGCTCTTACAACACTCAACTGCCCTAGAGACTTGACATTTATTAATTCCTGGAGGAGGTCTGTGTGTAGTACATGGCAAGATCTACATTCACATAAATCATGAAATTGTATTTGAAACAAGAATCATGACCTAGAGATTCAGTCAGCAAGGATCAAAAACCATATCTTCTGATGAATAGAAAGGGGTGACTTTTTAAAAAATTCTAAAAAAATCATAATAAGCTAGCTCAGAAATGACTCAAGTACAAAGATGTGGAATCCTATATTGAAGAGGCCACAAAAAATGAAAGCAGATTGACCAAAATTATAAAAGATGCCCACTAAGGATCAATTATTCAGATTGCTAAAGAGCAGGCACTCATGGGGCTAAAATCAGAAGAGGGGTAAACAGTGATTAAAAGAAAGTTCTAGAAAGAAAGATTCATTCTGCATTTCATTTTGCTGTAAGTATAAACATCACTTAAGTGAAGGGTCCCTGCATTTTAGAACTCTTGGAGATAGATTCATTTCATAATCAACCACTTCTAAATTTCTTGATATATCACTTTAAAAAGACATTATAAGAGATGTATCCAGAAATGAAGTTTCAGGAATTGAATTATCTTTATTCTGTAGTGAAAGCCATCTCACATGAGCCTGGCTCCACAGATATCGGGTTTACTACCAATTTGTGCCTCCCACAAAAGCTATGGAGAATGATAATGTTTTCAGAGGGAAACTCAAGGATACATAGACATTTTCTACTGGGGGTTGAAAAATCCTTCTTTATGGAATCTAAATCTGAACAAATCTAAATTTAATTGTGTTTGTATGTGTGTGTGTAGGTACACAATGTTAAATCTGTAATGATTATTGCTTTTGGTCTTTTTATACTGTCCCAAATATATTGTTTAAATATAGTATTTCTACTAACACAAAGTTCATAGTTAATTATACATAATTAGATATGTTCCTCTAAATATCCTTCTTAGTTGGAAGAAAGATGATATTGAAGAAAGATAATACACTTGGGATCAAGACAGATTTGTGTTCTTCCTTATTAAATTTTCTAAATCTCATCTTTATTCGTTGTACATATATGGAGCACCAACTAAATATGCCAAGTGCTACAGTAAATGCTTTAGAGACATTATATTTTTTTAATTTTCACAATAATCCTAAGATATATGTCCCATTACTATAATAATTTTCAAGTAGGGAAACTGAGATTATGTAATTTGCTTAAGAACATGTCACATACACAGGAAATGTTGGAGTCAGGACTCGTATCAGGCAGGTTGACCTCAGAGTCCACATGCTTAACCAATATGAGATTCTGCCTTCTTGGAATGTACAAGAAAGGCCTTGAATACAAAAGTCCCATGTATTCTGGAGTCTTACAGCCTAAGTTCAAACCCCATTCAACCATATATAAGCGCGTTAATGCAATATCTATAATGGGTCTATAAACCAGATATTTTCCCATATTTTTTTTAACAGATAGATAAACTGAGGCTTAGAGAAGTAAATAAGTTACCCAAGGGAACACTAGTAAATGGCATTGTTTTGACTCTAAGTCTCTGTTATTTCTAATACACGCACTGCCATTCATTTCATTCTTATTTAATCATCCCAACAACACCGTGAGGTAAGTCCTGTTATCTACATTTTATGAACACTGGAACATGTTAAATGACATGTTAAATGTCTGAGTTCACCTGGTCACTGAGTATTGGACCTAGGGTTCTAGGCCACATCTGTTTGACTTGAAGTTCATTTTCTATGATAAGTCATTGTCACTGAACTATTCTTATAATCAAGCTGCCCATTATTTTGATATTTTCCACGGATTAAGACCTTATTCATTTTAAACTTTTCTATATAATTCTGCTTGTAGATAGATGAATCTCAGACACAAAATTGACCATTTTATAGCAGTCTTTATTTTCCTAGTCCTAATCCAGATGATTCTTGGAAAACATAAAAGACTAAGAAAGGCAATAGCCTAAGAAAATGATATCACTGTGTAAAAGTTCTTTTTTGGAAATGAGTATTCACTATTTGGGATTTTTTTAAAGTGAATCTGTTTAGATATTCACTTAAATAATAAAAAATGCATATTTTATTCATTTATTTATATATTTTCCCATTCTACCAAAGGATTATCTCAAGAAGTCTGGTATTTCAACTGTTAATAGATGATTTCTTGAGTATATCTTCTTGAAAAGTGAAATTAATGATTTTATTTTTTTAATGTTTATTTTTGAGAGAGAGAGACAGAGAGACAGAGTATGAGCAGGGCAAGGGCAGAGAGAGAGGGAGACACAGAATCTGAAGCAGGCTCCAGACTCTTGAGCTATCAGCACAGAGCCCCACATGGGGCTGGAACACACAAACTTTGAGATCATGATCTGAGCTGAAGTCAGACGCTTAACCAACTGAGCCACCCAGGCACCCCTGAAGTTAATAATTTTAGAAGCAATTCTTGATTTAGAGATTATATTATCCCTGGCACTAATAGCACACAGATGGAACATTCAAATTAGGTTTATCTGAGGTGAGTTTATTTGTAAAGCAGCTAATTGCAAAGACATGGGAAGGGTGTGGGGGAGTCACAAGGACTAGAGTATAAATCAAAGCTGTTACCACCCCAGTCTGTGTGGATGAGGGGAGAGAGAAGTTGCTGGAATTAGGAAGGACTGACAGTTGTGTAGAAAAGGCCATTCAGAATAAGCAGTGGCCTACTCTCACAACACATACCAGCCTAAGGTAATTGCAGAAGATCAGAATAAAAGAACTACTAACCCTATATATCTATCCTCTTGCCTTTTAATCTTGTTTCAGTGCCTCAGAATAGCCTAAGCCAACTGTAAAGTCAGAGAGTATGTGAACTTGGTGAGTTAGCCCTATAGGTCATATAGTCTTCTGGGGAAGAATATGGGATAGAGAAGGTCAGAGAACAGATCTGCAGTGCCAATGAAAATATCCAATACAAAAATTAACACTCATATTAACTAATTATGTACTTATGTTTTTATATGTATTTTATAAAATCAACCAGGATATCTATATATGCTGCTATAGTATATCAAAATTTTAGGAATAATAGGAGCACCTGGGTGGCTCAGTAAGTTATGCATCTAACTCTTGATTTCAGCTCAGGTCATGATCTCATGGTTCTTGGGATCAAGCCCTGTGTCGGGCTCTGTGCTGACAGTGCGGAATCTCCTTGGGATCCTCTCTCCCCCTCTCTCTCTGCCTCTCTCTGTCTCTCTCTCAAAATAAATAAACTTAAAAAAAACTTTAGAGTATTATAATTGTGCTTAATAATGGCTAATCATAAATATATAAACATTTGTAATCTCCTAGTAAAAAAACAAAGGAGTCTAGAGTAATTTTTTAAAAAGCTCAGAAACCTCTGAGTTAGGATTCCTACATTTAAATCAGTCATTAAAGGCGCAATCTTGAGCAAATCAGTTAACCTCTCAACACTTCAGTTTCTGTTCTGCAAAATAGAAATACTATATGCCTTACCTGTCTCATGGGGTTGTGGTGATAGTCTATTGGTTATGGTGTATGAGATAGTATTTTAAAAACATAATATATTATTTGTTTTCAAGAAGAAAGTGTTACATTGAATTAGGTCATCTGGCAAACATAATTTTAGGATCTGTTTTTATTTTATTTTTATTTGTTTTTCCCTGAGATGAAAATGTATTATGCTTATTAGAAAAAGGTATTGTGGATGAACAAGTAAGAATTTTAACTGAGATTTTATATGAATAATAAATTATGTAAGCCCTTATATATATACATTAGAGTCATAATACTTTAAACAATCATGCAGTGACTTTTTTTAGCATGCTGTGGTTTTTTTTGTTGTTGTTGTTTTGGGGTTTATTTTTTCTCTTGTTTTTTTTGCTTCTACACAGAAGTTTATTTTTTTAAGTTTTTATTTAAATTCCAGTTAGTTAACATACAGTGTAATATCAGTTTCAGGTGTACAATATAGTCATTCAACACTGCCATACAACACCCAGGGTTCATCACAAGTGTCCCCCTTAATCCCCATCACTTATTTAACCCATTCTTCTACCCACCTCCCCTCTAATAGCCATCAGTTTGTTCTCTATAGTTAAAAGTCTGTTTCTTGGTTTGACTCTCTCTCTTTTTTATTTTTTTACCCTTTCTCATTTATTTTATTTCTGAAATTCTAGTTGCAAATGGCAAGATTTCATTCTCTTTTATGGCTGAGTAATATTCCATTGTGTGTGTGTGTGTGTGTGTGTGTGTGTGTGGTATATATATATACCACATCTTCTTTATCCATTCATCAGTCAACAGACACTTGGGCTATTTCCATAATTTGACTATTGTAGATAATGCTGTTATATGAAACCATAAAAATCCTACAGGAGAACACAGGCAGTAACCTCTTTGACATCAGCCATAACAACTTCTTTTTAGATATGTCTCCTGAGGCGAGGGAAACAAAAACAAGAATAAACTATTGGGACTTCATCAAAATAAAAACTTCTGCATAGTGAAGGAAACAATCAACAAAACTAAAAGGTAATCTATGGAATGCGAAAAGATATTTGCAAATGACATATCTGATAAAGGATTAGTATCCAAAATATATAAAGAACTTATAAAACTCAACACCAAAAAAATAAATAATCCAATTAAAAAATACACAGGAGACATGAATAGACATTTTCCAAAGAATACATACCAAAGAATGGCCAACAGACACATGAAGAGATACTCAAGAGCACTCATCATCAGGAAAATACAATCAAAACCATGATGAGATGCAACCTCACACCTGTCAGAATGGCTAAAGTTAACACAAGAAACAACAGATGTTGGCAAGGATGTGGAGAAAAGGGAGCCCTCTTGCACTCTTGGTGGGAGTGCAAACTGGTGCAGCCACTCTGGAGAACAGTATGGAGCTTCCTCAAACAGTTAAAAATAGAACTCCTCTATGATCCAGCAATTGTACTACTAGGTATTTACCCAAAGAATACAAAAATACTAATTCAAAGAGATACATGCACCCTGATGTTTGTAGCAGTATTTGATTTTTTAAAAAGAAACTCATATTAAGAAATTATGTCTATACACTATTTAGATAAGTATGAACGTGCAATTTAACTTAACATGACTACCCTGATTTCTAAGCACAATTGTCTTCTTTCTAAATAATTGACAGTCATCTGATATCTATGATCACCATATCATGTATGTTAATAACCATACATATAGTCACCTTACATATATGCCTGGTGTATTTCTACAAGAAACTATAGCAAGTGTACTTTGTCATTCTGAAAAATTTAATCCCATACTAGCAATTGTGCTTATTGAGATAAAAATATTAAAATACTCCAGAAACATAAAATATATTATGTAAGTTTTTAAACATGGGTTTAAATGTTGGTCACCTTCCTATTTTCATTCTATACACTCTTCCTGACTTATTGCATACCTATGACTCTATCCATCGCTATAACTATATAACTATAAAGAAATAACATCTATATCATTATCCCCTGCTGGCATCTCTACCTGTGTACATCAAAGGTACCTCAAACTCAGTATGATGAAAATTAGTGAGATTTTTTTGCCCCAAGTGGTAATGTATTCAACATTTCAATAAATATACATCATTGTCTATCCAGTCACCCAGAAATTTGGATACTATCCAAATAACCACCACCTCCTAATAACTCACATCTAATTCATTGCAAAATTCACTAATTGATGCCACTTGTTTACTGGCTACTATTTTCAATCTCCTCTTCCCAGTATTATTGAAGTGATTTTCTAACATACAAGTGTAATCAGTTACTTTTCTGCTTAAAACCTTTTCATATCCTTGTAACAGTTTAGTACCAGTGATGGGTGACCATTATTTAAGATTTCTCCCATAATTTTTTACTTTACCATGACCTCCACCCTACCTTAGTCCCCTACAAATATAGATATCTCCCACTCTCAGTCCTTTTCCTAATCCACACTATGTTTCAGGTCTCCATGGCTATGGTCACACTGTGCCTTTCCCATATAATAGATTTCTCTCCACCCCATCACCACCCCAGTCTGGCAGATACAAACTACCTGTGAGTCAAACTATTCTAAGAACTCCCACCATTATACATGCTCCTAACCACTCTTCTTTCCAAATAGACCACATCTTTTGTGGTCTTTTATCATAATGCATTTATTTTTCTTCTATCAGTCTCTTTCTCTTCACTAGAATATAAAACTCCTTAAGATCAGCAGTACTAACTTGATGTTTCTAATGGCTAGTAAACAGGAGTGTTAAAAATTACATATTCAATGAAAGAATGACTTGAAGAACAAAGTTCTATAAGAATAATGTTCTACTTTTACCAGTCTATTTCTATATCCCCCAACTGGCTGTGATAAACCTGAAAATAATAACTTTTTGGTATGGTAAGTGGAATGTATTAAAAAAGTAAAAAAGAAATGTTTGGATAACTAACAGTTATAGTGACATAGTTCTGACTTCCCATATGGTTTTCCAATAGAAAAAAAATCTTACAAATAACAACAGATATGTTATATTTTATTATTTCTTTTCAGGCTAACATTAGGGGTTGTTCATAATTTTATCATGTAACTATTCTTGCGCACTGAACTTTCTGCCTCAAAAGAATTAGATACTAAGGGAGATAAATGCCCTTTATTTTTTTGCCAAGATGAAAGAATTCTCTACTAAATTTGTTCTATGCTAAAATAAGATAAGAATTAAAACACATAAATTTGCATTCTCAATATAAAAGCTTGCATTTAAAAAATCAAAGCGTGAGTTAGTCGTGTCTTTTAAGTCTAAAGGCATTTAAAATTAGGACGGCAGTTATGGGCACTCAAAAAAATAGACTTTATCCACTTTAAGTCACAATGCTTTTCACTTAGAAATTTCCTTTTCAGGCCAACATTTCTCTAACTCCCATTATGTTGAACTGATACAATTTTGGACTATTTGATTTAATGATAGAATTATATGAACATTATGCTAATTAATTTAATGTATTTTATTAAATCCATCTCTCTCCAACCATATATTTTGTTAAAAGTAAAATGTGAAATCTATGTTCTTATTGTGTTTTTTCTAAAACAGACACACACACAAACATATAGTGTCCACTTTACCCCAGAAGAAAGACTTTATAATAAGAAATACAGCAAACGTATTTTCAGTAAATTTCATACAGTGTAAAGGAGACGGAATTTCTTAAAGTCCAAGAATTTGTAACAAATTTAAAAAGAAACATGAAGAGAAATTCCTAGAAATTCTTGTTATAAGATTTACAAAATCTTGTAGAAAGCTCTGTGTTAAGCCTGAGCATTGAGGCCTTCTAACAGAAACTCTGAATTATTTTCAATTATCACATGGCTCTGCAGAAAGCAATGGGTAATAAGCCATAACACAGTCCAGTCAAAGCACAAGCCAACAGAAGAAGTCACTATTAGAAGGCCCAGGTCAGGGAAGGAGGAGTATTTCTCTCAGCTGTGATATGTTATTGCTGAGAGAAATCCATACTATGGCACAGTCTGATGTGTTCAATTTTTTTTAAGTTTGTTTCTTGGGGTTCCTGGGTGACTCAGTTAAGTGTCTGACTCTTGGTTTTGGCTCAGGTCATGATCTCAGGGTTTGTAAGTTTGAGCCTAGCATCAGGCTCCATGCTGACAGTGTGGAGGCTGCTTGGGATTCTCTCTCTTTCTCTCTCTCTCTCTCTCTCACTTTCTCTCTCGCTCTCAAAATTTATTTATTTATTTTGAGAGAGAGAGCAAGGAGGGGCAGTGAGAGGGAAGGGGCAGAGAGCTCAACCCAGGGCTTGAACTCACAAACCATGAAATCATGACCTGAGCTGAAATCAAGAGTTGGACGGTTAACCTACTGAGCCACCCAGACACCCCTCAATTTGTATTCCTTTCAATGCACTTTTAAAATGTTTTAAATTGAGATATAACTGACATATAACCTCACCTAAATTTAAGGTGTCACACATCTTGAACAACATGTCGATTGGTACACATATTATACTGCAATATGATCAGTAACAGAGCAATAGCTCACACCTCTAGGGCATCACATAATTATCTTTTATTTTGTATGGTTAGAACGTTTCAGATCGAGTCTCTTGATAACTTTGAAGTACAAAATACAGTATTGTGGTGTGTTAATTTTTGAGACAAAACAGCAAAGGTAAATAAAATTTAAATGATCGGTCCCATATTACACAGCCAATATGGACCAATTCAGGAAGAGTTCTATCTCCTGGAAGCCCTTCTCTCGTGGTACGTTGCACATTTCTTTTCATAAGGTGTTTTTTGAGCAAAATGCCTGGAGCTGAGGTAGAAAAGAAGCCAAACCCCATTAAATATAAAAGCAGATGTATACACAATTGTATAAGCAGTTGCTTGTGATTCCGAGGCTAGCATGAACATGAGGGCAGAGGCGTAGTTAGCTGCAGAGGACATTTTGTAGTAAAAGTCTCACTTCTGGGCCTCATGTTTGTCTATTTTTTCCCAATGTCAATCACAACTTCCCATGTCCTCTATTTTCAGAAAGCACTATAAAAAGACAAATCCTATTACATAATGAGAAAGCATAATGCAATTTTTCTAAGTCAAGATAGTAAATTTTGTGAAAAAATTCTGGTAGTTGACTGCTTAGCTTCAAATTTTAGCCCTAGCCTGAGTAAAGGCAGGCAAACTATTTCATCTCCCATGCCTCTGTTTCCTTAATTGCCAGGTGAGGATATTACTAGCATGTTACTGGGTTTTCATGAGGAGTATATGACTAAGACTAAAAATACTTCAAAGCTTCCAACAATGCTTGGCACACAATAAGCCACAGATCTAAACTTAGATCGTTTGTTATTCTAGCACTAAGCTTTAATACCAGCATCTACCTCTAAATATGTATATGGTGCATTTTTTTGAGCTTTTATGGTATACTTAAAACATATAAGCTAAGTGTTAGCATTTTAAAATTTATTTTATTTCATTTTTTTATTTTAAAAATTTATTTATTTATTTTGAGAGAGACAGAGACAGTGTGAGCAGGGGAGATGCCAAGAGAGAGAGAGAGAGGGAGAGACAGAGAATCCCAAGCAAGCTCCACACTGCCAGCACAGAGTCAGATGCAGGGCTAGAACTCACAAAATCATGAGATCATTATCTGAGCCAAAACTGGGAATCGGACGCTTAACCAACTGAGCCACCCAGACTCCACTCTTTTTTTTTTTTTTATTATTTTTAGAGAGAGAGAGAGCACAAGCCTGGGGGTGAGAGAGAGAGAGAGAGAGAGAGAGAGAGAGAGAGAATCTTAAGCAGGATCCATGCTCACCATGGAGACCTACACAAAGCTGTATCAGACGACCCTGGGATCATGACTTGAGCCAAAATCAAGTTAGATGCTCAACTGACTGAGCAACTCAGGTGCCCCTATGTGTTAGCATTTTTAAGGTGTAAATTTATGATTCAGAGTATGGAAAATAGAAAGGAATACAGTGTAGTGTCAGCTAGAGTATCTTATTCTGGTTTATGTTATTAACCCCATCACCTGTAGGCTTATTGAGGGCAGGACAATAGCAATATCATATTATTTTAAATACGTTAAACTGGCTTTACATGAATCAGCTGATAATTCTGCTGTGTGATATTGCTGGAGTGATAAGCCTCAGAATTTATAATGCTTACATTTTTAAATTTTCCTATTTTAATTCCCACTATACTTTTTCACCCTCATCCCCTTTTCCAATCTCTTATCTTATTCATCTCTCTTCTTATTGTTTTCCAATCTGCCTTTCAGCCCCCACACTCTTCTAAGCCCCAAAGTGCCTGCAGGTCATTTCTTCACTCCTTGGATGAGTCCTATACCTGGTAAGGGAATGTAATGACTGTAAAACAACTAGTACATCAATGGATCAGCCTGAAGGTGGCCCATACTCATGAACTATCCCTCTCCATAAAGGAATCTCATGTATTGATCTGTTCTTTCATTTGTTTGTATATTCATTTAGCAAACATTTATTGAAAGTGAGTCTATGCCAGGTACTGTGTTGGGCATTCTCACATTCCCTTCCCAATAATATCATCTATCTATTAGCAATACTATTTTTATCAATTAGCAATAATCATGGCTTGGATAATCCTCACTGGCTATGATACTGCTACTATGCAAAGCTGACAGTGCTGCCTTATCAACTCCAGTTTATACATGAAGAAACTAAGATTGAGAGGTTTTAAGTAACTGCCCAAGATGGTATGCATTAGACACATCTTATGGAGTCTCTCTATGAATAATAAGCCAGCCAGATAATTTCATACAAGAGTAGAGCAGGCCATCATTCACCCATTCATTCATACAACCATTTATTTGTGGCGGGGGGTGGGGGGGGGAGGATTGTATGTTTGTTTGTTTGCAGAAGTTAATAGTATCCCTAGCCTTGTGTGAGGTATTAGGAGAAAGTCTGCTTTTAGGAAGAAGGGCAGTATTACTTATCAGTGCTGATGCTTTATATATATTAACTCGCCTGGTTCAAGGACAGGCTCGCAAATTTTTGGTCCAGAAGACTAAATAAAATCATCCTACTCAAGAATCATTCCACTCTGACTCAAGTCTAATATCCTATATCATTTGGGCCTGATTTCTGAAGTTCAGTCATTCTTTTCAAATAATGCTCCTTGAATTGTTGCAAGCCTTTGATAAATTTTCAGAGTTCAGGAAAAGTTGACTTTGACAACTTTTGCTATTGTTCTCATTGGTTTAATTGAAGAGCAGATTTCCACAGGTCTTTACTCCATCCTGTCAGAATTCCTTCCATGCTATGGTTTTAAACTCACTTCTTGTATTGCTTTTAGGTCTCATTCTTTATAATCAAGTTCATTGTTATCCTTCAGTTGCAGTAATTGAGTCTTGGCTCTGATTTGTTTTGTAATAGTTCAAATACCTCCATTGCTGAGATGGTGCTGCCTTGTTTAATTCATCTTCCTAGAATCATATTGCTAAACCTCAGTATTGATTCTCACTCTCTGTTTAAACACTATTTTAGGGGCACCTGGCTAGCTCAGTTGGTGGGATATGTAACTCTTGATTTCAAGATTCTAAATGCAAGCCCTATGCTGGGTATAGAGATTATTTAGAAATTAAAAAAAAAGTCTTAAAAAAATAAAGGGGCACTTGGGTGGCTCAGTTGGTTAAGCATCTCACTCTTGAATTCGGCATGGGTCATGATCACACAGTTCATGAGACTGAGCTCTGCGTCAGGTTCTGCATTGACAGTGCAGTGCCTGCTTTGGATTCTCTGTCTCCTTCTCTCTCTCTCTCTTCCTTGCTACTTTCTGTGTATATATCTGGTGCACAACTTAAGAAAAAGATGAAGTCATTCCTAATATCCTTTTATATTAGTCCTGGTATTGATTCTATGTATAGTGTAAGTTACACAGAAAAGAATGGTACCTCCCTAGGCTTTGTTGTTTAGACCTAGATTTATAGGGAAAAAATCATCCCAGCAAGAAGAATTTAAGATAGTTGTTCCCATATGAAGGCAAGAACCCCAAGCTGAAGAAAGCTATACTTTTAAAACCAAGTGCCTTAGTTGACTGTTACTCTGAATTTATTTTCTTTTTATTATAACTAATTTATTAGTAAATTCCCATATAGAAATTTTAGATTGGTTTCTGGTGTACTATGGGAATGTAGTGGAAAGGT
This sequence comes from Lynx rufus, assembly GCF_022079265.1. Taxonomy (NCBI): domain Eukaryota; kingdom Metazoa; phylum Chordata; class Mammalia; order Carnivora; family Felidae; genus Lynx; species Lynx rufus. The sequence continues at coordinate 61,772,963 of NW_025814827.1, forward strand.
CATATACATTCATATTTGGATATTAAAGGGAGTGCCATTTAAGCTCTGAACTCAATATGGTAGAGAAAACTGTAATCAGTGAGAGAGCTCCAAGGGAAAGATTTATCTTTCAGGGTAGAAGTAAGGATAGAAGGTCTTCCATGCCTCACATAGATAATTCCTCTGATGACTTTAGTACATTGGAAATCATTTTAAGGAAACCTTCATTTTTCACTCACATAGATATCATGTCCTAATTACCTTTATCCCGGAACTTCTTAGGAGAAGTCCTCCATGAAGATCTCAAGTACTTATCTCCAGAAATCTGGCATGCCCTCCCTCCTCAACTGCAGGCTGGATTAGATGTCCCCCTGATGTACCCCACTTCCTTTTGTACCTATTCCACATTTTCTATTAGCCTTCCTTAAACCCTACAGAACTGCAGGATTTTGACTTGCCTTTATTATCTCAGTAGCTAGGACAAGAGTTGCTACCAATAGATGCTCAATAAATTGCTTGTGGAACTTTTATTTGACATTCTTCTTGTTTGTTCAGACTGTTTCCCATTACTTCCCCCAAATCTGACAAGTTGCATTATTCATTCCAATAGTATTTTCCTAGCCTATATAGTTCAACCCCTCTGACTTAAAGATTTACTATACTACCATCTAGATCTCTTTTCCCACTGGAATTCTATCTTGACTCAGCTTTTCTTTTCTTTCTTTCTTTTTTTAATGTTTATTTATCTTTGAGAGAGAGAGAGAGAGTGCACAGCGGGGAAAAGCAGGGGGGGAGGGCACAGAATCCAAAGCAGGCTGTGAGCCCAGAGACTGATGCAGGTCCCGAATCCATGAACCATGAGATTATGTCCTGATCTGAGGTCGGACCTTCAACTGACTGAGTCACCCAGGCGCCCCTTGACTCAACTTTTCTTATAAGACACACTAGTATTGTTTTTCTTTTTTCTTTCTTTTTTTCTTTTTATTTTGGCAAGGATCATATGGAGCAATTTATACTTCCTGAGTCAATTTCCTCTTCATCCATTTTCTGTTTCTTGTCTTTCTTCTCTTTAATACTCTGAAATCATATAATAGTTATCACAAACTCTTACTCTCTAAGTAAATAGTTATTTCCTCATCTTCCATAATTCTAAAGATTGTTTCACATTACTGATCTAGCTCACTCTTTTGAAGCTTCCCTCAGATTTGCAAAACTCTTCTCATGCTTGGATCTCTACCTGCTTTGGGAGAGTTCCCTTGTCAGTACACACAGAGTCTACACTCCTCACAAACAGCTCAGCCTCACTGCAGCCTCTGTGACATTAATCAGCTGCAATACAAGAACTGCTTACTTACATCAGGTTAGAGGGCAGGTGGCCATTTTCCTGCAATTTGCTCACCTGCTTAGATGGTCTGGATCCTGAAATACTTCTCTATCTCTCATTGCAAATGGCATTTTTTAATCAACCATGTTATGTCTAATTTGAGCCCTGTGTTGTGTACAACATTGCTATTTTACACAGTGACTGTAACTCTGCCTGGGATCACTGTCTAGATCAGGGGGCTGAACAAAGACTCTACTCCGGCTCAAACTCTGTAAGCTACTCCACGTAGCAGCGTGTACTGATGATGTGGATTTCAGCCTCAGTTTTGCTGAGAACCATACCCATCTCCTCTCTCTCTCTCTCTCTCTCTCTCTCTCTCTCTCTCTCTCTCTTTCTTCTGACACTCTTTCCCCTCCTCTGTCTTCCCTCTGTCCCCTCCATCAGTCAGATATCGAGCCTCAGCATAGCTTTGCCCATTCTCCTCCTTGGTGGGTATTCAGCTTCTCCTCATTTTTCATGACCACAAATTGCTTTAAATTTCATTCTATTTGCTGCTTGCTCTTAAAACAGTATCTGGCACAGTAATGCCATTCAGTAATATCAACTTCTATTATTATTTTACTTCTACCCATTTCAAACCCTGGGAAGACCCAAGATCTGGGATTTTATCTGACAGCAATTGCGTGTGCTGTGTAGCCTCTCTCGAATCATTTCTTCTTCTTTTACCAAAATGTGTGTGTGTTGGGGGTAGAGAGTGGTGGGAGGGATGTATAAAACTATTTACTGGCATACGGAGATGCCACATAAATTCCTACTACATCTTTTTTTGGTCTTTTTGTGCTCATCTTTTCCTTCCAAAGGCCATTGAATTTTCTGTTCAGTACACAGAGTCTACCTCTTTTATACATCTTCCCTACCCAATACAAAGCATAGTATTGTTTTCCTTTGGTCTACTAAAAATATTCCACCCTTGAGACACCTGGGTGCTTCAGTCAGTTAAGCATTCGACTCTTGATTTCAGCTCAGGTCATGATCTCACAGTTTATGAGTTCAAGCCTCGCATCAGGCTCTGCCCTGACAGCATAGAGCCTGCTTGGGATTCTGTCTCTTCCCTTCTCTCTCTGCCCCTCCTGCATGCTATCTCTCTCAAAATAAATAAATAAACTTAAAAAAAAATATTCCACTCATGTAGTCCCTTGCATGATTTCCACTTTTTGGTACGCCTTTGACCCCAATTTAATCAGGTGCCTTGAGAGCCCAGTCTATTTTCTGAGCTAAGTGCACACAAGCATACACACAAGATATACATATTCATGCTCACACCCCCATGAGTGTAAAATTTTCCTGAAGTCCAGAGTAATTAGTCAGAATCTAAGACCTTATAGCAAGTTAAATCAGAAAGACCAAGTAAAGCACAAATTTACAGCCGTATCATGAAAAACCTTGCATGTTCATAAAAAAAAAAACAAAAAAAACAAAAAAAACAACTCTGCCAGCCCAAGGACTGTTCAATTAGACTCTCTGATGGTAGAATTTATTCTAAAAAAAACCTCACCTCCATGCTGTGCCATTTCTACATAAGAATTGGAGAGAACTATGCAGATCCTGCACCTGTTGAGTTACACAGAAAATCTACAGGAAACCCAGAGTTCAAGTGCATGTGATTAAGTACAAAAGATTAGAATAAAAACCTTAGGTGGTTATGGTTTCTGCTGTTATTTTAACTCTCCATGCTCTTGTACATCATATATCATTAGTGGGCAAAAATCACATAATAACAAACTACTAGCCTTATGCCTAAAGTTCTTAGACAATGGGTATTATGTGAACATCTATGGCTATTCTGACCGTACCAAATGATCAAGCCAAACAGAAAGGTTATCACGTTGTGCTTATGAATTTTGGTAATGAGGGGCCTTGTGTTTCGCATGTCTGTGATTCTGGAGAGCAGATTTCAGTTGAGCCTTGTGGCAGCTCCTGCAGGGGCTAATCAGGAGAGCTGCTGTGACTAAAACTGAAGTTGCAGCTGCTTGGGAGATGATTTTCATTAAAGCTGCCTGCCAGTGTCAACACAGAATCCAGACCAACCAGATTTTAGAAACAAAATGTGATACTTGCAAGGCACTTGGGCACAGTATTCATAATTTTCTAATGATGGCATTGTCTCTTTTCACCAAGAATGGAAATAAAGTCTTTAAGCAATTATTGACATAGAATTCACCCTATAACAGCTTGGCTAAATGTGAACATTTCCATTATCTCCTTCTATCTAATAATAATGATAATAATAATAATAATAATAATAAATGTGCAAATTTTGTCATGGAATATACATGTCTTCAGCATTTGAAAATGAATTACAGCTATTGATATTTTGGAGTATAATCCTAAATAGTGGTAAAGTCATGGAGTTCTGAGTAATGATGTACATGTAAAAATATTGGTAAAAAATTTGGGGGTTTATTTAAGGACAGAAGTTAATCTTAAATTTATATATAACTGCACTTTTTTCCTTGGTTTAAAAAAAAGTAGCTCTATTTATAGAATTATTTCTAGTAAGTTAATAGGTTCTTAGGAAAAAAAAATACATGACTTAGAGGAAACCTCTAATAGATATCAAAATTTCTATGGCCATTAAGATATTTAAAAATACTTATGGGGTGCCAAGGTAGCATAGTCCGTTGAGTGTCTGACTTGGGCTCAGGTCATGATCTTGTGGTTCGTGGGTTCGAGCCCTGCTTCGGGCTCTGTGCTGACAGCTCAGAGCCTGGAGCCTGCTTCACATTCTCTGTCTCCCTCTCGCTCTCTGCCCCTCCCCCACTCTCAAAAATAAATAAACCTTTAAAAAAAGATATTTATTAAATCACATTATCTTAGCTGTTTTAGTGTTAGTATACAGATTTCAGATGGTAAGGTGATGACTATAAAATGATATAATTCTTTATTAAAATAAGTTTAGTGCTTCGAAACTAGGTTGATAATATAAGGACAGGAAGTGTTATTTTCCAAAAGAAATATAGTGATGATGAGTCACAGAAGTGCTGTATTATGGGGCGCCTGGATGCTCAGTCAGAAGAGTGTACAACTCTTGATCTTGGGGTCACAAATTGGAGCTCCACATTGGTGCAGAAATTACTTTAAAAAACAAATAAAACGATGTTTTAAAAAGTTCTGTATTATAATAATGGTATTTGGTGTCAGTGTAAACAAAATTAAAAACAAAACCCTTCCCTCCATTGCTTTATCCCAACAACTATATTGTTTCTTTTTTTTTTTAATTTTGTTAATGTTTATTTATTTTTGAGAGAGAGACAGAGTGTGAGCAGGAGCAGTGTCAGAGAGAGAGGGAGAATCTCTCTGAATCTGAAGCAGGCTCCAGGCTCTAAGCTGTCAGCACAGAGCCCAACGTGGGGCTCAAACTCACACACTGTGAGATCATGACCTGAGCTGAAGTTGGATGCTCAACTGACCAAGCCACCCAGGCGCCCCTATATTATTTCTTCAGTCACATGCAAATTATATTTGATTTTTTAATAAGTTAAATTTTTATGGGAAGTAGTGAAAACATATCTTAATTCAAGACTATTTCATGCCATCTTGCATCCAAGCATTTTCCTGGTCTATTGGACATTCCTCCTATGCTTCTGAGAGTAGCTGATAGGATTCCACAATTAAGCCACATCTCTGACATAAAACTTGTGTTTAATAAATATTAGTTTACTACATGATTTTTTCTAGTTTCTATCTCAATCTCTGATCCTTATCAGGCTCTGTTCCAAAATACAGAAGATCTGAATGTTAGGAGGATTTTGCAGCGATACCAGATCAGAAATACACCTGTAAATTTATGATTGCTGATAAGAAAAAGTTTAGATTGTTAATAGCATATATTTGTATCTTTTTAAACAAACACAATAAAATGCTTCTTATTTTAGTCATTAGGATCTAAACTGTTTTTTTTAATGACCGAAAGAAAAATAGAATCAAAAATAGGATCAATCCATGAAAAGAAGTTAGTTTTTAGACATCTTTCAAAATTGCCATTAACAGGCACTCACTAAGGAGACATTACTATCTTAGGACATGTTCTTCAAACACAGAAATGTACTGGCATTTATCATACAATCTCTCAAGGTAATATAAATTCTAGGAGAGGCAAAAGTTTACTAAGAAAGAAAAGAAAGAAATGATACTGCCTGATGAGACTAAGCTGTCAAAAAGCTGTAGAACTTGCCTATCCCCATTCATGAGGTTGATCCCTCTGCTTACAGGTGCCAAGTGGTAATTCCTAATATGCATGTGTTATTTGAATGTGTGTGCATAACAAGTGAACATAAACATGAGTTTTTTAATTAAATTACTATATCTCTACAGAATGCTAGTCATTATATCAGCCCTCCCACTTCGATCTGAGAACAATTCATATAGGCTTAATAATACTTGATACAATGTAACTGCCCCCAAATTATCAGCTGTTCTCTCCAGCTCCACTTCTGTTACCTAGATGGGGGGTTCCCAATTCAGTATGCTACCTTAGTCTGCCCTTCTGAATAGCACATTTGTTCTAGATTTTATTCCTCTTCTTTCCCTTCTTAACATATTGGGTTCACTATTGGTGCATAACTGTACAATCTGAAACAGAATTTTGAAATAAGTTTTCATACATTAAAATCTCTCTCTTCTCAGCTGAGACTAGGGTAGTGAGTAATGTGAAAATGTCAGACACTATGACAGGGTCAGTTCGTGCATTGTCTCCCCAAATGTACCTGTTATGTAGCTGCATTTTCTGCACATCCCAAAGACTGGCTCTGTATGAAAATCTACACTTATAATTAATGTCCTCCTAAAGAGTTTCTGTATGCATCATATATATATGAAGGTGAATACACTTTTCATACCTATAATTTAATTATATTTTGGACATTATGAGAAAAAAAAAAAAGTCCTTACCTAACCTGAATGAGCTTGTGTCAGTTTTATAGAAATTTTTATGGGCAATTTTTTATTCCTTTTTCTTCTTCCTGGGACAGCATCTCTAGGCATTCAGAATGGTCGAGTGTTTGACATACCCCCTGTAGACCGTCCTGCGTTTTGCCTCTAACAAACCAGGCTGTCCTGAACCCCTAGTAACAGAATCATTTACCTTAATACGAATTAGGTTGGGAAAGCACCAAAATCTTCATGCACCCAAGCTGACTTTGAGGAGTTTATGCTGTGACATCTGAAGTTGTTATGAGGTTGTCCAGAATGAAGCAACACTTCATCAGGGCCTTCCATGTGTGCTAAGTGTGTTCATGACAGGACCAAGCATGCTTTCCTTTATGAGGAGCAGAAAAATCTTTGTGAAAGTGTTGAAGGCACAATCACAGAGTCAAAAAGCTAAATTAAAAAAAAAAAATTGAAGCTTTTTTGAGTAACAAAAAAAATCAAAGGGAAAAAAAGATCTCTGATTAGGATTAGTTGTAACAAGAACCTATGGAATTTTTTTTTAATGTTTTTGTGTGTTTATTTTTGAGGCAGAGAGAGACAGAGCATGAGCAGGAGAGGGGCAGAGAGAGAGGAAGACACAGAATCTGAAGCAGGCTCCAGGCTCTGAGCTGTCAGCACAGAGCCTGACACGGGGCTCGAACCCATGAGCCCTGAGATCATGACCTGAGCTGAAGTCACATGCTTAACCGACAAAGCCACCCAGGCACCGCAAAAACCTATGGAATTTGTAAAAAAAAAAAATGCCCAAGCCCCATCTCTATGAATTCTGCCTGAGTGTTGAGAAGGACCAACTATCTGTATAGGTTTTTTCAGGGGAGCAGGTTTGGTCAGTTTTAATTGTTATTTATTTATTAATTTATTTTTATTGAATTAACATACAGCATTGTATTAGTTTCAGGCATACAATATTATGATTCAACATTTCTATGCATTACTCAGTGCTCATCACAATAGGTGTACTCTTGGGGCGCCCGGGTGGCTCAGAAGGTTAAGCATCCGACTTCGGCCCAGGTCATGATCTCATGGTTTGTGAGCTTGAGCCCTGCATCAGGCTCTGTGCTGATGGCTCAGAGCCTGGAGCCTGCTTCGGATTCTGTGTGTGTCTCTCTCTCTGCCCCTACCCCACTCATGCTCTGTCTCTCTCCCCTTCAAAAATAAACATTAAAACAAAGTAAAAAAAAAAAATAGGTGTACTCTTTTTTTTTTAATTTATATATTTATTTTGAGAGAGAGAGAGAGAGAGAGAGAGAGTGGGGGAAGGGCAGAGAGAGAGGGAGAGAGAGAATCCCAAGTAGGCTCCTCACTGACAGCTCAGAGCCTAATGCGGGCTTGATCTCATGCTTCGTGAGATCACAACCTGAGCTGAGATCATGACCTGAGCCAAAATCAAGAATCAGATGCTTAGCAGACTGAGCCACCCAGGCACCCCACAATAAGTGTACTCTTAATCTGCTTTATCTATTTCACCCATCCCACTCATCTACGTCTCCTCCGGCAAACCACAGTTTGTTCTCTGTATTGAGGAATCCTTTTTTCTTTTGTCTCTTTTTTTCTTTGTTTAGTTTATTAAATTCCACAGATAAGTGAAATCCTATGGTATTTGTCTTTCTCTGGTAATTCTATTTTTAATCTTTTGAAGAACTTCCATACTGTATTCCACAGTGGCTGCACTAATTTATACTCCTCTCAACAATGTGGGAGAATTTCTTTTTCTCTATATCCTCAACAATACTTATCGTATCTTGTCCTTTTGATTGTGGCCATTATGACAGATGTAAGGTGATATCTCATTGCAGTTTTCATCTGTATTTGTCTGCTGATTAGTGATGTTCAACACCTTTTCAGGTGTCTGTGGGCCATTTGTTTGTATTCTGTGGAAAAAATGTTCATGTGCTCTGCTCATTTTTAATCAGAGCATTTGTTTTTTGGTGTTCAGTCATATAAGTTCATTATATATTTTGAACTCCTTATCAGATATATAATTTCCAAATATCTTCTCCCATTCAGTAGGTTGCCTTTTTTTGTTTTTGATGGTTTCTTTCACTGTGTAAAAGCTTTTTATTTTGATGGAGTCTCAATAGTTTATTTTTACATGCTTCTCTTGTCTCAGGAGACATATCTAGAAAAATGTTTTTATGGTCAATGCCTATGCTTTATTCTAGGAGTTTTATGGTTTCAGGTCTCACATTTACATCCATTGTGAGTTTATTTTCGTATATGGTATAAAAAAGTGATCCCATTTCATTCTTTTGCATCAGCTGTCCAGCTTTCTTCACATCATTTGGTCTTTTTCCCATTATATATTTTACCTCCTTTGTCATAGATTAATTGATGATTTAAGTGTGGGTTTTTATTTATTTATTCCTGGGCTCTGTATTTTGTTTTATTAATCTATGTTTCTATTATTATGCCAGCACCATACTGTTTTGACTTACTTTGTAGTAAAAAGCCTTGTATCATATCTTGAAATCCAGGATTGTAATCCTAAGATTGTTCTCCTTTCCCAAGACAAGATTGCTATGGCTACTTGGGGTATTTTTGTGCTTCATACAAATTTTAGTATTATTTGTTCTGATTCTGTGAAAAATGTTGTTAGTGTTCTGATAAGGATTGATTAAGTTTGTAGATTGCTTTGGATTGTACAGACATTTTAACAATATTGGTTCTCCCAATCCATAAGCATGGAGTGTCTTTCCATGTGTTTGTGTTATCTTCAATTTCTTTCATCAGTGTTTTATAGCTTTTGGAGAGCAGGTCTTTCACTTCTTTGGCTAAATTTATTCTTAAGTATCTTATTGTTGGTTTCTTTTTAAGTTTATTTATTTATTTATTTATTTTTTTTTTTTGAGAGAGAGAGAGAGTGCATGCAAGTGGGGCAGGGCAGAGAGAGAGGGAGAGAGAGAGAATCCCAAGCAGGCTCCGTGCTGTCATTATGGAGCCCAATGAGGGGCTTGAATTCATGAACAGCAAGATCATGACCTGAGCCATACATAGTCAGATGCTTAACCAAATGAACCACCCAGGTGCCCCTTAGGTATCTTGTTCTTTTTGTTGCAATTGTAAATAGGGTGTTTTCTTAATTTATATTTCTGCTACTTTATTTTTAGTGTATAGAAATGCAACAGATTTCTGAATATTAATTCTATACCCCTATCTGTATAGTTTTTTTTTTTTAACATTTTATTTATTTTTGAGACAGAGAGAGACAGAGCATGAACAGGGGAGGGGCAGAGAGAGAGGGAGACACAGAATCGGAAGCAGGCTCCAGGCTCTGAGCCATCAGCCCAGAGCCCGACGCGGGGCTCGAACTCACGGACCGTGAGATCGTGACCTGAGCTGAAGTCGGACGCTTAACCGACTGAGCCACCCAGGCGCCCCATTATTTTAGTTTTTAATGATCAAAAGTTATTAGATATTATTTAAATCATTAGGTTATTATTTACATTTCAAAATATATTAGAAATATTGTTTTCAGTGGGATTTTCTAAGTGCACATTAGTATATCGAATTCTATATCTCAAGACTCATGGTAAAAATAAATAACAGTTACACATGAACTTCAAAATTCAAATTTTCTGATGATTTATACCCTGACTTATTACTTAAAAGAAAACCAATATCTCTCATATATTTTTCCACAAACACCTTGGTAGAAGTTTGAATAATCAGTAAATACATGAAAAGTGAGTATTAAGAGGAGATGGAGGGGAAGGGAAAGGCATTAAATACTGCGATGGTGCATATTTGGCGGTAAGATAAATTTGAAAATTTTCTATGTACATGCACCTCTATTCTGCTGATAACATTAACTTGTGTACATATGAAACAGCTGGAAAAAATTCTCTTGGCATAATATTCAAACTTCAAAAACAAACTGCTTCTCTACAGACCCGGTGACTAGCAACAATTTTCAGTATATTTGAACTTGCATATCTGAAAAGCCTCATTGGAACTTTATAGCACTAATTATGGTAGAGCGATGAATTCTTGACTTAAACGTCAGCAAATGAATATTGAAAATGACTAATGCTGCAAATATGCAATACACCCCAATTACTCCTTCCATTCCTCTCTTTCCCTCTCTCTTTCCCTCTCTCTCTCTCTCTCACACACACACACACACACACACACACACACACACTAAATCGTTATGTTGGGAACATATTTTTTAGGTCTAATTAATCATTTTTACCTGAGGAATAACAATATTTTTAATAATAAAACTGTGGTAGTTAGACAATTATCACTTTACTGACATTCAGGGAACAAAGATTTTAGTAAAATTAAAATATCAATCCTCTGACTTTAAAAGAATAGACAACTCTTGGAAACTTACCAAATTTTTCAAGTTAGTAAAAATAGTGATGTAGTGAATTTTATGTAGCATTTATAGATATTGCTATATAGATTATAAGGAAAACCTTCACAAATAGAGTGGAGGGAGAAATAGGAAAAAAAAAAGAAATTAGCCAAAGAATAATAACATGTACAGGAAATCATATATACATAACTAATAAGGTCAGTGCTTCCGCCACTAAATTTAGACTATACCGTATTTATACATCTTTCTTTACCAACTGTCCAAAATTCCCTGCCTTCATCTAATACTTCAGTTCTCACAGCTGTATACTCGAAATGGAGATTAGGTAATTCAAACCTACATTCCTAAGGACTTGGAATCCTTTGCAATAGTCTTGTCTATATTCTTTCTCTAGTATTTACCACTGATGGTGATTTAAATATGGAACTTCAGGGATGTCCTAGACGCTGTTCATACCCTTCTCTGCCCAGTTTTATAGCACCATACCATTTCCCCTTGGTGGGAAAGACCTTAACTCTAGTCAACAACTAAAACCGGTTATACCTGTTCACCCTATCATGCTGAATATTCTGTGGCCAATCCTCCAATATTTTATTTTAACAAGACTGAAGGAAATCTATAGGAGACCTCAGTTTTAAAATAAGGAAGAGAATAGAATATGCAGAATTGAGCATCTTTGGAATGTGATTTAAATAAGAAACAAAACCAAAACGAAGTGAAAATATGAATTGTCATTCTCATGCCTTTAAGCCAGGAATGGCTGCTATAGTGAAGTCAACTCAATGTGGACTCCAAGCAAAGGTGATTTTTCAGAGATATACTTAAGTAGGCAAGAAGCTGTCACAACATTGTTTGGAGAGAAAAAGTTATCCAAATAAATACCTTATAGTGGAGGAAAATGGTATTTTCAGACAATGTATGGATTTAAATTCAGAAATGCTATTTTATTTTGTTTTAATTCCAGTACAGTTAATACAGTGTTATATTAGTTGCAGGTGTACAATATAGTGATTCAAGAATTCGATACATGACCCAGTACTCATCACAGGTATACTCCTTAATCTCATTGCCTTTTTCACCCATCCCCACCCCCTCCTCTCTGGTAAACATAAGATTGTTCTCTGTACTTAAGAGTCAGGAAATCTAGGTTACAATTTTAGTTCCTGAGAGGGCCAATTCTCCAAAATCCAAAAATCCACACCTCTATAAAAGCAATGATAACTAAAAAAAAAATACTTTCAAAATCAATCAATTTTGAAATCAAGCTTTTCAGAATTTGGAAATCAGGTAAAGACCCATGACAACCTAAAGTGTGTTTATTCAAGAAAAATGGCTGAATCTCAATAAGAGCAGCAAGGTTACATGTCTTTAACCTTTATCTCATTCCCCACCTCCCCAGCTCTGAAGTAGCCTTGAAAACTGACAGCATGGCACTTACAAATGCTGTGAAAAACCAGCCACTTGGAAGCTAATGGATAAGACAAAATTGGGGCTTCCTCCACACCCCGGAGAATTGCCATTATTTGATCTGACTGGTCTCGCAGCTATTAAAAAGCTCCATTCTCAAGGGATGCCTTTATTTGATCTGATTCAGGGCCTGCTCTGTGAAAACTGCTCTATCCTCAGGACATTTACCAAAAACAATTAGTAGTAATTGTTTGCCATCATAGCTCCTGGGTAGCATTACCGGGTAGGGCTAATAAGAGGCTGATCAAAAAATATAAAAGGAAAACACTGGGAAATGACATTTCCACAGGGGCTTTAAAAAATGCCAACATATTCCTGGAAATCTCGAAAGTCAAATTCATGTGCTTCATTGTGAACATACTAAGGAAAGATGTGAGAAGACCCTAATCTCTGCCCGCCAGTGGATCTTGAGGGTCTGTGCAAACATTGAATACTACAGATAGACTTAGCAACCTCTTTCCAGAACACGTAAGGAATACCCCAGTACAAACACAGCACTCCTCAGCAATGTCTGGCAAATTTACTGGTCTAAGGCATTGAAGGACATCTCTTTATAATTATTAGTTGACCTCTGACTGAAGCAAGCAGAGACTTCAGGAGTACCTCTGACAAGGAATACATACTCTTCAAAATACGTCCAGCAAAGTAACTAAATAAACAAACAGCAACAATCACAAACCTGAGGGAAAAGAGGACAGTATGATTTCCAGAGTTAGCACATCACATTATCTAAAATGTCCATTTTTCCAACAATGAAATATATGACACATACAAAGAACCAGGAAAGGAATAAAAGCACAGGAATAAAAGCAGTCAAGAGATAATATTCCTAAGAAATCTGACAATGGGTACTTACTGCAAAGACATTCCATCAGCATTTTAAATATAGTCAAGGATCTAAAGGAAATCTTGCATGAAAAACAAAAGGAAAGTTGAGAAAGATGTCTTACCAATAGAAAATATCAATAAAAAGATAGATATTATAAAGGATCAAGTAAAAATTCTGGAGTTGAAAATACAATAACTGAAATAAAAATCCCACTAGAGTAATAAAAGCAGGTGTGAGCAGGCAGCATAAATCAGTTTGAAACAGGCCCACTGTGATTATCCAGTTTAAGAAACTGGGGAACAGGGTTGCCTGGGTGACTCTGTTGGTTAAGCTTCCACATAACTTTGGCTCTGGTCATGATCTCATATTTTGTGGGTCTGAGTCCTGCATCAGGCTCTGAGCTGACAGTGTCGAGCCTGCTTGGGATTCTCTCTCTCTCTCTCTCTCTCTCTCTCTCTCTCTCTCTCTCAAAATAAATGAATAAACTTAAAAAAAAAGAAGAAGAAACTGGGGAAAAAGAATGGAGAAAAATGAACAGAGCCTCAGAGACCTGTGGGACAGCATTGAGCATATCAACATGCATATAATGGAAGATCCTAGAAGAGAAGAGGAGAAAGAAGGAATATTTGAAGGAATCCTGGCTGAAAACTTCCCCAAATTAATGAAAAACATGAATCTGCACATTTAAGAAGATCAGCAAACTCCAAGTAGGATAAACTCAAAGAGATCCACGTGTAAATATATCATAATCAAAGATTTGTAAGACTAGTACAAAGAATAAACTTTGAAAGTAGCAAAAAAAAAGTCACTCACCACGTACAAAGGATCTTCAATAATATTGACTACTGACTTTTCAGAAACCATAAAGGCTAGAAGGCAGGATGGTGATGTACTCAAAGTGCTGAAAGAAAAGAGATGGTCAGCCCAAGAATACTACATTGTGACAAACTATATTTCACAAATTAAGGAGAAATTAAGAATTCCAAGGTAAAAACAGAATTTGTTGCTAGCAGACATGCCCTGGAAGGGAATTCTTCAGGATATAATGAAAGAAAATTAGATACTATCTTCAATCCATACAAAAAAAATTAAGTGTACTGGTAAAGGTAACTGAATAGAAAAACATAACAGACAATGCAAATGTAGTTTTCATTTGTAACTCTTTTATTCCACTATCTTATTTAAAATACAGCTGCATAAAGCAATATTTTAAAAACTGTATTGATGGGTTATAATGCACAAAGAGGTAATTTGTGTGAAAAGGAGGAGAGAAGGAGCTATACTGAAAGCAATGTTTTAATATACTATTGAAATTAACTTGGTATTAATCTGATATAAATTGTCTTAAATTAAGATGTAAATTGTAATCCCAGGGAAACCACTAAGAAAATAAGTCAAAAATATATACTAAAAGAAACTACAGCATTAAAATATAAAATATGAAAATGAGGAAGTTTAAGCAATCAGATTAATAAAAACCGAATTTAAAACTCAACCATAATTACCACATTCTGAAATAATCACTTTACTATGTTGGCTTTTACTTTTCTAATCTTAAAAAAAAATCCACATGTATTTGTAAACATATATGTGTTTTAATTTAACATGATATTGTAAATCTGTTTTGGTCTCAAGTTTGGATTTGAAGTGTGTGGCGGGGAATTTTAAAATAAGTTTTCTGTATATTGTAGAATCTGTAAAGATACACATGTAAACTGCCATTTTATGTGTTACATATGATTAAAATGTAGATGGATTCATGGTGTGTTCATTTATTTTAAGCATATGAAACATTTTTTTTTTATTTTTTTTTCAACGTTTATTTATTTTTGGGACAGAGAGAGACAGAGCATGAACGGGGGAGGGGCAGAGAGAGAGGGAGACACAGAATCGGAAGCAGGCTCCAGGCTCTGAGCCATCAGCCCAGAGCCCGAAGCGGGGCTCGAACTCACGGACCGCGAGATCGTGACCTGGATGAAGTCGGACGCTTAACCGACTGCACCACCTAGGCGCCCCTTTTTATTTTTTATTTTTTTTAATTTTTTTAAAGCATATGAAACATTTTAAAGTAATTGCTAGTGATTTCATAATCAAGCAGTGAAAGTTCAAATCAAATCCAGTCATAAATATTCGCATACTCACATGACTTAAAGAGCTACCAACAATATACATGATAATATGCATCCTTTTTCCAAGTGGTTTTTATTAGTCTGAAAACAATTTAAAGAATTCTTAACCACAAAGTCTTGCAATGTCAATTAATAAGCAAAAGCTGATATAATTTAAAATAAATTAAGTGCCTATTCAAATGCTTTTGGTTTGTGGGCACATGCAAATTTGCTTGGAGAAGTTATTCTCTCAGTATTCCCTTCACATGGGGATTTGTGTGATGTTTGTTTTTACTAAGAAGGAGAAAACGGAAAAGCTATTTCAGAACCAGATTTGATTGCTTTGAAAACAAACAAACAAAAAATGCTTTTTTTTTTTTTTTTTCTTGTAGCTTTGGGCTAATTGCTCTTCCCTTCAAATCTCTGTTTTCTTGTTGTTGCTTTTTTCCCCTTTATCTATTTTCAAGGTAGATTTAATGGCTTATGGGAAAAAAACTTGTTTAATTTACTTCTTCCCTTTGAAAAAGAATTTCTTCCCTATCTTTTCTTGCTTTATTCTCTAAACTCTGATTTTAGTCTTAGCATGTTAAGGAATTTTAAGCGGTTGTGCTTAATGATCTGATTCCAGAAATGGCATATCCTTATTTCAATTTTGCCTCTGAGAAAAACTATATTATCTCCAGAGAGCCCTGATAAACCTTATACATTTATTATCAGTCACCTTACTCATTCCAGAGGAAGAGAGGAAAGCCTATTTTAGATGAAAACACTTTGAGTTAAAAAAAAAAAAAAACTTCTTAAGGAATTTACATAATTGATTGTAATGATATGAAAATAGAGCATGGATATGTTCCATACCCTCAGTAATTGCCGATTAACTTTAACATCAATACATGCTTTTGAAATATCTTATCCAAGTGATTGCTTATGTGTTATTTTCTTACACAAAAACAATAACAAGTGTTAAGAAATACTTACGATGACCAAGCACTATTCCAGGCCCCTGGCACGTGTCAATTCATTTAATATTCATAACAATCTTTTAGATATATATTATTAGTACTGCATTTTACAGTAGAAAATACAGAGGTCAGGGACAGGTTAAATAATGTGCCCAAGGATTGGACTTTGAGTAACCTCATGGTGGAAACTGAGATTTCAACTTCTATCTACTGTTACCTATTGTTATCACTAGAAGAATTGCATTTAGTATCAAAAATAGATAATATTTTCTAGTGGACAGAAGATAGATACATGGTACTATAAAAAACAGTGAAGATATAGACATTTACTTAGACTAATAAAATTTAGTGGCTGTCAGAGTTTCTCTGATGATTAAAGCTCTATTCACCATAAAATAGTAAATTGAACAGGGTTTGGAAGTACAAATTTGTCAAACATACTCTTGAGGCTGGTTTATCTAAAACTGGATGCCAGATATCTACAATCTGAATTAAAAATATATATATATCTATATATATTTATTTTTGAGAGAGAGTAGGGGAGGAACAGAGAGAGAGGGAGAGAGAAAATCCCAAGCAGGCTCTACGCTGATCTCACAAACCGTGAGATCAGGACCCTAGCTGAAATCAAGAGTATGATACTTAACTGCCTGAGCCATCCAGGCACCCCTAAAATCTGAATTTTTAAAAGCATTTCATTGCTGATTTGACAAAATACAAGGAAATCTTAAAAAAATAATGCTTTTAAAGACCTCAAAAATGACTTTTTCTATATTTATGAAAGAATGAAAATTATGGTTCTCTCAGATATATAATAAATTAATAGTTGTGGCTGGGTCAGAGATTTTTCCAACTAAAGCATTAATTTATGGATTTAGGATAAATTTATAATTTCCCTAAAGTCTATTTGAATGAAAACAACAACAAGCAAAACCATACATTTTGAGCTCTTCTTAATATTAAATTTTTAAATATACTTTTACATTATGCACTTATTTTGTGCTAGGCACTCTTCTATGTGTTCCACAAATATTACTTCATTTCATCTTTCTACCAACTGTGGGCAGTGACTATTGTCATCTGCATTTTCTAGTTGAAAAAATGCAGAGAGGTTAAACCGCTTGCCCAAAGTCACACAGCTAAAATGTGGCAGACACAGGAAAAACACTTGAGATCTGATTCTTAAATTTCTGATCATAACCATTATCCTAGACTGCGTATCTTGGGCTAATAAAATTGTCAACAGTTATCATTCTTTCTTTTTCACACACACACAAAGTAAAACTATCCAACTACAATCCAATTCTAATATTTTATTGACAAGTGAGTTCATCCAGGGACATTATTAGAAGGCTGATTTAGTATATGCTTAATGGGAAAGTTGGATTAATAACTTGTAGGGACAGTGGTCCTACTAGTAATCTTGAGTTACTTATGTAGTTATACTTCTAATATCACCACACATATTTTATGATGAGTATTTTTTTATTTCTAAAATTATTTTCAGTAGCTTTCTTTGCATTAATTGGTAATGACGTTTTAAAGTCATGGTTAACAACAGAAAGCACTTACTTCTTTTCAAACAGAGTGGATAAGTGTAATTGGAAATTAAAAACTTGTGAATCTTAAATGAATACGTGTTCCCATCTTTCACCATGCACCAGTCCAAGTAAATAATCGTTAGACATTACAGACTAGACATCAAGGAAAGAGAGTGAGGCTACGTTCAAGCATCTACCACTTAACATTTTCTCCTGTATATTTAGAGTTGCAGTTAGAATACTTACAAACATAAATAAATTACACATAAAAATATACATGATGATTAGCCACTTATCATGGCTGTGAGAGACCAAGAACCAACAGTTTTAGAACATTTCATAACTATGCGTTACTTTCATACATTTTCTATTCCAGAACCTTAAGTTACATAGGCAGGCATTTTCCCCCATAGTTTTTGTATAAAGGTGAAAAAATTGATATTCATAGAGCACTGTGATTGCTGATCATTAGCTGGGTATCTTTAAGATACAACAGGGGGCTCCTGGGTGGCTCAGTCAGGTAAGCGACCCACATCTGCACTTCTGCTCAGGTCATGATCTCACTGCTGGTGAGTTTGAACCCCACCCCCCTCCCGGCTTTATGCTGACAGCTCAGAGCCTGGAGCCTGCTGCTTCAGATTCTTTGTCACCCTCTCTGCCCCTCTCCTGCTTGCAGTCTGTCTCTTTCTCTCTCTCTCTCTCTCTCTCTCTCAAAAATAAATAATAAAAAAAAGAAAATAATAACACCTCTGCACCTCCATTTTTTAACCTAAAGAACAGGGTTGGCAATACACATTTCTTCCTTGAAGACTTTCTACTAATACCAAAATAAAGCAAAAGAAAAGAAACTACATACTGCAAAGAGCCTTTCCTTGTCACAGTTTTCTCATATGAACAACATTAGCTAATGTTAAGGTCCTAGAGCATCACAAAAATTCTTTCTATAACAAGCATTCTATGATATAAAGGTAATATGTTATTGGCTGCTCATGAACACATTCTCAACCTAGTTTAGCAAGACTTTAAGTTATAATTTATGCAGTGTTCATATTTTTCTTTCTCAATATTTATATTGTAGGATTAAAAGTTTAAGACATTCTACTTCTGTTTCTTGGGCTTGGATTCATTCAAGGTTAAGTTTGTAATGCATAGCTCTTCTCCTCCCTACCCTTAACAGGGATTAAGAGACTTGCCAGACCTATCAGGATTTTAAGAAGCATAACTAAACAACGGCAGATAATTTATTTTTAAAGAAAGGTAGTTTCATGCTGTTCAGATAGACAGACTCTGCCATGTAAAGCCTCAAAATTGTTAGTCCAAAAATGGAATAATAACCAATATGTACTGGAGTTATAGAAAGAATTGATACCTCATTTTAAGTACATTACTAGTAAGCAAATACTTTATAGTTCTGATAATTGAAACCCCTTTAAAAATACAATTTCATTAGACCACAACCCCCGTTAAAATGTCATTTACAAAGGCTTGGGTCATCATTTACTACAAATGGTTTTAATCAAAGAAAAATGCTCAGAGGAACAGAAGTGGCCAGTATTTTGTGTAATGCAATAGCTCCCCCATCTTACAGACTAAAGAATATAAACTGGAATTCTTTTGATAAATAATATTAACAGTGTCTATATTTTATTTTGTTAATTCTATCTTCTTTCCCTAACTCTTATAAAGAAGATAAACCTTATCATTGATATACCTGTCCCCAAAGGATCCATTATTTCTACATGATCTTCTCAGAACATAAAACCCTAAAGAAACTGCAAATATCCCAGTGATTAGGATCTTTAAAATTTATCTTTTAAAGATAAACAAATACCATGGATATTAAGTGTTTTTTAACGTGTTCTGAGAAAATAAATTTTCCATTTATTTGACTGTATGCTTTAAAGATGTTATTCCTACTGAGCCATGAGGGTGGCTCAGTCGGTTAAGCGTCGGACTTCGGCTCAGGTCATGATCTCACAGTTTGTAAGTTTGAGCCGGGCATCGGGCTCTGTGCTGACAGGTCGGAGACTGGAGTCTGCTTCATATTCTGTGTCTCCTTCTCTCTCTGCCGCTCCCCCACTTGTGCTCTATCAAAACTAAATAAATGTATTTTTTAAAAAAAGATGATATTCCCACTCACAGTCTTTTTTCTTATATTTTGATCACTTAATAACAGTATTCAGTAATTATCTCTCCAAGTTAGTTTGACTCAATACTTAAACAAATATTAAGCATTTTCAGTCTTGCAAAATAGCTAAAGAAAATAGTGAGCAAATGACTTCAGATCTCCTTAATAATGACTGCATAAGTAATGTAATTAAAAATCCTAAAACTTACTTATTTAAAACAAGTTAGGTAAAGAATTTTTTCTGAAATTCCTGAAAAATTGCATCTGCATGTATAAAAAATAATAGTTATGAAATTATTTTATATAATATATGATTTAAAATTTGTCAATTTTTAAAGTTTCATCAGGCCCTATATACTGTAGTTTTTTTTTTATATTAAGCAGTATGAAAAAATGGAAATTGTATGAGTGCCAGGAAAAATAAATGCCCACCACATTAAAAAAAATGATTAATTGAAGAAAGGAGAATTACAGATATTTTTCATTTTTTGAAGTATGTATTCAGTAGCCTACTAAATGTAAAGCAGATTTTTTAAAAATTATCTTTTAATATTACATCAAAGACACGGTTCCATTTGGGAAAAATCACCATCACCCAGATTTGAGAGCATTTGGCAGTGAATATGTTGGCCAAAGCTATTGAATGTTTAATAATGGAGCCATGTGAGGACACTTCTAGAACCCTGTAGCCACTTACAGTCTGGGACCAGCACATTGGCTAGCTGGAGCCAGTTGTGTTCATCTCTTCCCAAATCTTGTTCACTGACCTCATACAGTAGATTGAAATCACCCAAGGTTGGGTCATTTAAACCATGGATATTGGCAAACCAATTGGTTATATGTCAAAACATTCCCTTTTCCCTTCCCTATACCCTTCTGCCAAGTTGGTTGTTAAACATTTACCAGTGTTCTACAGCCAGTAGCAATTTTAAACCTATAAAATACCTTCCAGAATCAAATTTCCTTTTTGGCTGTGTACTCTGTGCAACATTGTCCAACCTGCTGAGATTTCTCCTACTGGTAATTCTCTGGCTTTAGAATTCTCTAGAACTTCTATTTTTGTTTTTATACTCATAACGTCCACATTGTTACAGAACTGTGCTTAGTAAATGAAAACCATTATCTAACACATGAGTTCTAACCTCAAAATCTAAGATTTGTCATCTTCCATAAAATTAAATATTGGCATTCATAAATGATTCCATAGATTCTGCAATCTTGCGAAATTCTTAAAAAAAGAAATATTTTAAATCAATATACTTACCTTAAAGCTATAATTTTATTTTTGATTCAAATATACATTTGTCAATAGATAAGAGTATTAGGTCTGTCTACATACTTTAAGCATTTTTCTTAAAAATTAATTAATTTAAGCTAAAAGCACAAGTTCAACTAGAATAGAGGGGAGAGAAAAACAAAAGAAAATTAAACTAAATCTAAATAAAATGCAGCTTTATTAAAGTGCTTTTCTTCTGCTTTTTCATTCAAATGTAATCAATGGAATTCAATATTTAAATAAAATGTTTTATCATTTAAACAGAATTGATAAAAATTGTTTATTAAATAAAATCAATGTAAAACTGGAATATCTGTTTTGAGTCAGTTGGCCCCTGTAAAATTTATTATAGGTAAGTATTAACTTTAAAAACATTGGTTTTCAAAGTATAGGAAGCACAGAATCACATAGAGGTTTGTTAAAAGAGTCCTAGGCCCCACTCCAGAGTTTCTGTTTCAATAGATCTGGAGTATATCTGAGAATTTGCATTTCTAACAAGATAATGGTCCGGGATCATACTATGATAGGTACTGCTCTAAAGGTACAGGTCTTTTTGATACTGAGTTTATTAAGGCTAACCACCCTCTCACACTGACAAATTATTTAAATCTTTGAAACATTCATTGAGCTGTTGCCTAATTAATAAACCTTAGCATCTTTGCTTTAAGAAGTATAATGAAAATTTCTTTGAGGTTATTATCTGGTTGGTTCACAAACTGGCCCCTGTACATGGAGGGCAAGGAAAAACCAAAGAAAGAGGCAAATGACTGCAGGTTGGTAGGTGGTAAGTTTAATAAGCAAAAAAAAAAAAAAAACCTTAGATACAAGTCTTGTCTTGGATGGCCGGAAGACATGTAGATCTCCACACCCACTTGCCTGAGTCTTAAAAATTGATACAGAGGCCTTAACTGGGGCCAGTCACGTATACAGTTCAGATGGTCTTGTCACACATTGCTCTCTCAGACTGCTTCCTTGAAAGTGGCTTGCAGTGTAGGAACAGTGGGCAAAATGGACATTCCAAGGTCAGTGGAGTGGGTGAGGAGCCTCCAAATGCCTGGGTCCAGCCTGAGGGTCAATCAGCGGTCATGTCCTCTTGATGACCTCCTCTAACGCATCCACCACTAGTTGGCCTATGATGAAGAAAACAAATAGCTTGGATTTTCTAAAAGAAAATTGTGTATTTTCCGAAATTCAATAACTCAAACATCTATTCTGAATTTATTGTTTCCCATGTTATAAAACAATTCTCCCATAATATTATTGTTTTCTCATAAAGTATTTATCCTTGGAAAATCAAAGTGCTTGCGTGTGCTGTTAGAAGAAAAACTCGTACCCATGTGAATTCTAGTACAATTTGTGATAATTGACAGAAAAACAAAGGTATCTTTAAACTGTCTTGTCACCTTTTTGTTTGTTTTAAATTACATTTTTATGTTGTCTTTGATTATTTAGTTTTTTAAACATATTAGTCAGCTACTAGTTTCTTTGCAGATTTTCATAATAATACATCTTTGCGCAATTTTTTCATAATAATACATCTATCACAGAACCTCTGCACCTCAAATGACAGATACTTAAATATTTTTCACTACATGCCATTATCCTCTATTCAATTAAAAAATATCAGTAAGAAAATATATGCAACAGCAAAGTTAAATATTTATGGAGGAGCTTAGACAAGACAACAGGTACCAGCTTCTGTCATGCTTCTAGAAAGAAGTCTTTTCTTCCAGGAGCTAATCCCTTGTACATAAGATCTTATACTAACTCCTTGGGTGCTGTGCTCCAGCAATTTATTAACTCTTGTCCGTATTTTATGTCTTATTTCTTAATGGGATCTGACTTAGATGCTTCAACACCTTCTATCTTCACTTAAGTCTTTTCAATTGAATGAATGATCCATACTCTTTTTTAGACCTCTCTCTTTTATTTTTGGCCCACTGCAAAATGGGATTATCCTCAAATATTATTCCACTGAAACTGGTCTTGCTAACGTCACTAATGATGCCCATTAAATATCCCCTCATTTCACTCTTTATATTACTAATCTCTCTGCAACACTTGACATTGTTCTCCAACCCATTTCTTGAAATGTTTTTGTCTTTGCTTTCTGTGATATCATTTTCTCCATCTCCCTATTAAGATATATTCTTTTTCAACTTATTTCCATATCTTTTTTATCAATTCCTTGGCTAGTCTGTACTTCTGGGGTCCATTTTACTCAGATGTTCTCACTCATGCACTATCATTTAATCCCATTATTTTGTCACCTACAAATTAATGAAAATCTCCCTCCCAGATTGCTGCTCTGAGCTCAATTTATAGATTCAGATACCTCCGAAGAATCTTTCTTCCAGCCCTCTTAAGTTCACATATAGAACTGAGTGAATTCTCATCTAAAATGGCTTTCTTTCTACATCCATACATTGGTAGATTAGAGAATAAAATTTTTCGGGGCGCCTGGGTGGCGCAGTCGGTTAAGCGTCCGACTTCAGCCAGGTCATGATTTCGCGGTCCGTGAGTTCGAGCCCCGCGTGGGGCTCTGGGCTGATGGCTCAGAGCCTGGAGCCTGTTTCCGATTCTGTGTCTCCCTCTCTCTCTGCCCCTCCCCCGTTCATGCTCTGTCTCTCTCTGTCCCAAAAATAAATAAATGTTGAGAATAAAATTTTTCCTGTCTCTAGACCCGCTTCTCAGAAAACTTACTTGAATTTCTTAAGAGGAGTCTGACTCTAATGGCTGTTTGCTGAGTAGGTGGTAGGCCATATTACCCTATCCCTTCAGTACAGCTGGGCTAGACTGCTCTCTCTCTTGGGGGTTGAAGTTGAGACACAAACAGGAGCATGATATTAGTAGTTGATGTGATATTCATATCTGGGCCATATTCTTTAGTTTTCAAGCTTAAATAAAAGCTAGTCTGAAAGGAAAGTTTCATAAAAAGCCCATATGAAGACAGCAGCAGAAATGAGAAACTGTGTTATTCTAGTAAGTATGTACTCCCCTCTTTTCTCACAACTCTTTTAAGTTCTTCTGTATATCTTTTTCTTGGATTACTGAGATATTCCTGTATAGATTCTGTAAATTCAGATTGTGGTAGCTGAGCATCAACCAAATTTACCCCTTTACAGTAATCATATTAGCAGTTAAGCCATATGGATACCAACATTTTATCTACTCTTGAATCTAATTCTCTTTCTCCAATCTATAGTCATACCCTCACCTTTCTTAATGTCTGTAATTCTTCTTCAGAGTGTTTTGTTTTGTTTTTAGTTCCTTTATCTTCTACACTGCTGCAGGACTAATCTTTCTACAATTTTTTTTAAAATTTATTTATTTGTTTTAAGAGAGAGAGAGAAAGAGGGAACAAGCAGGGGAGGGACAGAGAGAGAGGGAGGGAGAGAGAACCTCAAGCAGGCTCCACCCTGGCAGTGTGGAGCCCTGTGTGGGGCTCGAACTCACAAACCGTGAGATCATGACTTAAGCTGAAACCAAGAGTCAGACACTCAACTGACTGAGCCACTCAGGTCCCCCAGGACCCATCTTTCCAAAATAGGAATCCATATTTATTATTCTTCTGCATAAAGCCATTTAATGACTTCCTGCTGACTACCAAATGGAGTCAAACCCCTTAAGCAGAGCATGCAAATCACTGTATGTCCAGAACCTGGATGACCTTGCCTTATCCTGAGGCTTTACTGTCTTGTATCTTTTCATTTGGCTCATGGCATTCTTACTTGTTAGAATAACCATCTTTCCCTTACTGCCTGGACCATTCCTACTTATCTTTACAGACCTAGCTACAGTGTTTACATTTGCAAATCTTCCCTGACCTACCAAGTAGAGCTAATTACGCCTTTCTTTTTTTTTTTTTAACATTTTTAAGTTTATTTATTTATTTTGAGAGAGGGGAAGAGAGGGAGAGGGAGAGAGAACGAGTGGGAGAGGGACAGAGAGAGGAGAAACAGAATCCCAAGCAGGCTCCACACTGTCAGTGGAGACCAACACGGGGCACAAACCCACAAACTGTGAGACCATGACCTGAGCCAAAACCAAGACTCAGATGCTTAACTGACTGAGCCACCCAGGTGTCCCTATTCCTTCCTTTAGAATATATGTACATACATATTTATCTACTCTCTTTTATTTAAATGGTTTTCCTTCTTTCCAGAATATGAAGTTATTGTTGGTAAAGAACAATGTTCCAATCTTTACATAGCATTTGTCTATTTACTGTAATATGAGTAAACTCAGGAAGTTACTAGCATAATCTAAACTAGATCTAGGTTTCCTGGATCCTAATGATTAACCACTGGTTTATGTGTTAAGCGTAATCTTTTACACTTTCGCCCCAAGAGAAAGGGCAACTTTAGAATTATTATAGTTCATACCACGCTTCTTTTAAATGTCAAGGAGCTCATGTTAAAAGATAAACTGAGGCACATTAAAAATTTTAAGTTTATTTGAACACATATTGATTCAAATTGGGCAACACCAAACCAAAGGTGGTTAGAGGAGATCCACTAACAGGAGACAGGAGAGAGGTTTTTGTTTGTTTTAAGTTTATTTATTTATTCTGAGAGAGAAAGAGCGAGCTTGCACACAAGTGGGGGAGGGGCAGAGAGAAGGAGAAACAGAATCCCAAACAGGCTCTACACCATCAGTGCACAGCACGATGTGGGGCCTGAACTCAGGAACTGTGAGATCATGACTTGAACAGAGACCAAGAGTTGACCCTTACCTGACTGAGCCACCCAGGTGCCCCAGGGAGAAAGGGGAGGTTTTTGTAGAGAAGATGTGGAGAAAACAAGGGAATGATTTGATTGGCTATAGCTTAAGCAGTCGCCTTATTTGGGAGAGCCTAGGTGGCCATTTATGATTGGTTGTTTCATTTTCTCACGTTCAAGTGCACTGACTCTGGTTTAAGGTTTTGATTTGCTTGTGGAGGCCAGCAAGGCATCAAAATCATTTTAGTCTAACGAACTCCTTGTTTACCTTCCACTCACAAATCCCCAGTCTTAGTTAAGTTAATGGTTCTCTTCACAGCCTTCAAATTGTACCACATATTGCTATTATTCCTGGAACCACAATTCACCTTTTCCTACTCAAATTCCACAAGCATGTTTTAAACCAACTCCTTTTATACAAATGTAGCCCAGGTGATTCTTTCTTGCTTACAGTAGAAGCAGCCTTACTAATAGGACTGGAGAGTGGGAGAAGCTGGCAGTGTGATCTAGTTGATTCTAACCCTGCCCTTGCTTCTCTCCATGAAGCATGGAAAAATTAGCGTAGGATCTCTGCTTGTCAGTTTTTAAAAAAATTAGTGGCTGAAATAGCCAGTCTTCAGATGGTAGTTACACTTGGGATACCATAATGTATAGAGCTGCTCAATTACTATGTTTCACACTGCAAACTAACATTATATGTCAACTATAAACAGAATAATTAAATTTTAAGTAGTCTGTAAATTCCCTTCTAATGATAAATTTCTGTTCTTGAAAAATTAAAAGTTTGTTAATAAACTGTATCATTTGGAAAGTAATCATTAGTGATCACCATATACATATATATATATATGTACTTAAAGGTATATATCACTGCTTCTATAAATATACAGTAAAATATATTAATGAATTTCTCCCTCTCTAGCTGCAAGTACAAGAAAACATTTTGATTATAGTAACACACAAATAAGTATAGGGGCTATCTATGGAATTAATGTAAATGTCAATTATCCCCTTATAGTTTTGAGTAAATCAAAGATACAGTACAATAAGATGCCAGATTAGATAGAAAAAGTGTTACGGAATCTGGTCTGGATCAGCTGGCTGAAGAACCAAGCGGCATTGAGAGATCTTGGCAGGCCGGTGGTTTATTTCACACCAGCGGGCTCAGAGGAGATCACTTGAGTCCCAAGCGCAAGCATGGGGGACAATTTATAATCTATTCTTCCACATTAGTAGTGATTTGGCCAGCCGCAAGCAGGGTAGGAAGAAGAACCAGGAAAGGGGAGTCTTTGGGCGCGGACTGGAATTTCCCTATCAGTCCTGTCAGCCATCTTATAACATAATTTTTCCCTATCAAAAGTACTTATTTATTTGGAGGTAACCACTATAGATTGTGTTCCAAGAATGTTTCATTATCAGTTCATGCTTTAACACCTGAAACACAAACACCACCAGAAAGAGAAGATGGAACAAAGTGTCAATTGCTTTTTCATCATGACTGCTAAATATAAAAAACTTCTTATTTTCATGGGCTGCAGTTTCTCAAAGTCAGATATTCTGTTTTACCCATGAGCCGGTTGCTGGATTAGAAAAAAAAAAAGTACATTTAAAAAATAAGTGTTGGGGCGCCTGGGTGGCTCAGTCCGTTAGGCGGCCGACTTTGGCTCAGGACACGATCTCGCGGTCCGTGAGTTCGAGCCCGCGTCAGGCTCTGTGCTGACAGCTCAGAGCCTGGAGCCTGTTTCAGATTCTGTGTCTCCCTCTCTCTGACCCTCCCCTGTTCATGCTCTGTCTCTCTCTGTCTCAAAAATAAATAAACGTTAAAAAAATTTATAAAAAAAAAGTGTTAAACCTCTATTGAACAGTTTGCTCCATGTAAGTTATATATATATATATATATATATATATATATATATATATATATATATTTCTAAGATTAAAATAACAAAGGAAAAATTGAACTGTTTGAAATCACAAACTAAATGGTTAAGAAAAAAAGCCTGGGGGCGCCTGGGTGGCGCAGTCGGTTAAGTGTCCGACTTCAGCCAGGTCACGATCTCGCGGTCCGTGAGTTCGAGCCCCGCGTCAGGCTCTGGGCTGATGGCTCAGAGCCTGGAGCCTGTTTCCGATTCTGTGTCTCCCTCTCTCTCTGCCCCTCCCCCGTTCATGCTCTGTCTCTCTCTGTCCCAAAAATAAATAAACGTTGAAAAAAAAAAATTTTAAAAAAAAGAAAAAAAGCCTGGTACATTATCTTATGCATATTCATATTATCTTACTGCAACATTTATGAGATATAGAAATAAATATTATGTTTGAAAATACGAAAGACAAAAATTAAAGAAGTCTTTGCATTCATTACATTTTAAAAATAGTTATCACCTTGTGTGTAAATGTGATCTACAGAGAACGTGAAACACTAAATTTGCTGACTGGATCATAGCTGAAACTACAAACACACTTGGGTATATTGTGGATAATGCTCACTTTCTTTTCCAAAATTCAACTTTGTTCCAATCCAGGGTTTACTCTCTTGGGCTCCTCATTACTGTTGCCTTTCTGTTTCAGCATTTACTTCCTAGTGCACACTGTAGCACAGATACGTTGTACTAAGGCAAAAAATAGCAAATGAACCACAGTGGGAGAGATTTCATACCTAAAAGTCAAAGCAACACATAATCCAAAAAGGTAACTGTGTATTTGTATATTTCACAAAGCAGAAAAAAAAAATGTTTCAAATAAAATTAGCTTTCAAAGCATAGTTGCCACTTGAACTGGACATTTGCTCTATGAGGGTAAAAATTACCTTGAATAATTTATAAAGACAAATGCTTTAACATTTACAGAAAGTAGTCTAAGTATGGCCACTCTATACATACTGTTTTTCTTCTTTAACATTTTAAGTTTCAGTGTGAGTTCCAGTTGGGGCATTATCTGCAAAATTTTCTAGAAGGCTCTTTTGTAACTATTCAAAGAAGTTTTTCTAATTCTCTTCTAATTCCAAGCAGAATCATTCCTGTGTTGCTTGGTGTTGGAAAACAGGCCTGCATTTCACCTATAAAAGGGTATTCTCTTGCTAAGGAGACACCAGAAGTGATCAAATAACAAAAGCTGGAAAGGGAAGCTAGTTGCATAGTGTAAAGACAGAACACAATGGCAGAAATGAGTTCAGGAGGTCAAGGAATCCATCTGGAACCTCACTGGCAATTTTCTAAATGAATGAGTAAGTGTAGTACTACTGAATCCAATCAAAATTTCCAAGATAAGGTCACTAGAAAAAGAAACAGTCTTATTCTAGTTCATTGCATCAAACTAATATCCATCTTTCAGAATTAATAAAAAATGTATTTTATTTTTTGCATTATGAGCATTTCCACATTCAAGACAAAGTTCAGGTTTAAAACTACATTTCAAACTTTCTACTATTCACCAACGTGAAAAATAAAACCTTTAATGTGTTATACAGATCTTCCATGCAGATAGATGGTCCATTTATCTCCATCTTGTTAAAAGTATATAAAACAGGGGCGCCTGGGTGGCTCGGCCAGTAAGTGTCCGACTTCGGTTCAGGTCATGATGTCACAGTTCATGAGTTCAGGCCCCACGTCGGGCTCTGTGCTGACAGCTTGGAGCCTGAAGCCTGCTTTGGATTCTGTTTCTCCCTCTCTCTCTGCCCCTTCCCCACTCACACTGTGTCTCTCAAGAAATAAACATTAAAAAATTAAAAATAAAAATAAAAGTATATAAAATAAACATCTCAGTGGAATAGTATGAAAATATTTTTGAAAATAGAGAATTAATGTTGGAAGTCGTGGGGGGGGGGCGGGGGAGGGAAGCACTCCTAGACAATATATAAGGAATTGTTTTTATGGTTCTAAGCAATTATTAACTTTACAATTTGCCCACATTCTTTGTTTCCCATTCTTCCCCCCCCCCCAAGACATATTGTCCCGTTTAGTATGAATGGAAACTAGAGAACAAAACATCTCTTAGTCAATGCAGTCAAGACCAGGAAGGACCCATTCTTGAAGCATAATATGTATGAAAATGAGTGAATGAATGAATGAATTCAATGCCAATGTTTTTACATTTGTGGTTAACATTTATCAGTATTATAGAAATCAAGAGTCTTAAGCAATTTCTACCATAAAATGTAGCAAGTCCTCAAATTTATAAAATTGTAACAGCTAACTATAATTACTGGTGACCACATGTTTGAAAAACATATAGAAAGGCTGCAATCTCATATAATTTTTCACAAAGATTTCCCACCTAACTTTTTCTTAGTTCCTAAATTCTGTTGCTAATGAAACAACATAAAATATCTAAGATATCTCCACAATCAGTAAGTTATGTTAATTATCCAATAATGTATTTTTTGGTTTAAAAAGGTTCTAATTTTATATTATCGAAAGGTTAAAACACGTCAATCTAACACAAACCAAGAATATTTTATGGTTTGGGCATATCCAAGCAGAAACAAAAGATACAACAGAAGGATAATAGTTAAATTAATGCTGCCAAGATACAAATTCACTTCCGAGAAACTGGGAATATACTATCGTATAGCAATATAACATAATAAAAAGATAAATGTTTAAAAATAAATATATTTTCTACAAATATAAATGTTACTAAGGATTTTAATAAATCAGAGGCCAAATAACTTAAAATATGTACTCAATAATGTTTCTGTTTATATTTTCATATTGTTCAACTTTTCATATTCTCAACATACTTCTTCATTTTTATAATGACCTGAGTAATGGCCAAGAGACATTTTATATGTAGTAACTAGTCTGTGAGCCAGGGTTAAGCTGCATAAATTTGAAGAAAGTTTCTTTGATTATATTCTTGCAAGAGTACCTTTCTTAAAGAGAAAGGTATTAACTTTTAAAATACATATTGAGGATGAATAGTACCTGAAGAGAGCAACTTGAGTGTTCAAGATTTTTCTCAACAATATGTCACTAAAATTACAGAATATTTAATATAAAGGAAAATAAAAATATTAGTAGAATGTTTTAGGCATCTTCCTGAGGGCTTTTATCTCACTTTTATGAACAAATTTTATTGATTATAAAGAGATTATTTTCAGAACTAGAAAATTTATAATACACTTTCAGTAAAATTAGTTATTCATTACATAATTTTAGACTAAAGACAAAGAACAGAAGTGATATGTATGGAATACTTGCTTCTACTGGGTAGTTTAAAACGGCAAAATTATTACAATCACTTAACCAACCACAAATATGAGTTTTATAATTTTTATAGTCAAAGACTCAGGCTAGAGTGAAATGTGAATTTCCACAATGCAGTAAATTTCAGACCCAAGATTCGAATCCCAGACATGTTATATTCTAACATTTTATCAAATATACTGTGGTGTATCTTGTACTTTGGTAAAAGGTTGTATCTGGATATTTCATAGGCTACCTTTCAAGACAGTTTGGATAAATGTGGGAAAAAGCAAACTAGAAACTAACAGCAGTAAAGAAGCTATTATTGGAGTCAAGGGAGATGGTTTCCAGAGGTCTAACCGAAGAAGATTTGGGCTTAATAGCAAATCGTCATTGTGAAATAAAGCAAAGTCATATTGTTGTCTATAATCTGCATGAGATGGTAAGTGTGTGCTATCATGGGGACAGACACCAAGAGAATTATGATTATTCTCTCCCCAGCGCCTAGTGCTGGACACTGCCTAAGACAATGAAATGACTAGCACTGCATGCAGAAAAAAGTCATTCTATGGAGAGAAGGTTTTATGGTAAACAATCACAAAAGGCTTTGTTCATTACAGAAATCACTGTAGCACTGCAGCTGAGAAATAAATCCAAGAGAACTTTACTGCCAAGCTACCTAAGAATGTTCCATCAGTGAAAGGACCCAAAAGAGTAGGAGGTAAAACACGAGTAGAGTAGTGAGAAGTAACTCAATTTCCTAAAGAGACCGTAATTAAAGGAGTAGGGAACTGGTGAAGAGATTAGGAGGAAATTACCTAATCATGCTTTAGGAATTTATGTTAACAAGTAATTGTTCTAAAAAAAGTATCTGTTTTCATGTACATGAAAAACTTATCTAACATTATTTATGTTAATGAAAATGCATCTTTAATAAAATAGATAGAAAATAGTTCTTAATTCTAAATCTGTGGTGGCTTGTAAGAGGAAAGCCAAACCCTGTGGTTTCAACCACATGAGTGTGTCACATTACTGCCGACTTGTGGCCACCTGACTGAAATTCAGGGGCAGATTTTGGAGAACAATAAACATTAAAAAACAGACTCTGTAAAACACTAACGCATAAAAGTGAAAGCTTTCTCATATAATTTATTATCAGGGTTTTTTTTTTAGAACTGAGAGTAATATATTCAGTTTGAAGAAGTTAAGTCCATAGACTTTCAACAGCATCACTGCCATCTGATATGCCTTGGTTTGCCTACCAATACTTACAAATCAAGTCACAAGAACAATCATGCAACTTTTTAAGATAATTTGTTTTTAAGACAATTATGTAATGACTGGCTTCACTTTAAAACAGAGTGCCAGGATCAGGTGGTGGAGCACTTGGCTGGCTTAGTAGGTAGAGCATGCAATCATCTCAGGGGTCAGGAGTTGAAGCCCCACATTCGGCATAGAGCTTACTTAAAAAAAAAAAATCAAGTGGAAATGTTCCTGAAATACTATCTGGATCTATAAATATAAGACTTTCAAAATGATTCTTCCCAGATTAAAAACTAGGTTCATAGCATTTTCAAAAATATAAAAAAGAAATAGAAAAAGTAGTACCCTACTTAACATAACGCAATTTTAAGAATGACTGTGGTGCCTTTGCTTCCTGGACATGTAACACACTTTGCCAGAAATTCTACTTTTTATATACTAAGTTACTTCATATTTCTGAAGTAGGTTAACAACTAGTCATTGACACTTTAGTTTGAATTAGCGTGATGTGACTGTTTTCTTAAGAATTTAATTAGATCCATCTAATAATATGACTAAATAGAGGTTTTGACAAGAGGAAAATAAATCATGATATTGTACCATTCATCTCTGGATTAGATATTTCTAGGTAGAATGCTGTGCTTTGGGGCTTCTGAGTTAACTAAATGGAAGCACCAGACAACAGGGAATTGATACCAGGACACAAGCAAATAAGGAAGAATCACTGATGGATGGATATGAAAGATAATATCTACTTCTTGCTTGCAATATTGCCTAAGAATTGCCTTGCCTCTCCAGCAATGTTTATCTCTGAAATAACCCCTTCTCTTTGAACTCTCTCAAAAAGTTCTTGCTTTTGACACAATCTTTAAAAATCATTATATTTGTGTTTCAATAATTAATTTCAATAAAGACCTTTCTCAGTAAAATAAATGGGCACTTTTGTCCAAATAATTTATTGGGTTCTTAGGGCGAGTTCCAGCTTTCATGAGGTAGACCCTGATCACATAATACACCATTACCATCAACCATCAAGGTTAAAAAGATAACAAAGATAAAGGAAGAAAAAAAGTAAATGTATATTTTATGCAAGTAAAAAAATTACAAATCAAGACAAAGTTTTTATTTAAAAAAAAGGAAAATATCTTCTGTATCTAGTAAGAATGTTAAATAGTAAATAAGCTTGATTTTTTTGGAAGACCCAAAAATAGATACATGAGAAATCTGTTTACTTATGAAAGAAATATACTGGGTCTTCAACTCTGTTTAGAGTTCAGTTAATCTGTTTTTTTTTATTTGTTTGTTTGTTTAAATCTAATTGGCAACACAATTTGTACCTTAGAACTTATAGGCAGGTACAACATGAGAAACATGTTTCTAAGATAATCAAATCCCTTTTTACATTTCAAAACTATGGAAGGCACAACTATGACAGTTATTTTTTTAAAATGTTGATGTTTGGATTTCACTTACTTTAACTAATTTTTAATGTTATTACTTCATTTCAAAACTTGAATTTCCCTGTTGTTTCTTCATGTCATTTTTCAGTCTTTAATTAACAGAGAATTTTATGTTAGTAAGAAGAATTGAAAGCTCTTCATAATAGCGATTCATTACCCAGAAAATCTGGACACAATCCCAACTTAAATAAGATTTTAAAAGTGTATATCAACACACAATGAACTGAAAAGACAATTTATCACACACATCAATCCACAGAAGTCAGAAAATTCATGGAGTAACCTGTTAACAAAAAATTTAGAGTAAATCATGCCTATCTTATTGCCTAAGAAGAAATTCAAATGCCAAATAATAATGTAACCAGAAACTCAGGTTAGCTTTTGGTTGTTATTATTTTAACTGAAAAACATTCACAATTCCATTTGTTGTCTTAAATTGGCAAAACACAACTTCTTCAAGTTGTGGATTATTCTGGGAAGACAGTGCAACATTTATGACCATGATCATTAGAAAAACAACCTGGGAGAGAGAAGCTTAACATAATTTTAAAAGTGATTTGGCATTAACATTGGATTTCAAAATAAAGCCAGGAAGATATACTGAGAAAAGCAAAACCTAAATTATTTAGTGAAACACATTTTAGATCTCTTTAGTTGCCACTGTAAAAACAGACTCTGTTCTACCAGGAATTTGTTTGGACTCGTAAAAGTTCACCAATTACAATAGTCGGTTACTGCATACAATAACCATATAGGCAAACCAGAAATTGCTCTCTCTCTTGCTTTCAGAGGCCCTTTTACCTTTGAAGGGAATAAAAATTAAACTACCCTTTGTTACCTTTGAGATCCTTTTGGAAAGAGTATCCTAGCCTCTCCTTGAGAGTCTTGCCACCTTCTACTGACAACCATGTAAAAAAAAAAAAAAAAGCTCAAACTACTCAGCTTCCACAGGAGGGAAAGGAACAAACATTGTATGTGGACAGTAAGAGTTACAAGGCTTTACCAGCCAGTGCTTTCTTGAAATGAGATAAAACTGGGAAAGTAGAGGAAAGCACTTTCAGATATAACATATAATGTACAGAAAGGCTAAACTAAATGAAGAAAGGATGTTTTTATGAGCTTGGTAGGGCTTGCAACATAAGAGAACATTGAAAAGTTATACATTATTACTCCTTCACTTTAATGAAACATTGATGTCATCTTTCTCATACACACACACACACACACACACACACACACACACACACACACACCTTTTCTTAAAAGCACATACTTATATTTGAACTTTGCCCTGTTCTCAACTCTAGACTTCTTACAGCTGGTTAAGCATGCCCCCTCCTCACCTCTGTCCGGACACTAGAAAAAGGAAGGAAAGAAGGAAGGTAGAAAGAAAGAAAGAAAGAAAGAAAGAAAGAAAGAAAGAAAGAATAAGGAAGGAAGGAAAGAAGGATGGAAGGGAGGAAAGAAGGAAGGGAGGGAGGGAGGGAGAGAGAGAGAGAGAGAAAGAAAGGAAGAAGGAAGGAAGGAAAGGACAGAAGGAAGGAAATAAGGAAGGAAGCCAGGGAGGGAGGGAGGGAGAGAGAAGGAAAGAAGGAAAGAGAAAAGAAAGATAAGGAAGGAAGGGAGGGAGGGAGGGAGAGAAAGAAAGAGAAAGAAAGAAAGAAAGAAAGAAAGAAAGATAAGGAAGGAAGGAAAGGACAGAAAGAAGGAAATAAGGAAGGAAGCCAGGGAGGGAGGGAGGGAGAGAGAAGGAAAGAAAGAAAGAGAAAAGAAAGATAAGGAAGGAAGGGAGGGAGGGAGGGAGAGAAAGAAAGAGAAAGAAAGAAAGAAAGAGAAAGAAAAGAAAGATAAGGAAGGAAGGAAGGAAAGAAGGACGGAAGCAAGGAAGGGAGGAAGGAAGGAAGGAAGGAAGGAAGGAAGGAAGGAAAAAGAAAGAAGGAAGGGAGGGAGGGAGAGAGAGAGAAAGGGAAAAAAACGAAAAGGAAGAAGAAAAGTTTCTTGGTCCAGCGATGTAAGGTCTTTGGATTTCTCATTCAACATCTCTCTATACGTCCCAGGAGGAACTGCAGACCTTCACTTCCTGGACTTTAGCGGTTCCTATCAGCTCAGCAGGGAAGGGTGGCAAGTGGGATGATCCTGAAGGAGCAGGAGTCACCCCCGCGTCCTAAAGTATTTGGAAGTGCTCGCTCGCGGCTGCTTCTCCACCGCACTGGTGCACCTCCGCCGCCCTCCAGCGAAGTCCCAGAAGTGGCCAAGTTACAAAGTGAAGCGGGGATGGAAGCACTCGCTCTCCCTGTTCCACGGGGAGTCCCCGGACCCGGGTCGCCGCAGGTGCTTGCCGTAGACTTCTCGGACTCTCAGGGTTTTCACTTCGGGGGACAAAAAGGCGCTGGGGAAGCACTGACGGTTTTAGAGGAGACTCGCCTGGACGGTAGCGGCGTCCCCGGGGGTTACTTTGTGAGGTGTGGCCGCGCAGCCCCCGGCTGTGTGAGTTTGACGCTCCAGCTCTGGAACTCCGACCGTCCGGCGCCGCGCGGGCTCCGCGGTTCTCCTCCCCCACCCCACAGCCCGGGACCGGGCGCCGCCGGCTGACCCGGAGGAAGGAGGCGCCGCCGGACCTGCAGCCCCGGAGCCGCGCTCCTTCGGAACGAAGCAGCGGCGAGGGTTGCCGACTCCTAAACCCTGGATTGGACCCGGAGCCGGGGGCGGGGGAGGGGAAGCAGAGCGGAGCAAGGACAGGAGCGGTTGCAACCTCCAGCACTCCACCCTTCGGCTTCTTTCCGCAAAGAGGCGGCTGTGTGGGTCCTGCCTGTGCGTGGGTGCACGTGTGCGCGCTTGGGTGAGCTCCGTGGGTGAGCTCAGTGGGTGTGCTACTGTCTGAGTGCTTTCGTGCCTCCGCAGGGCAATGCGCACGCCTGGGAAAGCCCTATTGGTAGCAAAATTCCAGAGCGCCCATCCGAGGGGGCCCACCAACACGTGGCTTTGCCAAGTAGGCCAGGAAGAGGGCCTTAGTAGCCTGCTTCCCCCCCTGTAACCCCTAGCTCTTCCCTTACCTTTGGGTTCCCTTTGGGTTTCCTTTGGGTTCTGACCAGTGTCAGGGGCAGCCTAGATCAGAGCTAAGACAGCAGGTGCCTCCTGGGGCTGAAGACCAAGTGTTGGGGAACCCGTCAAAGAGAAGGGGAAGGCTTTCCTGGCTCCAGCAGAAAGCAACGGCGTGGTTTCACTGAGTGGGGGGGGGGGGGGGTCCCGGAAGGAAGCTTTTTCCAGACTGGAGGGACTGACTGGAGGGTCTAAGGAGAGAAGCTCGACGAACTTGCGCAGGGTCACGAGATATGCCGCCCCCTCGACCCCTCTCGGCAGGACCCAGTCTAGCATTCTCCCCACCACCCTTCTTTTTGCTGCTTCAGATCAGATCTCTTTCCCAGTGACCTGAGTGGTCAGTCCTGGTTAATATCGACTATTGGACTGACTTTCTGCCCTGGACATACTAAAATGTGGCCAATTGCAGCACTGTAATGTCTAATGCTGGGCTGAGTTGATTCTCAAATATAAATGTTCTTTTCAGCTTCTTTTCCAATCTGCTTAGTGAGAGAACCACCGCCTACTACTAAGGGGACCCTGGATGCCAGTTGCAGGCGACAGAGACCTCAAGTCAGCAGCCTTCCGTCTCAGATTTTCCTGGCGGTTATAGCTAATGACTTTTCCCACCGCTGTTAGTAGTCGCAGCTTGATCCGGTGACATTCCTTTATCCTGTAACTGTGGGGCTGTACATAGTCCGCAAGTTGCCTTCTGCAAGAGGCTTGAGGACGTCCCTAGAAGTTCGCCTTTATCTCCAGTTTTTCCGCCTTCTCCCCTCCCCCTCCCTGCAACGCCCCCGCGACTCCTTTGCTAGGGGATTTGCAAGCACCTCGTGGACCCTCTCCTCCTGCCCGGGGTTAATCAGTCCGGAGCGAGCCGGGCTTGCAGGCGCGAGGGCAGAGGGAGGCACGGTGGCCCCGGCGGGGGTCTCGCCTGACTCTGAGTCTGGGAGGCGCGGTAGTTCCCGTCATTGCGGCGAGGGCCGGGCCCACGGCCGCGCGCCCGCCGCCGCCGCCGCCGCCGCCGCCTCCATGCTGCAGCGCCGGACGCAGTCCTTCCCGGCGGGGCGGCTGCCGCTGCCCGAACAGGCTGCGGTGGGGAGCCTGGGACCGGGGCCCGCCCTGGCCGCAGCCGGGGTCCTTGGCTGCCAGCCGCACGCCTGAGCTGCGGACTCGCCCTGGCTAGGTGGGCAGCAGGCGGGGCGCTGTGTGCAGCGGCTCGCAGGGAGTCGGCCACCGCGTGCAGAGCGGCCCGAACTGAGGACTCGTGTCTGTGTGTGTGTGTGTGTGTGTGTGTGTGTGTGGTGTGCGCGTGTGTTTGCGCGTGTTTTTCCTTCTTCCCTAGAGGATGTGAATGGCTTCGCAGCTGGCTGCTCCCTTAGGATTCTTGACTGTGGAGCTCTGGGCTGTGAGCACAACCCACCCATATAATCCATTTTGCACGGTCGGTTTATATCAAGAGAAAAAAGCGCAACTGGACGGGGGTGGGGCCGACCGAGGAAACCTTCTGGAAATACACACACACATTCACAAGAGAGAGGAAGAATGAAAGACCCGGGGAGATTTTTATAACCTTCCTGCTGACCCTTCTGTTTTCAGAAAAGATTCTGGATCTTTTCTACCTTTTGAAATCATCTTGGCATCTATTTTTTTTTTTTTTTTGTAAGCCGCTCTTCAGCTAGCTGCGTGTGTGCGTGTGTGTGTGTGTGTGTCTGTGCGCGCGCGCGCCTATCTGATGCATTTGACTGTCTTTTATCCAACTGCCCAGAAGCAAATGTTAACTCGTCGGTGCCCCCTCGATGCCGAGGTTCTTGAAGAGCAGGGAGGACGCCCAGACCCATTTTCCCGGCTGGATTCGGAACCGCTGCCTGCCTGTGGACCCATGTGTGTGGATCGCTTTACCCAGAGGCTTGGAAAGCGCCAGTATTAACTTGCTTCCAGGTACATCACAAGGTCACCAGAGGGTCTTGTAGCCGTCTTGTTTCCGTGCATCTAGACCTTCCTGTCTTGGCCAGAGATATTTATGTTTCCGTCCACATCATCTGAAGCCAAAAGTTCAGCCCTTCGAGCTGGGTTCTGTACAAACAAGGTAACAAGGATTGCTTTTCAAACTGCTTAACAAAATTCCCGACTCTTCCTCAGCCCTTTCCCGGCTCTCTCCTCTCCACCAAAATGTCATCAGCCCTTGAATTGCGTGGATTTGGGTTGGAGGAGAACTTAAAGGAAACGTGATCAAAAGGCTTTGCCAAACCACTCTCTTTTCTGCCTGTGGTCCGGTGGGGATCAAAGCTGATCGTGAGAAGGACCAGTCCCCTCCCTGCTTCTCCCTCCCGGAGCTGGGCTGGATGTGCGTGTGCAAGAGTGAATGCGAGTGCGCGCGCGCCTGTGTGCGAGTGTGTGAGTGCGTGTGTGTTTGAGTGTGTCTGTGTGTGCGTGCGCGGCCGCCCTGCCTCTGCCCGCTCCCCGGGCGCAGAAACGCGGGTTTCATGGGGCGATCTCCGCGGATCCCCCACCCAGCGCGACCTGCGGGCAGCGGCGGCAGTGGCAGGAGCCGCCTTTCGGACTCCCTAGGATGCGGGTGCTGAGCTATGGCAAAGGGCAGCAAAGTGACGAGCGAGACCCGCGTACGACTGTGAAAGCCACCTGGAGCCACCTTGCCGGGATTGTACCTGCGGGCAGAAAGTCCTCCTACGACCGTCTTTTCCTCTAGAGGCACCAGGTAACAACCCAACGACTACCCGCCTCACCCAGTTTCCTTCTGATCTTGTTTCTAGTGTCTTATCTGCATTGCAGGCTACTTTACTTATTAATGTTTCGAAAATCATCAGGAAGGGCTGAAATATCCAAGGGCGCTCTGTGATGTTGTAATATAATTTCTAGTAGGTGGGATATAAATCTATACCTGAGCATTTAATCTAGCAGTGAAAGCTAAGGGAATATGGATACGCTCCACCCTAAGTGATGATATTGGAAAGCTAGGCATATTGAACCTGTCTGAAGATGCCAGAGATTAAAATTCCGTGTTTCCTTCAGGCTATGGTTGCCACGGACCATTTGGTATCCAACCCTCCCCAGACCGTGGAGTGCGAGAGGGTGTTTGGTTTCCACCCATCATTTCAGGCAAGGACCATTTTGACCCTTCTCTACCTCTGGTGCCAGGTTGTTTTCCTTTCCTTATTGTGGAGGAGCTTGCCAGATCCTTTAGTAGTTGTAAATTACGCATCTGGAGACTTTAATCTGAAATGGAGTTTTCTTGGAACTTGCTCTGCATGAAAGGGAATTCATTGTCACCGGCGTGTGTGCGGAGATATGGTATTGAACTGCCAGCGTTTGCTTCTGTGTAGCAAAATACATCCCAGAGAGAAGTCATTTTTATGTCTAGAGGAGCAAGGCTAAAACCATAACCACCACCCCAATACTGTCCCCAGCTGTATTGTCTCGGTTGTGGAGCTCGGGTACGCGTGGTTTGTGTGGTTGGTTTTGGTGTGCTTGTTTCTGTATAATATGTATTTTTGAGCATTTTTGCCAGAGCATTGATTTACAAGGAATAGGGTGGGTTTGCGACTACCTAATTAACATATTGGGTCTGATACGTTAAAAAGGAGATTCCCAGGGCTGGCGGAGTCGGAACAAATTTAGCGAACTTCCAAAGCCCCTTACCCTCGCAGCTTATTTCTCTCATTTGCTTTTTTTTTTTTTTTTTTTTTTGCATCACCTCTGCGTCCCCTACAGAA
Source organism: Lynx rufus (assembly GCF_022079265.1). Classification (NCBI taxonomy): domain Eukaryota; kingdom Metazoa; phylum Chordata; class Mammalia; order Carnivora; family Felidae; genus Lynx; species Lynx rufus. The sequence continues at coordinate 61,813,323 of NW_025814827.1, forward strand.
ATTTCACCCCTTCTAGAGAGCATTCGGATTAACAAGATAAAGCACTTCCAAAGTAGTCTCATCAATGTTTTATTCCATAGTGAGGGCGGTCTGAATAATTCAGCTAAGGAGTGCTCGTTTGTCTCCAGTCTTCGGTAGCTGCCTGCTGGGTGCACGCAGCGGAGGATGTGGCCGGGCCGAGCGCTCGGCGCCTTGCTCTAGGAGGCAGCGACTGGAGATGCACCGAAGGTTTCTCTTTGCCACAGCCGCTTAGAAAGTGTAGGGCGCTGCCTCTTTTCCTCCGCTTGCTGCGTTTCTATAGATATCCATATGATGGCATTTGCAGACTACAAGCTGGCCACTAGCTGGATGCTCTCGCGGTCTCTGCGCGTTGATGTCCCTGACTGCTCTGGAGTCTGGGCTCGGCTGCTGCTGCAGCCCTCGCAGGCTGGTGGTGCTACAAGGCCGTAAATGCAGCGTGCTTGGGGGCTGGGCTCCGCCACTGCAGCTGCCAGGCCCTGGTCGACACTTTTTGAGGAGGGGCTGGAGAGCTCAGCGGGCCCCCTGGCAGACAGCGGGCGCATCATGGCTGAGGTGGCGGCCTGGATATGAGAGGAAGGAGGTGGAGAGAGACGCGTGGAGGGCAGTGAGGTCCTGCCTGACTTCCTGCGCCTGCAGTCCTCCACCCCCTTGTAAATGAATATTCAAGAACATAGAAGAAAAGCTGGCTGCAAAAATGCCTTGATACTCAAATGTCGCTTGATTTCTCAGGGTTGGAAACCTGAAACTAAGTGTTTTTCCTAGATTTCCATTTCCTCCTGTCTCTTCTCTCTCCTCTCCTCCAGCTCGCCTGGATTTAATTAGGTCATTTATACTCCTGTTTTATCTCCAGTTGAAATACCACTGAAAAGACAACTGCGCTCCCCACCCCGACCCCCAAGCCCAGTAAACACGAGGGCTGTAAGGGCCACTCTTCAGACAGATTTGCTCTGTAAGTTCCAGCTCTAGGGAGAACCAAGAAAGGATATAGAAAGTAACTTGACTTTAACAGAAAAGCAGGTCCACATTCTCCTCTCTGAAGACTCAGAAATAAAAGGGTACTGCCTGAATGAAAACTCAAAATAAGTGGGCATTTGGGAGGAATTAGATGGGGGGAGGTTCTTATCTTTTATCTTCTTTTTTTAAGTTAGCTTCTATGTATTTCCCTCACCACTCAGGAAATCCTGGACAGAATACCTATTTATGTGTACTAAAAATCTGACAAAGACACTTCTTTGTCCCCCAGATATCTCCAGAATAGTATTTCAACAGAAACCATATTCATAATATTTGTTAGCAGATAAGGCATACCTCTTTAGAGGGTACCCAAGAAAGAAGAAATGCTGGGGCAGAATAGCAGTGACTGGGAAAATAGTGGGTTTTCTCTATTTCCCTCCTCATTTCACTTCTCTCTGGCCTTTTCTCACCACAAATTCACTATTCTGCAGGTTTGTGTCCTCACCCTGAGGGAAGGCAAAACAAATGCATTATCTGGTTGTTGAGTGCTTAGAAGCCTAAACATGGATGACTATGTGATATATGTTTAGAATCAGCATTCATTGGTACATGGAGTTAGGTGGAATGTCAAAACCAAATCCACCTCCCAGCACAGAGTTTCATACATAAAAGTTACTTAAAAATGGAGATTTCTGTCTCCCTTCCCTTCTCCCTTGCTTGAGTGGCAGAGAGGTAGACACCAGTTAGTTTGAAGATCTGAGACCACTGACCTTGTACTTAGATAGAGCTGGCTTGGCTCACTAATGGGTTAAGACTGTCAGGTGTTAATAGGAAATTTCCCAGCAAAATGTTCCTTCCTTTTAAGCTCTCTTATGTTTACCAGCAAGAGGGCCAAAACAATAGGAAAGTCAGGGCACCCATGGGAACAGATGTGAGCATGTAGGCAGGTGCAAAGAAGTTGCCCCTTGACTCCTGTCCCCCAGACCATTTCTTTTAGTTACTTTTCCTTTTCTCTTTTCAAGAGGAGAATGACCTTGAGCAACACCAGTCTTCTGTGCTTTACACACCTCTTTCCCACTTCACACATGTGATGTATATATGAACACACACAGACATATGCATATCTACTTCAGTTTTGAAATATGAGACTTTTGTGCTTGAGTGATTTGGGAGGGGTTCATTAAGATATATCTTTGACTAATACCAGGCAGAGATGATTTTTTTTCTTTTTTCTCATGAGGGGCTAGCAAGAGCTTTGGTCACTTGAAAGAAAATTGTCCCACCTATATCCCCTCTTCCATTATTTTTGTCTCCTCTGTCATTAAATGCATTCTTGGTGGCAAAGTATTGTGTGGTTATGGCGTTGGTGTTTGAATGACCATGGCATGTTTTATCTGCTTTAAATCTTTTCATGAATGACCATCAGTTCTCTTTTGTTCATTCACACCAATGTTCTGCTTCCTCTTGCTGCTTGAAGCACTTTAGGCTCAGTAGTTTTGCTGAGTTTTCTAGCTGGTGAAATTAGGATCTTGCTTTCTGCTGATACTATTGCTGTGTTGTTCTGTGGTTGGGATGAGATGCTTGCAGATATCTAACAGTGTCCCTGCCTCTGCATAAAAGTACCATGTAATAAGCTCTATATCATATATCTTCAGTTATTTTAAGAACAATTGACAATAGATAAGATTACTGATAAATATGTGCCAATTTTGAGGTTGGAGAAAGAAAGCTACATAAAACTTTCTAGAACTGGCTAATTTGTTAACTCATTCCAGTGATTTTTATTTTTCATTTACTTAGAAATATAACATTTTGGCATTATTTTCATAGTTTTGTGTATATGGTAATCACTTCTAACTTTTATGCTTTATTGAAGAATAAATACAAGAATTTAGGCCTTTAAATAGATAGGACACATGACTAACAGGTAATTTTGCTAAATCATTCCACAGTCACACATGTGTATGGCTCTGCCTTGTTCAGTAAACCTTGAAAGTGAGACTGCTTATTACATTTCTACAGCCCACATTTTTATTCCTGTGGCATCCTTCAATCATTGAGAACTATTTAAAACCTAAGGCAGTATAATTTGTCCATTACATGGTGTGTGCATGGTAAAATTAAGAAGAATTATGTTTACCAGTATTGAAGCTATTCTGGTTAGAAGTGAACCATTTTTGTTATGCCCTATCAACATAAATTGTGTGTTTTTATGAAAACTCCAGTTTCATATAAGTGTAACAAGAGATAGAAATATAAGAATTTAATTTAGAAATGGCTAATGCCATTTTAAAGCTTTTCATCATAGTGTTCTGATACATACTCTTCTGACACAATGCTTTTTACTGAACTATGACATAATTTAATACTAATTATGAAGATGGTTAACAAGTGATAGAAAATAATAATGAAATTACATGGTTATATAAATGTAGTATCATTTTATTGACAGCCTGTAAACCACATGAAAAGGCCTTATTATTAAGCTATGAGCTATATCAGTAAGATTTCTCAGAATTTGGCTTTGAGGGTCTATGTTTATTAAGTTACAAACTAGGTCACATTAGGAAGAAAATGCAAATTGATCAATTCGAGTCTTCCTAGATAATATGTATCTTTTTATAGAAGAAATCTGTCTAAACTTAAACCTCATGCTACTCTTTGTTTCTTCGTGGGACCATATATGCAATTTATTGCTTTAAAAATCCTTCCAATCCTACCATTGGATATTGAATCTACTTTAGATTCTATGGCAAAAAAGCCTCTAGAAAGAAGTCATAGGATAAATGCATAATGTTATAGCATGGACCTTTTTTCCCAACTCTAGAAGCAGTTTCTGAATTCATGGAAAAATGCAAGAAAACACTATTTAGTTCAATAGAACCAGTGTATTTAATCAGTGATAGAAGCCAAAACAGTATTGTTTATATTTCTCTATTTTTTACTTTGCTCTGTGCAGCTCTTTTGAGGAAATGCTAGAGACCTGAAGTTTGCATATTAGTTGCTTTCTCCATTCCATCCCCCATGTTGACTTCTCATTTCCTGTCTTAATAGATTTTTCATGAATCCTAGTGGTGTTGCTTCCAAAGTTATTGGATATTTGCTTTAAAGTTATTTATTAGTGGGAACATATCAACCCTGTTATGAAAACTAACTTTCTCTTATCTTCTTTGGAAGTACAGGCTGTGGTGTTTTCTTAGCAATTAGCTCTTTTTCTTATATTTCCATGGTATGTAAGTTAGGTTATTAAGTGATTTCTATGCATTCATTTTATTAGTGTTAAGACATTTGTATAGCAACATTAAAATGCATATGACTTGCATGGCGATATTGAACACTGTATGGAGCAGCACATACACTTTTTCTACATGGAGAGATACTGTTATAGCACTAATAGTCACAGATATTTTAATTTAAAATGCCTCATTTAACAGGAACGTGCCTACCTTCATACCGAAATTTAGGGGTTATTTATAGGAATTTTGTAGGATATTGGCCAGGTATTTACTGTTCAAATGTCAGGCACTTTAACAGCATATAAACTAGACATTGGATCCTGACCTCAAGGAACTTATTTTCATAGTAACAGGAAGGATGTAAACAAATACATAGGCTGGAAAGTTAACTGATATTTTTTTATTCTATCTTGATATGTTATACTCTGTAGTAAGAGGGACAAAGGAAATTGGGAAATTGTTAATGTGTTTTGTGGAGGTTGATATTGTGCAGTGGTTAGAAGCATGAACTTTGGGATTGCACAAACCTGTGTTTCAGGCTTATGTAACCTCTCTGAGCCTTAGTGTCCTCACCTATAAAAGGAGGCTAATGATAAAGGACATTCAGCTACTATCATCACCAACATCATTGCCATCGTCATTATCATTTCATCATTAGTTATCATGAGGGGAGAGGAAAAAACTAAAGGTGTAGTAATTGAATGATGTCAGAGTCTATGCCTGGGGTCGTAGACCCTCAGGGTTCCAGGGAATGCTAAAGCTTATTCAAAACAAGGGCCCTACAGTCCACTGTCTTCAGAGACCAGGCACATGTAAAGCAGGTAATCTGGCGAGGTTTAAGAAATTATAGGTTGGAGGATCTCTGGTACTCTGGTGATTGCATGATTTACACAAGACGTTCAAATTTAAATTCATTTTAACCCCTGATGGGTCTGGCATTATAAAACCTCTGAGTTCTTCTGACATCTATTCAAATTTAGATTTTCACTAAAGCATCCCTGCCAAATGGTCATCTTGACAAAACTTGAGTACCTTCAAGGATTCTAAAATCATTCCACCTAAACCAGATTATTCCATTTTTGTATAGGCATATCATAAAATTTATTTCTGGAGTTGAGCCAAATATCTGGCATCCTTGGCTTCAAATTAATTTTGATATGGAAGGAAGGGCACATAATAAATCTAATTCCCAGTGACAGTACCTCGAATATTTAAACTGAGTTACTTGAGATCCTCAAACCATGATTGCTCTGCTTATGATTAAACATAATTAGGCCTAAACTGGTTTGGGACAGTTTTCTATGTGTCATGATTTTAAGCCTTTTTACACTTTATACTCAATAAATGTTATCTATCGTAAGTTTTTATCACCACCCTTTTCTAGATGGACTCCAGTTTGTTTGTCTCACTTTACATTGAAGTGTGATACCAGCTCCAGCAAACCATGTGGCATGACTAGTGTAGCGTTGAACAGAACTATTCTTTTCTTGCTTTTGGAACAGAGAAAGCAGGCACATACTGTTACTGTCCATCCAGCACTCCTGTCACATTTACTCTTTCATCAATGCCTTCTCTCCTTTTGAGACTGAACAAGGCATTGGAGTCCTTAACATAGACCTCCAAGATGCTACAACTCATCAATCTAGAGTGGAGTCTGACTTCACAACCCTGGGATCATGACCTGAGCCATGATCAAGATTCAGACGCTCAACCAACTGAGTCACCCACGGGCCCATCTCTTGATCTCAGCTCGGGCCTTGATATCAGGGTTGTGAGTTTAAGCCATGCAGGAAGCACGCTAAAAAAAAAAAAAAAAGAAAAGAAAGAAAAGAAAAGAACCCACTGTGGGGAAACTGTAATCTAGAGTGAGGAACAAATATTCTCTCAGAGAGGCAACCATATTCTTCAGTCGGTCTTGATACTTTTGCATCTTTGCCTCTTAATTTACCATTAAACCTAGATGATACTGATTTCTAGAATATTTACTAAGCTTGTGTTACCTTCTCCATAATTGAATAAAATTGATGATTGGGCTTCCAACCGTTTTTATAGCCTCTATGAGGTCACCAGATTTCTAATAAGGGGAAAATAATCTGAATACTGGAGAGAATGGCAGTAAAACTCTCTTTATCTGGTATCCATACAGGATGAGTCTTGGTTATCAACATTCTCCATAATTTAGAAATGTTACTCTTTTTAGATGCCATGTTTAAAAATGTTTCTTTTGTTTTTTCTTTTTCTTTTTTAACATTTATTTATTTTTGAGAGACACAGCACGAGTAGGGCAGGAGCAGAGAGAGAAGGAGACACAGAATCCGAAGCAGGCTCCAGGCCCTGAGCTGACAGCACAAAGCCTGACATGGGGCTCAAACTCACAAATCATGACCTGAGTCAAAGTCAGATGCTTAACCCACTGAGCCACCCAAGCACCCCTAAAAATGTTTCTTTTAAAATTTTACTTTTTAAAAATTTTTTTAAAATATTTTTATTTTATTTTTGAGAGAGAGAGAGAGAGAAAGGGGGAGAGAGAGAAAAGATGAAGGGCAGAGAGAGAGGGAGACACAGAATCTGAAGTAGGCTCCAGGCTCTGAGCTGTCAGCATTGAGCCTAATATGGGGCTTGAACTTGTGAACCACAAGATCATGACCTGAGCCAAAGTCGGATGCTTAACTGACTGAACTACCCAGGCGCCCTGAAATTTTACTTTTTAAAAAGTATTTATTTATTTATTTATTTTGAGAGACAAAGAGAGAGCATGAGTGGAGGAGGGGCAGAGAGGGAGAGAAAGAGAATCCCAAGCAGGCTCCACACTTAGGGAAGAGCCCTATGTGGGGCTTGATCTCACGAACTGTGAGATCATGACCTGAGCAGAAATCAAGAGTCAGCCACTTAACTGACGGAGCCACCCAGGTGCCCGTAAAAGTTGTTTTAATTCTAATGTGAATGGTAATAGTTATTAAAATTGACACATCAATTGTAAATACAGTTAACCTTTTCTGAAAGACTTGAAGTCTTTGTTGTATATGTTAGTGATGCCAGAAAGCCCTCAGGGACCAATCCATGTCATGTTTAAAGCACGGATGTTTGTACGGATATGACATTTTCCACAGCTTCTTTTCTTTCCTGTCTGTGTATGATTTTTCTTTTCCTTGCTCTCATATAGCAAACTTTTTCAGTGGGTTTGTTTTCTTTTTTAAATCACTGATAGGAAGTTATTAACAAAAGACAAGGTTGTTAGATATCTTTGTGAACTAAGAACCTGAGGATGAATAATATTCTAAGACTCTCTCCGCTAAGGAAAGCACATGAGTTTTCCTTCATATACTTTATGTGGAAAGTACTTAAAAATGATAATGCATCTTTATCTAATAAATATAATAGATGATGACGATTATGATCATAAACACATTTTCTTAGAATATCATCTATGCCGGATACTATTGCTTTTTACTTTCTTCTAACCCATGCAATAATCCTACAGCTTGGGCATGATTGTATTCCTTTTTTTTTTTTTTTTTTTTTTGAAGATCAGGTTGAGGCTGAGGGCAGTTAACTTGTCCGTGATCAGATGACTAACAGATGATAGGTCTAAAATTCAAATCCAGATACTTCTGATTCTAAAGAAACATGCTGTATCTACTATACCTTGGAGGTTTCCATTTTCTTCTCCCTGTTAAAGCTGTTTTCTGTTGATTGTTATTACATAAATGTGTTTTTAACCTCCTTCAAGGATGATGGCCATCCTCTGAACATGCACCTTGTTCTTAATTTCTTTTCCTTTCTGGTACTTTGTGAATTACTGTATTTTATATCTGGAAGTTTATGAAAGACTTTATGGTTATTCATTAGGGGATTTGGTAGCTCTTTGTATGGAGAAATGTTTGATCCTGGCTCTGAGATTTAAGTATATCCTAAAACTTTTTTGCTAAACTAGACTGTGTGATTTTGGGTGATTGACTCTTTCTAATTCCTCCTAATTTCCATCTACATAAGGGTCTTGCAAGCTACTGTGAACTTGCTGGTGTGTCTTAAGTAATTAATAAGTAATTGCTCCCTGTAGCGCTTTTCCTAGTACAGAAGAATTGGAATAAATCGGAATTCTATAAATGTTAGTTAGGATGAGATGGAACTTGGAGATCATTAATGATCATTCATCATTAAAATGTTTGTATTTGTCTAATTGTGCTCTGCACTCCACTTACCTCTTATTCCCGTTACTATGTCTTTTGTGCTGCTGTTGCTGTCATTAATGAGTGCTTCAGTCTTTACCCCTAGTTACCTCCTTCCTTTGAGACAGGGCTGGAAAGATGGTCAAATAACAAACTCATTGTGTCATCCTGAATCCGGATTTCTATGCTGTTATTTCAATGACAGAGGGGCCTGATAGCCAAAATTGGATGCTTAAGTATAGATGTATTTGTTGGCAGAACAGACCATTTCTAGATTAAGCCCTGTGGTGTGTTCCCATCTGTGATTTGCTTTCTTACTTCCTCTGATGGATTCAGGATGGCCACAAACTCATTATAGGTATCCCTATCAAGAGTACATGTCATGTTTCCCTTCCACTTGCGTCTGGACTGGCCTTGCAACTAGCTTTGAACAATAGGTGTGGCAGAAGTAATAGGATATAACTTCCAAGCTGCATCCTCCGGAGATCATACAGTCATCCCTCTTGCCCTCCTGGAAGAAATGTTAACATCATGTGAAGAAGCCCAGGTTACCCTGCTGGAGACAAGTGGCCCGGCTGACAGCCGGTACCAGTGGCAAGGCATGTGAAGGAGGCCTCCTTATAGCGTGCAGACACAGTAGAGCTTCCAGCTAATTACAGTCACACGGGTGACCCCATATAAGACCAGCAGAAGAACCAGCCCAAATTGATAATGTACAAATCATGAACAAATAAACTGGTTGTTACTCTAAGCCACTAAGTTGTGGGTAGGAGTAAATAGCTGAGACATGCTCTGGGGTGATGGGATGCAGCCAGCCATCATGCCTGTTTTGGAAGACAGTCCTGTCTCTCTTTTTTATCCTTTCATCAAATGTTGGTTAAATATCTACTAGATCTAGGTATGCTGCCCCCATGTATGGATTCGTGGATTTTTGAAGAGGAATATAGTGCTTAAGCTTTTGGAAGTAATTTGCTGATTCCTTAAATGCCTCAGATTTACTTTTCCTAAGGTGTTTCCTAACATGGCTGAATGTACATGGGGATTAATTTTGATTTGCCTGTTTACTGCTGTACCCACTTTTCACTGCATTAGACAAGCTTCTCTGAAAGAGCTGTCCTCTTATGCTAGGGATAATGCCATTCACCTAAAGCCCAAGGGAGAATTGGTCTTTGTTTCTCTAAGTTGCATTTTGAGCTTGGTTTGGTTCAGAGGGACAGTTTGTCAATTCTCCAAGATTTTATTTTACCTTCTAATTATGATTCAGTGATTCATATTTACTATTCATTTCTTCTGTAAATTGCATCTAGATTGCACAATTACTTTATTCTGGGACTTTATACACTCTCATTTTTTTTAATGATGTTCTCATTTATGTATCAAATTACTCTACAGGCATTTGACATACTGTTACAGGTATAATAAGGTGCAGGGTGTAGGCCATGGGGCAGGATAATTATAATGGCTTCCTAACTTTTCTGATTACTGTTTAATTATAAAAAATACATAGTTACAAAATGAATACAGTCAAACTGAGTGTTTTTAATTTTAGTAAAAGAGATACATTTGTGAGGGGGTGTGTGGGAATGCAAGTCACATTCACCTAAATATTTTTTATGAAGGTGTTGTCCAATGGATTTGAAAGTCTCTCTGGTATATATCAAATATGATCAATTTTATTTACATTTCCTTCTTGCTATTTCTTTCTGTGATTTTAGAGTTTAATATAAGGTAGGTAATATATGCTATGCTAATTACTTGAAGTTTCTACTAGTGAATACTTTAATGTTTATTTATTTTTGAGAGAGAGAGAGAGAGAGAGAGAGAGAGAGAGAGCGCACACAAGCTGGGGAAAGGGAGACAGAGGATCCAAAGCAGGCTCTTCACTGTCAGCGCAGAGCTGGATGTGGGGCTCAAACTCACCAATGATGAGATTGTGACCCTAGGTGAAATCAAGAGTTGGATGCTTAACCAACTGAGCCACCCAAGCACCCCATCTACTAGTGAATTCTAAAATAACCAAGTACATATTCCATCTGCTGCATGTTTCGATGTACATAAGAATTTATATTCTTAGCATGATATGTATCAACTTCCAGGATCCCATCTGCAAACTCCAGCGTGCGTATGGTGTTTTACTCAGCATGCCCCTTCAGTGGTCACCAACATAATTTTCCCTCTATCCTTCTAGGTTCTTGCCTAAAACCCCCTTGTAATGAAAATACAGATTAACAGAAGAAAACAGAAATTTAACAACGTGTATGCTTCCTGTATACGTAGAGATGCCCAGGAAAACTGAGTACCTCCCCTAAATGGCCCAAGCCATTACGTTAAATACTATCTCCATGGGGCGCCTGGGTGGCTCAGTTGGTTAAACTGCCGACTTTGGCTCAGGTCATGATCTCACGGTCCGGTCCGTGAGTTCGAGCCCCCGTGTCGGGCTCTGTGCTGACAGCTCAGAGCCTGGAGCCTGTTTAGGATTCTGTGTCTCCCTCTCTCTGACCCTCCCCCATTCATGCTCTGTCTCTCTCTGTCTCAAAAATAAATAAACGTTAAAAAAATACTATCTCCAACTAAAGACAAAAAAAAAATTTTGGAGGGGATGGAAAGCCAGTTATGGGAGATTTTCAAGCAAAACACAGTAATGATTGTTATGGGTATGGTTGTTATGCAGTTTGTGCCTCTGCTATGGATAAGAGTTTTTAGAGGTTTAGTTGTCCTCCTCTTCCTAGTACAGAGAGGAAGACACCCTTACAAGTGGAGACTTCTTTTATAAATGTGAATGTCTGTTACAAAAGGGTAACTTCTACTTGGTTTTTAGAGCCTTTCCTATGTCTGCTATTTCTTAAAAGTAATGAACCTAAATTAATGTTTATGCCAAAAAGGCATATTTTGGGGTGTCAAATTCTCCCCTTCACTGCTTTAAGATTTCTTAGCAAGTTTCGTTGTTTTGGGGAAACAAATTGAAAGTAGTCAAGCCATAGTCTGACTGTAAAATCTTTAAAATGAATGTCTCTAGAGGCAGCTGGCTAGCTCAGTTGGTGGAGCATGCAATGCTTGATCTTGGGGTTGTGGGTTCCAGCCCCAATGTCAGATGTAGCCATTACTTAAAAATAAAATCTTTAAAAAATAAATAAAAAATGATAAAATGAATGGCTTTAATAGAATTTAGCTACAAAGGAAATTACATCCATCTGTTCATCATAGAGAATTGAATAGCACCTGTAATATTTATGTAAGGCAGGCTTCATTTTATTATAATAAAAGAGTAAGAGGGTATTCATACACACACACACACACACACACACACAGAGCTTGTTTATTTTATCAAAACTAAATCATTATTAATATGCATGCTATATATTGTACTGCTAGCAATTATCACACTTTAAAGGAAGATTGTGAATAAATTCTAGGCTAAATGATTGTGGAAAAATAATCATCTTTTATTCATTTTAAAATAATGTGCAGTAAAATTATAAGAAAGTGACAATGACTGAATTTAAATAATACTTTTTTTTTCAACGTTTTTTTATTTATTTGTGGGACAGAGAGAGACAGAGCATGAACGGAGGGCAGAGAGAGAGGGAGACACAGAATCGGAAACAGGCTCCAGGCTCCGAGCCATCAGCCCAGAGCCTGATGCGGGGCTCGAACTCACGGAGCGCGAGATCGTGACCTGGCTGAAGTCGGACGCTTAACCGACTGCGCCACCCAGGCGCCCCTAAATAATACTTTTTAAAAGTAGCATGTAGCTTCTTTTTCTTTTTCTCTTGGTAAAACAGAGATCATACAAATGTTGCCATATTGTAGCTTTTGCATTTGTTCTCACTGTTTTTCAGCCTTCTGAAGTGTAGCATTCTCCACTGTGGCTTACTCATTTCTTAAAGTCATACTGGTTTTTTTTGTTGTTGTTGTTGTTTTGATAAGAAGTCTGTATTTTCTGATGAACCTCTTTTCTAACTTTCTACTATAATTTAATTTAGATGTTATAGGCAATAATAACGAACTGGGTTTTAGCTGGGATAAGCCATCATTTTGTACTGACTTTTTGGTAAGCTTTCAGTCAAAAGAAGGAAGTAAGAAACCCTTGGCAAGGGGTGAGCAGGGTGAGTTTGAGAGCCGCTGTCTCAGCATAGGGTCAGCTCAGCTGTTAAAGCTCAGCCTTCCATCTCCCTAAAGGCTCATTGCTGTTCCCTCAGGACCACAGCGTTCCTACAGTTATTAAGGAAAGAAACTTCCATTTGACAAATAAAATGGCTAAAATTCATACCTGTGGGGATTTAAAAAATGGCTGTGTGTTTGAGTTCCTATTAAGTGGCACATCAGAAAAGTAATCAAACACACCCGTGTTTTTTAGGGAACTCTATTATAATACAGTTACTGGTGTATGGACCCACTATTAAATGGTTTTAATAATCAGTTTTCAGTGTCTCTGTTTAAAAAGTCATAAAGAAAAAGTGTAGCTCTGACTTGCTAGCCTTAATTGACAACTGTAGGCAATATCTACTTATATTTCTTTTTTTTTTAAAGATTTTATTTTTAAGTGATCTCCATGCCCAATGTGGGACTGGAACTCACATCCCTGAGATCAAAAGTCACATGCTCCACTGACTGAGCCAGCTAGGTGCCCCCGATATCAACTTGTGTTTCTTTTTTATTCTTTTTTTTAAATTTTTAAAAATTTTATTTACTTTTGAGAGAGAGAGAGAGAGAGAGAGAGAGAGAGAGAGAGAGAGAGACCAAGCGTGAGCAGGGGAGGGGCAGAGAGAGAAGGAAACACAGATCCGAAGCAGGCTCCAGGCTCTGAGCTGTCAGCACAGAGCCGGATGCGGGACTCGAACCCACGAACCGTGAGATCATGACCTGAGTTGAAGTTGGACGCTTAACCAACCCAGCCACCCAGGCGCCCCTCAACTCATGTTTCTATTAGATTTTCATTGCTCGAGGCTTCTTAAGGTATCATCCATTCTTTAGGAGTTGGATATTTGCCTTCATTTTAGTTTATTTCAATATAGTGGAGATAGAAACATCCTTTTCATAGTCAGTTTTTGGCCAGCGTACCCTAAAATTTACTAATTATAGTGAAATCACAACTCTGCATTCTTCATTGAGAAGAAGCTGGTGGCAGCCTGGGAAGAAAATAATGTAGTGTGGTTAGCCAATGTTCCTGTTTCCTCTAGTGTAGTGTGACTAGTTTAATCAATTACAGATGCAGCAGTTAAGTTCCTGAATTACCAAAAAGAAAATGTTTCCTGGCCACTGTATATGTGGTATTTTAATATCAAATACCTTGAGCTTCAGCTATCCAAGGTTTGAAATAATTTTGTTGGGGAGCAAGAATTTCTTGTCCTCTTCTAAATCTTTCTAGCTGAACTGAAAATCAAACTGACATGAGACAGATTAACAGGAGAAAATAAGATTTAATATCGTATATACCAGGAATCTAAATAGACGTGGAAATTCCAAAGACAGGCAAAACGAGGTATATATGTCATTCTGAACAAAGGAGAAGGGGTAGGAGTCTGGAACCTCAAAGGGAAGGAATGCAGCTCACAGGGCACTCGTAAGAGGAGTGGATGTTTGGTAATTAGATGTTTTCCCTGCCATACAGATGGGTCACTCAGATAAAAATTATCTTTGGTAATAACAATTGTTCTGAGAAAGACCCCCAATTTTAGATTCTTCTCTGTAGTTAAGGATGGACAAAGGTTTCTCTTGAGTCCTCAGAGTCTGCTTTCAACTCAAAATAGTCCATATGCTGAAGTGGCATATTTTGAGTGGACCTCAAAAAAAAACAAACAAACATATTTTGTATATCTTTTAAAGTATAGTCAAAGACACTGCACTTTTTTAAATGTTTATTTATTTTTGATAGAAAGAGAGAGACAGAGAGAGAGAGAGAGAGCGCGCGCGCGCGCGCGCGCGCGCGCATGAGCGGGGGAGGGGCAGAGAGAGAGGGCAGGCTCCAAGCTGTCAGCACAGAGCCTGACGCGGGCCTTGAACTCACAGACCTTGAGATCATGACCTGAGCTGAAGTCGGACGCTCAACCGACTGTGCCACCCAGGCGTCCCCAAGACACTGCACTTTTAATCAGTCAGGGTGGACTGCAGTGTGAACGACTGGTTAGTTTTCCTGCACTTAGTCTTTTTGTGGAAGTATCATTGCTATTCTTTAATTAAAATCAACAATAGATTGTTGCAAATTGTGAACAAAGAAGATGTAATATAATATGATATCATTTGCAACCTCTTAAGATGATTCTACAGACAGGAAAAACATTGAGCTGGAAGGTTATCAGCAAAAATAGAATATAGCAAGAGATATAAAAATAGCACTCTCTTCCCTGTCTTTTACAATATGAGTCGAACACTCATTGTATGGTTCCTCATGAAATTTGCAGAGTGCTGAGAGATTCACTTTTAATTGAGGTAACCCTGAGCTTTTTGAAGTGTAACCAGTGACAGACTAAAGTGACATTTTGAAGAAGCACTGGTTGAATTATGAAATACTGTTACTCTACAATGCTGCTGGGAACCTTAATTAGAGTATAGAGTCTAACTAAAGGAAAAAGCAAAAACAAAGGAACAAATGATTGAATCATGATACATTTTTATATTGGGTTCTCTCACAGTTCACACATACACAAAAACATAATTTTCTGTATTCCATTCTTTTGTCTTTTGTTTGAATCAGTGAAGAATGTCCCTCCTGATTCCTTCTTCCTTTTTTCTTTGTCTTAGTTCCAAAAATTGATTAATTCCAGATAAAATATCTTAATTACAGCTTAATCAGTTGCCAGTTTAATTTTTAATGAAGCAACTCTCAGGATGTACTTTTTGCTAGTATTTGCCTTCATATTTTCCTAAGATATAGATTACTGTATTATCTTCATCATGATTAAGTGATGGATATTTAGAGATACATTAATGAGTCAGAGAGGAGAGTACAACTGTAGAGTGCTTTTCATTACAGAGTACTTCAGAGTTGTTAAAGGATAGGATCACAGTATGGCTTTGAAATTTATCTCACAGAAACAGCTACTTAGGTTAAATGTACATTACAAGAAAGTTTATTGCAGTAGTGTTTGTAATAGCAAAAACATATTTTACAAAACATTGTACAGACTGAGTATTCACCAATAACAGGCAGGTTTCTTAACGGAATATTGTACTGTTCTTTAAGTAACTGAAATAGATCTATATTTGTTGATAAAGCTGTCCAAAATAGATGGTTACATAAGAATAGAAGTTATGGTGGCTATAATGTTATCCTCTTTGCATAAAAAATAATACACACACATATGCAGATACACATAAATTCATATTTATGAATTAGCATTCTTTGGAAGGGTACATACCCACAAAAAAGTAGATGGTGGTTTCCTCTGGGTGGGAGGGTCAAATGATTTTCAATTTTATCCTTACAGAGAGTTTGAAACTTTTTTACTTTTACATGCTATAATTCATAATAATAAAAAGCTTAAATATAGGGTTTAAATGACCATTATTGTTATAGATCAAATAAAATTAAAAATGAATCTTCTAGGGGCACCTGGATGGCTCAGTCGGTTGAGCGTCTGACTTCAGCTCAGGTCACGATCTCACGGACCGTGAGTTCGAGCCCCGCGTCGGGCTCTGGGCTGATGGCTCAGAGCCTGGAGCCTGCTTCCAGTTCTGTGTCTCCCTCTCTCTCTGCCCCTCCCCCGTTCATGCTCTGTCTCTCTCTGTCTCAAAAATAAATAAACGTTAAAAAAATAAAAAAAAATGAATCTTCTAAATAATTAAAGGCTATTATATGCTCGATGGTATAATATTACATAAGTCAACAAAAATGTGAATGATACTTGCAAATTTATTTTTATAGATAAATTGCACAGATTTAGCAACCAAGCTTATCTACAATACTGTTTGCACTGTTTAAAACAAACTATATGTCTGCCTCTTAGAGTGGATTTCCTTAACAATATGAAATACCAAATGTTCAATTGCTTTAGAGTTTCTGCTCAGTCTTATATTGCAAATTTTTAAAGGAAAAGTATCTCTAAAACTTAAACATTTAATTTAATCTGAAGTAATAAGAGAAAGACAAATACCATATGATTTCACTCAGGTGGGGAATTTAAGAAACAAAACAGATGAACATAGTGAAAGGGGGGAAAAAAGGTAGGGAAGCAAACCACAAGAGACTCAACTATAGAGAACAAACTGAGGGTTGTTGGAAAGGAGGTGGGCGGGGGATGGGCTAAATGGATGATAGGTATTAAAGAGGTGACTTGTAATGAACACTGGGTGTTATATGTAAGTGATGATTCACTAAATTCCATACCTGAATCGATTTTACAATATATGTTAACCAACTAGAATTTAAATAAGCAATTGAAATTAAAAAAAAATAAAGTAATAGGAAAATTTGACTTCCATGATAAAGGATGTTTCATTCTGGATTTTATTTAAGTTCACAGCTTTATATTTCCGGAGATAAGAATTTTGAGTTTTTTGTGTTTGCATCAGACCCCAGCACAATGTTTGCCATATAGATTAAAGATTGGATCATTAAATCAAAAAAGTAATTAGCTTTTTTTCTAGAATCTTAATGTAAATTGAAGATAAAATTATGTTTTCTAATATTCTTCAACATATTAACAGACTAAATAAAACAAAACACAAATATATGTGAGGTCTTGCTAGACCAGTCTAGAAAATTGGAGGAAAAAATACCACTAAATTCCACATTAACAAAGATTAAAAGTATTATTTAAATTTTGTACAAAACTAACCTTTGTATAAAAGGTTAGTTACAAAACTAACCTTTGTATAAAAGGTTAGTTTTTACTCCACATTTAACTTTCACAGCTGAATTCTAAGGGAGTATATTTCTTGAAATTTATTTTCCACATTTTTATTGAGATATATGTAATTAACATACCACTTAAGTCACCCTTTTGAAGTGTAGAATTTAGTGGGTTTTAATATAATCACAAGGTTGTGCAACCATTACCACTATCTAATTCCAGAACTTTTTTTAAAGTTTATTTATTTATTTTTTAGAGAGAGAGAGAGGGAGGCAGAGAGACAGGGAGAAAGAATCCTACGCAGGTTCCACACTGTCAGGGCAGAACCCAATGGGGGGGGGGCTCGAACTCACAAACCGAAACCCATGAGATCATGACCTGAACCCAAATCAAGAGTCGACACTTAACTGACTGAGCTACCCAGTCACTCCTAATTCCAAAACTTTTTTTTTATTCTCTCCCCAAAGAAACTCTACATCTATTAGCAATTGTTCCCTATTTCCCCCTCTCAGGAGGCTAATTTTTGGGGGGAGAAAAAAACACAAAAAAGAAAATAAGTACACCGAAAACAAACTAGAGCTTTTCAAAGAATTAATTTTCCCAAAGGCCTTTTTTAATCTTTCAGATAAGCAAACCGATTTCTTTTGACACATTCTTGTAGATATATTTTTTCACTTATGCAGTTTTGTTTTGTGAGATCCTCATTTGCCTAGGCATTTGATTCTAGTAGTTACTCCACATCATTTCATTGAATTCACAAAGTACTAATTTTTATAAATGAAATTGCAGTTTACTATAGATATGCAATATGTTTTTAAGGAAAAAATAATCATAAAGAAATTGGCAACGTGGTCAAAGATGTAGCTTTCTCTATATTGATCTATCCAACCATCTGTCTATAATGGTGGTAAGTGGAAAGAGATTTGAATGGGGTGAGTTCTATAAGTGAATAGTTCAGTAGTGAATATTGTTTATAGCAATACTTTTTGCTGCTTGAAACAATCTGGAAATTTCAGTGACTAGAGGAAAGAATACTTTAGCCACTTTGTATATCATTTGAAATTATATATATTTTTCCCCTGTTTAGAGAGAGACAATGAAATATACTTAAAGTTTCCATGTATTCAATTGATGATTGTGATTGCTGTATATTAGGAATTGACTTTATTTATTACAGATAAGAAAATTAATATTTTCTCAGTATTTAGCATTCTAAGATTTAATGACATTTGACTGATAACTTATTTCAAGATTGCTGACTTAATATTTTGTTGCACAGAAGGTCTATGCGCTGTGCAGAGACTGTTCTGTCCAGAGTGAAGCTTATCTGGCCTCTCAATTCTGAATTCTTGAATGTTGACTATATCTTAAGTTCCTTTTATACCTCAATTCTCCTAAAGAATATTTACTTTTTTCTCACTAAGTGTCAGTGAAACCATTTATCAGAATAGATAAAAGAAAACAGTTCTAAGCCGGTTCTCTTTTTCTGTAGTTGGGTGCTGTATCTTTAACTTACTGATTTGTTTATTCAACAAATATTTATTGATAACATTCCATTTATACCAGAAATAGTGGTAAGATCTAGAGATCCAACAGTAGGTAAGAGAGATATGATTGTTGCCCTTGTGGAATGGACATGGTAGCAGGGAGAAAGACACTTGGGAATTCATGGATTCATTCTGTTTAGCATCAATTAAGTGTCTGATAACTGGTGCTGGCATTAAAGAGATAGAGTTGCTTTGCATGAGTGGAGACTTCTGACTCCCAGTGTGCTCTGGGAGTGGACAAGGTGGGATCCCATCTGTCAGGCTCACCTTCTGGGTGAGCCCATGCTGCACGCTGATGAATCATGGTGTATGCTGGGCTATCTTGTTCTGTCTGGACTGCTGTTCTGTCCCCTGTAAATTCTCATTTAATCTGTAAACTATTAAAATTCACATGTTAGGCTAGATTCGTCACCTGCTGTTTTTTAAAAAAAAACAGTATTGCAGATTGTATACGTATGCGTGTATAATATCATGTATCTCTTTATTCACACACAAAAATACGTTTCCTTGGTTATTTATGAGGTTTGAGGGTTTTTCTGCTTTTATGTCTTTTTTTAAAAATTTTAAAAGTTTTTATTTATTTTTGAGAGAGAGAGACAGAGCATGAGTCGGGGAGGGACAGAGAGGGAGAGAGAGAGGGAGGCATAGAATCCGAAGTAGCCTGCTTTTCTTTCTATTTTAGATAATTTAGACTGCTCTGGCTCAAGTGCTGGCTTAAAAATTTGTTTGAAGAGTATTTCCTGTTAATCAAAACCATATTATGTTTGATTTGCATTTATGGTTGTTTCTTATATTATACTATCAGATAAATTATCCAACAACTGGAGCCTGAAATTTACTGTTCAGTCAATCAACTTTGGGCTCACTTATTTGTGGGTTCCACTTCCATGCTGTTTTATGGCCTTGAAAGAATTCACACTTAACTTACTTGTTAAAATAATTACATTTTTTTTACTTCAACTCATTTTCTTCAACATAACCAGGTGTTCAAATGTTCCTATACATTATTTACATTTTACTTCTCTGGATGGAATTTTCTAATTGGTTAGTCAGTATAGTGGGTACAAAATCTTGTCCAAGCATTACTAAAGTATTTGCAGTTCTCTAAACATACTTAGCTATTTTATGTTTCTGTCTTTGATTCTACTCTGTTTTCTCTTCCTTTTGTTTGTTTCACAGACAAAAAAATGAGTATCATTTTCTCATCGTCCTCAAATTATTTATTCAACAGGATTTCCAAAATGTTCTTTTGGGAAGGCTTTTCTGATGCCTCAGAGTTGAGGTTGTTGTCACACATCCTTGTTTCCATCCTGCCCTCATAGCATATATCCTGGAGAGGCTTCAGGTGGTTCTCTGTGTTTCCATGCAAATGTAATGTCATGGCCATTCTGTATCAGAGCATTTTTTTTTTTTTTTTACATCACGGCACTTACACATTCTATTTAAATTGTTTTCTTATCTTTCTCTCCACATTTTCTAGACAGCCTCTGATGTATTTGAGGGCATGGTATACTTAACATATTTAAAATTTTCTTTTTATCCAAATGCCTAGAATAGTGTTTGAAATTATTCAATTGAATTATTGAAATGAATCACTCATTTATGGGTAAGGCCGTAATGGTGACAGAAAATACAGGCAATGATTTTCTCAAAAATTCTCCCAAGTTTGTTGATACCAAGCTAAGGATTTGCTGTCAAATAATACTTGAAGACCTTTTCTCAGAAAAAAAAAATACTGGGAAAAACTAAGAAGGACCTTTGTACACATCTCCATTAAAATTAAAGAAAAAATTTCCTCTGTGTTGAAGCAGTTTAAAGCAATGACTTCTTTCAGATATTTAATTATTGTTCTGAATTGGCTGTTAGAGCATGTAAACTTAGAAGATACTGTAAATGTTTATCATTTCAAAGTTATAATTTGAATTATTGATCCTTTTCAGGAATTTCTGAAGGCTTTTTTTGAGGAATGCATGACTTTAGAACAGCTCTCTTTCTTGGATTATAATCTTCCCATTTGTTTGAATCCATACTATTTTCTCAGAATACAGAAATTCTAATTCCATGTTGTATATTATAGTGCAGTATAATTTCATATATATATATACATATGCTATATGATAATATAGTACATATAGTATAGTTATCATTTACTTGCTGCAATTCAGATGTACAATAATAAAATAGTGAGAAGATTCTCATTTCTTCAGCAGCATTACTATTTTGCATCACATACTTTTGAGAGGACATTAGTGAAACATAATTCTCTTTTACAGTAGAATAATTTAATCATATAAGACATATGATTGCTTTAATCACTGGACATGAATTTGTCTACTCTCATCTTCTTTGATCATTTAAAAAAGTCCTTTATATCAATTAGATATATTTTATATTCTTAGTATTTTTTCCTTTGATATTTGTGTTAGTTCTTTACCATTTTGTTTACATCTTTTATTCTTAATTTATTGACCTTAAATGGAAGACTTCCAAATTAAAATCTGATTGCCTCTTCTGACTTATTAAATGTTAGGGTGAATTAGGTTGCAGTGGCTTATGTAAAGTTCTGAACTCTCTACTTATACTCTTCCTTCTTTTAATCTATACTTCTAGTCCTGCAAGATAAATCTTCCTAAAGTGCTTCACTCATGTAATTTCCCTAGTCAAAAACCTCCAGATGTTTCCCATTGTTTATGAAATTAAATTCAAACTTGTTCTCTGACATTCATGACCCTCCAAACCCCAGTAAGATCCAGTTTCTAGTCTCAACTATGACTACTCCTCTGTTCACACTACATATAGCAATAAAACTGAATTATTTGGTTTTCACAGACTCTACTGTCTTTTATTTCACTCCTTATATTTCTTTGGGCTTCTTCCTGGAATACCTGCTTTTGTATCATTTCTGACTCTTCAAATTCAACTGATTATTCAGAACCTATTTCAGAAATCTGTCTTTAAGAAGCATCTCCTGATTTGTTTATTCAACACATACTTATCTGTCAGGCATTAACCAAGGGTGCAATGAATGAGACAGTTAAGAGCTTTATTATAATGAGTTATTTTTATTAGGTCAAGGTGTTAGGCAATAAATAAATTAGGAAATAAAAATATAAAATATTAAGTGCTGATAAGTGCTATGAAGGAAAATATTAGAAGTGCCATGAGAATGTGTAATCAGAGGTGGAGGGCTTATATATTATTAAGGGTGATCAGGCATATGTCCTCTCTTATGAGGGGACATTTTCAGAGAGATCTAAATGAGCAGGGGACTAAGTCACAGAGATATCTAGAAGTCCTGAGAATGAAGCAAGAGAGTGAATTCAAGACCTCTCTGGCAGCAGCCAGCTTGCTGTGTTTACAAAATAGCCATCAGGCACTGGTGGCTAAAGATGAGTAAGTGAGCAAGAGAGTCACCAAAGGGGTTAGTAAGTCCTATGAGCCAGCACAAGGATTTTGACTTTTAACATGAAAGATAGTAATCCAAGGAGGGTTTTGAGTGGAGACTTAACATGAACTCATTATTAAAAAGGATCACTCTGGTTGCTGCCTTTGAAATAGACTACAAGGTCACAGAGGGAACACAAGGGAGCGCAAAAGGCTATGTGGGTCAAGATTTGATGGTGGATTGAACCCGATTTGGTGTAGGAAGTAACCACATTAAGGGCTGGTTTTGTGAATTAAGGAAGTATGTTTGAAAGGAAGGTAAGAAATCGCACACAAAATATCAGCACCATTTTGTAGACTCTTTCTTCAAAGCGGCTGTTACTTAGTTTTAACAGTAATATCTTGTGCAAGGTTGTTTACTAAACTATTGACTTCCATTATTTCTATTTAAACCTTATAACAACCTGATGGAGAGTAGGTATTCAATATTATTGTTACATTTTTATATATGAGGTGCTTGGAAGACAGGTTGAATTATAAGAAAATTTTCTATGTATCTATCTTCTTGTATTCTTAGAGAAGGAAAAAAAAACAGCTAGGAATAAATATACCACATTGTTAATAGTGGTAGAAAAATAGATAATTTTTTCTCTTATTTATGTTTACCTGTATCCCTTTTAAGAATATTGATTTTCCTTTACTTATTTTTAAATTCCTATATTTAGATAAATAAGGATATCGCTTGTGTAATCTAATAAGTGTTAAATGTGAAAGTCATGATTTTTAAACCCACTTTACTGGACTTTTAAATCTTATAATAATTGACAAAGTATGGGATTTATACTTAGACTTGGTTTCAGATTCTACCACCTTGGGCAAATAATTTAGCCTCTCGGAACTTCATTGTCTTATCTATACACTGAAACTAATAATCCCAAGGTTTCAGACTGGTTTTCAGGATGCAAATGGCTAGCAAAATGGGTTAGACACAATTCCTGAAACAATAGAGTACAACAAAATGGTCACTATTATTATCATGTTCATATTATGTAGATTTTTGGATTTAATTACTCAATAGATAAGACAAAGGATACAATACCATAATATATATAAAGTAATACAGCTGTAATCTGTTTCTAATTAATTGCTATGAAAATGAATTTCAACTAAGAACTTTAATTTTTCAATTTTTAAAATATCCCAATGTCATGCCTTGATTATAGGCTCTCATATTACTTTGGAGGATGGAATTTATTTTCTCTTTAAATGTTTAAAAATATTTAACATATATTGATTTTCTTTTAAAATGCTTTCATGAGTACTTTTAAATAGATTTGAATAATTAAAAATAATCAATGAAGGACCACTTTTAGATACTGCTTTACTGTGGGCTACTGCTCCTTGGTGAAAAATTCCACTGACGTTTGTTGCAACCACACCTGACGTCCATCTTAGTTCATTGTGCGTTCAGGTTTTAGGATCAGGTGTGATTCCATAAAAAACGTTGCAAGTATGACATTATGTGTGCAATGTCATGAGTATAAGTTAAGATATTCATTTATACATATAGATATTTAAAAAACAGCAGGCAAAATGTTCTCTGCAGTTTTTGTAAATGTTGCCCTCTATAGTTAAGGATTTTTTTATGTCATAAAAGGAAAAGTATTTAGATGAAGTAGTTATGTGCACCCCTAAGATAATAATATAGACCTTATTTTTCTAATATGTATGTTTGTATAAATTTTACCATGTCTTATACCTAGCAATCCAAATGAACAGCTGTTAGGCATCAATTAATGTGACTGAATTGCATTTTTTTCCTGGGGATAGGAATGTGAAGAAATAAAAACCAATGCGGTCTTCTGCAATGTTATTTCAAAATGCTAAATTACTGTTGTATGATTTGCATTATCTTGGTTTGCCTTGCCTCTAAATTCAGTTATTTTCATTGGCTTTCACTATTCTTAAATGTTACTGGATTTTTTAATATTACAATGATTGTTCTAAAGTAAATTCAAGATTACTATGTAATGGTTTTTAATAAAACTAAGCAAATCTGGGTTCAGTGTGTGAAGGACATTCACCATAATGAGCTTCATTACATCCACTCAGTGGTAGACCTGTGTGAATCGCTAATGATTCTAACTTTCCTGAAATTAAATGTTTTAACATTTCTAGATTATACTCATTTTTTAATAGTGCCAGAAAAGTCTCTCTATATTGGGAGGTGCTTCCAGTGATGGAATCCTCCAGAAATATCGTCTAATGCACTTTCTCCCCATGGAGTCTCCTGGTGGTCAAGAAGACATTAAAGCAAATAGCTTAATACAGAGACAGGACATATAGTGCTGTTGGCCAGTTATGAGAGATTCTGTACTTTAAGAGGGGAAATAAAATAGAGAATAATATAATTTGGGAGCCAAAGGAGAGTTTTGTAATTTTTCATGAAAACACTGTATAGATATAATTCATGAGACATTGAAATATGAAACTTTTTCTAAGGCATGATTAACTGTAACATATTTTGTGGACTGACTCTAAGAACCGTATGTCCCAGTATATAACTAAAGACCTGTTGCCTAAATTATACCAAAGTGATCTGATTTCCTTTAAGCTGTGAGATTTGGGTCCATTTTGGTTTTTTTATTTCTATTTTTTTGGGCCCATTTTTATTTTTGTCATTTTCAGTTGTGATTCTACATATTGAAAGTTAGATCTCTTCTTTCACTTTTCTACATATAGTGGATTAAAGTTCCTCTGGGTTATTCTTCAACATGGTATATAATTTAGGAATTGCATTACTATAGTCCCTCTAGGAAACAGTTCACCAGTGGTTACAAATTGTTCCCAAATGACGAGTATAAAAGGACAGCATGTTAATATTTTTGATTTTAGGACTAAGAAAAGCATTATTTTTGTTTTGTGATGAAACTAGAACCCATTACTTTGCAGTAAATGGCATTTTGTTAAGGCCAGCAAACCATATTGGATTCTGAACACTGACTCAGAAATATCCTTCAAAAAAGAACATTTAAACTGTACCATGATATTTTTGAAAACTGTCTTAATTGTTATAAATTATTTTAAAGGACAGGTACAAAGCTTGTATATTCACAGGACTCTCTATATACAATATATCTGAAACTTTACAAGTCAAAAAACCCAAGTATTCATATGTCAAGATTTTGAGTTCAGTTTTAAAAGTTAATACGTGCAGTAGCAAGTTAAGTTGAAATGCCTTATTCTTCAAGTAAATGTAATGATTTAACAGATTTTCCCGAGTATCATAATATACTATGTACTATAATGTGAGTGATTAAAAGATAAGGAAGTTGTAATTTTTGTTTTAAATAAAATAGTTATATTTTGGGGAAATATGACAACCTCACAAATGAATCTAATCAAAGCAGAATATGAATGGTGCAATAGGAAACTATGGGGTTATGAGGTTTTATGACAGAAAAACCTTATAAAAATATATCTTATAAGATCTAGTTAGGAACCCAGAAAATATAAGGAAGAAGGATGTATCTGATATGGTTCTTGAAGAACTGGTAGGATTTGAGTGGTTTGAAGTGAGAGAGTAGGCATTTTATTTTATTTTTAAAGATTTTATTTTTAAGTAATCTCTCCACTCAATATGGGGCTTAAACTCACAACCGCAAGGTCAAGAGTGAGTCACCCACTCTACTGAGTGAGCCAGCCAGGTGCCCCCAGAGTAGGAATTTTAGAACAAGAGGACTGTGTGAAGAAAACAAAAGGAGGATGAACAAGTCATATTTAAGAATGACTAGTCTAAATATTGCTGGAGTTATAGGGTATAAATAGGATAGCAATGGAAGAAAATGCCTGAAAATATTTTAGAGGTAGGGAATTCATATGAAATTTTGATGGAAATTGGGAGCCATTGAAGTTTAATGAATTGGGGAATTACACAGTTGGAACTTCCTTGTGAGTATAATCAGAAAATGGTTCATCTGATGAGTTAGAGAAATACTGGGTGTAAAGAAACTGGTTAAAAGACAGCGAAAGCATTCTGGGTGGGAGGCAATAAGGACCTGCATTGTGGAGTTTGTATCAGAAATGGAAATAAGCATCTGGCTCAGTGATCTCAGTGAATTCCAGTTTACTTTCATTAGAATTCAGGAATTTTGTTTTAATACATTTTCTTCTGTGAGATCACAGTAAGAGTTATTAATAAACTGTCTTTTGATCTCAAGCTCTTAGAAGGGGATTTGTTTCATGGGTCTCCCACACTCTTACTGAGTGTGGGCATTTGCTGTGGCCTTTGGGCCCCTCAGTACCAGTTCCATTGTTTAGGCCAGATAGAAAAAAGGTGCTCAGGCAATGGTCTTCAGTGGGAGGTGCTCCTTGTCAATCAGGCTCCTTTAGTCTATGATTTTAATTAGCGAGAATTACTCTCTCTTCTTGTACTTCCATCATTTTATGATGGTGGAATTATTTAGTTTTCAGCATGTTGTGCTCAGGTATATTGTTTTGTTTTGATTTAATTACACGACACTTTGAAACTACCAGAATTGAGGTAAGGAAGAGGACGGGATTTTTATTTCTTTTTCTGAAGCTGCTTTCTTCCTTTCTAGGCATAAGCCAAGGTGCTGTGATTAGATCCAGAATCTGTCCAGAGTCATCTCTAACTCTTAAAGAATTCCATTCTGAATTTGTACACCCTACCCTTAGCCTGCTATCCCAGCGCAATAGTCAGAACTAGGATTATTCTATTTACCCAGTTTTGGGGTTTATCTCAGTCAAGGGCCAGGCCTTCCGGGGTATTTTATTTTATTTTATTTTATTTTATTTTATTTTATTTTATTTTATTTTATTTTATTTTTTTGTTCTGAGCTTTTTACATTTCATTTAGAGTTGTTAGATAAATACAGGGTTGCTTAGGGATAAGTGAAAATTGCAGTATATGTCGAAGGGCAGGATCAAAAGTATTAAGAGCTGCTTGACTTGCTTTTTTTAATTAAGAACCTGAGATATGATGACATTCTTCACAATTTCAAGGAAGTCTTTAAAACCTTGTGGCAGGAACCTGATCAAGTCATTTCAGAGCCTTGAACAGTTCTTCTGTGCCCCTGGGCTACACTGTGGGTACCTAGGAAGGTTTCTTTCTCAAGTTTAAATTTTCCTTAGGGAATCTTTCCAGGTTTTGCATGATACAGATTCCGTTCTCTGTTTACTCCCTTGGATATAAGAGATTTAAGATTAAGACCTTCCCTTATTCCCAGATTTATTTATGCCTCTCCCATCAACACCAAACCCACTTGGCTGTGGCCCTGTGGCTTCACCTATGAGGAGTTCTGACATTCTGAATAGATGCTATCATATGAGATGACTCCATCTACATGGGTCATGAGACCCTGGATTCTCTATTCATCTCACAGACATGATGCAACCCTGAGGACTTTGGACCTCTGGGATTTCTGCTGTTACTAGTGAGGAATGTATTGATGCTAATATATATTCTTGTTGTTTCTCCTAATTAAAATGGTAGGGCATTTAGGATTCAGGATGGTTCTACCAAGAGCTGTTGCATTTTCCTTCGAATTCAGCGGGGTTTTTTGTAGCAACTCCACACTGTCAGGGCCTGCTGTCCTCAGAAATTACTGTAAGGCGGCTCACTACCCATTTAGAGAAGAAAAAATAAAGTTCCATCATTTCGTGTAATATTCTAATTGCTTTCTCTTGCTAAATGAAAAGAAAAAAAAGCATTGAAAAATATCTGACTTGCCAACTTTTAGTTTGCAGTTCTTCTAGTGTTGAATATCAGTACTCACTAAAATTTATATTCTTTGAGAAAAAGATCCTAGTCCTTAAAAAAAGTAATTCTAAGCAATCTTAATTTTTGGAAGTCAGTTTTAAAATTAATATAACCTAATTATATGAGATATGTATTTTTATAACACAAGCTAAATAATATGCAACATAAGCAAATTTAAATTGTGTAAAGCTTAGAAGTAATGATAATGAAATATATTAACGTACATTAAATATTTTTATCAGGGCCTTTAATTATGTTTCTGGAAATGCATTAGATGTGGTACTTATAATACAGAAAGAATGATATTAATTTATATTTGTGTGTCTCTTTGCATCTGTTAGAAAGCATTTTTCTCATGTCATTTTATTTAAGCCTTACAGAAATACCATGAGGTAGAAAAGGTTGGTATAATTGTCGTTACAGTACAGATAGGAAATTTGCTCAATAAAACATACTTGAAAAGTGACAGAAATGGATTCCTAATAGTTTAGTATCTTAGTATTATTCTGACTCCTAGTACCATTTTCCCTCTATCAAAATTCTAACAATTTTTAAAAATTTTTAAAAGTTTATTTTTGAGAGGGAGAGAAAGAGCAAGAGCACACATGAGCAGGGGAGGGTCAGAGACAGAGAGAGAATCCCGAGCAGACTCTGCTGTCTGCACTAGGGCACGGCGTGGGGCTCAATCTCATGAACCGTGAGATCATGACCTGAGCCAAAACCAAGAGTTGGGTGCTTATTTGACTGAGCCACCCATGTGCCCTGCCTCTGTTGAAATTCTAAGATAATTTTTTTTTCCCCAGAGATAGAGCTCATGAACTGCTCATCAATAGCAGGAATCCATTCTTTTCCTCTTATGACTAGTATTTTATTAGGAATTGGGAACACAAAGTAGATAATACTGCCTTCGCCCTCAAAGGATGGATGGTCTGGTTAATATTTTTTATAGACCATGTCATAGCATAATTTGGAAATCACAGACATAGGGAATAATTTGCCTCTTGTTCCCTTAGCAAATGATAAGATTCAGTATTATTTTTTTTCCTACAGTGTTACTAATTGAGCAAAGAGAAGGTCATGAATCCAGATCTACTTGTTTTTTTCTGCTGAGTTGGAGTGGATAGCCTTAAAAAGGGAACTCTCCTAGGAACAGGACATCTGGTTTTTGTCTTTGCCTCTGAAACTAACTTGTATGACTTTGAGAATATCATGTAAACTTCTCAGTACTTTTTTCATTTATGAAACAATCATATTAAAACTTACCCCACTTACCTCATAAGATTGGTGTGAAGAAAAAATATTATTCTTTAGGTGAAATTGAAATAGAAAAATGTGTGAGGACTAAACAAATACAGACTAATAATGTCTAATTCTGGATACTGCGTTGAGAAATTCCTTACAGATAACTGGAGTTATGATAAAAACTGCCACCTTGACAATATTTATCACATTCTTTTTTTTAATTTTTTAATGTTTATTTATTTTTGAGAGGGACAGAATGTGAGTGAGTAGGGAGCAAAGAGAGGGAGACACAGAATCTGAAGCAGGCTTTAGGCTCTGAGCTGTCAGCACAGGGCCCGATGTGGGGCCCGACGCGGGTTTCGAACTCGTGAACTGAGAGATCATGACCTGAGCTGAAGTTGGACGTTTAACCGACTGAGCCACCCAGGCGCCCCTCTAGCACATTCTTTAGGTGCCATTATCTACTAGGATCAGAGGTGAAAGGAAATTTAGGTAATGGAAATGTCAGAGGTAAAAACATACTTAATTGTCAGTCTGAAGATCCTGACATTCCAAGTAAGCTTTGTCAATATAGTCTTACAGTCTGAGGTAGATTGGAGTGCCATTTTTCCCTTGCCTTGGGCTGTTAATATAAAAACATATTTTTTTATGCCAAAGCAAGTGGAAATATGTATAATAATTCCAACATTGGAAGACATCAGAGCACTATATGGTAATGCAGTTCTACACTACAGGAAAACTTCTGCTTTGGGATAAGCAAGTTGAAGTTGTGTTTCCACCCCGTGATTGTTTTCATCGTGATGTTTATTATATCACATTTTACTTGCGTTTATATCATCAAAGGAGCGACACACAGGAAAGACTAGGACACTGTGAAGACAGAATCATGTGGGGAGCACTCATGAAAAATTAAATGCCCTCAGCATGCCCAGAAGTAGGTCATTTCATTCTTTATCAAATTTATATATATTCTCTATTAAATTTATATATCATAGTCACTGATTAACCTGTATTTGGGTACTATAATTAAATACATCAGAACTTTCTTTATTATCAAAGAATATACCATGGATAACAGACAGTATCAAGTTAAAAGATTATCCAAGAAATTTCTTAGTCAAATTTCTTTGCCCTTTGTCTCATATCTCATGATTTTACACCTCTGTCTTGCATACTTCTGAGATTCTCTACCTAAATGACCTATTTTTATCTTTGGTAGCTTATATCAGCGAAAGATGAAAGATCTCAGGTCTAAATAGAATACACAGGGCATTACCTTAGAACTATATCTGAATCCCCTGGTGTTAGAATTTCAAGGATGAGTATTTGAAGAAATAGCACTAAGAACTTTATGTTTTACAAAGATATAGGATGGCTGAGTAGACAAAGAATAAAAAAAAATTCACTCTCTCTCAAGTGCAAATTATATAAACTGTTGGCTGATATTCCCCTCCTAATGTAAAACCACAGCACAGTAACTTGAGACATATTTGATCATTTCTGGAGACAGGATGATCTTTGGTGGGCATTTGAAAGCAATATTCTGAAGGTCTGAAAAGGACACTGGATGGGTCATATAAAATATTAGCTATACATTCAAGTATTATATTAGAGAATCCCAGAAAAATGGGAATGCATTTGATTGTGGATTTCAGAAAAAAAAAATGGATGAATGCAATAAATTCTTATTTCTCTTTCACCAACATTGAGAAAATATGACCACGTAATCATTTTTGATTACATGCTTATAGGTTGGAAGAGTAATATTTTGGTTAATTTAAATTACAAATTTTAGCTATTTTATGATAATATATTTTTCAAAATAGTATATTTTTCTAAAACACCATGCTATACTAATAAGATTACTATTTTTCTCATTTCATGTACACATGAGTACGTTTAGTATGACATGACTTTCCTATGCATTTTTATATGCATATTTTTAGAGTTCTTGGGAAGATAACACAAAATTTCACACCAGATTGCTCCTTAAATTCCACAAATATGTTGCCAAAGTCATAATTATCAGGTCTGTAGTGTCCTATATCAGATATTCATGTGGTTCTTTGTGGTTTGATAATGGCTTTATGATTTAAAAGATTTTGAAAGGTGAAGGATAATTCTACTGCCCTGAAACATCACAAATTGATAATGTGAAACATTACTGTAGTCCATAAATCAACCGATTTCCCTTTGTTTTCATAGTTCAACACATTTTCCCTTGTTGAAAATGAGTGCATCAGCATAAAAGCCTCTTGAGCAAGAAAAATGTATATTGATCACTGAAAGTGCATTTCTGTAATACTTTGAAGTTATTGAAATTAACCCTAAACTATGTTTTATTTGACAATAGATTCCTTTCATGTTGTTGATATTTATTGTTTTATACCTTAATAGAGATGCAAAAATAATTTCCATTGCAAAAAAACCCATGTAAGACCTGTCTTACTATTTGAATTTTTTGTAACATTTGGTAAACATCACAAGCCTTATACTCAATGCAAGAGTTAACAGATTATCCATCATAACTTTTATAACACTTTTGTCCCCTGACAAGGTGTTGAAATATATATATGGATGCTGAATCATCTGTGTTACTACAAAGTACACCTGTCTAGTAAACATACAGAGAAGATAGACTCTAGAGCAAACGGATGTTTGTGTTGTAACCTGAATACTAGCTTTTCTGATTTACCATATCATCCCTTTGCATTTCACATTTTCCATTTGGAAAATGGTGATAACATTAGTCTTCATCTAGCTCAATGAATGTTACAGAAATAGATGAGACAGCATATTCGAATAGCTCACAGAGCTTTGAAAGAAAGTTGCTATGCAGATTGAGGTAATGTGTAGGTCAAAGCTACTGGCTAAGGCAGGTGCTTCCTCACTGATATTTGGTTTCTCCCATTCTAAGATCAAAGCAGGCTGTCTGCCAAGAGACATGGGAAATCATGAAGAACTGGCATAAATTTCGAGATTTTAGCCCTGTTCCCCACTTCTCCATTCCTGATGACTTGAATTAAATGGTGACTGCCAATGTGGATTGATAGAAAGACAATTTGCACCATGATTCGTAGACTTATTAACCAGCTTTTTTTTCTCCTTTTTTGTTTTTTCCTTGGCATCTTGCACTCTGAAGTAAAAGGCTGTCTTATACAAAAAAGATGTCTTGTACAAAATTGTAAATAATATGACATAGGTGTTTTGAACGCTAGGTAAAGGTTAGAGAAACATTAATTAGCTGGGTTAAATCACCAGTCATTTAAATGCAAATAATTTGGTATGCCTATATGCTGATACCTCATCCTTCATTGTCACAGTTTATACCATATATATTAACAAAATGTAATAAAAACGGATTAATGGCCTTTTGTAATCAGTCACACTAAATTCAGTATAAAAATACATTTTAATTGATTTATAATTGAGCAAATCTAATGCTTAGGAAAATCATTTGTACTTTTGACTCTCCAGATGTTTTATTGGTAAACTTATTGGTAAACTGAACAATTTAGGATTGTACAGGTATGAATTTTGTAACTTTTTCATAAAATAAATCAAGAGGAAAAGATACCAATCTGAATTTTAAAATATTCTAAATTTCACTATATTTGTTAGAACATTGTGCATAAATAAATTTGGCCAAACAGAAATGAAACAATTGAAACCAATGGAATGTTGAATATATATTAGTGCAATTAAAGATATATATTTTGATTTATACAATATCCTGTGAAAATATTGAGGTGGAGAAATATTTTAGAATGTATTTCCTTTCATGGGTATTTTTGAAAGCTAAATAAAATATCTCCCCAACCCACTAATAAATTATGCATATTAGTTTCTAAATGTTCTAGTATATTTGAAAATCCATTGTTTTTACATGAGTGGGTTCCTTCAAGATCCTGATTCCGTCTTCAGTAGCTCCCCAGCAGGCACTAAAAAAAAAAAAAAAAAAAAAAGGTAAATTCAATAATGTCATAAATAATGTCATTTCATGTTCTTCTATAAATTATCTTCCCTTGGGGCACCTGGGTGGCTCAGTCGGTTAAGCCTCCGAAGTTGGTTCAGGTCATGATCTCGCAGTTTGTGAGCTCGAGCCCCACGTCGGGCTCTGTGCTGACAGCTCAGAGCCTGGAGCCTGCTTCAGATGCTGTGTCTCCCTCTCCCTCTGCCCCTCCCCTGCTCACGCTCTGACTCTCTCTGCCTTTCAATAATAAATAAACATTAAAAAAATTAAAAAAAATTATCTTCCCTGGGCACAACCTCTCCCTCTCCACTGGGACACACACACACACACACACACACACACACACACACTTCCTGCTTAAATTTATTTACTGTCAATTCCATATATTCTTTAACTGTCCGCTTTAGGTGCTCTAGTATTCTCATCTTTTCACACACAGGAAACCATTGTTTCCCTCTCTTTGCTTGTGCTCAGATTTTCCTGGGACGGAATACTCCCTATTCTAATCTCTACCTGCCAAAGTCTCAAAGTGAATTCTTCACTTTTCCAAAAGTAATCTTTTCCTCCTCAGAACCACTGTAGCCAATGCACAGTTTGGCAAATTGCCCATATAACAGGTGGTGATGTAAAAATAAATTGCTAATGTAGAAAATTGAAATCAGAAGTAATTAGAATACTTTTCCTGCTTCTTGAAGTCACTGTTGACAATTGAAGTGGTGTTTTGTTTTTGATACTATTCACTGGCTGCTTTATTTGTGCGAACTCTGAGAGCTTTAGAGTTAACAGACACTCTGAGATCCTAAAAGTCCTATAAAATGATTGTAACCAGTTTTGGTACTTCAGATACTTCATATATGAATTTCAGACGAGCAAACTGAAACCATATGTATTTACAGTGTGCATGCAGGCAGATTCCAGGTGTTATCAGTCGGTCATTGAATCTCTTTTAAATAATATGGCTTTATCTTAGTGCACATTAAAAAATAAAAACCACAAAAGCCATTTATGTTGCTTTCAATAACTGTTCAATACTATCATGTAACCAGAAATATAGTTTCTTTAAATCTTCTTTTTTTTAATATTTATTATTTTTGAGAGAGTGCAAGTGAGAGTGGGGGACAAAGAATCAAAAGCTATCTTTGCACTGAGAGCAAGCCCCATGTGGGGCTTGAACTCAGGATCTGCAAGATCCTGATCTGAGCTGAAGTCGGACGGTCAACTGACTGAGCCACCCAGGTGCCCTTGAATCTGCTTTTTAATGCTTCTATAGCATAATAATCTATAAACTATAAATTATGTTGTATAATAATTATATATAATGCATAATCTATAAAATGACACGTGTCCTACTGTATGCCATCGGTTTCATTACATATCATGAACCATATAGATATAGCACATACTATGGCAGATAGCAGTAAGCAGAGAGACAGAAAGAGAAAGAGAGTATGTGTGTGTGTGTTGGCAGAGGTAAAAGTTGAAGATACCTTTTGATGCCTGTAATGAAAGGGGAAACAAGGATGATCCTAAGTAAAATGTATGTTTCTGTCAGCATGAGTTTTATGTCCTTCCCTTGCTTCCTCCAACTTTCAGGCACTCTATTATTTGATAGTTCAATCTCAGACACCGAAGACCAGAACAGATGGAAGCTCAAATCCTGGGAGAACGTTGGCTAAAGACACGGGTTTATCTTTCCTAAAGAAGACAAGCACAGAGAATCTTAAAAGTGAGATGAGAAGAAATTTCAAGGATCATCTTTACCATTCCAAATTAAAGCACAAATTCTTTTTTATAGTCTTCTAAAAGCAGCTGTCTGCTTCCTTGAGAACAACCACAGCAAAGTAACTAATGTAATGGTTAATAGCTATTGCTGTGGGTAAGTCCAACTGGGTCTATCTCTTCTACCTTTGCTAGCTCAGAGAGCTTAACCTTTTTTATGATTCAGTTTCTTTGTAATATAGAGTTAGTAATAATGATACTTATTTCAGAGTGGTTGAGGAGATTAAAAGAGATGATGCACTTCAAGTATAGCATAGTGCCTGGAAGAAAACTCTCAATGCCTATTAGCAGTTGTTTTTATATGATTATATTGTTGGAGAGCTCATTAAAAAGTTTTCCCCATATTTTAAGTCCCAAACAAGCATGCTTTTACAACTTAGAAGAGTTTATGCCTGTTGGAAGTTATTCAAAAGGACTGTCCATTTCAAATGAGAACCATTTAAGTAAGGATTTCAGTACCTGTAATGTTTCTCTAAATCTTTCTAAGGCTAAAAAGTTATTTGATCTCTTCATATGTCATGATTTATCATTGGGACTGTTCTCCTCTTGGTATTGAGTATGCATTAATATTTCTGTAGATATTCAATGCAGTACTTGTAGCAGATTGGACAGGCAGAGTCAAGCAGAATAATCACCACCCTTTCCTATGTTCTCTGCTTCTGCTGCCGATGGCACTTTTGCATATGATGGCAGTTGCACATTTCATTTTAAACAGGTTAAGTTTTCTTGTTATGTTGAGGCAGTTGCACATGAAGGTTTGAGCAGCATCACTGAAATCAAGTTTGCAGCCAACTCAAAATCTGAAATGATTTTATTCTCTGTCTCTATGATTGGATGCTATTGCCATGTTTCCTTCATCATGTATATCTTAGTTTTAGTTGATATATTTCTTTAAAAGTTTATTTATTTTGAGAGAGAGAGTACAAGTGGGGAAGAGGCAGAGAGAGAGAATCCCAAGCAGGCTGCACACCATCAGTACAGAACCCGATGAGGGGCTGGAACCCACGAACCACGAGATCATGACCTGAGCTGAAGTCAGGTGCTTAACCGACTACGCCACCCAGGCTCCCCTTTAATTGATATTTTTAAGTCTTAGTTAAGAAATTTCCCTCTATTCCTATAAAAATAATTGAAGCCCCTGAGAACATCTTGTCTGTTACCAGACTA
Source organism: Lynx rufus (assembly GCF_022079265.1). Taxonomy (NCBI): domain Eukaryota; kingdom Metazoa; phylum Chordata; class Mammalia; order Carnivora; family Felidae; genus Lynx; species Lynx rufus. Next base: position 61,849,369 of record NW_025814827.1, read on the forward strand.
GAGCAAGTATTGCCTCAGTTTCCTGGTGAGGATATTCAAAGGGGAAGGAGAAATAGTGTTCCCTAGACAAGGCAGAAGTCTCAGGGACACAAACTTCCTGTTTCCATCCCATTTCCCAGGCTCACTTCCCCCTGTAACTAACCCCCAAAATTCTTTCCTTAGCTATGTAAGATAATATGAGAAATCTGCCTACTAATTATGCTCTGATGAGCTCACAGTATCAGTTTACATGGGGCTAATTTTTTTTTAATGTTAGTATATCCTCAGTTGTGTTAGAAAGTTTAGTTCAATTTAGTGAATATTTATTGAGTGTCTATGCTGTGCAACACTGTGCTCCCTGCCATTTGGGGGATCTCTCCTCACAAAGCACCTTTGATAATGGCCGTGGGCCTCAATACAAGTTTGGGAGCCACCTCCTTGTGGACAAGTGTGACTGACAGGATGTTTCCCAAGAGCCTTCAAGTCTAATTGATTTAGAGTTGGATCAAGGCAGAACCTGTGTGGTCACCACCATTAACAAATGTAAATTTACACAAGGGCTGAGAGTATTCACAGAACTCTAGGACTCCATTGGTTTTCCAGGAGTCTGTGAGGAAGTAGAAGACATAACTGGAAAGGTGAGTTTGATGAAAGAGTTTTGAAGTGTAGATGTGCATATTATGCTTTTATTGTTATACATCCATATAGGCACCTGGACATTAGCTCAAAAATTATTTCAGGAATTGGCTCCCACCTTCTTTGAGCCCTGTCTCATCAAGTTCCCCTGTAGTTTATACTTTGTTGGTTTTACAACCAATAGCCCCTCTCATCCTGCTATTATAATTTATGTATTCGGACATCATGAAGAGATTTTGTTTCTGCATATCCTAAAATGCTTTCAGTGGTCACCACTCACCATATCACAGGAACAAAAGATGACACATAACAATCCCTGGCTAGGTACCCAGAATATGGATCATATAATGGGCCTGTGGCCCAGGTTATCTGGAAAAGCATATCAGTCATCAAATATCAGAAAAAAGGAATTTGAACATTACTCTATAAATATTTTGTGTTATGGAGGAATTTAGGCAAGAAGTATTATGACCAGCAATTTCACGTGGATAACAATACACAGGAGATGGGATTTGGGTTCCTCAGGAGACCTGCAGTAGGTATGAGCAGAAGACCAAGAGGCCATGAAGAAGCACAATCCACGGACACTGGCAAATGAAGGGGGAAGAGAAAAAGAGGAAAGGATTAGTTGAAATGATACTATGGGGTTTTTGTCTGATTCATTAATGGAAGAATTATGACTTTAACAAGGGTAATAAAGGCTGGCGAATCTGGGTCATCAAGAAGAGGGAAGGCCAGTTTAGACATGTTGATTTTAAGGTGATTTTTCAGTTGCAAGTAGGATAAGAGCAGGATACTTTAATATAAAATAAAAGTAAAAAGAGAGGCCAAAGCTGGATCAAGAGATTTGGGGTCAGTTAGAGAAATTTTGAAGTGATTAGATGGATAAGCCTATCAATTGGGAACAAATTGAGAGGAATGGACCTACATGGTAGGGAGAATAATGACAAATTTTAAATAACAGGAGGAGCAATATCCAAACCCAGGGAATTTCACGAAAAGTAAAGATTACGTAGGCAAATAGAAGTGAATACAATCATAGCTAATAAGAATAATGACCAAAGAGAACTGTTCAGCTTAGTAGTTTGAGATCTATCTCTATGTAAACCCGTTTTAACTTATCTGCATCTGTATCTTTCTCTGTATTTTCATATTGTTTTAACACTTTTTAAAAACAGGAATACACTTTTGAAGCTAATATCCAAGCTATGTGAGCATCATATCTAGTGGGTAACCATCAAATCCATTATTGGAAATCGAACAATAGCAGTGATTATTGTTATCACCAATACTATTTAACAAGGTTCTGGAATATGCCTAGCTGGCTCAGTTGGTAGAGCATGTGACTTTTGATCTGAGGGTCTTGAGTTTGAGCCCCACACTGGGCATAGAGATTACTTAAAAAAATCAAAAGAAAATAAAATTAGCAAGGTTTTGGAATGGAAATTATCATTATTGTTTTACATTGTTCTCATTGAAGTATACTAGAAAAAAAAGTAAGTGTTGGAAATCAAGAGTTCTGTTTATTATTAATTGCAGATTAATTTTTCAATCTGGAATTCTCCTCAAATCAATAAATATATTAGAAATACTAGGAATTGATTCATATGCCTGGTCAGAATATAAATATGTACAATTGAGGAGGTTGCTTTTGAAAATCAGCAATAATAAAATGCTTCTGTTGTCAAAATAGTAACAAAAGCATAGTATACCCAAGAATGATAGCAACCAGATATATAGAATCTTTTAAGTAAATAAAACTGTAAGATATCATGAGGGAAACTTAAGATACAAATAAATGGCATTAACAACTCTTTTGGGTAAGATGTCCCAATATTTTAAAGATCTCATTTCTCCCAAAAGATTTTATTCATTTATTAGAGTTCCTGTATCACCCACTCCCTACAAATCTTTTTCTAGGACATGACCAAATAATTCCCAATTTCATTTGAAGAATAAACCTGTACGTTGAAAGAATAAATCAGGAAAATTATGGCAAAGAATAATAATAATATAAAACTTGCTCTGTTAACATGTCAGTTTCTAACATGTAAATAAAATATTGATGAAAAAGGGGAACCTGGGTAGCTTAGTTGGCTAAGCATCTGACTCTGGATTTCGGCTCAGGTCATGATCTTGCAGTTTCGTGAGTTTGAGCCCCGGCACAGACTCTGCTTGGAATTCTCTCCTTCCCTCTCTCTCTGCCCCTCCCCTGCTCACGCTGTCTGTGTCTCTCTCAAAAGTAAGTAAACTAACTTAAAAAAATAATGTTGATGAAAAAATTGACAAGGAATTCATTGGGACTAAAAAGTTATTAGGGAAGCAGGCCCAAGTAAATATGGCAATTTACTTTTGAGGCTAGAATTTTTACAATCTTGAGAAAAAATCAGATTATTTAGTAAATAATGTTGAGGTAATTTTAAATTTGGAAAATACTTAGAGAAGATATTTATTTATCAACATAGGCCAAAATAAACATCCAGGTATTAAATATTTAGCTATTCAAGTCCTAAAATATAAAGAAGTGAATAAAATTTACTTTTGTAGTGCTTAAAGTAAGAATCATTAAGAAAAAAACATTTCAGTATGTAAACATTATTTTCTTTGTTAAAAAACAGAAACAAAGTTAATAAGTCAATGATATACTAGTTAAAGATATTTGCATTGCATATGAAGGACAAAGATTTAATATGTCCATGATATAAATAAAAACATGACAATATAAAAAGGACCAGCAATGATTAGGCAATTTATAATAGTCAAAATGGTCAAAGCCAATAACAATAAAGATATAACTAAATTCATTGGCAGTCAAATATGTGCCTCAGTGCACAAATATGTGCAAGTCTGTGAGCAAATGGGAATTTACATGAACTCTTTGTTGGAAGATAAATTGATAGGTCCTTTTGAAGGGCCACCTGATTGTATGTATAAAATTTGAAGGTAAACAAAACTTTTAGTTCAAAAAATCCACACTGAGAAATATCTGTGAAAAAATAATTTTAAAAATATGAATACCAAAATATAAAACTAGAAAAGAAAAGCATCTTAAATTATAAAATCATGGTTAAGTTAAAGTACATTGCTGCATACAAATACACGCACACACACACACACATATACTGGAATATGGTGTGGCTACCAAATACTTAAACTAACATGTCTACAATATACTCTTAGGTAAATACTACAGGCTACATGTGTAATACAATCCGATTAGGTAAAAAAGAGAGGAAAAGGGAGAGAGACATGATTTTAATATGCAGTTGCTGGAAATATATACACCAAAATCACAAAAATGATGCTGGGCCTATAAATTATTTTCATTTTCTTCTTTGTACTCTTTTGTATATAAAATAAGCATATATTAATTTGTGGCTGGAGAGATAAGCCTATTTATAAGTATTGTCTTATTTATTTAGACATGAAAACAGCAAATACATTCTGTGCTTAGCTCATGGAAAGAGAGCAAATTGCGCAGATTATTTGCTATCACAACACTGTCAAGAATCCTCCACAACCACAGTCAATTTGAGCTTCTTTAATGGAAACTTTTAATGAGTGTTCGAGTTATGCTATACTAATGCAGTGTTACTCAGATGACTTTCGCAGATAATGTTGAGATCATTTTAAATTTGGAAAACACTTAAGGTAAGATATTTACTTATCACCAGAGATCAAAATAAAGACCCAAATATAAAATATTTAGCTTCAAATACTAGGATAAAATGAGGTGAACAAATTGTACTTTTGTAGTGCTCCAAGGCAAGAATCATGAAGAATTTCAGATTTCATTTCTTAAACATTATGTTTTTCTTTTTGATAAAAAGAAATGAAAACACAGTTAATAAGCAAATGATAAGTTGGTAAAAGATATTCTTAGTGTAGATGAGAGACAAAAGTTTGATATATCCATGATATAAAGAGAAATATAACATTATAAAAAGACTCTTACGATGGAATGATCTCCATGTGTTGAAAGGGCAGAAGAAGGTGATTGTGTCTAAAATGGTGTGATAAAAGAAAGTGGAGGGAGGGATTGTGTTCAGAGACAGACAGAGAGAGAGAGAGAGAGAGAGAGAGAGACGCCTTCTGATTACAGAGAGATTAGAAAGTTTCACTATAAAGTTTAGGTTTTAAGTGTAAGTATATTCCATTGAAAATTTGAGGCAGGAGAGTAACTTGACCCCCTAAACACTTAAGAAAGATCACTCTTACTCAGAAGGGAGGCTGGGCGAGGAGTATGGAGACCAATAGAATGGCTGCTCTACTGGTATTGGAAAGAGGTAAAGATGGACTCCAGAAGGGCTGGAGAAGTGGAAATGGAGAGAAGTCACCACATTTCGGATATATTTTGGAAATACAGCTGACAGGTCATGCTGAGTGAAACAGTAATGTTCAACCACTGAGTTTTTGTTTTTCTAATTGAGGTATAGTTGACATAACATTATATTAATTTCAGGTGTACAACCTAATTCAATATTTGTAAGTATTGCAAAATGATCACCCCAAGAAGTCTTGTTAACATCTGTCAATAGTTATAATTTTTTTTCTTATTATGAAAACTTTTGCAATCCATTTTCCTACTACTTTCAAATGTGCCATACAGTATTTTTAACTATAGTCATACTTCTGTACATTACATTCCCATGACTTATTCATTTTACAACTAGAAATTTGTACCTTTTGATCCCCTTCACTCATTTCATTTACCTCCTAGTCTCTTGGCTAAGGTAACCATCAATCTGTTATCTATATCTATGAGGTCGGTTTTTTGCCCTTTTTAAAATTTTTATTTTAGATACCACATATCAATGAGATCATGCAGCATTTACCTGTTTCTGTCTGAGTTAATTCCCTTAGCGTAATATCACCAAAGTTTATATGTGTTTTTGCCAATAGCAAGAGTTTATCCTTTTTTATGGCTGAATAATATCATATATATATATATGTATATATATATATATGTGTGTGTGTATGTATATATATACATACATATATATATGTATATATATACATACACACACATTTTCTTTGCTTTCTTTATCCATTTATCATTTTGAACACTTACGTTGCTTCCATGTCTTAGGTATTGTAAATAATGCTGCAATGGGAGTGCAGGTAATCTTTATGAGATACTGATTTTATGTCCTTCTGATAAATATCCAGAAGTAGGATTACTGGATCATGTGGTAGTAGTCCTATTTTTAACTTTTTTACTAATCTCATACTGCTTCTCATAGTGGCTGCACCAATTTATATTTCCACCAAAAGTGTACAAGAGTTCTCTTTTCTCTACATCCTTGCCAACACTTGTTATTGCTGGTCTTTTTAAAAATTTTTTTTTTAACATTTTATTTATTTTCGAGAGACAGAGCACTAGCGGGGAGGGGAAGAGAGAGAGGGAGACACAGAATCCGAAGCAGGCTCCAGGCTCTGAGCTGTCAGCACAGAGCTGGATGCAGGGCTCAAGCTTGCAAACCGTGAGATCATTGTCTGAGCCGAAGTTGGACACTCAACCAACTGAGCCACCCAGGTGCCCTTGCTTGTCTTTTTGATACTAGCCACTCTGACAGGTGTGAGATGATATCTCATTGTGGTTTTGGTTTGCATTCTCCTGGTGATTAGTGATGTTGAACACCTTTTCATATACCTGTTGGCCATCTGTATGTTTCTCTGGAAAAATGTCTATTCAGATCCTCTGCCCATTTTTTAAATCGTGTTGTTTGGTTTTGCTATTGATATGTATTAGTTCATTTTATATTTAGATATTAATTCCTTATCAGATATGTAACTTGAAAATATGTTCTCCCATTCTGTAGGTTGCCTTTTCATTTGTTGATGGCTTCCTTCTCTGTGCAACCTACAGAATGGGAGAAAATGAAATGAATGTTGTCTGAGCAAGAAGGATGTTGAAAATGTGAAGAAGGTGATGAATAATGAAAATCTGATATGGTAGAGAAGAGGCCTCCATAAGATCAGAAAGCTGTTGAAGTGATCATTTTAGAATAAGAGTGACTGGGAAGGATTGGATGTGATAGTCAGATAGGAGGTGCTATTCTCAGTTATGAGAGGTCTGTTGTACAACCATATGCTTGAGTGACTGAGGTATGATGGAAGAAAATATCACTGAGCCAAAGATACAAGGAAATAAAAGGCCATGGTGTTAGATGGATCATATTTCTGACTTTAAATGTAGCTAAGAATGATGAGGGTGTCATTTGTAGATGAGGATACAGTAAACCAGGAACCAAAAATCATGATTGAATGAGGAATATGATACAAAGAATGTCAGCTGGTGAGAACAACTGGGAAGGATATGGAGTGGAAAAGTCTGATGACATGCATTTCAAAGGAGTTGGGGTTTTGAAAGAGGGAGGAAACAGTTAGAAAATACCAGGGAAGAGCAAAGAGGACACTCTACCTCCATGCTTTTCTTACTCTCCTTATTTACTTCCTCTACTTCTGTGTATCAGAGGGGGAAAAAAGCCTCTTCTTGAGCAGGGGAAGGAGAAGCATGTCTTCAAGAAGAGCCAAGTATCAGAGTAATAAATTGAAGTGAATTTCAGAGAAGAATTAGAGAATCAGAGAGCAAGTTTTAAAGGGAATAAGAGTAAGTCTTGTGAGGGAATACAATACAATAATTGAATTATATTGTTTTAAATACAATAATCACAACAATTGGTGTTTTAATGATGGATGAGTAAATAATAGTTGTAAGGTATCATAGCAATATCTCTGGTCCTTAGGTCTGGATGTTATTTAAAATATCAGGGGACCTACCACCAGGGACTGATGAAATTTTGTCAAGGAAGGAAAAACTTGCAGTGACCATTCAAGGAAGTTGTTTGTAGTCTTGGGAGAATGAATGCATGAAAAAGGAGGTGATTGAAGAAGGGCTGGACTCTGGGTGGAGGAGGGCTCTGGATTTTCCTATGGCTGGAGGTATTTTTAAGTCATTGTAGAACATAAGTCAGGAAGGTATCTGTCATCTCCTGAATTGCTTAAATCAGTGTCAATGCCAACCACCATCTAATGGGCCTTCCTGTACGACAAAGGCTGGAAGACTAAAGGCTATAGTACCCAGCCAAATTTCAACAGAGTTTCTGTATGTGTTTTAGATTTTGTCAATCAAATGGGTTTGAGTATGAATTGAATTTGGAACTGAGCTAAGGGGAGGAGGGCACACGAAGAAGGCCATCGTCATTCTGCTGGTACAGATGGCGAGAGGGCAAAATGCTTGTGCAGTTGGCAGTTCCCAGCCCCAACACCTGGTTTTAGTGGAAATAGTAGCAGCTCCTTTGCATTATTTTTGGAAGCATAGCCTGGAATCTGCCTCTTGGGCCCTGTCAGTGGATTTTTAAAAAGTCATCTCTATACCCAATGTGGGGCTCGAATTTACAACCCTGAAATCAAGAGTTGCATGCTCTACTGACTGACTCAGCCAGGTGCTCCTCTCTTAGTGATTTAAAAAATATTTTTTAATGTTTATTTTATTTTTCAGAGAGAGAGAGAGAGAGCGTGCAGGGGAGGGGCAGAGAGAGAGAGAGAGAGAGAGAGAGAGAGAATCTGAAGCAGCCTCCAGGCTCTGAGCTGTCAGCATAGAACCTGACCCTGGGCTAGAATCATGAACAGTGAGATCATGACCTGAGCTGAAGTTGGCACTTAACCGATGGAGCCATCCAGGTGCCCCATCTCAGTGATTTTTTTAAACCATTGTATATCCTATGATAAATGTCCTTTGCTTAAACTACCAGAGTGAATTCTTTCCTTTCCTAAAACCACTCCTCCCAAATGTAGATGATTCACCTGAGGTTGGGCAGCCGATCTAATATTACATTGGTTGGGAAGTTAAGAAGTATTAACTAGGATCATCAAATTTTCTCTCATGATTTTTTTTTTTAGAAATAAAGTCATTTATGAGAGATAATGGATGCTACTTACAAATTTTTTTTAATCTTTATTTATTTTGAGAGAGAGACAGAGTGTGAGCAGGGGAGGGAGACACAGAATCAGAAACAGGCTCTAGGCCCTGAGCTGTCAGCACTGAGCCCAACACAGGGCTTGAACTCACAAACCATGAGATCATGACCTGAGCCGAAGTCGGACGTTTAACCGACTGAACCACCCAGGCTGCCCCATGGATATTACTTATAAAAGGTGAGCCTCATTCACTGGATAATTGGAGAGAGATAATCTTGAGTGGATTTGTAGTGTGTGTGTGTGTGTGTGTGTGTGTGTGTGTGTGTATGCACATGTGCACACGTACTCAGGTAAGCATATGTCTCTGAAATATTGCTGAGTAGCTTAGAAATGCTATAAAGTGACTCTTGATCATGACACTGTTTTCCCAGAATCAGAAACTGTCCTCACCAACATACTATCGATTATTTTCTCCTATTCACCTTTCTATTCTCAATTAGACAGAAATGTTACTTGAAACAAGTCACTCATTAATTTCTGAGATATTTATGTTAAAGCCTATGTGTGTGTCAGCCAGTAAGCTAGGTGTTGGGAATACACGTAAGGAATGAACAGACAGGATCCTTGACTGCATAAAGCTTTCTGTCTGCTACAGAGGTAGATGCTAACAAAACATATTAATTAAATATGATGAATATTTTGAACAGGGAAGACTTGGGTTTAGGGAACAACTTCAATAGGGGGATGTAAGCTCGTGTAGGTGGTTCTTCTTAGGGAAGTTTGCTGCCAACTGATTTCTGACAGATGTAATAGTAGGTTTAACAATACATACGGTAGCAAACACAAATCTCAAAGGCTTGACCTAACAAAAATTTATTTCTTGCTCCCTTGAAGCAAATGGGGGTTGATTGGGTGGCTTTCCTCTCAGTGTGAGCCCACATGTCCTTTCCTTTCTTCCCATTGCTCTGTTTTCTCTAGGGTCTCCTCAGATTCCCCTGCTGCATCGACAGCATTCAGCTGCCCAAAGAACTGGGCTGATTTGAGGAAGATTGTGTATTTGATACTTAATAATTTCAACCTAAAAGAGATTGCTCACATTCCACAGAGAGCAGTCACATGGGCCTGCGGAGATGCACGGGCAGGGTGGAACAGAGGCATTTGGGAAACACAGTCCTTGACAGAGAAACTGCTTCCCAGTACTCTGCAAAAGAGGGAGACATTTACTAGTTTAGTAGCTAGTTGTCTCTGCTACAGGAACAGAAACAAACACACTTGCATTTTTGAGAGATAACTAGCCTCATAAAAAGCTGACTTAGAGAACAATATGACTAAAAGTGAACTGTTACTATTATTAACTTTAGTACCTTTGAGGAAATGCTGGGCTTAAATGGATATTTTCATCCAGCACATAGAAAATCTAACCCTTTAAATTTGGGTCAGAGATTAAAGTGAATAGTGGGTATGATGTGCTCTGGGAGCTAATGCTAGTGTTCTATGGAAGTAATCTCCTAGAATTTAACCCATGACCTCATTTACAAACTTGAAATATTTAGGAGAATCCCAGTGGTAGAAAAAAAGTGAATTTGACACAAATTCTACTTTCAGTTATTGTGTAATCTTCAAATTTAACCATTGTTATTGACGTTTTTATATTAAATTTCTAATATCTGAGAAATCAATGCAAACAATGGAGAAAAGCTACAGAATTTGAATAGTTATAGAAGAATTGCAGGGTACAAAAAACTCAGTAGTAATACAAATGGGCCTGGGACAGCAAATTTTTTTCTTTTTTACTTTTTAAAGTTTTTTAAATGTTTCAAAATTTCTAATGTTTTTAGAAAGCAGACTGTGATAGTGTGATTTGTAATAAAAAAATATATGTGTCTGGTCTTTGTCCCTGTGTTTTGGCACTGAGCTCCTAAAACTCTTGGAATTTCCAGACAGAAGCAGCAAAGGTGTTTCTTGTTATGTTAATGAGGTGACTGTTAGACCCCCACCTGAGGATGGCAGCTGGTTGCCTGGAGAACCAACGTTTGATTGAGAGTTGGAACTCTAAGTCCCACCCCTGAGCTCTGGGGAGGGGCAAGGGCCTGGAAACTGAAACACTGCCCAAGGCTAACGATTTAATCAATCATGACTGTGAAATGAAGGCTCCTTAAAAACCCAAAAGGGCAGGGTTCAGAGTTTCCTGGTTGGTGCATGTTGGGGGAGTGGCCTCTGGGAGAGGGTATGGATGCTCCTAGCTCTTTCCCTCTCCCTTGCCCTATGCATCTCTTCAGCCTGGCGGTTCCTGAGTTATATCTTTACCATAAACTGACACTCTAGTAAGTAAAATGTTTCTCGGAGTTTTGTGAGCTGCTCTAACAGGTTAATTGCATCCAAGGAGGAGGTTTTGGAGCCTCTGATTTATAGCAGGTCGGTCAGAAGCAATGGTAACAACCTGGGCTTGTGCCTGGGCATCTAAAGTAGGAGGGGGTGGGGGATAGTCCTGTATGTAGGACTGATGCTATCTATCTATGGGTAGATAGTGTCTGAATTGAATTGAATTGTAGGACACCCCACTGGTGTTGGAGAATTGCTGGTTGGTGTGAGGAAGCCTTCACACACACATGTTGGGTCCAGGAACCCAAAATAGAGCCTTTTCTCCAACTATTTTTGAAAAAAAAAATTAGCAGTAAAGCTGAAAAAATACATTTCCAATAAATTTTTCCTCGAGATGAGTAATATTTTGTCACATATTTGTTCCCTCTTCCTGTTTCTTTCTCAGATAAATGGATAGCTAGCTAGCTAGAGATACAAGTGTTTTGCTGACTAGATGAGCTATTGTAGTTATCATGACCCAAGACCTCTATATACTTGAGTGTAAATCTCCTCTAAGAACCAGGACATTCTCCCGTATAAAAATAATACAGTTTGCCATGCAAGAAATGTAACACAAATGTGATACTCTTATCTAAATATAGCGTGCATTCAAAGTTCTCTAATTGTCTAGTCATGTCATTTATAGCTAGCTTTTAACCTAATCTGGGATGCAAACAGAGATCATGCATTGCACTTAGTTATTGGGATGGCTTTCTCTGCCTTTAAAAATAATATTTTAATGGCATTGACATTTTTGAGGGGTCCAAGCTAGTCCTTTGCATAATGTTTCTGAGCTCTCGTTTGTCTGGTCATTTCCTCATGAGTAGATTCAAGTTGAACATTTGTCATAGGGTATTGCATTAAGACGCCTGTGATACTAGTTTCCCCCATTATTGCTGATGTCACGTGTCTATGTAGTTAACAGTGGTGTCTGACTTACTTCTCCATTGGAAAGCTACTACCTTTTTCCCTTTTGTCATTGATAAGTAATCAGAGAGATGATATTTTAGGAATATGTAAAAATCGCTTTCCTTGACAACTTTAATCCTATTGAAGAACATTGACTAAACTGAAGGGTTAAAAGCTTATGGCAAAGTGATTATTTCTATTTTGATTGTTCCCGTGTCACTCCTTCCCTACACACTACCTGTCTCTTTTGTTTTGTCCGGCCCTCTTTTCCTTCCTACCTTCCTTTTTCCTTTCCTTCTGTGACTTCACTGCAGAGTCATGGATTCAATGCTTTATATCTACTGTGATCTCAGTTTCCTTTTCTATAATTCCACTAGGCAAAGACATTGTGGTGGTGTCTACCACATCCGAGATACGTTGCTGCCTCACACGCAGTAAAATGTATGTCATATGCAGAGTTGATTTGGGGAGAGCACACAGAATGATGCCCTGTACATGATAGTTATGAAGTATGTATATCCTTTTGATACAACTTCTCAGTTTTCCAGTATTTCCTTACTTCTGGCACAAGAAGGTTGCTTTGTCTTCTTCCTACCAGTCTTGTTATCAGTTATGTCTCCAGGAATTCTAGTTCTTCTTAATAGGATCTGTGTTTAGAAACCAAGGTCTGGGCATTAGGTTTAATGATGTCTTTTAAAAAAGCAGCCTTATAACAACAAGTAGAAAATAAGTGAGGGCAGGGCATTCCTACAGTACTGCTATTGTAGTAGCATAGGTAATTTTTAGGTCACTGGAATTTATCTAGAGAGCAGTGTGTTCAGTGGCTAGGAGTGTGCACTCTACCACCACATTACACAGTTGTTGTTGTTGTTTTCCAAGCTGCACCTGATCTACCTTTGTGACTTACTAAGTTATTTTATCTCTGTACGCCTTTGCTGCCTCTTCATCTCTAAAAGGGATGTAACATAGAACTTACCTCATTGAATTGTGATTCCGTTCTTTTGTTCAATGTATTTTTATTGAACACTTAATATGTGACAGATACTCAGCTGTGTACATGACAGGCAAACTATATCTTGGAAGCCTTCATTGTCATGGGGGGATAGACTCCCGTCCCCTCCAAAACAAACAAACAATATATATGTATATATGCTGATAGGTTCCAAGGGAAAATGAAACTGGCTAAGGGTGGGTGGTTTTGGGGAAGCCTGCGATTTTATACAGACCAGTTGGAGAAGTGCTCAATGATAATATTTGAACAGAGACTTGAGGCAAGTTGAGCACTAAATCATGCTAATGACTAGGAGAGTTTTTCAGACAAGAAACTGCAAGCACACAACCCCTTAAAAGGGTGAGTGATACCTGGAATGTTCTAGAACAGGTGGCCATGGTAGTAGACCTGGGTCAGTAGGAGGCACAGTTAAGTGGCAAGGATGAAGCCATGTCAGGAGGGCCTTTTAGAAATTTGTAGAGACCTGTATTCTGCCTGGGGTGTGAGGAACCATTAGAAAGTTTCGAGAGAATAATGGTGACACTATCAGATATGGTTTAAAGAGATTGATTATTCTGGCTAATTGGTTAGAGAACAGACTTGATTAGGAAGAGAAAGAGTAGTTATTGCAATGATCCTATATTATCCTGCAGATAGGGTGTGGCAGATGGTGGGAGGAGGTCAGATTCTAGACATATTTTGAAGATGAAGACTGCAGGATTTGTTAGGTCAGATGTAGAATGTGGGAGAATAAATGAAATCAAGGATGGCTTCACAATTTTGGCCATTAATTTTAGGGCTATGATAAAGATTACATAGATAATTCATATAAAGCATTTTCAAACAAGGCCTAGGACATGATAAACAATCAATATATATGGGCTTTTTACTATTTTTCATGAGTGTCACTCTTTTTTCCACTCTTTTCTTTATGCCTTTATGTTTGTTTTCATGTTTTTGACTTCTGGATTTTAACTTGGCTGACACCTTAATGCTTTTTCTGTCAACTGCTAACCATCTAGCTATATAAATTTAGTAACGCAGTAATCTTAGTGCCAATGACTACGACTGAAATCAGCATATAGTTCACTTACTGTGTAGCTATGGGCAAATTACTAATCTCTCAATTCCATCTCCTATGAAATGAGGATAATGATATTTACCTCCCAAGGCTATTATGAAAATTAAAGAATATCTAGATTCAAAAATGAAAGTCACTACAAAGTATGAGTTATTGCAGTTTTTATTGTTGCCTACACTCTGAGAAGGCTCTTTATGCTAATCCTAGCCACTTAAAGGCATGAAAGAAATGAATTTGAATGCATTAGTCATTCACACTGAGTTTTATTCTTGTTTGGTGATATTTGAATGTTTTTATTGGTGAGATTTGTTTTTTATATTTCACAGTTTGGGATTTATTGAGACCTGAGCAGCTCTATTGAACCACTTTTAAAAAGATTTAATGAACCCAAATCTTTCACTCAGGATGAACATTGGACCCAGGAAGGGAGTGAGGCAGAAGGCAGTTTTGAATATATGTTTAAGTCATTCAACCTAAGAGGGCTCCACACCTTAGTGCATATTAGATGCTGCCAGGGTACGACTATGGAACACTATTGTTAGGCTTTGAATGCCTTGATCACTTATGCAAAAATTAAGGAAGGAACACCAAGGGACTGAGGGTGGCTTTTGTTCACCTCATTTCAGTTGTTAGGTTCTTACTGAGACTGAAGTTGGGGGGAAAAAGCCCTGTATGTTTTTCTTAAACCAGGTAGGAACACATAGCACCACCACTGTTCATTATTTTATAGGAGTTTGCGGCTCACAGGTATCTCTTCATGTAGACTTATTTTAAACTAAAAATCCTCATTCTCTCACCCATGGAGTTATGCTTCTTAGCCTGATATAATTATTCCTAATTATTAGAAAAGGGAATTGAGACCAAGGGAAACTAAATCACAGGGTCATTTGCTTACTAAGTGGAAAGACAGGAATAGAACCTTGTTTTCCAGTGGGTCCTCTGTATCTCCCATCTACATTTTGGACCTATGTTTGCTTATGAAATATCGGTCTTTAGGTATCAGAATTGTCCGAATCAGCAGGAAAAAAAAAAAAAAGGTGATATTTGAGCTTTTGCATTTCTTTATAAAAGTTTTATGGAGAAGCAGCAAGGTTATATTTTAATTAAGTTTTAAACACAAGACAGATAAAATAACTTCACAATCCTGTTTTCAGTAAAGGTTTGGGGGTCCTTATGTAATCTGTTCAGCCCGCATGTGCATATGCATTTCACTTTTACCATAAATGATGTAACAGCAAGTAGAAAACTGTGCTTGTCACCAGAATTAGTTCTCCTGTCTGACCCATCTCAGGAGAATATCAGAAATGTAGCATTTTAGAATTAAATATAAAATAACTGTATAAAAATAGTTACTGCATTTGGTAGGAAGCTCATAAGGTAACTTGAAAAATTCCTTTGTAACTAAGATACAAATGGGTTTTAAAACCCTTTGATATTTATGGGCACCTTCAAAATATGGGAAGAACATTTAAAGCCATTTAAAATATTTAAGTATTTTTTTTAACATTTATTTATTTTTGAGAGACAGAGACAGAGCATGAGTAGGGGAGAGGCAGAGAGAGAGGGAGACACAGAATCTGAAGAGCCTCCCGACATGGGGCTCTAACTCATGGACCACGAGATCATGACCTGACCCAAAGTCAGATGCCTGACTGACTGAGCCACCCAGACGTCCCTAAAATATTTAAGTATTTATAACTTGTTAGGCAATATTGTGATCACGTGATGAAGCCATATATATATATATATATATATATATATATGTGTGTGTGTGTGTGTGTATATATATGTATATACATATATATACATATATATGTATATACATACACATAGTCATTTTGAAAGCTTAGTTATAAGGGGAATAGGTATGAAATAACTTAATAAGTCCAACCCCCCCCCTTCCCCTTCCTTTTCTTTGTCAAAGACACCTTATGGAATTGATGAGTCTTAAATATATTTGTCATCAGGAATATTCTTGCTTTCTTTTACACAGAGAATAGGGATAGGAATTGTTTGGTTAGGTGAAAGAGGCTTTTGAATATGAGATTTGAAAAAAACCCTGTAGCCTATATCTGCATTTTTTCAAGCCTTAATTTTTATGAATTAAGCAGGAATTTTATTTCTAAGTCATCACAGATTGTTACAAACACAAATAAAGTATCCTTTTAAAAGTATCCCATATTAAATCAAAGGCACATCATCAAAGTAGGGGCACCTGGGTGGCTCAGTCTGTTAAGTGTCCAGCTTCAGCTCAGGTCATGATCTCACAATTTGTGGGTTTGAGCCCCACAACAGGCTTTGTGCTGACACCTCAGAGCCTGGAGCCTGCTTCGGATTCTGTGTCTCCCTCTCTCTCTGCCCCTCCCCTGCTCATGCTCTGTCTTTCTCTCTCTAAAAAATAAATAAACGTTAAAAAATGGAAAAAAAAATAATTCATTTAGGTTGTAGTATTTTCACATTATTTTGTTTTTAATCATTTGCACTGTTCTGAAGATCACATTTAAAAAATTTTTAAAGACATGAAATAATGCATTTTTATTTGTTTTTAAGTATAACCATAACTATAAAGTAGAGGAACTTAAGACAAAGACCTAATTTGCATCATACACAGACAGGATGGGGCAATCTAATACACAACACAATGTGAATCTTTCCAAACAAGTTTGCTAAAAATATAGCTCCCATGTTTAGTGTTACAAATAAAACAATCTTCTCATTTAGAAAAACCAAGACATCATCTGATTAATAAAGCCTGTTCTTCCCCCTGTTTTAGAGTTGCTTGTCTTCATTTAGAAACTGTAAATTCATGAGGAAAAAAACAGGTTTTGTTATGGTCTATAAAGATCTTAGGAACAAATTACAAATATGCACTTTTTTAACAAACACAAATGTTTTCTTTCTCAAAATGTAAACATTCAATAAATAAAGCAAACATAACATTCCAAGTATAGAAACACTAGTAATTCATTTATGAAAGAGGTATATTTTAGTATATATTTGGTGGTGGTGATGTAGAAAACATTGGAGCTCAAGGAAGAATTCTTAAGCAGTCTTTGGGGCAAAAAGGTGGTTTTATTAAAGCACAGGGACAGGACCCATGGCAGAAAGAGCTGCCTAGGGTTGACTGGTGACTGATTACATACCTTCAAGTTGGGAGGGGGTCATGGACAGTGTTAAGCCTCTAAGGAATTTTGTAAGCACGGTTTCCAGGACCTTGAGGGGGCTAGCTATTGTTAAGATAAGGTTATTTACTATTGTCTAGTAAAATATTAGTCATGAGACCCTTCAGATGTATTTCAGTGGGCCATAAATTTGGAGGATTATTGCTAACATATATCTGGGGCAGGGGGGTGGGTTGGAGATAAAGGAAGTTTCCAAAGGGATTTTTATATGTTAAAGAAGACTTATTGGGTCCTAGAGGTCTGGCTCATGTCAAGCTAAGGCTGCCTTCCACCCTTAGCAAAGTGTCATCATCCCCACAGCTGAGTTCCTAGAGGATTGTCACTGCCTGTTTCAAGGACTTGTCCATGGGCTGTAGACAGTAAGGAAATTTACTTTTTCACTTGCCTTAGTTTCCCACATCAGTAACTTTTTTTGGTCTTAAATATAAAAACACTTCACCAACAGAATCAGGCCATTATTATTTAGTCTCCTTATCAGAGGTGAAACAGTAGAATTTTGGCTCTAGGATCAGGTGACAGGAAAGGATTGAAATATCTAAAAGTCATTTGGCTGGAGAAAAGTGTTTTCTTGAGACTTGGAGGCAGTCATTCATTGCTTTGCACTTACAAGTATTCCTCAGTGAACTTCTTCCCTACAGTCTTTAGAATAAAGCATAGGATCTGGACTCCTGAAGGGGTTCCTTCCAGCTGGAGCACCTACCAGCAAGGCACCCTTGTGAGCATGCAGAATGCTGTGCTGTTGAGGCTCGATAGCCACCTGCAAGACCTTGATTTTCTCCATGCTGGCCTCTAGCTGGAGCTGCTCCCTTGGGCACTGTGGGCATTCTTGCTGGCCCCGGAAGACAGGGTGGCCAACCGTGCTAGGTGCCCTCAGGCCTGAATTATTACATTCATCTGTAGTCTAATAATTTACAAAGTACTAAATAATCAACAATTTAATACTACTTTACCATTAATTAAAGGAACAAGAGATTTTCTTAAATCTTACACCTAAAAAAATCATTATTTTTGGGGGGTCCTGTGCTTAAAGAGTTATGTCACAGGAATCTATAAATCATTTTAGACCCAGTGCAGACAATAGCTGTTAGTATTTTACATTTGAATAAGATATTGAAAACACATTTGTCAGAGATGTTTGACCTTGAGAAAATACCAGACTGATTTTCCAATGAAAAGACAGGCATTTTTATTCATAGAATTATGAAGGGGAAAGAAGAACCTATAATTTTACTTGATATACTTGTGGTAAGTATGTGATTGGCACTTAGACCATCTTCCTTTAATCACGACTTAATTAATACATACAACTTTGTTCAGGAAAAGTGGTGAATAATAATTCATTGATGCTTTAGTTATTCACTTTTTACTCTCTGAAAGTAACCTCTAAAATCTTGTATCTTTCAAACCGTTTTTTTTTTCGTTCAATGTGTGCCATGGAATTCATTTCTAATATATCAAAATTTTCTCATGTAAATGTAAATAATTTATAATGAACTTCATAAAAATTTTGCATATGTAGCCAATGACAGATATTTATCCTATTAAAAGATTGAATTACATGTACTTTTTTCAAAAAATTTTTAATGTTTATTTATTAGTTTTGAGAGAGAGAGCATGTACACACGAGTGGTGGATGGGAAGGGGAGAGAGAGAGGGAGAGAGGGGATTCCAAGCAGGCTCCATGCTGACAATGCAGAGCCCAATGCTGGGTGGATCTTGAACCTGTGAGATCATGACCTGAGCCAAAATCAAGTGCTGATTGCTTAACAGACTGAGCCACCTGCGCCCCTACCTTTTTCAAATTTTTAGCATAAGTTTCCCAAATACTTTAATGCCTTGAAAGTTTTCTCACTGTTTATTTTTCAGTTTAGAAAGAAGGACAATCTTTATTTACTATTAGTTTAATATTACCTATGCCCTTGGATATGATATATCAATGGTCACTACATTTTAATACACGTAGTTTTTGTTCAACCCATCAGATGATTTCTAATCACAGATTTTTGTTTTTTAATGTTTATTTTTGAGAGAGAGAGAGAGAGAGAGAGAGAGCAAGCAAGCAGAGGAGGGGCAGAGAGAGAGGGAGACACAGAATCTGAAGTAGGCTCCAGGCTCTGAGCTGTCAGCCCAGAGCCTGGCACAGGGCTTGAACTCACAAACCACAAGATCATGACCTGAGAGGAAGTTGATGCTCAACTGACTGAGCCACCAAGGTGCCCCTGTAATCATGGATTTTAGGGTTAACACCAGTTTATCTAATTAAGCAAAACTGGTTGCACTTACTTATTTTTTTTATTTTATTATTTTTTTTGCATTTACTTATTAATTCATAATTCTCTTCCTTAATTGTTCTTTTCTCCTGCCTCTCTATATACTGTTTTTATTGTTGTTGTTGTTGTTTGTCTTAGCCCCCAGAGCCTCTTTCTACTCTTTGGTCATCTCTCAGATCCTGTTCATTGCCTTTCTTTCTACCCAGAACTATACTGGATCAAAATTTTTGAACATTTGCAAGGCACTACTTATATACTGGATTATAATTGTATCCTGGCCCACAGCCTTGATTCTCCCACTCCTAAAGTCAGAAAACATGCTGTTTTAGTCCACATGACTGTGCAAGGATTTTCTGTGCATGTTCAGAAGACTGGCTTGCATAAGACATTAGAGGATTTATTTATCCTTTTGTTCTAGAGATTGGAGCAATTCATTTGTCATGTTTACCTTAATGTAACTACTTAGATTATGTGGATTAGTGGTACCCCGATGGTAGGTAAGTCACCTGGAGTGCTTGTAGAGATACTTACTGTTGGTCAAACATTCTGATTCAGTAGGTAGTGGGTGCTACCTGGGAAACTATAGTATTAAGCAGAAACCTAAGTGATTCTGGTTCATGTGGTCCAAGGATTATACTCTTTAATAAAAAATGGTAATATTTCTCCTTCTGTGAACTACTTAGGGTAAGAAATTAAAGAAGTTAGGATACTTTGGCCAAGTCCTTTACTTTTTTCTACCTATTTGCAACAGTAAGAATATCTCTAGCCCCAACTTTGGATTCATTACACTTAAATCTCTTGCATCCTTATATGACTTAAAATTTATTTCTATGACGTACAAAAGACAGACCCCAGTTTCAGATGGCTTAGAGGAAATTTAACTTCCAAGTATATCACTGGTTCTTCAAATTATTAAAACTAAGAGAATGTTTTAGAGATAGAAGATACATATTGTAGATAATTTATTCTAATCCCCTGCTTCTAAATTAAAAAAAAAATCTAGTCTTTTTAAAGGTTTTCTAAATTAAACATAAGCTAGTTATTGGTATCGTCACTAGAAGACAGGTCTCTTCAATCTGAGTAGGAACTTCTTCCCACTGAACCAATATTTTATTTTATTTATTTATTTTTAAAGTTTATTTATTGAGAGAGAGAGAGAGAGAGCGAGAGAGTGAGCACATGTATGCATGAATGGGAGAGAGGGAGGAGAGAATCCTAAACAGGCTCCATGCTACCAGCAGATAGCCCAATCTGAGGATTGAACTCACAAACTCAGGAGCTCCTGAAGCAATATTTTAAAATTTTTACTATTTATGAGAATAACCTGAGATACCTATCAAGATGAATATTCCTGGACTCAACCTTGGAAATCTTGTTATATAGTAAGTAGGGAGCATAGGAAACTTTTTTTTTTTTTTTTTGGTAAATGTTTATTTATTTATTTTGAGAGAGAGAGAGCATGAGCCGGGTGGGGGTGGGGCGGGCAGAGAGAGAGGGAGAGAGATAATCCCAAGCAGGCTCCATACTGTCAGCATAAAAGCCCGATGTGGGGTTCAAACTCATGAACAGTGAGATCATGACCTGAGCTTAAACCAAGAGTTGGAGGCTTAACCAACTGAGCCACCCAGGTGTTCCAGGAAACTATCTTTTTAACCATCATCTAGGGAGATTTGAGTATAAGTGGTCCAAGGACCACATTATGTGAAATATTGTATAATATCCTGCTAAAAGGGTTGAAGAGTTAAATAAATAAAACATGATAACAAGCCTTAATTAGTTAAGGAAAATCATTCAACCAGGCTCCACAGCAGGCCCTGGGCTAATAGATTTAGTCTTTACCCTTCAAGAAACCCACTGGTTAGAGGTGGTGGTGACAATTAGGCAAATGAATTATTTACAGCGTGTTAGATGACATGGAGCACAGGGAAAGGAGTGTCAGTAAGGCCATCAGGAAAAATACCCAGAGAAAGTGACCTTGATGGGGTGAGTAGACTGTGACCTAGGGCTCTCAGGCAGTGCAGCTTGGGTGGGGGGAACCATAAACAACAAAAATTTGTGATGAGGGAAAGCATGACACATAGGATTGTTACAGGATATAATATATGTGCTTAGCACCCATCGTAAACATTCGGGAAATGCTTGTCATTATGTATATTTAACAGCAGACTAAGGCTGTAAGAAATTGGAAAGAGAATCCCATGAGAGACATTGATTTGGGAGGGCCTCAGGCCACTTGAAGCTTTATATCAAATAGTGAATAAATACTTAGGGCGGATGCTACTGTCTATAGCTCATTTTTATGAACTCACTAATAAATTATTTGTGGGAGAGCCAGCAATTTTCCAGGACCTGGGCCTTGAGCATCTGGGAAGATGAAATTTCAAGGAGATATCATAAATGGTATCAAATATTGCAAAAAGGTCAAATGTGAATAACAGCTGAAGAGTCTCCAACAGATAAGGTTGTTAGCTCTTCATGACATGATTCTGATGTGGGTGGTTAAGAATAGTTTAGGAATGCTGATAAATATTCACACCCCTGCCTTCCAAATTGGGACTATTAAATTAGAATCTCTGGGGTATATGGCTTAAGGATCTTGACTAAAAAAAATATCTGGGAGATTATTTTGCAGACTGGGGTTTGAGAACCAGTGAACTAGAGAAATGTATTTCAGTATGTGGTAGGAACAGAACTGAAAAGCTTTAACCAGTATACAGAGGAGAGGAAGTGTAGATAAAGTAAGTGTAGATAAGATTTGTTATGTAAGCAAGGCAGGAGTTAGGAAGGTGATTAGGTCAATGGAGGATTTTTGTTTTTATATTTTGTTTGAATTAACACAAACCATGGGAGTCCTTAAGTATGTTATTTTCTGATTAGAGACTTCAGAAGATACTCTGGGATCATTTGCTTACTACCAAATAACTTGTATCTTTATTTGAGTTCTGAGGCTGTAGGTTTTTACTAATTTGCCAATACAGTGATCTAATTTATCCAAAAGTTAAACATTTAGGAATCTTCAAATTTGAAGCACATTCCCCCCAAAAAAAGACTTAGTAAAAGGACTTAGTAAAAAGATTTAGTAAAAAGACTTAGTAAGTGGATCACAGAGCTGGGATGTGAGAAGGGCAGAACAGCATTTTAAATTGTCACATCATTCATTTTAATAAAAAGTTTTTAGGTTCTTACTGAGAGGTAGTTTAGCACACCATTCTCATCATTCTTTTTTTTTCTTAGTTACTTTGTTTATTTTATGTATGTATGTATGTATGTATGTATGTATGTATGTAATCTCTGCACCCAACATGGGACTTGAACTTCTGATCCCAAGATGAAGAGTCGCATGCTCTTCCCACTGAACCAGCCAGGTACCCTTTAACACATCATTCTTAACATGTTTATATTTCTAGTACTAGCATAATTTTTATGCCAGATAGCATTAAACTCTTTAACTGTCTTCTATGCTAAATACCAAATAATGACTATGCAACATTGTTTGTCTGCAAAAAGACTGTCAGGAAGTTAGATAGATGCTTCACTTCTGCTTTCTAAATCTTGCAGAATTTCAACTTTTGGTTGACTCTCACCTGGGCAATTCAGAGAAGGAAATTCTGTGAAGCATAGTTCCCAGCTTAACCAAGTTGCCACAGCACAATCACCCCATAACTTATATTGGGAGTACTTTGTGTTTAGGAGTCTTCTGTACTTTGTATTTAGGAGTCATGATGGTTCCACATACGTTATGAAGTTGTGCCTTGACGACAACAGAAGGGATGCCATGTGAATCAGAAGGCAGTCTTTACTATTGTTCTTATTTCTCCTCTTCCTCTTAATTTATAAAGAGATAGCTTTTATTGACTATGGTCTGCATGAACTGTGGAAATTGTTTACCCACAGTTTAATTTTATTTTCTTAGAAACATGAGAGCTAGGGTAACATTATCATTTTCTTCTAACAGATGAGAGAGCTGAGGTTAATGGATATTGAGTAATTTGGCAAAATTATAAGATCTTTCTATTTAAAAAAATGTTACTCATAGTTTGTTAGATTCAGGAGTATAGTCAAACCACTGTGCTATGGAGAGAAAAACTAGGATTTCATTATTAGTTTGAATAATGGTAAGAAGAATGACCAGAGTTCAGGTAGGTGTTTATACTTCTTCCTGTTTGGAGAGGACTCACTTTGATCCCTTGATGTAAATAGGCCAGAGGTTGACAGAAAGGCCAACCAGAAGGTCACAGCTCACCAAAACAAAGAGGACTGGGAGACATAGTACAGAGCCTCACAGGACAGAAAGAACTGATAGGAGGTAAATTGCTTGCCTTGGTATTGGTAGGGGAAAGCCTCCTAGTTTCTAATCTACTCTGAATCCTTTGTGTAGAGGCAGAGCGGGAAGAGTACCTAGAAATATCTAGTTATCAGAAAAAAATAAGAGTAAGGAAGGATCAATTGAATGGAGTATAATTTTCCTTTTAGAAAACGTTTCTCATATGTAAAGCAACTGCTCATAAGAATTATTCCATTCTTCACTTTCTAGCATAATGTGACTGTCCATTTTAGTTGTGCATTGATAGCCTAGTGAGAATCTGGCAGAGAGTTTGTTTGTTCATATGTGCTCTGTAAGCTGGTCTTCATGCAAACAAAGCAGGACATGGAGCCATGAACTTGGAATTAGAGAATGTGGGAAGAGTTACTAGTTATAGGGAGAAAAAAGGTAAATGATACCTGTCCAGTCTAGTTTATAAAGGGATTATACTTAAATATTAAGGTGAGCTGATATAAAAATCAAATGTTATTCTTTGAAAATGAAAAATATCTCATGGGAGGGATACAGCTTGATCAATATACATTAAACAACAAAAATAGGTTTACCTTATTATTTTTAAAAATTTTTTAATGTTTATTTTTGAGAGAGAGAGAGAGACAGAGTGTGAGCAGGGGAGGGGCAGAGAGAGAGGGAGACACAGAATCTGAAGCAGGCTCCAGGCTCTGAGCTGTCAGCACAAAGCCTGACGCGGGGCTCGAATTCACAAACTGTGAGATCACGACCTGAGCCGAAGTTGGACGTTTAACCAACTGAGCCACCCAGGCACCCCCAAAATAGGTTTACTTTAGATTGAAATTGTTCATATGTTCACAGTAGCAATCATGATAATATGTTTTCCATTATTTCTTTCCTCCCCTTTTTTTCTCACATAATAGAACTGAGTGTTACAAACACTGGGAAAATATCCTCATTTACCTCACCTTCCATCATTCCCAGAAACATAACTACAAAATTAATCTCTCCTTATAAGTGTTTGCAGATCATTTGTATGGAATACATAGGAGTTAAAGTTACAGTAATATTCTCTCCCATAGGCAGTTGCTAATTTTATCTGAGTGCTGTTACACCTTTAGTATTTATTTATTTATTTATTTATTCATTCATTCATTCATTCATTCATTCATTCATTTATATTGAAGTGTAGTTGACACACAATGTTTCAGGTATACAACAGTGATTTCACAAGTTTACATGCTATTGTTTAAAAATTTTTTTTGAATTTTTAATGTTTATTTTTTGAGAGAGAGAGACAGAGCTCAGATGGAGGAGGGGCAGAGAGAGAGTGGCGGGGGGGGGACACAGAATCCGAAGCAGTCTTCAGGCTCTGAGCTGTCAACACAGAGCCCATCGCGGGGCCTGAACCCATGAACCGTGAGATCATGACCTGAGCCAAAGTTAGATCCTCAAACGACTGAGCCACCCAGGTGCCCTACATGCTCTTCTTTTAACTAAATTTTAAAGTGGTGTCCAAAATAGCTAATAAGTAAACAGTATTTAAAAATGCAAAATGTATGCTATTTCTCTAACTGCAAAAGGTAACAGCACGCCAGAACATGTGAAAAGCAATTTTCAGTTATTTGTGCCAACATTTTGTATCTTTTTTCCTAGTGGCAATTTTTCTTGGTGGTATTTATTACTAAGATTAATGAGTTTGACTTTCACTAGCTTGAGAGCTAAGTAAATAAGTTCTTAATTTACTTGGGGTGTTTTAGCACTCAGACATTCTGGAATTTCTTTTTTAATCCAATGACATTAAAAAACCACTTAGGAATAATTATACAATGTACATTCAATCTCAGAAGAATTGTTTTTCTACTGTGAGGTAGAATCCAATCAGAAAGAATTTTTAAAAGACTTTCTCCTAACGTGTTTGTATTGATTGAATTGAGATATGGTCCACACAAATCAATACATGAGACGACAAGTTGTGTGTGATGACAGTAATTCTATCTGCAGGGTAACTGCCAAATGTCTGGGTACCAATGATTGTATTTCAGCTGGCTGGTCAGCACATGATAATTTGTCAGTAAGTCATTTTGCTTTCTCTGACTTACAAAATAATACTTATTTTCCTCAAAATATACATTTTGCTTACTATATCAATATTATTACATTATATATGTAATATATATATTATATATCAAGACTAGAAGGGTTGAAAATGCCCATTTTTAAATTTGACTTCTTTATCTGGCTCTTCAGAGAATGGATGGTCTCAGAATCCACATGCTGTCTGGTTTCCAGTATTGGTTTAGGCAGGAAGGTGCTTGTGGCCAGGTGTAAGACAATGATACGCTACTGCAGCTACTGAAATGTTCTCTACCAGGGACATTTCTGCTTACCAAGGCTAAAGAAAACCAAGGAAGTAGAGCAGCAGATTACATTAGGAATTTCTATAAGGGACTATCAAAGGAACGGGTAAGAAGTACCATTCAGAGAACCATGTAATTGGGTGGGACTTAGAAGTCTCTAATCTATCCTCCATCCAGTGCAAGAAGCCCACCGGGGCATTTTCTCCCACCACTTACTCATTTCTTGGATTGGCAGTGTTAATTATCAGTCAGTGAAACACATTTTACATAAGTAAGAAATGATAAACATCAGAGTACCAGAAAAACAACCCACAAAGAAGAAATATTTAGGATATTCAATTCAAGGGCAAATACACTTTACTATCATATGATCCTGCTTAGTTTCTTACCTTTTTTAGTTCTGAAATTTTTAGTAAAAACATGCAATTTCTATTTTTAGAAACCAGGAATGAGATGAAGCTGAAGTTCTCTTCAACAAGAGAATAGTGGTTCTTTAAAAAAAAGGCCCATTGCGGGGCGCCTGGGTGGCGCAGTCGGTTAAGCGTCCGACTTCAGCCAGGTCACGGTCTCGCGGTCCGTGAGTTCGAGCCCCGCGTCAGGCTCTGGGCTGATGGCTCGGAGCCTGGAGCCTGTTTCCGATTCTGTGTCTCCCTCTCTTTCTGCCCCTCCCCCGTTCATGCTCTGTCTCTCTCTGTCCCAAAAATAAATAAACGTTGAAAAAAAAATTAAAAAAAAAAAGGCCCATTGCAGTTTTAATGTCTACAACTGATACCCACTATTCACCTAAATTACAAATTACATTTCTTTTATGATATATATGTCCATTTCTAGTTAGAAATGTAAATCCAGGGGCGCCTGGGTGGCGCAGTCGGTTGGGCGTCCGACTTCGGCCAGGTCACGATCTCGCGGTCCGTGAGTTCGAGCCCCGCGTCAGGCTCTGGGCTGATGGCTCGGAGCCTGGAGCCTGTTTCCGATTCTGTGTCTCCCTCTCTCTCTGCCCCTCCCCCGTTCATGCTTTGTCTCTCTCTGTCCCAAAAATAAATTAAAAAAAAAAAAAAAAAAAAAAAAGAAATGTAAATCCAACTATAATACTGTGTTAAATTTATTTTTACATCTCTCATATTCCATTGTGACTGAATATTTCATAAAATTTAAGTTACCAACTTTGTTATCAAGGCATATTTTGCATCAGTATTCAATATGTTTGGTTGTATATTAATTCATGGGTATTTTCTTTTAACCAGAGAGATTTCTTCAGAGACCACTTTTCACTCCAAATTTAACCGCATTCTGTTTTGTTCTCTTAGGAAGAATCTGTATTATTAACAGTAATTGAAAGATGGTAAGAAGTCACATATTCTAAGAGTTTTTACATTATGTTATCTGGATGTCTGTAGGTGCCTTTGAAAGAAAATTGTTTAATCTGTGCTTTTCTTGTTTTGTCGACACCCTGAGTAGTAATTGTGGTTAAAAGGCATTGAAGTCCATTTAGAGTAGTTTTACACTTTTTTTTTCTTTTTTGGTAGGCAAAGGGAAGAGTGCAGTAATTTTGTTATATGATTATCATGACATTGGAAATGTATCTCTGGGTTGTAGAGGACATTTTCTGCAAAACCTCATGATTGTAATTTTGGATCATTGAGGAAATGTTTGAAACCAGTTTGCACAGAAGAGTTTCACAATTTAAAAAATCTCAAAATCCTAGCCATAGAGGAAGATACTAGTTTTGTCCCCATTTTTCAGAAACGAAAACTGATATGGGACATGTTTAAAGTATGCTGTGCTGGGCCACACTAACCAACAAAGATGATATATTTTAGTAGTTTCCTTAATGAATATTTCAAATGAAATATACTTCTGTGAATGGCCAAGTGAATCATGCAATAGAATTTGCATTTTTTTCCCCTCTGTGGTTTCTCAAGGCTCTTTTTAAGTAGGGAGCATGCATGTTTTTGAGGGAAAAATGCGAGCTAGAGGAATTAATTTTCAGTTGATGAAAGTGTTGTTTTTATTGTTGGATTTCATTCTTTTAAAGTTTCAATTTTGTATTTTAGGGATTGTTCAGCTAAGGAAGAAAAAAAAAGCCAGGAAAAGTCTGACTTCTATTAGGACTTTCCATGGGGTAGGAGGTTCTTTGCAAGGGCTTGTCAGCAATTACTTCTGGAGTTTGTGAGTAGTAAGGATCAAGGTAAACAGAACATATTGGACTGTTGGTTTAGACAAGAATGATGATATGACTTCAATATGCAATGTTGGCTGTCACTCACTCCTTGTTTTTTTCTCCTGACTCTATATTCTCAAATTTTATGGTTATACATACATGCTGTCCACATTAGGGTTGGAGTCACTTCATTCTAAAATTTGATCTAAAACAATAATAGAGAACAAAATCACCCTATACTTAGCAAGGGGGATTTTTGGTAAAGTTGATATACTCTAGCACTGCTGTTTAATATAATAGTCGTAGCCATTTGTACTCTTTAACACTCGAAATGTGGCTCCTGTGATGGAAGAACTGAATTTTCAATTCTGTTTAATCTTAGTCAATTTAAAGTTAAATAGCCCCATGTGGGCGAACACCCCTGGGCAGTGATGTGTGTAGCTCTAGAAGTGACTGCCAAATGTCCATGCCCCTGACCCTTTCCCGAATATGTGGAGTGCTGGTTCTTTCTTAGGGTTCATTGACACCTACCTCATTGACAAATTTGAGCATTCTTTTTTCCCTAGTGTGGGCCCAGCTTGAATAGCTAGATCTCTATCTATAAAAGTCTTTGGTTAGCCAACGTCTCCTGGTCATCCTCTAGCTTTGCACCACTGGTTGCCTGTTTGCTTTCTCTGAGTCTTCTTGTAATTGGGACTGGATCCTGTTCCTTCCAATTCTGGCTTACAGTGACAGCTACTGAGCATGCCTTCTGTCAGTTATAGCCATTTCCAGTTGGTGATTTTCGATTCTTGGACATAGAAGTTCCTTTCAGTAATGTGCAGTGGACATCTTGGCTGTGTTCATCAGGGCACCATAGCTAGTTTCTGCAGCTGTCGTAGATGCCTGCATGTCAAATCTGGTGATGAAGCTGTCATTTTTCATTTTGTTGCTGCACAGGTGGCTCATTTGGCAAATTATTTAATCTGTTTGCTCTAGCTTCCTTATAAAATGGAGATAATACTCATATCTAGCTCTCTTGGTTACTTGAGGAATAAATGAGTTAATACAAGAGAGGGGCTTTGAATGGTGCTTGGATATATGATTGTTGTATAAATCACCATTAGTAACAGTACTCCAGTGTTTTACATCGGATGCTCTGATTAAAACGATTTCCATTTAGCTCTTCATTTTTATTACATGTCAGAATATTATAAAAATACATTCTTTTAATTTTTTTCTGTAATTTAGCCTGAAAATGTTGTAGGGGAGGCTTAAGAAAGTGACTATATTACATATTTAACTTCAAGAACTTGAAATTTTCATTCAGTGCTCGATTTTCATCCTAAATGATCTAATCTGTGACCTTGGGCCATTAAATATGTGTGTGTTTTCTTTTTCTCTCCTATCTCACATTACTGTCTAGTTTAATAACAAATCCTGGGTCAATAGGAACTTCTTAGAAGGTAGTTTAAAAAACATCAATTATTAATTACATATGCCCTTTTGAGTTTTACTGCTACCCAAAAAGCTTTAGAATTTTTCCACGCAGAATCCCCTCCCCAAGCCCAAGACAGCTTTTCAAATAACTTGTAAGAGAATCATATTACATTTATTGGCTAGGATTAGTGTCTCTCAGGTTTGAAATAATTTGTTAATAACTGGTGTCTTTACCAGATACTAGGCAGATTTCCTAAAGAATAACCAAGCCAAGGACACTGTGCACTTATCTTCATTCAGAACCACTGACTTTATCTGTTGACTTTAGTTCTGGCTTCTGTTCTTCTAAACATTCAATTCGTATATAAATATACACATACATGTATATATGCATGTATATCTTGGTAATTTCTTGTTGTTTTTAAGCATTTGTGCCCTGTAGAAGAGAAGGAAAAAGTGGAAAATCAAGATGAATAATCTTGGCAGCTATGTTGTAGAAATATATAATTTTGTTTACTGAGACAAATGACTAGTCGTGTTGTGAGAAATGGTTAGCCAACTAGCAGAAAACAAGACAAAACAAAACAAAAAACCATATTCCAAGATGAAAAAATAAAACATTTATGTGTAAAATATGAACTCTTAGTAATATAAGAGGAAAACCTGAGAGAATTTATAATCTTACAATGGAGCAGTGCTTCATAACCATAACTCCTAGTCTGGAGCCCATGGAAGGAAGAATGATAACATTACAAAAATCAGTTACATTAGAATAAAATCTGTATCGCAAAAATACCAAAATCAAATACATAGGCCGGGAAAACTATTTGCAATTTATATCACAGGAATGTGTTAATATTGCTTAAGATTTTCTAGAAATCAAGAATAACACAAAAATTAAACCTGTACACAAAGGGAAGACATTTTTTTTAAATGTTTTTATTTATTTTTGAGACAGAGAGAGGCAGAGGGGCAGAGAGAGAGGGAGACACAGAATCTGAAGCAGGCTCCAGGCTCTGCACTGTCAGCACAGAGCCCGACGTGGGGCTCGAACCCACGGACTGTGAGATCATGACCTGAGCCAAAGCTGGACGCTCAACCGACTGAGCCACCCAGGCGCCCCAAAGGGAAGACATTTTTAATAAAAGAAGATGATGAAATGGTTCTTGTACATAGGGAATTATGTCTTAATCCTAACCCTAATGTCCATCAGAATCCTATAGAAATTCAAATCCTAAAGCAACATTGATAGAATTTTTTAGTCTCTTGAATTGATGGACATCTGTAAGCTTGTTAAACTCACACTATTGGTGTAGTCACTAGTAGCAAAATAACACTCTCACTTGTTGCTTGTGAGAATGTAAACAGTACATCTCCTACGTTGGACAGTTTTGCAAGATCTATAAATATTAAAACTCCATGCATATTTTAACCCAGACATTTTTTTCTCCCATGAATTTATTACTGGTTCTATGGTTGAATATTCATGACATATAATTTGTATAAAAATTATACTGTTGGGTGCTTAACTGGCTCATTCAGTGGAGCATGTGACTCTTGATCTCGGAGTCATGAGTTCGAGCCCCATATTGGGGGTAGAATTTACTTAAAACACATGCACACCCACACACACACACACACACACCAAAATAAAAAAGCATTAAAAATTTTATACTGTAGTATTATTATAATAGCAGAAATAACTTAAATTTCTGTAGCATTTGATGGTTAAATGAATTAAGGTATGTCCATACAATGGAAACCTCCCCAACTGTAATAATGAATTAAAAAAAAAACAAAACAGAAGAAGAATAAGGAAGTTTCCTATACAGAGATATGAAAGACAGCCAAGCTATAATGTTAAGTTAAAGAATCAAGGCATTGTGGGAGCTCTTTCCTTTCTCTATCCCAGCCGTTTTGGCAGCTGCTCTTGGTTGGGGCTGTCCTGCATCTAAGGCATGGAGGTGGTGGCTGAAAAGAATAAAAAGTCAGTGGAGTCAATCAACTCTAGGTTCCAACTCATTATGAAAAGTGGAAAGTATGTGCTGGGGTACAAGTGGACTCAGAAAATGATGAGACATAGTAAAACAAAACTAGTCATCTTTAACGACTGCCCAGCCTTCAGGAAATCTGAAATAAAGTAGTCCACTATGTTGGCCCAAACTGTTGTCACTATGTGGCAATAATATTGAATTGGGCACAGCATGTGGGAAGTACTACAGAGTGCACACTGGTTCTCATTGATCCAGGTGATTCTGATATCATTAGAAGCATGTCAGAACAGAGTGGTAAATTATAAATCATGCAAAATTTTTCCTTAATAAAACTGGCCAGACCTTCTTAAAAAAAAAGAATCAAGTTGCTATATGGCATGTGAAGTAAATAACATAATTCAGAAACACAGTCCAATAAAAATATGTGCTTGTATATTCATACATATATAAACCTCTGGAAGAATGCATATTACTGGAACTTTCATATAGGAACTGGATGTATGAACATAAGTATTAGAAAGAAACTTTTTACTGTATAATTTTATGTATGTTTTGATTTATGAACAGCATAGATGTATTACCTATTCAAATATACATATAAGTTGAATAAAAATGTTAATTAAGGGAAGTATCCCTTTGAGAAACTCAAAATAAATTATATTTCTATAACTTATGTTTCAAGCCATCTGTAACAATATTAATTTCATTTATTATTTTGGCACAGTGGATCTTTGGGCCTCTGAAGCTCATTGTTTTAAATTTCATATTTGGTTACATTTCGTTAAGTTACGAAGTCATAATTCCTCACTGGAATAGTCCCGAAATTTGTATCGTTTTTATTTCAGCCAATAGCAAAATAAAACCCAGGGAGATTACCTTTGCATAATGTCAGAAAGCACGACTGTGGGAGAAATGGACTAAATTTTCTATTTTCTAACTTTCAGTCAGTATTCCTTCAATGATGTTGAATTCTATTACATTGCACTATCATTTCTTACATGTTCTATTTTAGTGTTAAAAGCTTCTATTTTATTATTTTGTAAAAACCTTGAACAGCCTCTTCAAGGACAAAATGTTAGCAAAATGGAACATGAGAATTATGAACTAAAAATATTAATATCTTTTTTCTTTTAATTTATTATTAGTCTGTTAAGATCATCCTTTGCTACAAAGGGAATTCATTTTCAAATAGGAGAATACTTTAAAATATGTCTAGAATATTCTACAAAGTTATGTAAAGAGATTTCTATTAAGAAATTTTATAATTTAAAGACAAATCAAGTTCTTAATACAATAATTGTCTAAAATGAGAATTTGGATTTTGTTTTCTGAAGTCTAAAAATTTTCTTAATGGGAAACTAACAATTATTTTAGCCCAAAAATGAAAGACAACTAACTAGCATTTCCCTCTTTAAAGTATTTTCCCCCCACTCTTAACATCTTTTATTTGCTGCTCTTACATCTTAGATACCAGATGCTTCAGCTTGTCATCTGTATTTGTTCATCCTCGCCTCTCTTGAGGCAATTAATCTTTGTTTCTTTCACTCCAGTACCACTTTCGACAATCCACCTCTCTTCAAACAAGATTGTTAAATAAATCTTTCTAAAGTACCACCTTCTGGTATCACTTCCAAGCCCAAAGAAGCTCTAATATCTCACAATATGTTCAAGAGAGATAAAATGCCTCAGAGTCAAATCTTGATTCCAAATCTATTTATTGAGCATCTAGGCATGTTGCAAGGTCTACAGAGACTTATTTCCTCTCTTCCCTATATCACTCTTTCTGGAGGTCAGAGTTTTAATTCATTTTCAAGTTCTGGCTCTCATAGGTAAGCAAGGGCCAGTACCCTTCCTCTAGATGCCACAGTCTCCTTATTTGTGAAATTGGAATGATAAAGTATACTTACATTACCGTTGTTAGGATTCAATGAAGTTGATATATGTAAGATGCTTTGGAGATGTGTTTGGTATATAGTAATCACTCTACAAATATGCACCATTTTTATTCCCTTCCTCCTTGAAGAGTCAGGGTTGTGTTTGACTTCTCCCTTAGGTATATCTGTTTCCTGTGTTTAAGATTCTCTTCCTCCTCATCTCTACTTATTCAAATTCTGTCCTTCCTTCAGATCACAGTTTAAGTGGCTTCTTTCTGATACAGATATCTCTGTGCACTCCAGCCAGACACCTAATAGCACTAGACTGCAAATTCCACTTAGCTCTTAATCACATACTACTCGGGAGTAGAGATCATGTTTTAATTATTTGATTCCATCAATGCCTGGGTGCTGAGGCTTCTTTCACAACAAGACAGAATCAATAAACAACAAATTTCTTACATGGTAGGTATATACATCTTCTGGACCCAACTTGAAAAAAAATTATGACCTTTAGTCCTTTCATCATATTGGCAATCCACATATCTTTTATTTTTACATGATACTCATTGGATGTTCCTTGAATATAAGAATCCTGTCACTGGGATTTGTGAATGGGCTTCAGAAGGGCAGCAAAGCCTCTGAAATTGCAGAATTTGGGGTACGGGAATATGTGTATTTTCTCCAGGCGAAGTGGTAGGCCCACAAAAATACTAGGAACCATTCTTTATTATTTGTTTTCATCCACGTTTGGTAAGTAGGAACCAAATTAATAATATTCAAATTGATCATTAATGTTATATATCTTATCATTTGCTTAAACTTCCATGTTTTCAATGCAAGATATGCACTTTAAGAATTAAGTATATGAGATTCTTATGATTCCATTTTTATTGTTTTTTTTTAACTAGATGAAGCCTTAAAGAATATTTCTTTTTTTCCCCCATAATTGTCCAAATGAAATTGATGCTTTTAAAAAATGAATGGTGAAAGGTGTGCCTGTCTGGCTTAGCTGGTAGAGCATCGAACTCTTGATATTGGGGTCATGAGTTGAAGCCCCATATTGGGTGTAGAAATTACTTAAAAATTAAAAAAAAAATAATATAAATGGTGGTTTGTTAACTTCCGTCAAGATGAAGTAGGGAGCTTGGCAGAACTCCTCAGCAAAACTAGTTACATGAAAATTATAAAATATTGTTACTTAAAGTCTCTTGAAATTGGGGTGGTTGGCTGGCTCAGTCAGAAGAGCATGTGACTCTTGATCTCAGGGTTGTGAATTCATGCCCCATGTTGGGTGTAGAGATTACTTAAAATAAATAAATGAATAAACTTTAAAAAATAGTTTATGGAAATTAACCATAAGGGAATGTAACAAACAAATATCTATTCAAGAGTATCTACTATATTTTTGAAAGAACAGCAAGAGACTGTGGCATTTGAACCATGACTAGCTGCATTACCTTTATACCACACAGCTCCATGTTATGGAGGCTCTATTATAGGCATATGTAGCCAAAAGCTGAAAGGCTACTTTTCTACCACATTTCAGTCTAGGATTATGATTTTACCCTGAGAGGACTCTTTTTTTTTTTTTTTTTTTAATTTTTTTTTTTTCAATGTTTATTTATTTTTGGGACAGAGAGAGACAGAGCATGAACGGGCGAGGGGCAGAGAGAGAGGGAGACACAGAATCGGAAACAGGCTCCAGGCTCTGAGCCATCAGGCCAGAGCCCGATGCGGGGCTCGAACTCACGGACCGCAAGATCACGACCTGGCTGAAGTCGGACGCTTAACCGACTGCGCCACCCAGGCGCCCCACCCTGAGAGGACTCTTATGATTAGTGGTTGCCAGGTTATTGTTTTTCCATTCATTTTATTTACAATTTGCCTATGTCTTTAGCCTATTATACATTCTAACAATCTCCCTTTACAATTACTGTTTTGCTTTTTACGTGTTTCATTTCTTCTTTATATGTTTAATATTCATTATATTATCTATCCAATACTATCTCCTACCACTTGTACAATTATTTTTTTTGTAAATGTTTATTTATTTTTGAGAAAGAGAGAGGCAGAGCATGAGCGGGGGAGGGGCAGAGAGAGAGGGAGACACAGAATCTGAAGCAGGCTCCAGGCTCCGAGCTGTCAGCAGAGAGCTCGATGTGGGGCTCGAACTCATGAATCGTGAGATGATGACCTGAGCTGAAGTTGGATGCTTAACCAAATGAGCCACCCAGGTGCCTCTTGTACAACCATTATATCAGCATATTCTATAAACTTCAAAATACATTGTTACTATTTTTTTGCTTTAAGAAGTCAAGAAATTTCTACTCCTGATTGGAAGCAGAAGTCTTCTTATTTATTGTTTGATTATCTTACAATTACTGTGAGACATGTTAAAATCTTGGATTTGTCTATTTCTTCAAGTTTTGTAATTTTTCTTTAAATATCTTGATGCTATAAAAAGCAGAGATTTTAGTAATTAACATTTCCTTTGTATTGACTCATTAAATTTTCCTCTTTATCTATATTAGAGAGTTTTGTTTAAATTTTTTTTCAATGTTTGTTTATTTTTGAGAGAGAGAAAAACAAAGTGCAAGCAAGGGAGGGGCAGAGAGAGAGGGAGACACAGAATCTGAAGCAGGCTCCAGACTCTGAGCTGTCAGCACAGAGCCCAACGCAGGGCTTGAACCCATGAACCATGAGATCATGACCTGAGCCAAAGTTGGACACTCAACCAACTGAGCCACCCAGGCACCACTAGGGTTTTCTTTTAAAATATACTTCTTTAATGTAAATGAAACTTCACCAGTGGTTTTTTGCTTTTGTTTTGTGTGTGTGTGATTTTTTTTTTTTTGAGAAAGCTGTCTTTTTCCATCCCTTTATTTTCAACTTTTCTATGTCCTTTTACTTAAGATATAACTATTATAAACAGAATATAGTTTTTAAAGAGTGTCTCAATCTTTATATTTTAAATGTATTTTAAATGAAATTCTGGTCTGCTTACATTTTATGCAATTAATATGTTTATAAGATTTTATTTTATACCACAGACAACATGGGTTATTAAAATATTTCTGAAGTTAAATAACATGATGAGGATTTTACTGTAGGAGAATTAGATTATGTCATTGCTAAGGCAAGGAATGAGGTCAGAGAAATTAGAAAATTATTAAAATTAACACATGTTTGAGATATTGATTTCCTATAAAATCAATAAGGCTGGTGTGGGGGTGGGAATTAACAGAATTGGTGCACAGAGAGGACAGATGTAATTTTTCCCTTTTTTCTAGTTTTATTGAGACATAATTGACATGTAACACAGCATTATCTTAAAGTGTACGGCATAATGACTTGATATTGTGAAATGCTTACTATACTGACTGGACTTCCATCATTTCAAAGATACAAAAAATATTTTTTCCTTGTTCTGAGAACTATTAGAATGTCCCCTCTTAACAACTTTTAAATATACCATATGCAGTGTTAACTATAATCATCAAGTTGTATGCTACATCTCCAGTATTTATCTTATGACTGAAGTTTGGATCTTTTGACCAGCTTTATCCAATTCCCCAACCCTGACCCCCTGCTTCTGTTAACCACAAATTTGATCTCTTTTGTATGCATTTAATTTTTTAAATTTTTTTATTTATTATTTTTTTCTTGTATTTATTTTTGAGAGACAGAGCACAAGTGGGGAGAGGACAGAGAGAGAGAGAGAGAGAGGAATAGAGGATCTGAAGCAGGCTGTGCGCTGATAGCAGTGAGCCCGATGTGAGACTTAAACTCATAAACTGCGAGCTCATGACCTGAGCCAAAGTCGGCCGCTCAACTGACTGAGCCACCCAGGCACCCCAGTTTTTTATTTTTTAATTTTTATCTGTAGATTCCACATATAAATGAGATCATATAGTAGTTGCCTTTCTCTGACTTATTTTACTTAGCATAATGCCCTAGAGTTTCATCCATGTTGTTGCAAATGACAGGATTTTCTTCTTTTTCATGGCCAAATGATATTCTATATTATATGTAAATTTTTTATTTGGGAAAAAAAAGGCAGGCTATAGGTTACACTTAGGTGATGGACAACTTTAAGAAATTTGTAGAGCAAGAGAAACCTATGAAAAATAAAGGGAAGGAATCTGAGAGATTACAGGAGAACCTGGATAGTTTACATTCTGAAACTCTTCCTTTTGGACTAGGAGCTAACTTTGCCAAATGCTATAGAAACTTCTTATTAAAATGTGGTTCTAGGGGCGCCTGGGTGGCTCAGTCGGTTAAGTGTCCGACTTCGCCTCAGGTCATGAATCTTGTGGTTCACCAGTTCGAGCCCCGCGTCAGGCTCTGTGCTGACAGCTCGGAGCCTGGAGCCTGCTTCCGATTCTGTGTCTCCCTCTCTCTCTGACCCTCCCCCCATTCATGCTCTGTCTCTCTCTGTCTCAAAAATAAATAAACGTTAAAAAAATTAAAAAATAAAATAAAATAAAATGTGGTTCTAAAACCAGTAGCATTAGATTCACCTAGGACCTTTATCAGATTCTACTTTTAAAAAAATTGCAAAATGATTTCCTACACATTAAATCTGAACACTGTATAATGCAGTAGTTCTCAATCTTGGCTGCTTATTAATATTACCTGTGGAGCCTTGAGACACTGCACCATGTAGGCTATAGCCCAGACCAAAGCAGAATCTGTAAGTCTGGGGCTCAGAAATCGGTATGTTGAGAGCTCCTCAGGTGGTTCCCTTGTAGCCAAGTTTGAGATTCAGTGCTACAGAGACACATAAGAGAACAAGGACTGGAACTAGATGATCCAGAGCAAGGAGAACTGGGGAGGATTTCAGAGGCTAGATTCTAGTCTTTGTTCTGCTATGGATAGAATTCTTTATTCTCTGTAAAATCTGTTTTCTCTTTGTATTTTTGTTCTTATATTTGGCAAATATTTATTAAGGTCATGCTTTATGCCAGACACCATGAGAGGAGTTGGATTAATAATCTCCAAACCCCACCAGTTCCTAAATCATCTGATTTTACTGTCTATGATTTATAAATTGGGAGATCATTGGTAATACCTAATGGATCGGTGGTAATCATCTGTATACGGTCACTGTGCGAGTGGGTGGTAAAAAAAATTTGCTGGTTGTAACCGAAGGATTGAATGTACAGTATTGATCAGAAGCATCTATTGTATCAAATATGGAAAAGCAATCCAAGTTGGTTTGTAGAAATGAAACTGTATAAGCCAATGAATTTATTAGAGTATAAGTTGAGGAGAGTTTGAGAAAAGAAATATGGGGAAAAGTAGATGACAGACTTACAGATTTTTTCCCCCATTTTGACCACCAGAGAAGTGACAGGAGCTAGATCAGGGCATCTCAAACATTAATGTACACAGGAATCACCTGGGAGAATTTGTTAAAATGAAGATCCTGACCTAGTAGGTCTTGGGTGTAGGGCCTATTGCTTTTCAAATAAGCTTCAAGGTGATGAAATGCTTCTGGTATGGAGACCACACCTACAGCAGCAGGGCCAGAAGCTCTCCTGCAAGGTACAAGCAGAGTGAGGATCTTGCTAAAAGCTAATCTGCTCATGCCTGTTTCTTAGTCCTTGGGCACTACTTCCCCACCCTCACCCCTACCCCCAGAAAGATAGGGGCACAACTTTAAAAGATACATGTGAAAATGAGATAAACTGCAGTGAGAGATAAGGCAATATGTCAAAATAATATGAGGGAGGAGTTTGGGGAGAGAGGTTCTGCAGTTCACAAAGGTAAGACTATTTCAAGAACTTGGTTCGTCTTTGAAAGAGTAAGTAGAATCTAGGGTACAGCAGGGCTGTTTTGTTTCCAAATGACTTTGGTCATAGTGTCAAAATCCACATACCTCATGAACACATGTCCTTACCTGTTTATGTGACATTAATATCACATGGATGACAGCCTTACTGAGAACAGGGTCATTGAGTCAAGACCAGGTACTAATCAGAAAATGACATGCACTGTAT
The DNA here is from genome assembly GCF_022079265.1 of Lynx rufus. Lineage (NCBI taxonomy): Eukaryota > Metazoa > Chordata > Mammalia > Carnivora > Felidae > Lynx > Lynx rufus. The sequence goes on from NW_025814827.1 coordinate 61,888,790, forward strand.
ATGGAGATATGGCCAATAGTAAAAGGAAGACTATTACAAAGAGCAATGAGAGAAATAAAATAAAATTAAAATTGAGAGTAACCATGGAAAGAGAAAAAGACCCATTTTTGTCTGTTTCAACAATGAAAAACAAATTGAAGAGGGAAAGTGTATCATTGGGCTATTCACATTAGGAGAAATAGCTGTCAACAATGAAAAAGAGGAGAGGATTTACAGATCAGTAGAAAAGTAATCAGGAAGACATGACTAAAGCACTTTTTTTTTTCTTTTTTGAGAGAGGGAGAGAGGGTGCAAGTGAACGAAGGGCAGAGAGAGGGAGAGAGAGAGAGAATCCCACAAGGGGCAGAGAGAGAAGCGGGGCTCACCCCAAGTGGGGCCCGTGCTCACCTGAAGCAGGGCTGAGGCTCACCCATGAGCTGTGAGATTATGACCTGACCTGAAGCCAGATGCTTAACTGACTGAGCCACCCAGGTGCCTGTGCCTAAAGCACTTTTAAAGCAACATTAAGAGTGTACTTGCTACTTGACCCATACATTTTTGGATGAATAGATGCTTGGTGTTGATGCTTTCTCCACCTATGCTCTGCAGCCTAGGGGAGGCAGCAGAGAAGTAGTTGAACATGTGCAGAGAGGGACTCATTGATAGCATCACAGAGGATACTGTTGATAGTATCACAGAACCCAATTGTGGAGAGGAGTAAGGTTTGCTTACTGGGAATGGGAATGGCTGACCATACATTTCAGGGAAAATACAAGTAGCTGGAAATGAACCAATGAATTGAGTGAGATAGAAGGCACTTTGGTTTAAAGTTTCTGATGACTATAAAGAGGGAAATGTTTTACTTTGTGAGATCTGTGGGTGAAAAGATATTGGAAACGGTGAGATTAGAATATGGTAAGAGATGATAAATTACAAAACATGGTTGTACAAGGCACAGATGACTGACACAGAGTGAATATTATCATAAATGGCTTGAGGGAGAGAAGTTTCACAATGTGATTATTAAAGTTAGTAGATGTCTGCAAATTTGAGATGGAAAATAAACCATACACACCAGTTCTTGGATTTATTAAGGAGGGAGAAAATGTATCCCAGTTTTGAACATTTGGAAAGAGTGTATAGTAAAATTATAGATTAATAGGGTTGGGAAAGGATTTAGAGCTAATACAGTCCAATACTTATAACTTACAGATGAGGAGGCTTATAATGAAGAAGGTAAATTACTTGTCCAAAAGAACTGGAATTAAGATATAAGATGATTGACCCCTATTGATCTTTGTACTGGTAAAGATGATGGCAACAATTTTGACAATATGAGCTAAGGCATATGTATACATACCAAGGGTTTACTGTAGACAGGAACTTTGCTCATAGCTAATGCAAACAAGTTAAAATGAATTTCTGATTCTAGTTCCTCCTCCAGAATGTTCCCTCCACAAGGGAAGTGACTTTTTAAAAAATTTGTTTGTGTGTTTATTTATTTTTGAGGCAGAGAGAGACAGAGCATGAGCAGGGGAGGAGCAGAGACAGAGGGAGACACAGAATCCAAAGCAGGCTCCAGGCTCTGAGCTTTTAGCAACAGAGCCCAATGCAGGGCTTGAACTCACAAACTGTGAGATCATGACATGAGCCAATTTCAGATACTTAACCGACTGAGCCACCCAGGTGCCCTGAGGGAAGTGACTTTAATTGGTTTATCCCTGGTATATCCATAATAGGTATTTGGTATTCCATGTGTATCTGCTAGATGTATGAATAAACACATTTTTTAAATTTAGGATTTGCTAATCAGCTAGCTGCTGCTCTAAAACTATGACTATGCGAATTTTTTTTTTTTTTTGGTGCTAATCACTTCAAGTGCTCATTAAGTATTGATGGACAGTAAGGATAGATAACAGTTATTGAACACAGACTGTGAACCATATGATGTACATATTATTTTTATCTACATAACAAGTCTCGAAAGTAATAATTATAATATGGGAGACCTAATGTATTTAAATTATTTCCTACTACTGAAGTTCCAGCTAGTAATATATGGTGAACTTATTGGGCAAAACATACAGAAGATAATTTAGAAGGAAGATTAATGATTTTCTTGGAAAAGAATGTCTCCTAAAACAAAGATGATGCCAGCCAGAGTGGGCTTGAGGAGAAAGCAGGCAAAAACCTCTTTGATCTTGCCCGCAGCAATTTCTTACTCAACGCATCTCCGGAGGCAAGGGAAACAAAAGCAAAAATGAACTACTGGGGCCTCATCAAAATAAAAACCTTATGCACATCGAAGGAAACAATCAACAAAACTAAAAGTCAACCGACAGAATGGGAGAAGATATTTGCAAATGACATATCAGATAAAGGGTTAGTATCCAAAATCTACAAAGAACTTATCAAACTCAACACCCAAAAAACAAATAATCCAGTGAAGAAATGGGCAAAAGACATGAATAGACACTTTTCCAAAGAAGACATCCAGATGGCCAACCAACACATGAAAAAATGGTCACTCATCATCAAGAAAATACAAATCAAAATCACAATGAGCTACCACCTTACACCTGTCCAAATGGCTAACATTAACAACTCAGGCAACAGCAGATGTTGGCGAGGATGCAGAGAAAGAGGGTCTCTTTTGCATTGTTGGTGGGAATGCAAGCTGGTGCAGCCACTCTGGAAAACAGTATGGAGTTTCCTCAAAAGACTAAAAATAGAACTACCCTATGACCCAGCAATTTCACTACTAGGCATTTATCCACGGCATACAGGTGTGCTGTTTCGAAGGGACACATGCACCCCTATGTTTATAGCAGCACTATCAACAATAGCCAAAGTATGGAAAGAACCCAAATGTCCCTCAATGGTTGAACGGATAAAGAAGATGTGGTATATATATACAATGGAGTATTACTCAGCAATCAAAAAGAATGAAATCTTGCCATTTGCAACTATGTGGATGGAACTGGAGGGTATTATACTAAGTGAAATTAGTCAGAGAAAGACAAAAATCATATGGCTTAACTCATATGAGGACTTTAAGAGACAAAACAAATGAACATAAGGGAAGGGAAACAAAAATAATATAAAAACAGGAGGGGGACAAAACAGAAGAGACTCATAAGTATGGAGAACAAACAGAGGGTTACGGGAGGGGTTGTGGGAGGGGATGGGCTAAATGGGTAAGGGGCACTAAGGAATCTACTTCTGAAATCAGTGCTTCAGTATATACTAACTAATTTGGATGTAAATTTTAAAAAATAAAAAATAAAGTTAAATTATAAAATAAATAAATGAATAAATAAATAAATAAACCATTTAAAAGGAAAAAAACCCAAGAAACCAAAAAACAAAATATTAGTTACCAAATGGGAGTTTCTGACGTGTTAGATGGAAAATTTTCCCAGTTCAGCTGCATGGATCCATTGATGCATTACACCTAAGTAATGGTGTAATACTTAGGGAAATGAGTAATGTGATGGAGAGGTAAATTCCCTCAATTCTTTTGACACAGACAGTTCATTATTGGGAAAGGCTCAAGACAATGGTAATAGTATCATAGCAAAGGAAAATTGAGTTTAGCACACTAATCTGAAAGTCTGTGACCTCTCAGATTTAGCCCATGGGCCAGCAGCAGCATCTGGGAACATTTCAGAAATGCAGGACCTCAAGCCCCACCCCAGATCTACTGATTCATAAACTGCAGTTTAACAAGCCTCCCACCTTAAGGTAGGTGATCCCTAGCCAATCAGTTCACTGAAACAGAACCACGCAGAGCAGTGACAATGGCAGGGAGATCAGTCTTGCCCAGGAGTAGATGTAGGATTTGTGAAGATTCTGTATAGATATGGTAGATGGATAAAGATGTTATGGGAGCAGAGGAGTGAGAATTTAAATGAAATCTTGGTAATGATTATTGTCAGAACTCCATCTGTAAACAAAGTCAGTGAAGCCTAGAAAAATTGAGGTCTTGTCTACTTTACCAATGAAGACACCACAGGTCAAGAAAGGTAACTTCCTCAAAGTGGCGCAGAGAGTCTGTTCTTGCTCTACTGCCAGTATTTTAAATGAAAAGTGACCTGTCTAACAGAAAGTATGCCCTCACTACATTTTCACACATAATCAAGAGCCAAGAGAGACAATATGACCTTTTCGTAATAAGCACTAGGGCAAGATGGCTGTTGATGTGTGGGAAATGCCAAGTTTCTGCTAACGCAAAAAAGTGGAGATGGAAGGTGATAAAAATTTGGTAGTAAAAGGACTCAGTTGATTTGAAATGTCATCAAAAGAGACAAAACTGACTCAAATGCGAGTTACACAGTAAGAATTCCAGGTGTAGCTCACAAGAATGATAGCAAAAAATCAGAAGAAAGATGAGAGGCCCCCAGAGGTGAAGGTGGCAAAGTGACTTATCGGGATGAAGATAGAGTTGGTTGGGGGTGCTGGCAGGAGAATGATCAAACAGTAAATCCAACATCTCAGAGACAACCTACACTTCTGAATTAAGTCAATATGAACACATTGACACAATACTTAACTAAAATCCTGATTATAAAAAGTCCAGTTTCTATTTAAGGGCTCAGGAATATTTTACAAGCCTAATCACGTTAATTCTCACTCTACTCCCTGGAAACCGATGTATATACAATACTATTTAAATGTATACATTTTCTATTTCTCAATTGAGACACAGAAAGAACTTGGTGAAACAATCTCCTTCTCTCAAGCTGAAGTAGTTCAAAGTATATTATTATGTGCTTTAAGTAATCCAGCTAGCTCTTCAAACCATGGTACTCTTGTATCACTGTCAAATTCTGGTGTCTGATTTAATTATTAGAAGATCCTCTTAGATGTCCTGGTAAGACTTCAAGAAGAAAGAAATGAAAATCCAAACTTAAAAATTAGGAATATTTTAAGACTTCAGTGTAGCCATCAATGGTTGATGATGATGTCTATATTTATCCACAAATGGAATATAGTTGCTTAATTAGCAATTAAATATTGTCATTATTTTAATTACTTAATTTCTTCCAATCTTTAAAAAAAATTATGTTTTATTTTATATTTGAGAGAGAGAGAGCAAGCAGGGGAGGGGCAGAGAGATGGAAACAGAATCCGAAGCAGGCTCCAGGCATCGAGCTGTCAGCACAAAGCCTGATGTGGGGCTCAAACTGATGAACCATGAGATCATGACCTGAGCCCATGTAGGATGCTCGACTGACTGAGCCACCCAGGAGCCCATCTCCCAATCTTTTTAATGTAGATGATGGGTAGTGATATTCGATGATGAGTCGACTTACATACCATGTGATTATGTTAGAGGAAATTTAAGATAATTAATGTTGCCTCAAAAATGTCTCCTTAGAAGAAAACTTTTCTACAATATAGCATTGGACTTTTTCCTTTTTTTTTCTTGAAAAATCAAATTATTCTCCATGTCCATTGAATCAAAATATTTCCTGCTTTTAAAAAATAGCATTAATTACTGTCTATTTGACCAGTTTTCTCAGTGTTCTTTTTGAGTACATTTTATTTTCCCCATTAAACAGAATGGCCTTCAGAGCAATGGCAGTAAGACAGTGCTCTTTCCCGGCTAAAGTGTTTTCCTTTTTAAAAGGGCTGCAGTTTTTGCTCCTTGTCCTCTTTCCTTTGGGAGAATGACTATTTATAAATACTTGTCTAGAATGCTGTGCACTTTTCCCAGAGTAAATGCCCCAGATTTGATGATCATTTCATTGTAAAAGCCCTTGGAAATCAGTACACTTCAGTCTCTAAGACGGTATTGGCAGGTGGTACAATAGATGTCAAAGTGTTTTATCAGTATTATTATGTCTGCCTTTTTTTTTTTTTAATCACACCCTGATAGTGTAAATTTTTTTTTCCTTTGGAGGACTTTAACCTTCATGTATTTTGGTTTCTTAATTAAAATGGGTGGAATATATTCTCTACCTTGCAAAAAATACTTCACACAATATATAAGCCCCTCTGACTTTCCAGAATACTCAACTCTTACCTGAATGAACACTTTGTGTGTAAATGCAGAGTGTTTTCACATCAAAGTGCTTTCTGCTCTGCTTAGTTCCAAGTTTTTGAAGTAGGAGAAAAATAATATACCTGAATTAAGACTATAACTTAATTTTGCACACCCCTGAATTACTTAAGTTGGATGATTGATACTAATCCATTCTCTGGGACCAGAGAGGAATGCAAATATTTTTAATATTTTAATATATGAGAATTGGTGGCATTTTCAGATTTGACTGTCCTAGAGACAAACTTTCATTTTTATTCCCTCCTTAGCCTATACTTAGAATTAGCCTAAATATTGATAATAGCATTACTTCATTCTTTAGGGTTGTAAGTGATTGAATATCTTTTTCTTTCTTTCATTATATGTGGGAAGTGCAGTATTTCCAAATACGGCCCTTCTGGGAACCAGCCTTAATATTTAATTCATCCTTTTTCCCTGGAAGTAGGGGGAGCTCATAATTATGAGCAGTAGATGATTCAGTTGGATGTGGGAAAATGGAACATCAGGCATGTTCAGCTCCAAAGCTGCATAATGCATAAATGATCCTGTAGCACTGGGTTCTGAGGTGCATTTCATCACATTGAGAAGACACTTTGACATCAAGTTGACCCCCAAGGTAATGCATTTCTGGTTGAGATTTTAATCAGTGTATCTGGTCTTCAGAGCTAGATTAGTATCACCTGAGTTGGAGGCAGTTTTCTTTTCACCATAATTCTATGAATGAAAAGATTCCTCTTCATGGAAAGTGTTTTATTTTTAATCCTCTACCTTTCCAATCCAGGCATTTGTAGGGTCTAGCACCTCTTTATGTTAGGAGATTCTTCCTGGAAGTCAGCCTCCAAATGTTTTAGGTAGCCATGTTGAGATTCTGTTTAAATCTGAGGTAATTTTTGTGCTGCTTAAATTAGTTTTCAGAAGTATTTACTTGTTCATGATTAGAAACACTTTCCAATCTGCTGAAAGTCATAGTACATTAAACTATTAAATCTCTGAATTTTGATTTGTCATGGGACCAATTATTTTTTAAATTGTTTATTGAGAGAGAGAGAAAGAGAGAGAAGGAGAAGTTATATAGAGAGAGGAAAGAGAGAATCCCAAGCACTCTGCACAATGTGAAGCTTGAACTCATGAACCCATGAGCTCATGACCTGAGCCAAAATCAAGAGTCAGACGCTTAACCAAATGAGCCACCCAGGTGCCCCTATTTTAAGGCCCAATTGTGTATTGGTCAGGGTTCTCCAGAGAAAAATAACCAATAGGATATATACAGAAAGAGAAATATGTATAAGAGGAGATTTATTATAGATATTGGTTCATGTGGTTAAGGAACCCAAGAAGTCCCACAGTCTGCTGACTGCAAGCTGTAGACAGGAAAGCTGCTAGTATAATTCAGTCTGAATCCAAAGACCTGGGAATTGAGGGGCTGATGGTATAATTCTTGATTGAAGTCTCAGAGCCCAAGAATTAGAAGCACGAATGTCTGGGGGCAGGAGAAGATGGATTTATTAGTTTAAGCAGAGATGGAATTTGCCTTATTCTACATTTTTGTTCTACTTGGGTTCTCAATGGATTGGGTGATATCCAATCACATTGGAGAGGGCCATTTGCTTTACTCAGTTTACCAGTTCAAATGCTAATCTCTTCTAGAAACAGCCTTGCAGACATACTCAGAAATAATGTTTTACCAGGTCTCTGAACATTCCTTAGCTTAGTCAAGTAGACACATAAAATTAACCATCACAAATCCACCCCTTGTCAATTGGACATCTGCATGCATCTCCATAAAGCATATTTAATCTCCAAGCAAAACCAATAACAAGGTCATAATTTCACCAAACATGATACACCTATTTTGTGTATAACTGAAAACACTAATCCCTTCCACATAGAATCCTTGAATGTTTATTCTTTTGATAATCAAATGCTATGATTTGAAATTAGCAATACTTAAATACTGATATAAAGTCTATATAACTTTTGTCATGTCATAAGGGAATAAGAAAGAAAAGAAAAAAAAAACAGGAAAGAGAACAACCAGAGTCATTTGCCTAATATTTGTATAGATACATATAAACATAAAAAAAAGGAGAAAACACTCATCACGAGTGCAATCCCTATTTCTGTAACAAGTTACATGCTTGTACACTTCTTTTTATAGTCACTTTTTTTTAAGTTTATTAATTTATTTTGAGAGAGATAGAGACAGTGTGAGCAGGGGAGGAGCAGAGAGAGGGAGAGGGAGAATCCCAAGCAGGCTCCACACCATTAGCACAGAGCGTGATGTGGGGCATGAACTCACAAAACCATGAGATCATGACCTGAGGTCGTGGTCATATCATGAGGTCATGGTAATACTAAGAGATACCTAAGGCATCCCCTATATTCCAGACATACTCTTCCTTACCTCCCTTGTAGAATAATAGTCCAATTTCACCTTTGGTATTCAGTATCAATCACTCTAGCCAGCACTCTAAGTTCCTTCCTTGCTTGTTGATTCAGAAGCATGAGGAGCCCAAAATGGACAGGTGACAGTCTTAACTTCCAGTTCGATGGAATCATTGTTGTGTCACATGGTGGAAGCATTTCTTTCTCTGAAACTAAGATCTCTAGGCCAGCAGAGCATAAAGTCATGGGAACAGGAATCAAAACTTTTGCTAGTGAGTCACTAGGGGTAATGGTGAGTAGTGCCACCTGCATTTCCACCCCTTGATTCCTGGACTTATTGGATGTTATAGACTCTGGGTCTAAAGTTCTGTCTTGTCTAGCAAAAGAGCAGGATGTGAGGGAGAGGGGGATTTTGAAGATATACAGTGTTTGGGGTTTGGGTCAATATAAAACAAAATCCTGGTGCCAGGCAGATGAGTAGATGATTGTTAACAGCAGATAGGAGGATCTGTGCCTATTAATCTTTGCTAGCCTAGGGAATAAGGAAGATAGGGGGGATAACCTCAGGGTTAATAAGGCACCTTTTCTTTTGTTAACCATCTCCACTCTGGGCTGCTTTGCCTACAGCACAGTGGTCCATAGTCCACTTCACCAATTTACTTAACCTGGCCCTATCCTCCTGTGAAAGCAGCTTTTCTGCTATGGTACTAAATTTGGGGTGCTTCCGCCCTGAATATCTAATCTTGTTTATTTCATATACCTATGTATTGGGCCCCTATGCGCCTGTTCCTATTTTAGGCCTTTGCCTTTCCCTCTCTATTCTGAGGGCTCTGCACCCCCTCTCTATTTTGGGGTGCCTTTGCACCTCCCTATTCCTGGCACCTTTGTGCCTCACTATTCTAGGGGTGCTTTGCACCCCCCTATTCTGGGGTACCAGTCTGGTTTACCCAAACTCAGGTGTGAGCATTTTATGAATTTGTATTTCTTTATGCCTTGTTAAGCCATTGGTGTAAGGCCAAGGGATTCCCAAGCTTATCCCCGCAATTGGATACTGATTCAGAGCATAAACAGTTTTCCGAAGAAAATTTCCCCAGCCTTGCAAAGTATTGTCACCTCAATGGTGTTACCTGTTATGGGCCCAGTCTTATTTTAAGGTTGAAGTGTTTCCTAAAATCCCTATTATACAAGTATTACTAGGGGAAATCACTTAACTTTTAGTTTTTTAGTGGGACATTTTTGAGATAATTTTTTTAATAGGACTTAATACTCATGATAATGTGAAGCACAGTGTATAGGTGGAGAGGTTCTCAAAACTCTGGGTCTGATTTGCTTATCACTGCAAACTAGTTAGCTCCATTATTTACCCCAGAACTTCCTACTCTGAGAATATGACCTCTATATTCTAGATTCAAGGAGATAATATCTCCACAAGAAATTAAGGGCAGTATATTTTTAAAAGTCTGTGGGCCAACAGTGGCCAAAATAGACTTTTCCAAATGACTACTGGATTTTATCTTATTTTTTAATTAAAGAGTGCTATCTTATTCTCTATATACAGAGGCCATGTTTAGATGGCATCAGCCACAGGTGTAGTTTGGGGAATTATTTTAAACTCCTAGGGTAGCCATATGATTTCTCTTTCTCTCCTTTCCCTCACATTGTCTCATCTTCTCAGTACTTTATGACGGGTACCATATTGCTTGTACTGAGCCTCCAATGAGAATTTCACATCCATTTTCTAGACTAATTACTTACTTAACATCATTTTCCTTATCCTCATGTCCAAAATATATTGTTACTGATTATATCCATTGCTAGGGTATTTTTTATCCTTTGTACTTTTAAAAAAATGATTATTTTTGAGACAAAGAAGGAGAGAGTGCATGAGCAGGGTAGGAGCAGAGAGAAACGGGGATAGAGGACTCAAAGCAGGTTCCATGCTGACAGCAGAGAGCCCAATGCAGGGCTTGAACTCACAAACTGTGAGATCATGAACTGAGCTGGAATCGAGAGTAGGGTGCTTAACCACCTGAGCCACCCAGGCGCCCCTCTTTTATACTTTTTTTAAAACAAATTTGTTATTCATTTGTAAGCTTGTTTTTTAGGTTTGCAGATAGTTCTTCTGCTTTTATCTGTTGTCAGTATTTAAGACAAGTTTCTTTGTAACAACTCACTTCCTTGGCTGATTTTCAAATGTCATAGCCACCATGAAGTATGAAGGATCATGCCACTCTCTGAGCAGCTCCTTGGTTTGCACTCAACAGGGAGTAAATGCCTTTCTAAAAATATTTTGGGAGAGGAAATAAAGAAGATACCTATTATGTTAGCTGGAATATATGGTATATCTCTGGGGAAATAAGCTTATTGTAAGTAATTAGGTTTCTGGATTCTATCTGCTCATGACTTAAATGCTCTTAATGAAGGATAAATCTAAGATATACTTTGTTATATCTCATGTGACCTATGAAATGATGTAAGCAGGGCAGCCAGCTGTATGCTTCATCCATTAATTATAAGGATACATTATTATGTGGCTTGACTACTTTTCTTGTTTGTGTCTGGAAACATTTTAAAGTACTAACATACCATTTTTTCAAAAGGAGAATATAACCATTTTTCTCATAAATTTACTAATATAATTGCAAATGAGCCTCAGAATCTATTCAGTTAAAACGTAAAAATAAATAAATAAATAAATAAATAAATAAATAAATAAATATCAAAACAGACCAGCATAACACACTACTCTCAGTAGCTGCATTTCCTGGAGACTGGGAAGATTCTAATGTACATAAATATTGATATCCTCATAGCTTCCGGTTTTCAAAGTTTCTTCTTCCACATTGTGAAAATTTTTGAGGTAACTAATGCAATTTTTAAATTGTTACAAATGAAACTAATACAATTTGAGGTTAAAGATCTTACATGAAAATAATACATATTATTTTGTATTAGAAAATATCTTTAGTAGTCGTCTAAAATGGGCATTAGTATTTTGGTGATTATTCATTCCTACACCATTTTCTCTCTCTCTCTCTCTCTCTCTCTCCCTCCCTCCCTCCCCCCCCCCCCCCCTCACACGCGCACACACACACACACACACACACACACACGATAGTATTTTGAAACAATTGTATAGACCTTTTTCAAGTGAGATAAAGCTTTCTCTTTCTTATTTCCTTAGCTTCACTCCTTTTTATCCACATCAGACTCTATCCCTACGCTAAGTAATCCTTGGCAATATGCTTATAATGTTATCTGTCTCATCATGCTTACATATAATATATATGATATGTATGGGGTTTACATATTTATAGTAAATGATAGTTACACAGTCTATACATGTGTCTTTTGTTCTGTATTCTGCAATACAATTTTTTTCCATTATATCAAACATACACAAACCCCATACTTATGCATGTAAGTTATCACTGTTAGCTTTTATGAGCCTGGGTTCACATTATACACATTCATTATTTAAGCATACTTTATGGAAATCCTGTCACATCAACTAGCATACCTCCAATTTATTTATTGTAATTCCTTCATAATAAATCTGGTAGTAGTTGGTTCATCCGTATACTCATTGATATCATTTATTGATATCACATTGATTCTGCTGATTTTTACCACTAAAACCATGCAACATAAAATATATGATTGTTGTCCATGGATCTTTAAATTCTTTTTTTCCCCCTTGAATGAGGTGCATTTCAAGAACACTTTTTGGGTCAAAAATTCAATGAATATTATCCATTTAATTTCTGAAAAATGCCATCAAAATTTACAGTCCTGTAGCAATATGTGAGTTTCCCCTCATATCCAGGCCATCTGCTCTTCTTCTTCTTTTTTTTAATATGGAATTTATTGTCAAATTGGCTTCCATACAACACCCAGTGCTTTTGTTATTATAATTGTTTAAATTTCTGTCAGACTGATGGATGTTATCTAATATCTCACTGTTGTTTGAGCATCTTTTCATGTGTTTATTGGTTATTCATTTTTCTTTTTTTTTTTTAATTTTTTTTTTCAACGTTTATTTATTTTTGGGACAGAGAGAGACAGAGCATGAACGGGGGAGGGTCAGAGAGAGAGGGAGACACAGAATCGGAAACAGGCTCCAGGCTCTGAGCCATCAGCCCAGAGCCCGACGCGGGGCTCGAACTCACGGACCGCGAGATCGTGGCCTGGCTGAAGTCGGACGCTTAACCGACTGCGCCACCCAGGCGCCCCTCATTTTTCTTTTATATGAATTGTGTTCTTATTGTTCATTAGAGCTAGCATCAGCCACATTAAAATGGTAGTACATTGAACCACATTGAGGGTTGATTCTCTTTGTTATAAAAGAAATCTACAAGTAGGCAGTGCAAGTATTGGTGGCTTTCTGCTGTGACCTGGGTTCTGGGTCCATTCGGTGCTGTACCCTGCTTGGCAAATATTTGACTTGGTCCACTCTCACAGGCTGGAACTTTAGCTGTTAAATTCGAGACACTTGGAGGTAAGAAGAGGAATTAGTGCTTGCTCCCTCCCTTTAAAATAAATCTTCCTTAAGTGCACATATTCGCTTTTCCTGCCTATATTACATTGGCTAGAAGGTGGATGCTGCTGCATGGGGTTATAATATAGTTTGTGAAATATGATATTTTATAGTGTTGGCAGAATACCTGGCTTAACAGCAGGTTTCTGTTACTAAGAAGAAAGGTGAACATACACATTAGGAAGCCACAGGCATGCTCTGCCAACCATATTCTTTCTTATATTGCTTTGGATTGTCTTTTCCATTAAATTTGAGGTAATTCCCTGATGCCATCATTGCAAATATTAAGCAACGTATATCATTCATATATCAACTTTGTTTATGAAATATTGCATAAAAGTTTTAATTTTCATATAGTCAATATGTCCTTTTTATCTAAGGTTTCTGTGTTGGTTAGAACACTTCCTCAATCACTGAATGTACATGATTAGATAAAGTTTTTCTAAGACTATTTTTGCTTTATTCTGCATGTTTTAAATATTTAATCAATCTCGACATACTTTCCTAAATAATGTGGCTAAGGGTCAAAATTATCTTTTTTCTTAATGGATATTAAGTTTGTTACCACTATTGATTAAAGTGATGAAATTTATAACCTTTTTCTTACTGAACAAAAATAGCACCCTTGTCATCTATTCTATTTTTATATGTATTGAAATCTCTTTTTAGACTTCCTTTTCTTGTCTTTTTCCTATTCTTTTGTCAACAACATACCAATTTGAAGTATGTTGAATATCATACATAATTATCTGAGGTTGGAAAACGAATGTTCACAGGCCAAATCCAGCCCACTGCTTATTTTCGTAAAGCATGTTTTACTGGAACATGGTCATGCCATCAATTTGCATACTATCTATGGCTGCTTTTGAGCTACATTGGAAGAGGTGAGTCATTGTGATAGAGATCGTATTGCCATAAAACCTAGAATTCAATTGTCTGTCTCTTTACAGAAGTTTACTCCCCCCAAATGGCTAATTGGGTGGCTCTTTGCCAAATTTATAGGTATTCAGACACTAAATATCTACTAATGTTTAAATATCACATGTGTGAACTGTTTTGAGCAATAAATAAGGTGACATATATACACACCAATACAAAATATATAGTTACATTATCAAAATCAATTGTTGACATTAAAAAAAAGGCCATCAATTATGCAGAGAATTAGATAGTAAAACATTTTGTATCAGTACTTGTTTCTCACTATTAATGAAGTTGTTTTGGAGATAAACATCCCTAATAAGGGTTGTCTTACATTACATTTTAAATAACTTTGCAATTTTTATTACAGGAAATTTCAAGCTTCCATTTTAAAAATTAGAACAGTGTAATAGACCCCCACGTACACATTACCCAGCTTCCATAATGATCACCAAATAGCCCATTTTATTTCATTCATCTAGCTAATAACCTCATTGTACAACTTCAAATTATTTTAAAACAAACCCCCCACATCATATTATATCATCTGTAAATGTTTGAGCATGCATTGTTAACAGTTATGGAATTTTTTAAAAAATTAAAGTTAGGAAATGTTTGTTTTAACACACTGTCAATACTCTTATCACACCTAAAAACATACCATTACTTCTTTCTATAATCAAATAGCTAATCAGTGTTCAGATTTCCATATTTGCTTCATAACATTCTTTTCATGATTGGTTTCTTATAATTAAGGTCCAGATGTGTTACCAAAAGTGCAATTAGTTGATGTTTCTCAGGTATCTTTGAATCTATGAATTCTCGTTCTTTTTTTTTCCCTCCTTGCAATGAATTAATTGAAGATGCTAGGCTATTTTGTATTTTATAGAACTCTATCTTATGGTTTTACTGACTACTGCTTTTTTACATATATTCTGTTGACTGTATTTCCTGTAGACTGATGGTTAGATATAGAGGGTAGATAAGATTTAAATCCACTTTTTTTTTTCTTGACCAGTATTCTTTGTTGATTGTGCTGTGTACTTCCAATTGTTTTCTATCAGGAGGTAATGATATCTGGGTTTCTCTCAAGTATGAGCTCGCAGGTATTGAGAACTTGACACATCTGTTATGTAGTTATCCATTAGCTGTTCGCTAACAACTTGTTGATCACTGCTGAGATTCATTATTTTATTATGGTTTGCAAAGTGGTGATACTCTAGGCTTATCATTCTTTCTTCATCTATTAGCTGAAAATCTAGAAAGTAAAACTCTCATCAAGTATCTGTTATACTTAGGTATAGTTCATATAAAGGAAGAGCAGGATAAAAGCTTGATTCTTTTATATTATTTACATATTTTCAAAATTTTGGTTTCCTGACACCCTCCGAATATAATCAGTATGTTTTTAAATTGGTTGGATTGGGGCGCCTGGGTGGCGCAGTCGGTTAAGCGTCCGACTTCAGCCAGGTCACGATCTCGCGGTCCGTGAGTTCGAGCCCCGCGTCGGGCTCTGGGCTGATGGCTCGGAGCCTGGAGCCTGTTTCCGATTCTGTGTCTCCCTCTCTCTCTCTGCCCCTCCCCCATTCATGCTCTGTCTCTCTCTGTCCCAAAAATAAATAAACGTTGAAAAAAAATTAAAAAAATAAAATAAATAAATAAATAAATTGGTTGGATTGATTGCTTGTTCAGTACCAATGTTCTTAAGTTACCCCAAATTCGTCTAGTATAACTCCTTTTTTTTTTTTTTTTTGCTTCCTAAGTACTTTTAGTTAGACCTCAGTAGTCTTCCTTGCTTAAACATTAGATGATCCAGATTCTTCTTGTATATTTTTTAACACAGTCCTGGAATCTCATTAGGTTTCTGAGGAGTAGAACTTGAAATTACTTCTCATTTTTTACATTGTTTGTGAAACAACCATATTGACAGGCTGATACTTATATTGATTTTCCCATTTATGAATTCTCCTTACCATATTTTGCTTTGAATAGTTCCTAAAATATGTAAAAGGAGTGTTTTATGCCTATTAAAAATCTCACCTTCCAGCCTTTGTATAGCATTAACTATGGGGTTGGGATTTTCTTTTGTAAGCAGGAATGTCCCTGTATGCCATCCATCTTTATTTAGTTTGTATGTGTTTGAAATTTAATTATTTTCAAAATATGTATTCAGAAAATCCAAATAATGTAGTGTGAAAATTAAAAGAAAATATAAGATTATTTTGGAAACATTAAGTAGATTTGTTTCAATTTTACCTAAATATGAAAATATAAATACATCTAATATAAAGATTTGGAGGAAAATATGGCATATTCTGGCCTAAGTGACTTTATTGTTAGATGTAAGGATGCCCAAAGAAACAACAACCAAAGAAACAAAAAGTAAGACCAAACAAATTATAATACTGAAACTCAGGGTCTGAGTTCAGATTTCTTTCTCGGGACGGGGGTGGGGGGGGGGATAGATTAACTGAAGTGTTATATATAAAATTTTATCTATTCTAAACTCAAATGTAACGAGAGAATACATAGTTCTTTAAAAAAAATACGTTGCCTAATTTGCAACTTTAAAGACTATAGATCAGATTGTTTTTGGGCAAAACATTTTTAGGGGCGCCTGGGTGGCGCAGTCGGTTAAGCGTCCGACTTCAGCCAGGCCACGATCTCGCGGTCCGTGAGTTCGAGCCCCGCGTCGGGCTCTGGGCTGATGGCTCAGAGCCTGGAGCCTGTTTCCGATTCTGTGTCTCCCTCTCTCTCTGCCCCTCCCCCGTTCATGCTCTGTCTCTCTCTGTCCCAAAAATAAATAAACTTTGAAAAAAAAAATTTTTAAGAGTTTCACATATGATCATCTGGAATATAGGTACTTCTGACTCGTCACTGATAGAAGTATTACCCTCTTTACTTTCTATGTCCCTAGCCAGAATGCCAGCCAGATAGCCTCCTTACCTTTAGAAATTCTAAGCTGTGTTCCGGTATCAGTCTCAACTTCCTCTGTAACCTTTCCGAGGCACAAATCAATCTCTAGGAACAGTGCCTCTGATGTTCCTCATTGAACTTAAGAGAAAGGACTCTCATACTTCCTTTCTTGTCGGAGATATAAGGAGGAAAAATGTGACAACATTCCTATGAATTCCTGCAAGAAGTCTCCTCATTTCTTCAGCCTCAAGCCTCTTATTTACCCTACAAGAGGATTATGGGCCAAAAGTCATTAAACAGGATTTAGAGCCTGCATTCATGATCTAGGCTATATGGCTGGAGTTCTGGCTAGGGTCGTAGAAAATAAAGAAAGTTATACTTCCATCGATGATGAGTCAAACGTAACTATACTTCAGCTGATCAAATATGAAACTCATGTTAGCAAACAAGACTAGGTTTATTTTAGTTTACCCCAATATAGGTAATAGACAAAATGTCTGATGGCTGAAACAAGAGTCATGCATGGCAACCTAGAGGAAATGTATTCACTATGAAATATGGCTATACCTGTCACCTTTGTGCTCTTAGCTTTTGGGACCTCTCCCAAAACAAAGACTGAAAGTACCCACTTTTAATGTCTTATTAGGCATGGATAAAATGTAGATACCTTTCAATGCATATAGTGTAAGATAATTGGATTTATATTAAGAGAACCGACTATGGTCTTGGATCTGTCTCTTACTAACTTAGTGACCTTGGAGAAGTTACTTAGCCATTTTACACATCTACTTCCTCATCTGTCAGAAGGAAATACCATACCTACTTTATTAAAGCTAAATGCCTGACAGATAGTAGGTTCACAATAAGATGGTTATGGAATGTAATTCTAGAATATGTACTTTTCTGTCTTGCAGTTTGAAGTATCACTGGTACAAGTAACCATTGAGTTTATTGAATTAGCCAACCATATTATTAAATGTCAAGTTATGTACCTGTCCTTTGATTTGTTTGACATGGATTAGAAAGGGCACAGAACTATGTCTTTCGCTAAAAACAGGCAAAAATACCAGTTATTGTAACTATTCTTAAGCCTTTATTTTGTACATACTTAACCTATATTGCACATTTAAAAATTATAAAATGTTTTATTTCTACAAGTAAAATTGTTTGTATTAGTTGTAGTTGTTTATCATGCCATGTCTGTATGGAAGGGATGCCCTTATCAGGTGCAGTAGACATTATGGTTGATTTCCTCAAATGTGTCTTACTTCTCACTGACTGCATGGTCATTTAGGTGAGTGGGCAAAGCTCCACAGCCTAGGCTTGATTAACTTGAGCCAGTCATAATAATCCCGTCTGTCTTGTTAACAACTGGTTTCAGAAACCCAGTTCTAAGCATTAGCAATTGACATTCCACTACTACTTGATGAATGGACATGTGACCTCTGTTGGGCCATTAAAACTGGTAGAAGAGTAATTTTCAGGATTAGAGAGAGAGGTTTTTGCCCTTGCATCCCTTGCAGCAGGTGCAATTAAAGAAGCAAGTGCCTCCAGAAGCCATCTTACAACCACAAAGGGGAGTAGCCTTAGGATGAAGCTGAATGCTGGGCTTACAGAGTGTCAGACTAGAAAGATCCAGGGTCTTCACGTCTTTTCTCAAGTACTTTTCCTCTGGACTTCCAGGATCATGAACTGGTAGAATCCTTTGTCTTTAGTAATCATATGAAAAGCAAAAAGGACACCTCAGTAGGACTGTGTCTTTGTTGTTGTTTTACTCTTTTTTTTTTTAACGGTTATTTATCCAGTTTTGAGAGGAAGAGAGTGTGAGCAGGGGAGGGGCAGAGGAAGAGAGAATCCCAAGCAGGCTCCATACTGCAGGACTGGGCTCGAACCCATGGAACTGTGAGGTCATGACCTGAGCTGAAGTCTGACACTTAACTGACTGAGCCAGCCAGGCACCCCTGTTGTTTTGCTCTTAAACTGACTGTGGGTACTCAAATCATTTATAAGGGGCTTACATATGTATTTATTGAAATATATCATCTTGTTTGTTCTATTTAAGCTTTTCTATTTCAGAAAAAATTGTGTATTTTGAGTGAGTACCTTATTTTTAAGCTGATAACTTTTTAAATGTGTAAGTTTTTAAAATATGGAAACAGCCCGACTATAGCATTCCTTTGTAGTCATGTTGCATGGTATTTTTACATCCATTATGCATATGTATATTTTAAGAAATCACTGCTAAAATTATCTTACTATTATAAGAGCTATTATTTCAAATCATCCACATGCAGCCTTTATCTTCACCACTGTTTTTATCATGGCACCATATAACTCAGTGATCTGTAACTTTCAGTTTACCTCTAATACAACTTCATTATATTCCCCTACATTCTCTCTAATCACACCTTTGTTTGTGACAAACCAAATATTGTTCAAATAATTTTATTATTTTCATCCTTTAAGATTTTATTATATATATAAAATATTGGAAGAGAATATATATATATATAATATATATACAACATATATTTTATATTAGAAGAGAAGACAAAAGACAAAAAAAGCAGACCCCAAAAATATAAATAAAAACCTTTGCTAAAAGTTTTTAGTAAAATTCAACATAAGAAATGACAGATTGTGCTTGAAGACATTATACTAAGTGAAATAAACCAATCACAGAAGAAGAAATACTGTGTGATTTCTCTTATATGAAGTATCTAAAATAGTCAAACTCACAGAAGCAAAGAATAGAGTGGTGGTTGCCAGGGGCTGGGGTGTAGGAGGAAATGGGAATAAAATTTCAGTGAGTCGAAATTGATAAATTGTAGAGACCTGCTCCACAACATTGTCCTTATAGATAACAATGCTCTATTGTAACTTAGAAATCTGTGTAGAGGTTCGATCTCAGTTAAGTGTTCTTACCACAATGCCATAAAAAAAAAGAAAAGGGGCGCCTGGGTGGCTCAGTCAGTTGGGCAGTTGACTTGGCTCAGGTCATGTTCTTGTGGTCGTGAGTTCGAGCCCCGTGTGGGGCTCTCTGCTGACAGTTCAGAGCCTGGAGCCTGCTTCGGATTCTGTGTCTCTGCCTCTCTCTCTGCCCCTCCCCCACTCACTCTGTCTTGCTCTGTCAAAAATAAATGTTTCAAAAATTAAAAAAAAAGAAAAGAAAAAGAAAATCTAATGACAATATCTGTTAAAAGAAAAAAAAGATATTTCTTTTTTTTTCAATATATGAAATGTATTGTCAAATTGGTTTCCATATAACACCCAGTGCTCATCCCAAAAGATGCCCTCCTCAATACCCATCACCCACCCTCCCCTCCCTCCCACCCCCCATCAACCCTCAGTTTGTTCTCAGTTTTTAAGAGTCTCTTATGCTTTGGCTCTCTCCCACTCTAACCTCTTTTTTTTTTTCCTTCCCCTCCCCCATGGGTTTCTGTTAAGTTTCTCAGGATCCACATAAGAGTGAAAACATATGGTATCTGTCTTTCTCTGTATGGCTTATTTCACTTAGCATCACACTCTCCAGTTCCATCCACGTTGCTACAAAGGAAAAAATTAAAAATAGACCTACCCTATGACCCAGCAGTAGTACTGCTAGGAATTTACCCAAGGGATACAGGAGTGCTGATGCATAGGGGCACTTGTACCCCAATGTTTAAAGGATATTTCTTTTAAATATCTTATTCAAATGACTTCAAAACATTGAAAGCCATCCCTAATTTGTCACATTTAGCAAGACTAAACAACCTTTTAAGTTTATAGCATGTCTTTGAGGCCACCAAAATTACAAACTAAAAGCTTTTAAAACAGATTAAGACATTTATATTTCATTATCAATTAACTGGCACCTTTATCTAAAATTTATTCTAATATGCATTTGAGCTTTAAAAATGATGTTCGTGAGCTCGCATGAATTGACATACACTAATTAAAAGTACAAAGACCTATTAAATTACAGTATGTTTTAAGCAGAAAAACAGCAAATATTATCATTTTTTTCTTTTATCTTTGTTTAGTGTAATAAATATGCATACTCCATTTTTATAGAACATTATAAAGTTGTACTTTGTATTGCTGAGGGTGGATATAATCTGGGCCAACATGGTTAAGAAATTTAAAATTGTAAACATATTTTCAGCAATGTGCTATCATTACTGTGCACTATAATGGAATGAGCTAAACTTAGAAATTTATTGTATGCAATAATTATTTTCATCTGTACACTAATCTCATTTACCCACCACATGATTATCATATCAGTTTTTAATTCATCTTTTCCCCACAACCACAGTAAAAGCATCGTTTTTCCTACTCTTTGAGCTTTTTATTTCATATCTAAGTAATCAGTTACTACTTTTCAGCACCAAATTCCCCAATTTTTTTCCTGCCTTCTATCAGATTATTATTTTTTAACAGTCCTTAATTGTTACTTTTATTGACTATATGAAGTCAATAAACCACTGGGATATTTTGCCTTGGGGCTTTTCCTTTTAAAAAAAATTTTTTTTAAAGTGTACTTATTTGAGAGAGAGAGAGACAGATTGTGAGCAAGGAGGAACAGAGAGAGGGGGAGACACAGAATTCAAAGTGGGCTCCAGGCTCTGAGCCGTCAGCACAGAGCCCCATGTGGGGCTCCAACTAACAAACCGTGAGGTCTTGACCTGAGCTGAAGTTGGATGCTTAACTGACTGAACCACCCAGGCACCCCTGTCCTTTTCCTTTCTTATTTCTTAGTAGTTTCATATTATTAGTCAAATTTAGCAGCAGTTATGATACACTTATACATCAGAAATAGAGCCTTACACTCATTCTCTCATTTAAGTTTTATGAGCACTTTACCAAGGTGCCTAGAATTAGTATCCTAATTCTAGAATGAAAAACTGGGGGATTAAAGGCCTTCACATAGGGGCGCCTGGGTGGCTCAGTCAGTTGAGCGTCCAACTTCGGCTCAGGTCATGATCTCATGGTCTGTGAGTTCGAGCCCCGTGTCGGGCTCTGTGCTGACAGCTCGGAGCCTGGAGCCTGTTTCAGATTCTGTGTCTCCCTCTCTCTCTGACCCTCCCCTGTTCATGCTCTGTGTCTCTCTGTCTCAAAAATAAATAAACATTAAAAAAAAATAAAGGCCTTCACATCATCCCCGAGTGACAGTTATTAAGAAGTAGGCTCAGCATAAGAAACCATGGCTATCAGATTTGGAACCCAAGGTCTTACCTCATGCTTTCTGCTTTTCATTTTCTTGCATGGCTTCATCTGTTTTTTTTTTGGAAACAGTTGACATTTGACTGCATCTTGCTTCATAAATTTTATTCCGTATGGCAGTTAGTCAGGCCTAGAAAGATATCTTCTAACCTGTCTCTTCTAACCCTTACCAGGTATTTTCTATTGCCTGACACATGGAAACTAGTCAGCTGGCTCAAAAAGAAACCCAGAAGTCCTCTTCAGTTCTTCTTTTACAATGTCATCCTTTGGAGAACAAATTTTTTTTTTTTATATCTATACCTGTTTTACCCTCAGCCCAATCTATTTGACAGGTGTTGGTTAATATTTGATAGGGATTACTATAAATTGCCAAGGCTATGTAATTATTTCAGAGTTTCTGGCCACATATTTCTCAGTCCCCATTGAACTGTATTGTTTTACTTTTTAAAATCTCTGCAGATCTCCTAGGGAATACTTCATGGGACATGAATATACTCCTAGAATCTACTTCATGGGACATCTAGGTCACTGTATGCTGAAGACACATTCTTTTCTTCTCTGAAATAATCACTATTTACTCCTAACTCTTCAATTTTATATATATTTTGCGTTCTCTCATGTTAGGCTTAAAGCACATGTTGGACAATGTTATTGTTCAAAGTGCTAACCTGATCTCCTGAATAGAAAATTATGATGCAGTTGGTTGAAATTTCTCATAAGTTATTTATTTGATAGTCCTTATATCTAGTTATTGTTTTTAAAATCTTACTTGACAGACCCAAGCATGTAGTACCAATTATGATTGATGATAATAGATTAATTAGACAAAACGGGAACACATTAATTAAATAGCTTGGTTTGTTATTTGCTGTAGGACTGTCCCTGTTCGGAGCTCAAAAGTAAAATACAGTCTTTGCTCCCCTTATTTATTGTTTTCAACATCTGTATTCCTAATAATCTGATTTTATGAATCTGATTATTCAAAGGAATCCATGGAACTTTCACCATTGTTTTTCTGTAAAGTACCTTACTTTTTTCCTTCCCAATTCCTATCAGTTAAAGCTCTTCTTTATTAAGTCATAGTTTGGTGGAACTCCATCTTTTATTTATTTTTTTTTAAAGATGAGCTCTATGTCCAACGAGGGACCCAAACTCATGACCCCAAGATCAAGTGTTGCATGGTCCACAGACTAAGCCATCCTGGCTCCCCTCAATCTTTGTTAAATAAACAATAGACTATGTGAAATGTAATTCTTTGCTAATGTGCATTAGAGTAAGTAATACGTATATATATCCTTTCAGGAACATCTTATAAGTAATAAGTAGAAGAACATCTATTATGATGAATTTCCATAGGGACATTAGAATGTTGAGATTAAAGCCGGATGTGCCCTTGTAATTGTATATGAACTTAGTCATACTTTCTCCATAGTCTAAATAAAAGTGCATTCATTTTTCCTATTTTTTTGACTTAAAAAAATTTTAATGGTTACTTTTGAGAGAGAGAGAGTAAGAGAGGGAGAATGAGTTGGGGAGGGACAAAGAGAAGGAGACACAGAATCCAAAGCAGGTTCTAGGCTCTAAGCTGTCAGCACAGAGCCCCACCCAGGGATCAAACCCATGAATCATGAGATCATGACCTGAGCTGAAGTTGGATGCTTAACTGACTGAGCCACCCAGGTACCCCCCACTCTTTTGACTTTTTAATGGCCGTTACAGGAATCAGTCACTTACCTTTCAAAGGGCCTTTTGATTTTGATGCACCATCTTCTCCTCTGTCAGATTATTCTATTATTAACTTCCCTTCTTTACATGAGGTTCAAAGTTATAAAGCATATTTTGCTTTATACTTAAATTGTTAAAATGTATAGATATGTACCAGATAGTAATATGGGTGCTAGTTTAAAAATAGTTGCTAAGTTTTCAGTAAAAAGACTGAATCAACATAATGTTCTCCAGAGCAATACATGCATTATATGCAATATATAATATAAATAAAAGGTTGTAATTGTAATATTAACATTTTTATGTAAAATTATTTATTTGCCTTTCAGACTGTTTACTAGTTCTTTATTCATCCTTACTCTCCTTTGAATGTTTTCCAGGACAGGGTTATAGTATATTGGTATTTTATGAAACCTTTGTAATACGTGAATACTGATACACAGTAAGGCACTTTCAGTTGAAAATGGAATATCCAGGACCTCCTGGGTGTGGCTCAGTCGGTTGAGCATCCGAATTAGCCTCAGGTCATGATCTCACAGTTCCTGAGTTCAAGACCCACATCAAGCTCTGTCCTGACAGCTCAGAGCCTGGCGCCTGCTTCAGATTCTGTGTCTCCCTCTCTCTCTACCCCTCCCCTGCTCACACTCTGTGTCTCTCTCTTCAAAAATAAAGAAACATTAAAAAAAAAGTTAAAAAAATGGAATATCCGTTGGGCTTTTGCAGTGACAGAACTTCTATTAATCATTTATTTGGGGCTAATGACTTTATACATGCCTGGAAAACTATAATCTTAATATTGAAAATTAATTTAAAAGTCATTTTTAGTGTAAAATGGTGAGCTGTTAATTGGTAAGGTTTTACCTCAATAACATTTAATATTGAGGTAAATGTTCTATGAATTTCAAATCAGCAATTGAGGTAAAGTAGCAAAAGTCAAGCACCATAGTAGAGTAAAAACAACAATAATAATAAAAATAAAAAGAAACAGTATCAACAACAAAAAATTTCAAAATATTCAGAATTGAAATCTGAAAATTATGGCTCTTCATACTGGCAATGCCTTTGGATGCATAACAGGATTCTGAGTCAAAGTCCTTTCAGTGTCTGTATGCCTAAAATATGTCAACCGTGAAAGTTGGGTTGGTGTTGGGAGGTGTGTGTGTTGGGGGGCAGAAAGTGTCGGGGTAGCCAATAAACCTCTACTGCAATTGCTTTCTCTCACTCCAGAAAGGCTAGTTGCAGATACGACTGAATTTGATATTCCAGGATAGCATGGAGTTACTTACTATCTTGTGATATCTAGAATGGAGACTGAAAAGGGACAGGTGGCCAAAAGAGAAAGATCAAAGAAAAAATAATTCACCCGCCATACCTTAGGGGTTGATTATTAATTCCTTTTTTGAAGTACCAAAACAAGCTTTACTTTTCAGGATCTCCATGTTTAGAAACACCCAGATGTTGTTTTCAGAGTTTTTTGGAAGAATCTTCTTGTAGCATTTAGGATTTATTGAGAAGTCTATTGGAAGAAAACCATCTAAATGGTTCTAAATTCATTTTAACCTTTTCTGAAATGTTGTCTATGGTGTGTTTCCTAAGAAAACCACTTTTGTTTCTCCTTAAATTCTTCTTTAGGAATTTCTTCTAGCTTTAATCACATGCAAATTACATTAGAACATCCCTAAGGAGCTTTTATTTTTTTCATTTCAGTTGGTATCTGCTTTGTTTTCATGACACTGCAGTAACATAGACCCATCCTTGTTTTCAGATCAGTCCTCATTTAGTGGAAAGATTCTGGTGATGTCGCTGGCAATATTTCTACTCTGTGTGGCTTTTACAAAATCTAAGGGGCTGTAACCTCCCTTTGGGCAATCTGCCATTAGTCACATTTACTGGATAAACTTGCAGGGTCAGCAATCAGTAAAGTACATGCAGACATAATTAGTTGGTGATGCTTCTTTTTGAAGAAAACACAAATAAAATGGCTGGAACTACCTCTTTGAGAGTTCAGACCAAAAATTAAAAAAAAAAACAAATCTATAATTGAGAGGAAAATAAGACTGCATAGAATCACTCTGCAAAAAAAGTCTAACAGTGTCTGAGACTTCTAGAGATAGATCATCTTAATGAACTCAAAGATTTTTAATGAAGGAAAAACACATCTCTGTTTATCCCTCTCAAAAAATGACCATAGAAAGTTCAACTCTAAAAATAAAATAAATTGAAACCCATATCCCTATCTTTTAATAAGAGTGGAAGACATCGCATGATCCTTACAAATGTTTCTAGTCCTTTAATTAACTCTCAGATTTTGTTTACAAATAAGAGTTATAGTCTTTTTCTAGACTTCTAACTTTCTTAATTCTTCATCATTAAGCGAATCCATCAAGTCTACTGCATAAGATTGGGAAAGTTTCCAAATTTTATAGCTGTCTTTTATTTTGAAGCCAAAATATTTTATGAGTCTCCTGGTTCTAATGTTCTTAACTCAGTTGAATATCTGAGCATTTTAGATGAGAGACATTTTTATCACTTTGACAAAAATGGCAACTTTAATTTTAATGACTCCATCAAAAATTGATCAAGTATGTTGTTTTTGTGAGGCCTTTTAAAAAAATGAATGCACTAACCAATAATGCTAAAGACCCATCCATTTTGGCTTAAAACCTCCCCTTCAGCTCACCACATTAATTAGCTATTTATTTACATATGTATTTTAAAAAAATGAATCTGAATTGCAGTTAAATATTGAAAGTGAAGGTCACTCTTTGCAGTTTATCATTTAATCAAACTACCAAAAACAATATTCCCTATCCTTATTTATTTTTTTGCAACAATAATTTCCTTTGAAGTACAGAAATGAATGTTACTAGTTTGAGTGAAAATACTTTTGTAATTTCAGTAATTTCTTGAGTTTGTTAGATAATGCTTCAACAGCTCTTGATGCTTTCAATACTTTTATGGAAGAGATGACTTTTTGAATTAAAGTATTGTTGATGTGTGGTGTTACATTAATTTCATGCATACACAGTGATTTGAGTCTATATGTTATGCTATACTCACCACAAGTGTAACTACCATCTATAAAGAGGTGATTCTTTAAATTAAAAGTTTTTTTCTTTATTTTTGCACTCCAGTTTTAAACTGAATGAAAGGCCCTTTTGAGGTTATTACATGGGTAGTGCCCAGTAGAATGCCCTGTAAAAAGTGAGCATTTGGTATCTAGATGTTCAGTTTCAAAAGTGAAAAGAAATTTTTTTGTATAGTGTAAATGCCTTACTTTATAATCAAAATATTTGATAGTGCAAGAAATTAGTTAACTTGCCCAAGAACAGCCACAACAACAATAAAAAAAAATGTGAGTGGGGGACCTGGGTAGCTCAGTCGGTTAAGCCTCCGACTTCGGTTCAGGTCATGATCTCGCGGTCCGTGAGTTCGAGCCTGGTATCGGGCTCTGTGCTGACAGATGAGGGCCTGGAGCATGTTTCAGATTCTGTGTCTCCCTCTCTCTCTGACCCTCCCCCGTTCTTGTTCTGTTTCTCTCTGTCTCAAAAATAAATGAACGTTAAAAATTTTTTTTTTAAAACTGTGAGAGCCTTGAGTCTAGGACTAAGGTCTGAGCACACACAGACTACAAGTCTTTGTCACTCTATATTTTTCCTTTTGCTTGTGGTTGAAATTATCTAAACCTTTTGGGTTTTTGTTGGTTTGTTGTTGTTATTGTTTTTAGATCATATGAATTCGGGAGGGGGGTCACTTTTTTCTGTCTTTTTAAATTTGTCTCAAAGTTAGCATATTTGATACTTTTTACAAGGTAAGCTCCCTCTTTATCTACCAGCTATATTCCAGGCTTTTGTGTTAATTCTTCACTTACATGATCCCATTTAAGTTTTCATTTAAAATATGTTAGATGAGATCATTGGTTCTTGGGTAAAAGGACTTTCCCATAATCGTAAAGCTGGTCAGTCATAGAGTCACAATTTCAGTTATGGTCTATAGTAGCATGATGTTTGCACTGACTCAGCATCAGACGGATCTCTACCAAGTTCTTTTCGTGCTCCTGCCACCATCCTACTCTAAAAATTTTATCTGTATCCTGGACTATGGAAATCATCTCCTAACTGGTTTCTCCTCTTCCACATTGGTCAGCATTAGCCAGAATAATTTGTTTTAATATAAATTGATCATGTAACCCATTAGTTTTTTTTTTTCCTCCCCTTCTCTGTCTCACTTCAACATTGGAGCTAAGTTTGTAAGATAAGGAGTAAGCTAGGCAAAGGAGAGGGATGAGTATTCCATATCAAGGAAGCCACCAATGCAGAGAGGCCTCACTTATCCAAAAGGCGAGTTGGCTTGAGATTTTGAAAGTATAGTGTGAAATTTTAAAGTTTTTTTTTTTAACGTTTATTTATTTTTGAGACAGAGAGAGAGCGTGAACAGGAGAGGGGCAGAGAGAGAGGGAGACACAGAATCTGAAACAGGCTCCAGGCTCTGAGCTGTCAGCACAGAGCCTGACTCGGGGCTCGAACTCACAGACCGTGAGATCATGACCTGAGCCGAAGTCAGACGCTTAACTGACTGAGCCACCCAGGCGCCCCATTAAAGTTTGTTTTTGAAAATACATGGGCTACTATGCATGGAGCTTAGGGGCATGAAGAATGCTTGAAGCCAGATGTATATGTGCCTTGTATGCCATACTAGAATTTTATATATGACACAGAATTTGGTATACATTTTATAGAGATAATTATGTGGTGGCAAAATTAAATATGGAGGATATGTTGTCTTGTGATAGGACAGGAATAAAAATTCCGTTTATGAAGGTGTATTAATGTAGGTAAGAGAGTGAAATTGTGAATTGAGATAATGGTAGTGGGGAATCAGTACGGATAGAGCTAGATATTAAGGACATTGAATCAAGAGAACTTCATCGATTCGATGAGAAATATTCGATGAGAAGTAGAGTTACTGATGCAGGTCAGAAAACCAGCACATATTTTAATAATCTAATTTCAAAAATGGCAACTTTAAGTCAACATCACTAGGCATACATGCACATTTTGAAACTGTCTCTAACTTACATTTCCATATTAAAGTACATTTTCTGTTCAGTTTATTCATTTTTGATATATTGGGATAAATCTCAACATATATTGCCGTTAGCTCCAAAATAAATTAGGAGTGTGCATAAATGATTTACCAATTTGGCTCCTATGAATTAAATTTCCATTTTATTTCTTATTGCTCACGTCCTTTATAGTGCTATCAATTCTCTTCTTTCTTGACATAACCTGGTTAAAGTTTCTTGTGCTTGAATAACTTTTTCCAAAAACGTGTAAAATGGAGTTGAATGGAAAGAGACTTCCAAGAATCAGAGATTCTATAGGCTGTTCTTTTACCTGCTACCAAATAACAGCATGGCTTTGTGCAAATCTCTTGGAAATGAGATCAAATAATAGTGCTACCTGTCTTACAAGACTATTTTGAAGACCACACTAAATAATATGTGTGAAAAGCTTTGAAAATGGTTAAGTACACACATAAAATACTGAAATTGGTTTTTATTCTGAGTTACACCTATGCAGAATCATTTGGCTAATGCATGTAATCACCCTAAAGAAGAAAATAAAATTGTGCTCTTAGAGACTTAAAGTTCACTGAGCTAATAGCACTTACAGTAAAATTTAAATGCATACATTTTTAGTTATAAAGGAAATTACAGTTCCTTTGGTCAACAATCAATATTCACAAACTAGAACATACTGAAAAACTATTTAAAACTAAAACCCCTGCCCACACACATATGTGTTGGAATAGGAATGTATTGCTTATAGATATGTCTTAGGATTTGT
This sequence comes from Lynx rufus, assembly GCF_022079265.1. Classification (NCBI taxonomy): domain Eukaryota; kingdom Metazoa; phylum Chordata; class Mammalia; order Carnivora; family Felidae; genus Lynx; species Lynx rufus. The sequence goes on from NW_025814827.1 coordinate 61,918,353, forward strand.
GTTAATTTTCTCATTTATTGTCTTAAATATTTATCATATTATAAATCCAATGATGAAATATACATGCATATCTTCTCCTTATTACTTTGGAAGAGGTCTTTCCACAAAGCCATACTCTCAGGGTGCAGGAAAGTCAGTTTGCTTTTGAAGAAGGACCAGCCTAAACTTGGCTGGATCATTAGAGACAATCTTATAAAATATTAACATTAGAAGGTATCTTCATGGCCATCTCTTCTGACCTTAAGTTCCACATAAGAATGTCATCTTTGATAACAATATAGAATGAATGTTTTGGCAAACAGTGAGCTCTAAGGCAGCCCATACTAATGTGGGACTATTCAAATAGCATGTTCCTTAATGTACAAAATCCCCATGCAGTTTTTATTCTTTATTCCAAATCATGTTCTCTGACTTTAACACCACCTTCTCCCACTTCTTACAAATGATATTTTGAAGATATTGTCCCTGTTTCTTATCTTTTTCCCAAGTTTTTCATTGTAGTGGTTGGGTTGGGCCATGCTCCAGGATGTCTGTCTCCAGGTATGTTTCACAAGCGTTCAGAATGAGACACACTATATTCCAGATGTGGTTTGATAGGGACTAAATAATTCACTGTGACTATTAAACTTGCTGTTCTAGATATTTCTTTTCTATTAATGAATGCTGAGATTGCATCCCTGAAACTATTGACCCTAAGGACCATGGAGACAATTAATACCCTAAGTGTATTTCACATAAACTGCCTTTAAATACCTATCCTTCACCCTACACATAATAGCTTAGTTTTTTAATCTAAGCATCTTTACCTTTGGCTCTATTATATTTCATTTTGACAGTCTTGGCCCATCCATTAAACCTATGGAGACATTTTTAAATCCCAGTTTTGTGTCAGTCATAGATTCACAGATTTAATAAGCACTGTTTCTTCATCCTCTTGCAAGTCAGTATTAAAATGCAGAGCAAGAAGAGACCAAGGACAGTAGGGTTACTGTCTAATGAAATAATGTATCTGAAAATGCTTTGCAAGCATTATTTTCTATTCATCTTTGGTTCTGTCCTTCCTTCTGTCTCTTATACATGCCACTTTATAATCTGACCTTATGGAGAATTTCTCCAGTGCAGTCTTCTTCATCGTTTAACTTTCTTTCCAATAACCTCTTTGCCATCAAAAATCATTTCTAATCATACCATACAGATATTACTTTTAGAACTTTCTTCTCTTTTTGAGTCATCTTTTTTTCTTAGAAACTTTCTTCTCAAGTAATAACTTCTTTGAGGTTTTTTTAGTATATGATTTTGCTTTGTTTGCAGTTAAACTTTAATTTGTATTTCTTGAGTGTCTCTTGTCTGTAGGTGAGCATGGTTGATGCTATGAGGCATACAATTATCTGTGTGATATTCCAGGCACTCAAAAGAGCTTATAGGCCAATAGGAGATCTAAGGTACATGATGGATCATTAGTTGTACATCATAAGTGCGATTTCTGTCACTTCCATTCTCTTAGTTCTTCTCTCATGGTATTTTTTTTAATGTTTATTTTTGAGAGAGAGAGCATGAATGGTGGAGGGGAGGAGAGAGAGAGAGAGAGAGAGAGAGAGAGAGAGAGAGAGAGAGAGAGGATCTGAAGCGGGCTCTGCACTGACAACAGAGAGCCTGAGCCAGGGCTTGAACTCCTGAGCGGTGAGGTCATGACCTGATCTGAAGTTGGATGCTTAACCAACTGAGCCACCTAAGAGGCCCCTGTAAGTGTGGTTTTAAGCCAGCCCTCATCCACTCCAAAGAAGTACTCCTTATGCTTTTAAACATCTTCTATGCCCATATTGCTTTTCAGCTTGCTTTCAGTGTTGTCATCTCCCAGTGTTCATGTGGTCCTTGGATTGTCTAAGATTGCTCCCAAATCTTCTTTTATCCTACTGTGAGTCTACTTTGCAATTTTTCAGTAGTTCCTCAGGACTTATAGCTTCATGTTCAACTCACTCTAGTCAAATATATATGTTCTAGGGTTTTTATTATAGGCATGCTCTCTCTCTCGATCCACATATCTTTATATATACACTAAGATATCCCACTATTTATACTTATATAGTGTTCTAATACACACTTATGTGTGTATTAATCAAAATATATACTTTATTCATATATGCTTAAAGTATATATTTCTACTTGTATACTATACAGATATTCCTGCTATACTATATATATATAGTTCGCCTGTGTGTGTGTTCAATTTACTTATATAATAGATGTATTTCTTCAGATATATGCATTTTAAGTGGATGCATTTTTAATATAATTTGTTATACATTTTTATCAGAGCTTCAAATTGATTAAAAATGAAGAAACAACTACCATTACAAAAACACAGAAGAATTGCTTTCCAGACTACTAAGCATTTACGTCCACTCTTATGTCACCTCACATTTCCCAAACGCCAGAAATCTACATTTTTCTTTGATTATTGACTAAAAAAGGAAAATATCAATTAAGAGCAGGTAGAGGCTCTACTCACCCTCAGCCTAGTAGGGCACTCAGCCATTCGATAATTTACCCTACCACATTCCTGATAAAAATCTAATTCCTGTCCTGATAATTAAGCCACTGATGAACTCTAGTACCCAAAGCAAGGAGAAACTTAGACCTTTTTGTTGACTAATGGATTTAAGTTTTTCCCTATTCTTTCTGTGAGACACACTATAATCCAGGTGTGATTTGATAAGGACCCAATAATTCGCTGCAGTGTTAAACATGATGTTCTGGATATTCCTTTTCTATTAACGGATGCTAAGATCGTAGCTTGCAACTGTTGGCCCTTAAACGTCACTCTAAGGCACACGGCATACCATTATCTAGATTCACATGCAGTTGAGATAAATAATTCACAGAGATCCCATATACCCTATGCATAGTTTTTCCTAATGGTAACCTCTTATATAACTGTGGTAAGATACTAATGTTACAACCAGGGAACTGACATGGAGACAATCTACTTATCTTAATTCAGATTTTATCAGTTTTACATACACTTGTGGGTATTTTCATTTATTTTTCTAAATGTTATTACATATATATAGGAATATATAAACTGTCCAAATATAGAATAGTTCTATCCTCACAATTTTCCTGCTACCCTTCATAACCACAGTTGCCTTCTTTCCCACCCCTAACTCCTATCTATTATATTTAATGTTAAAAGAAGAAATGTACTCATGTATTACTTATATAATGAATATTAATAAATGGTACACATACTTTATCATATTCATATCAAAAAATAGATCTGAT